>NC_090988.1:62388409-63001590 GCF_041146395.1 Eulemur rufifrons
GTCTGCAGAGTCTCTTTGGGACATTTCCTTGCAGATTTTTGAGCTAGATAGAATGATTAAAGTATAACATGGGTCAGCAATAATACCACATTTTTGAATGAACTCTAAATGTCAGTATGGATTGTAAGACTTATAAAGTAATCTCCTTTATTCATTAATAATCAAGTCCTTAGCAGAATATTTTGTAAGATTTAGATAAACAACATAGGGAAAAACTGAGGATTGACATATAATACATATAAGAGGTTAAAACAAGTAGAGAATAACTATTAAAAGTAGTGTTTGGGCCGGGCGCGGTGGCTCACGCCTGTAATCCTAGCACTCTGGGAGGCCGAGGTGGGCGGATCGTTTGAGCTCAGGAGTTCGAGACCAGCCTGAGCAAGAGCGAGACCCCACCTCTACTAAAAATAGAAAGAAATTATATGGACAGCTAAAAATATATATAGAAAAAAATTAGCCGGGCATGGTGGCGCATGCCTGTAGTCCCAGCTACTCGGGAGGCTGAGACAGGAGGATCGCTTGAGCTCAGGAGTTTGAGGTTGCTGTGAGCTAGGCTGATGCCACGGCACTCACTCTAGCCTGGGCAACAGAGTGAGACTCTGTCTCAAAAAAAAAAAAAAAAAAAAAAAAGTAGTGTTTGAAGATCATTTATTTTCAAGAGACTAAAAGTTTAGTTATAAACATGATCTCAAAACTGAAGAGGGGAAGATGGATTAAATTGTAACATGAAAGATTTAAGTGAAAAAACAAACACATAAAGCAGAATAGTTTTTGTGCAGAATTTTCCATGGGCTATAGAGAATATTTATATTATTTTGATAAAAAGAGGTCTTTGATTATGAATAAGGTTTTGAATAATGATAGTTGTTCAAAAGCAAGTGGGGGTGCAGTGCCTCTTTAGTATTTATTTTGCAGTGTCTGGCTTTTTATAATTATTTAGTGTTGTAGTTTGTATCTGTATTTGGAACTTTGGGTTTGTATTTTCAATGTGCTCAGTAAATTTGACAGTATTGTCATGTTTTACAAGGAAACAAAACATGTATTTTTAAAAATCACATTTTTACTTTTGTAGGTATATAGGTCAAAAATAATACTTCCTAATGAAGACTACTATTTAACATTTTTAAAAGAGAGCTAGGAGAACTTTTTATTAGCCTCATTTCTATTTCTTTATATATGTGTGCTTGTATTGTGATAAATTGTGAAAGATGTTCTTAACGTGCATTACACATATATAACATACATCTGCTCTTGGTAATTAGAAAATACTGTCTTTGCCATCTACTAAAAACACATTAAGAATGCGTTGCTTATGTGAAATATATTAAAATAATAACCTCCAATTATGTCTCTATGTCTTCCAATGTGACAGAAGTGATGGTGAAAGTTCATGTTGTTGATCTAAAGGCAGAATCTGTAGCTGCTCCTATAACTGTTCGTGCTTACTTAAATCAGACAGTTACAGAGTTCAAACAACTGATTTCAAAGGTAAGTTTTAAAATTGGTCAGTGAATATTTTTGAATGCCTGCTGTGGTACAAGGCACTGTGTGATATTTAATAACATATAAGCTCTACCTCAAGGAGCTAATATTTTATAGTTAGAAGACAACTATAGGTTAGGAAAGAAGGACACTTCAAATAGAAGAAACAGCAAAGTATGGAGGTAAGAAAGTTTGAGACGAGTGCATGTAACAATGACTTGTATGTTTTGGCTGTATCATTGTAAAATACAGGCTTGGAAACGTAAGTACAGATTATTAAAGGATTTAAACAGTAAACACAAAAGTTTGGGCTATCTTTGGTGTAGGCGATAGGAAGGAGATTTTCTGTTTGTTTTCTATTTTAGTATAGCAGTGGATGATCAGAGCTGTGCTGTAGAATTGTGACTCTGGTGACACTAGACTAGTGTTCCACCTGGATTGAAGGAGAGCCAGGAATGGAGATGAGACTGTTGAAATAATTCAGGTGAAGGTGTGTAACTGGGAATGAGAGAAAGCGTAGATTTTGAGAGTGATTATGTAAGTGGAATCGGCAGGACTTACAATTGGTAAATGTTGGGGTAAGGCAGAAGCATGGATGACCTGAGGGATTTCAAACCTGGATAACCAGAAAGCTTGTGATATATTAATAGAAATAGAGGAGGGAAGTGGAGCAGCGGACTTGACAGGGAAGGTGATGAATTAAATATTGGCCCCATTATGTGAGTAAGTGTTAAAGAACATAGGCTCATTCAGATTTTTTGAGCTGGAAATATATAATGATGAAAACATTCAGATTTTCTTAGGAAAAAGAAACACTCCATACAAATGATTATTATCTATTCAAGGGTCCTGTACTCCTGCAGTCCCTAACCCCTGGGCCGCGGACTAGTAGTGGCCAGTGGGTTATTAGGGACCAGGCTACAAAGCTCCGCCCCACCCCTGCTCCCCCCAACCTCTGTGGAAAAATTGTCTTCCATGAAACTTAGGAAACTGGGGGCCGCACAGCAGAAGGCGAGCAAATGAAGCTTCATAGCTTCATCTGTATTTACAGCCTGCTCCCAGCTCTCCATTGCTCTCTCCGTTGCCGCCTAAGCTCCGCCTCCGCAGCTCCCCGCACTCCCCTCCCCCCATGGAAAAATTATCTTCCACAAAACCGGCCCCCCACCCCGTGCCAAAAAGGTTGGGGACCGCTGCCGTACTCTATAAAATCTTGAAACACAGACAGGCAAAATTTTGCAGGGTTCCTGAACTTCAGATTAAGATCCCTTGGTATAGTGGAAATTGTTCAGTAATTGCAGGTCAAGAAATTGAGTCCAGTTTTCAGTCATTCATCTTATGCTTTTTATCATTTGGGGTTTTTAATACCAGTTTAACAGAATTGTAGGAATGTTAATAAAAAATAAATATGCTTTAAAAATATTGTAAAGTATTATATAAGAATTGATGGTTACTATATTTAAAAAAACGACTTCTAATGCTTTGTCATCGTAATAATAGCCAAGAAACAAACCATTTTGCAAAGTCATATTTTATGATTAAATTGTTCATAAATGCATATTATGTTAGTGTAATTTGCTCTGCATTATATTTTAAAAATATAAATGCCAAATGTAAAAAAAAATTAAATTTAATCCAGAGTGTGAACACTGAGGTATAATATGAAGGAAACACCCAATAGCCCCTTGCCTGAAGAAGCTGCTAATCTTGGTGAAAAATATGTCCATAGAGAATAAAGGTGATCACAAAACATTGTGTCAACAAATACAGTGTTTTGCAGTATAACTAGACTGCCTACCAATTAGGTATTCATAACTGATACCATTAGTTGGTATTGAAAACAAATTGTTTTTTAAAATGTAAATTATTTTTATCTCCTTTCATATGAAATTCATAAAATGACTCCAAAAATTAAGAGTGTAGAATTTCAGAATAAATTTTATCCACTAATCTCATTTTATACAAAGGAAAATTGATTTAATAAAAGTATTAGCACCTGTTCACAGAATACAAAACAGCCTATCAAAATCCATGGAGTTAAGCAGGTGTCAATTTGACGTCAACTCTCAAAAAGTCAGTTATTTAGTTTCTTTGGAATCAAATCACCTCATTTACTTGGCGAGTTTGAGAAGCATAGAATTTCTAGTGAAAAATCCTGAACTTTAAAATAGTTTCAGAGGATACATTAATAAGTGGTAGTTTTGCTCTTGATTTGCAGCATAATTAATGGATACAACTAATAGTTTTTCCCTTCGATATTTCAAAGATTTTAAAGCCTTTACTAAAATTATTTTTCTGTCTGCTACTTTTAAGAACTCATGAGTGTCTTGTTTCCCATATTTCTGAGTCAAACAGAATTATTTTTGAAAGAGTACTTTTTACTAAATTGCTTTTATTATAGGCCATCCATTTACCTGCTGAAACAATGAGAATAGTGCTGGAACGCTGCTATAATGATTTGCGTCTTCTCAGTGTGCCCAGTAAAACCCTGAAAGCTGAAGGTTTTTTTAGAAGTAACAAGGTATGTCTTTTATTTTTTCATTACTATTTTCTATGGTATTTGGTAATGGTAAATGAAATTAAGTTCAATATTATAAGCCTGGCCATTAGAGCTATCCACTGTCTTCTTAGAGCTTAAATTCTCACATCTTTGCAGAAATTACCTTCCTTTGTAGTCAGGTCAGATCAGGCTTCTTTCTGTCCTCACTGGTTCTCCTCTTCCTGCCTTTGTTCATGTGCACCCCTGCCTGGAGTGTTCTTCCTCCTCTCCCAGCATTTTTGTTCTCAAGCTCCAGCTTAGTCCTCCTGCTCTGGTGAAAGCCTTCATGACTATTTCTACCCACAGTGATTATGTCCTCTGAATTTTGTTCATTCTTAAGCTTCTCCCATAAAACAGTACTTCATGGTAAGTCAGAGGCATGCCCAGTCTAGAGATAATTACAATCTTGGGTTCACCCAGCATTATTCCCTTTGCCTACTCATTTATCTTTGTTAGAAAGGAGAGCATTCATATTGATCCTCTTGTTTTATCACTTGATATTATTTTGTGTTCCATCATGTATCGTTTTTCATATGTGTTTGTTCCTGATGTCATTGATTCATTCTAGATAAATTTTCCTTGTTTGCCATCTTTTATTTATCACCTTGTCCAATCTCATTCATTTTAATGCAGTCTAGTGTTTTGTCTCATTTAATCCTTCTTAGTATTGTTTTATTAATCCTAATGTATAATTTTTATTCACTATGTTTTTTTCTAATACTTTTCTGTGTGGGGTTGTGTGTGTAAAACATTCACATATCTAATCTGCCATACATTGTTTTAGGGTAAGAAGTGCGGGAGGGATCTAACTTTGTTTTTTTCCTTAAATCATTTTTCTTCCTTAAACAGTTAGCTGATAGTCCTGATCTGTAACATTTACTGAATAGAACAATGATAGAGTTATTTTTTAATGCAAAACCCAGCATGTTACTGATAATCGCTAAATTAGTGTGTATGAATTTCATTTTTTAAAAAAAAACTTTATTATGGAAAATTTCAAATATATACAAAAGTAGAGAGAATAGTGTAATGACCCCCTATTTCTCCATCACCCAGCTTCTACAATGATCAACTCTTTTTTCATCTATATTTAACCACCTACTTCCTCTATATTTAACCACCTACTTCCTCCAGATTATTGGATAAACTTTCCCAGCATCATATCTTTTCATCTATAAATAATATGAAAATATATCTCTTCAGGATGAGAATTCTTTTAAAAATATAGCAATAACATTATATACCTTTAAAATTAAAAATGCCTTAATATTAGCCTAGTATCTGGTGTTCAGAGTTCTTTGATTATCTTACAAAATTTTTTTCTGTAAGTTTCCTGTGTCCTTTTTGTTTGTTTGTTTTCTTGTAATTTATTTGTTATAAAACCAAATCATTTGCCCATTAAATTTTTTTATAATCTGGATTTTGGTGTTGCATTCCCAAAGTAGCTTTATACATGTTCCTCTCTCTACATTCATGCTGAACTTTGATTTCCTAAAGAGAAAGATATATAATACAAAAGTTTCTGAAAGTGGACAGCCTGATAAACAAGATGTGTGTTTGTATGTCTGTCTGTCCATCTCTATCTTAGCATAGTTTTATGACTAGTTGCAAAGATATCTGAGCCTAAAATTTGTTTCATTTAGTCTCCAGAACAATGCAGTGTCCTTTAGAAACTTTATCATCACAAATTTTATAACTTACTATGTACTGTCTTATATTGATGTGATATTATGAAGAATGAGAATGTCACTAAAATTAATGATGTAATGTAAGTTTTTGACTTACTATTTAGGTGTTTGTTGAAAGTTCTGAGACTTTGGATTACCAGATGGCCTTTACAGACTCTCATTTATGGAAACTTCTGGATCGGCATGCAAATACAATCAGATTATATGTTTTGCTACCTGAACAATCTCCAGGATCTTATAACAAAAGGACAGCATACCAGAAAGCTGGAGGTGATTCTGGTAATGTGGATGATGATTGTGAAAGAGTCAAAGGACCTGTAGGAAGCCTAAAGTCTGTGGAAGCTATTCTAGAAGAAAGCACTGAAAAACTCAAAAGCTTGTCACTGCAGCAACAGCAAGATGGAGATAATGGGGACAGCAGCAAAAGTACTGAAACCAGTGACTTTGAAAACATCGAATCACCTCTCAATGAGAGGGACTCTTCAGCATCAGTGGATAATAGAGAACTTGAACAGCATATTCAGACTTCTGATCCAGAAAATTTTCAGTCTGAAGAGCGATCAGACTCCGATGTGAATAATGACAGGAGTACGAGCTCAGTAGACAGTGATATTCTTAGCTCCAGTCATAGCAGTGATACTTTGTGCAATGCAGACAATGCTCAGATCCCTTTGGCCAATGGACTTGACTCTCACAGTATCACAAGTAGTAGAAGAACTAAAGCAAATGAAGGGAAAAAAGAGACCTGGGATACAGCAGAAGAAGACTCTGGAACTGATAGTGAATATGATGAGAGTGGCAAGAGTAGGGGAGAAATGCAGTACATGTATTTCAAAGCAGAACCATATGCTGCAGATGAAGGTTCTGGGGAAGGACATAAATGTATGTACTTCAAAAGAAAAGGGGTCCTTGAAACAGCATCAGTTTTTCTCTCCATTTATTTAAATATTTAGTAAAGCATTAGGTACTTAGTTCTAAGATCACCGGTAACTTTTTGGATTATAAGATTATTTTCTAATGACTTTTCTTTCATTATTGATGCAGTTATAGTGAACAATGTTCTTGGACCTATGCAATACGTTAAATGATAATTATGTCAGAACTCTGGTGAGATAAGAAGTAAAAAAATAGTATTCAGTATTAGGATGGAATTATGATAAAAGTACTAAAGTAAAAAATTTAAGGAATGCTTTAAAAAGTAAATAATATACAAAACAAAAAGCCCAGACACTTTAGAAAATTTGACATTCAATGTCCAGGAAAATTTTGTTTCTACATCCTCACCCTTCTCTCTACCCATTCCTTCCGACATCCCCTCAAAAAGTCCATAATCAACTGGGAAAGTCAGAGAAAGAAAAAGGGCTTTTTTTAAAAAAAATTGTTACTTTGGAGTAACTCCAGGCAAGGTACAAACTAGAAATTCTGATGCATAAATTTCAAAAAGATGGAAGCGATCTGTCAGTTTGGGGATTTGGGACAAGCAGCAACAACAAAAACTTACCAACATTGTATGATACTTAAAATAAAAGAACTTTTGTAAAACCCAAGACTAAAACCAGCTAAAGAATTAGCAAGTTCTCAGGTTACAAAATCTTTCTTCAGGTGTAAAAGGGAAATAGCTAAAAATCTAAGTGCTTTGCATTAGTCTTTAACAAAGCAAATACTGATATTACTCCTTATATTTTTATATTTTACTTTTTAAGACACTTATTTGTTCTCACTTAAAGCTTCTCTGACCTTAATAAAGAAAACATTGATATTCTCATTTGACAGATAAGAAAACTGAAGCTCATAGGGGATGAATGCCTTGCCTTAAAGTACATATGTAGCCAGTAAGTGGGACCATTACTAGAATTTAAAGCTTCTAATTGAAGGTACTTGCTGCTTTTACCTTTGGGAGAGAGCCCCACTCTTCATTCATCCATTCATCCACCCATCCAGTTAATATTTCCTGAATTCATGCTAGATGCCAGGCCCATTATAGCTATTAGAAGAAAAGATGACTAAGATGCAGCCTTATGCTTCATCGAATGAAGAGGAGGTACACAACCAGCCGCTCTAAAAGTTGTGTTATGATGCCTGTAGTCACAAAATTCTGTTTATTAGAAGGAAGTAGTAGAAATTTTGAAATCAGTAATAAAAGTATAGAGATTTGTGTTTTTAACTAGTTAGATCCAAATAACACTGAAATTATATGACATCCTTATGTATGTCTTGCAGAAACTCAAGTGTGAAAATGTGGATTAGCTGGCCAAAATGGAGACAGAAATCGTATTATAACCATACATTAAATTTCTATGGAGCATTTACCTCTTAAGGCTCATTAACTCGCATTATTTCATTTAATTCTCTTAACAGCTCTGTGAAATTGTTGTTAGACAGTTTGAACTGGTGAAGAAACTGGCTCAAACAGACTAAGTAATTTGCCCGACATCACACAGCTAGTAGGTTGTACTGCTAGGATCAGACTCAGTTATTCTGATTATAAGCTCCATAGCTGCCACCACCGCTCCTTACTTTCCTTACGTTGTAGTAGGAAAAATACTGTATTTAGGAGCTACTCTATTTTCTTCCCATGCTCAACCGATCAAGAGCACTGGAAAAATTAAAAGTAGCTAGCTCCTTTTCAGGAAAAGGTTGGAAGTTTCTTTTAAGTGATTTGTTTTAAAATGATGTGCTGAAAATTTGACTGGATGATAGTCTCAACTTCAGGAAGAATTCAGTGGGAATACTTAGAATTATAATTTGAAGAGTCTTGTTTCCATCTTAGAATAGTAAAGTCTTTAAAAAGGAGATTGTTGGCCATTTTAGCCTTTTGGAAATTCATACTAGGCTAATTGACTAGTGTTCATTGGAATAGTAAACATGATGGTGAAGAGAAACCATTTGCTACAACTTACGTATTTAGGCGTTCAGAAGCCATACAGAAGGCTTGTTTGAAAAGAAAAATTAAGACCCTGGAAAATGCCTTCTCACGTTTAGAGACAGGGGAGCAGGATTGGTAGCCAGCAACCAGGTTTTTCAGGAGTCTGTACTAAGACTAGTTCATAGCAGTTCCTCAGTCATCTGAAAGTAGGTATCTGGGAAAACGTGGATGGTAAGTGATAATATAGGTTCCTCAGACCAATGAAATGTCAAGGTGTAATAGGTAAACAAAGAATTTGATATCTGAAGAATGACATACTATGTGCAGTATAGGCAGTTCAATTAGGAATAACCCAACAGTACTTAAAATGATGGTCTTTAAGCTATCTGTAAGTTATAATCCAGGAGTTGTTTCAGAGAGTAACTACAGACCATTCTCTGAAGATACCATTGGGATAAGACCTGGTTGTAGCTTGTAGGCACTTGGGTATATAGAGCAAAGTCAGATTAAATAAAGATAATAATGCATTTGCACTAAAATTTCTTTGTACAATTTTGGTTACCACTGCATTCAAAAAATACATAAGAGAAAGGAAAGAAAGAGGCAAACCCTAAAGACATTTTTAGGTTGTACTGCGAAGAGACTGGATTCTTCAGTCTAAAGAAGTAGATAGGAAAAATGGTATGATGGTAATCTCTAAAATCATAATTATAGCCAGTAAATTAAACTAACACTCTTTGCCAAGGCTATGCTAAGCATTTTACATGTGTTGACCCAAAAACACAATATGGGATATAAATAATATTATTTCCATTTTATAGTAAAGGTAACTGAAATACAGAGAGGTTAAGAAGTGAAAGTCACAAATCTAATATACAGAGAAGAGTTAGGAATTCATTCAGGCCAGGCCATCTAATTCCAAAGCTACTTTGTCCTAATCACCATGTTAGACCGTATTATAATCAAACATTTGTGTCTTCCTGTGACACAACACTACTAGAAGTTGGGAAAGAAAAGAAAATGGCAATAATAGCTTAAAGTAATGCTTTAGAATTTACTACATTTGTCATAACAATAATCTGTGAGATTGGTACTATGATCCTATGGGGAAACTGAGGCTTGGGGAGATAAGATGATGTAACTATAGCCATTTATGAGACTAAAATGGCAAAACTGAAATCCAGCCATAACCTTTTAATTTCTAGTCATTTGTTCATTGTACCTTTTTTTTTTTTTCGACAGGATCTCACTGTGTTGCCAGGCTAGAGTACAGTGGTATGATCATAGCTCACTGCAGCCTCAAACTGCTGGGCTCAAGTGGTCCTCCTACCTCAGCCCCCTGAGTAGCTGAGACTATAGAGACAGTGTCTCACTATGTTGCTCGGGCTGGTCTTGAACTGCTGGTCTCTAATTCCTGGCCTCAAGTGATCCTCTGGCCTTGGCCTCCCAAAGTGCTAGGATTACAGCTGTGAGCCACCATGCTCAGCCACCGTTACACCCTTCTCTCAAGAAACTTAGTACCTTGCTGGATAGCACAAATAGAGGCTTCTTTGCCAAAAGTTGGATTATTAACATTTAAGGGCACTCCTTAAAGCTTAGAAATTGGCATTTTAAAAAAACTAAAGGTAGACAGTAAACAAAGTTCCCACCCTCTTTATATTTTCTTCTAATTAGTACTTGTCACATTTTATGTGATGAACCTATCTATATTTTTTATAACCAGGGAAACAGTCAGTGAGCATTAATTTACTTGAAAAATCCACTCAGAAAAATTCAACCCAAGACTTGGGATGCCCCGCCAGTGTAAACCAGGAGTGTTTTAAGGTCTCATCCTTTACCGTTGTAGATTTCACAGAAAAACAAGACTTTCCGTAGGAGGCGACTCATGGCTGTAGAGGGACCATGGGCCTGAGGCAACATGGTAGCACTGCCTTATTCTAACAGAAAGAGACAACTAAGTTATGTTTTAGCTTTTTGCTAGAATATGAAGAACAGGGTAAATAGAAGCATTCCAGAAGTATCCTCCTGAGTGGCTTATAAAATAAGGGACAAAAATTTAAAATAATAAGCATTAGGAAAAAATTAAGCTCATCAAAGATAATCCTATTACAATGCCAAGAGAGCTTAAAGTTAAGGCTGGAGGAGGTAGTAGTTTCTGATTCATTGAGATACAGTTCCTGTTACAGCCAAAGCATATGATAAAACAGACGTCTTGGTATGCTAGTCTTGACGTTTTTTTCTAGTAAAAATCCTAGAACTAGATAATATTACTAATAGTTTTTGAGACAATTACTATGAATCTGGCACTGTGCAAAAAAAACAATAAATGTATCACCTCACTGAATTCACACCGCAACACTGTGAGCTAGGTTCTGTTACTATCTCCATTTTTCTGATGAAGAAATGGAGGTATGGAGGCTGGTGACTTGCTCCATGTCCCATAGCTAGTAAGTACGCAGGGGAGATAGGGTTGAAATCCCACCTATATGTATGTATTTTAAAAAGAGTTCCTGGAAGTTTGATTTCAAATTCAGCAACGTAAATAAATAAATAAGCACTTAAATAGCTCAAAACATTTTAAGCTGTCAGATTATACCTGTCGTAAACTGGTTTTTTGTCCGTTCAATATAGTATAGTAGTCAAAAATCTAACTGGAAAAGGGCTACTTCTTCCTTATAGTATAATAAAAAGTATATGATCTGTTTTATTTATACTCAAGTTTTGTTTTACAATTTTGTTCCTGTTTTGTTTTGGTTTTTTGTGCTCAGGGTTGATGGTGCATGTTGATAAAAGAATTACTCTGGCAGCTTTCAAACAACATTTAGAGCCCTTTGTTGGAGTTTTGTCCTCTCACTTCAAGGTCTTTCGAGTGTATGCCAGCAATCAAGAGTTCGAGAGCGTCCGACTGAATGAGACACTTTCATCATTCTCAGATGACAATAAGGTTGATTCAAATAATCTTTGAATAATTAGAGTCTGTTTTAAATGATAGATTTGAGAACATCTTGTACTACTTCTAAGTAAGGTGAAGTAGATACCCTAAAAGGATCACTTGATGTTTTGTGGTTATTTGGGTTGTTTTTTAATTGTTGTTTTTCTTAGTTCACCTAACAAACATTTGTTTAATGTTAACTGTGTGTCAGTTGCTGTTCTAGGTGCTCGGGATTCAGAGGTATAAGATATACCTGTTCTCAAAGAGTTCATAACATAAAGAATTTTGAAAAGCAAGACTAAGCAATGGGTCGAGAATGAATTGTTTATTCTACTGAGACAACATATCTAAAAAAATGTTTTTAATTTATAGATTACAATTAGACTGGGGAGAGCACTTAAAAAAGGAGAATACAGAGTTAAAGTGTACCAGCTTTTAGTCAATGAACAAGAGGTAAGTAATACATTTAAAAGCAATGTAAGGTTAGTTTTTGTTATACTAAAAAGATACAATGCAGAGATTTTATTATTAGTCATTTCCTTTTATTTCTCTGAAGCAGGGGTCAGCAAATTTTTTCTAGGAAATGTTTTAGTTTTGTAAGCCATAGTGTATCTGTTGCAATTACTCAGTTCTGTCATTGTAGCACAAGCAGCCATAGACGATAATTCTCATTCCAATGGGAATGAGAATGACTGTGTCCCAATAAAATTTTATTTATGAAAACAAGCAGCCTTGAACTTGGCCCTCAGGCCGTTGTTTGTTATCCTCCTGCTTTAATGTGTTGCTACAAGTGCTGAAGTGAGGCAAAATTTTCCTGCTATTGAAAAGGGATTTTTCTGTGCTTGCTTTCTGCTTTCATGTAATGCTACATGTGGGTAGTAGTTGACCTGTAGAGTCTGTAAGTACTTTTTGTGTTCAGAGAGTCATTTTAGTATTTAACAAGCATTTACATAGTGTTTATTGTGTACTCTAAGTGCCTGTAAGTATTAACTCATTTAATCCTCATCAATGAGCTCTATGATGTAAGTACTATTTATTATATTATTCCCGTTCTATAATTGAAGAAACTGAGGCACAGAGAAGTTAAGTATTTTGGTCAGGGTCACACAACTTGTAAATGGTGGGTTAATGATCTTAACAGGCTATGTTTTTTAAAGAGTAATCAATAAAATATTTTAGGTTCTAGTGTATGCAAGACTCGTGAATACCCAAAAGAATAAGACAAAGATCATATTTTCCAGATGTTTATAACATTTTATTGGGGACCTATACAAATATAAAAACTGGACATTTTTCATAGAATGCCTTTTTTTGTACAACAGATATTTTATCTGGCACCCATTGTATCTCTTACGTGTGACCCATGCATTTTGACTTATATGTTCTGAGTTTGAGGTGTGTGGATACCATGCCTCTGTTGAAGCATATGATTAATGGATTTGGGGAATTAGAATGCTTTCCCCTCATTTTAGTCCTTAAAATTCTTTTTACTTTCAAAATTGTGGTTATTGTATTACAAGGAGGGAAATATGTGAATGCATTATCTTATTTAATCTTCACAATTACCCAATGAGGTAGATATTGTTTCTCATTTACAAATGAGAAAACTCAGGCACAGAGATGTTAGGTAAACTTGCCCAAGATAGCTGAGCTAGTAAGTAGTGGAACTAAGATTTGAAACAAGGAAGATAGACTCCTAAACCCAGGCCCTTAATTGTCACACTATAAAGTGCAAATAAAATGTTTTGGTAGTCCTTATTTTAATGTGTAATTCCAAGCTCTAATTGTTTGTTTATTTTTGTAGCCATGCAAGTTTCTGCTAGATGCTGTGTTTGCTAAAGGAATGACTGTACGGCAATCAAAAGAGGAATTAATTCCTCAACTCAGGGAGCAATGTGGTTTAGAACTCAGTATTGACAGGTAAAGTAAATTTTCAGTGTCATCAACAATTTGAAGAAAGACTGTGTGGTCAATTGATATGGACTGGTATGGTTTTCTAAAACTAGAAGAATTAAAAATTCCTATACTAGTCAGAATTTTAGTGCTGCAGATTAAATTAATAGGACTAAGCAAGAATATTGGAAGTTTGTTTGAATTTCCTCTGGAGTATCCTAAATTTGAATTACTGGGAGCATTTCATTACATTTTCCCCAAATTTTAATGAATAACCATTGGACTTTTGTATTTGAACATAGTTTGTTTTTCCTTGGTGTCAGATTAATGTCAATTTTTTAAGTTAAGAGTTTCAAATTATAGTAGTTTTAAATGTCTTATCACATTTGTAGGTTTCGTCTAAGGAAAAAAACATGGAAGAATCCTGGCACTGTCTTTTTGGATTATCATATTTATGAAGAAGATATTAATATTTCCAGCAACTGGGAGGTTTTCCTTGAAGTTCTTGATGGTATTGTCAATATTTTTTGTGAGGAAATATCAGTTAGAAATATTCTAGGTTCTAGAGTCTAGAACTAATAGAAGCATATAGTTTTAATATAAAGATATTGTTATGGATTGATGTGATTCCTTCTCGTGTCTAATCCCTGGGAGTTTTATTTTCTTCCTCTGTGTCTTACTGTAACTTTTTAAATTAGTTCAGCTTTCACCCATCTTTCTCTGGGTCTCATTTGCCCTATTTTTAAAATTTCAGAATTGTATAAGGGTACACAAGTTTTGGTTACATAATATGCTTTTGTACA
Source organism: Eulemur rufifrons (assembly GCF_041146395.1). Taxonomy (NCBI): domain Eukaryota; kingdom Metazoa; phylum Chordata; class Mammalia; order Primates; family Lemuridae; genus Eulemur; species Eulemur rufifrons. The sequence goes on from NC_090988.1 coordinate 62,402,610, forward strand.
GTTTGAGTCCTCATTTGCCTTTTAAATATTTCTTCTTTTCTCTAATTTTGAGAATATTTCCTTATGGGGAAATTGCAATTTCAAAGTTAGATTTTTAATACATTTTAAGGAAATCCTAATAATAATTTCTTAGCCATGTTTGTTATTTAAGTTTCTTTTTTCATTATTTCTTATTTTGTATTGAGGCTGTGGTACTGATAATTTATCCGAGATTTGAGAACAACGGCTTAGTTTCCTAAGCTGGGTGGCTTAAGCACTAGAAATTTCTTATCTCAGTTCTGGAGGCTAGAAGTCTGAGATCAGGGGTATTTATTGGCAGAGTTGGTTCCCTCTGAGGGCTGTTAGGAAAAATCTGTTCCATGCCTCTTCTCTTGGCTTCTGGTGCTCTGTTGGCCATCTTTGACAATCCTTGGCTTATAGATACATCACCTCAATCTCTGCTCTCATCTTAATATGATGTTCTTCCTGTGGGCTTATCTGTTACTATCCAGATTTCCCCTGTTTATAAACCACTAGTCATATTGGATTAGGGCCTACCCTAATGACCTCATTTTAAGTTGATTACCACCATAGAGATCCTATTTCCAAATTAAGATCACATTCTGAGGTACTAGGGATTAGGACTTCAACATGTCTTTTGGTGCAGGGGGTACAGAGGGGGACAAAATTCAGCCCATAATAATGAGCTAGAAGAGGTCCAAGTAATAGGCCTATTTGTCATAGGTATTTGTTATACCTCCTGGTTTTCATTATCAGCCAAGGTACATGTAAAGTATTGTTTTTGTTTTGGAGGAGGCTGTGGGGGTAAAGTTAGCTTTTAAGAGGTTACATCAAAGTAAAAAAACTAGTGCTGTGTTCTTTTTTGGTGTTAGAAAAATTTTAATTTTACTTTTTTTCTATGGAAATTAAAATATCAATTCTGGATGTTTTAAACTAAGATTATGCTAGTTTTTAGAGGGTTCAATAACACTTGACACCTCACCTGTTTCAGGCTATTTCACATCTAATTTGGTTTAAGTTAGATGGTTGAAATTCTGATTAATTGACAAGTTAACTGGGGAGCAAGGAACAACTAGGACACCATCTACCATGGTGTGTAGGCAGGTACTCCAGATTGTGATTTCCTTCAGTGTCTGGAGACTTAGCAAATAATAACTGTTTCTGGGTATGCCAGGAAAAGATCATGAAAGATACAGATGTCACCTTTGTGAGGAAGAATTAGGTATATATTAGCAGGATATGGATTAGTCTGAAAATGGTACTGGATTTTTGGTGCCCGCATCAATATTAGTTCAGTATGTTCTAGCACCAAAATAACTGAGTAAGAAATATGTGATTAAATCCAAGAAACATTTATTGACCTGCAATTTGCCAGATACTGCTAATCCCTGGTGCTACAAAAATGAATAAAAACCATTGATGCCCTCCAGATCCACACAGTCTGTGGAAGAAACAGAACTGCACACCTGTCATTCTAAAATGATAGGAACTAAGGGACTGAATCACTAGAAGTTGTTGTGTGCACCAGAGACAAAGTGACAATTGAGCTGACACTTGAAAAGTGACATAATTGAAAAGTGACAATTTTGAAGAATCGGTAAACTTGGGAGTAAATGAAAAGAGAAGGATTAATAATAGCCTGAGTAAAAGAAAACAATAAAGTGAAGATGATGTGATTATAATTTTAGATTGGAGTAGTAATCAAAAGAGAAGCGAAGCTTGGAGATCCAGAGAAGAGAGTAATTAAAGCAGTGTCCAGCAGGGGTCGGGTTGCGTGGAATTAGGAGTACTGGTTGAGGGTAGCTTGCAAAAGGGAGAAATTATCTTCCGAGACTGGAGGGAAGAGAGTAATAAGCCATTCTCAAATACTCCTTGATGAATATCTACAATGTGTAGTGAAAAAAAAATTTTTAAAACAACAAGAAAGAAAAACTCCTTGTGATAATTGGGCTTTTTGTGCCTACTTTTTAAGAATAACTCTTGAAGTAAATCTTTTAGTTTAGTGAAGCAGGACGGAACAGTCAAGTTATGAACCTGCAGAGGAAGTAGAATGATGGCCTAATCTTGCATGTTCTTAGGGGTAGAGAAGATGAAGTCCATGTCACAGCTTGCAGTTTTGTCAAGACGGTGGAGGCCTTCAGAGATGAAGTTAGATCCCTTCCAGGAGGTTGTGCTGGAAAGCAGTAGTGTTGATGAATTGCGAGAGAGGGTAAGTTCATTTTAAACAAAATGAGCTAATAATACACATTTTTCCTTATGTTTCGTAAGAGACGGCCTAGGAAGCGAGGACTAAACACTGATGCAGCAACCTTTCTTTCTTGGTCTCTGTTACACCTTGCGCCACACTCTGGTTGTTTCTAAGCTCCTGATGCTTTGAAAATTTACTTTGACTCCTGGCCATTCAGAAGCGGACCCTCACTTTCTGTTACTTAGATCAGCTTTGTCCTAAGTAGTTAGGATTAGTTAGAAGTTACTAGAGTAAATTACTATAGGTGTAAAAAAACCAAAAGAAGTGGAATTGAATAGAGAATCCAGATGAAGGTCCATTTTGCATTTTGTATTTTAAGGTAGGAAATCTAAGGATCTCTGGGGAAAGGGTGAATTTTTCAATCAGTAGTACTAGCACAATGGGCATTTTGAAAAAGTTTTATTTCCATACTTCACACCTAACACAAAAATAAATTCTAAATGTATTAATTTATATAAAAATAAAATGGTAAATGTACTAGATGAAAATATTTAAAATGTTAAACATTAAACATATTCTCATAATCCTGGAGAAAGATACTTGTAAGCATAATACCAGCAGCCAAAAAAAGAAAAAGTAGACCATATAAAAGCTTAAATCTTCTGAACAGCCAAAAAAAAAGTATTTAAAAAACAACTCATAAACAAAGCTAAAACACAAGAAACTGGGCAGGAAATCATTTGAAACATTGATTACGCTTGGTGTCTGTAATTTATAAGGAGCTACTACCTTAATAAGAAAAAAATGTAACAATCTAATTTTTAAATAGGCAAAAAACAAGGCAATTCATAGAAAAAGGAATACAAATTAAAACAAAAACATTATTTTTTACTCTTAAATTGGTGAAGATTTAGAAAATCAAAAATACTTAGAGTTGTCAAGGTTTGGTGGAAAAAGTACCATACACCTGTGATAAATATATAAATTGATATTTTTTCAGGGTTCAGTTTGGCATTGTTTGTCAACATTTCAGATGTGCAGTTCAGCATCTAGGAATTTGATCTGTAGAAATATTTGCAGAAATGTGCAAGGATATTCATGGAGGTATACATCATAGCATTATAACTGGGAAAAATTGAAAACAGTCTCAGTGTACATCAATAGGAGATAAAATGGTATATTGTTCAGATATTCAAGAGAATGAGGTTACTTTGTATCCTATTGTTCTGTATAGGCTGTATAAAATTATTATATAGAGATATAAATAAAACGTGTTTTAGAAATATGTGAATGTAGTTTGTATATGCATAGGAAAAAGTCTGGAAGGAATACACTAACTTCTTATTTCTTGGACATGGTATCTGCACGGTGGCCAGAGGATAGAATTACACTTTCTGCTTTTTCTTCTAATTTTTTATATCAGACATATATTTTTTAAAATCAAGCTATTTCTGTTTCTGGAGTATAATAACTTTTCTAAGCAAGTTTATTTTTTTAAATGAACTCTAATAAAATGTTTTTATTTTTTTATAGCTTAGCGAAATCAGTGGGATTCCTTTGGAAGATATTGAATTTGCTAAGGTAAAGCCCTGAGAATATTTACATCTGTGTATTAGTGTGTGATAAATGTGGCTAATGGCATGACTTATTCATTGATTCTTTTTCTTCTTAGGGTAGAGGAACTTTTCCCTGTGATATTTCTGTCCTTGATATTCATCAGGATTTGGACTGGAATCCTAAAGTTTCTACCCTGAATGTTTGGCCTCTTTATATCTGTGATGATGGTGCAGTCATATTTTATAGGTAACATTCACGATGTATTTGTTGCTTTTACTGGTAAAACATTTTTGGTATGTATAAACATTTTATGTAAATATGTTTACCATTATTATGATATAATAGAGGAGCATTAACCAATAGAAACACAATGAGATCCAGACATGATTTGATGTTTTCTAGTAGCCACATTAAAAACAGTGAAAAGAAACAGGTGAAATTCATTTAAACAAATTTTTATATCCAGTACATCTAAAATATTATCATTACACGTTATCGATACAAAAAAAATCACTTATGAAATATTTAACATTCTTTTTCTTGTACCAAGTCTTAGATAAACATTGTGTGTTATATTTCCAGCACATCTCAATGTGGACCATGCATATTTCATGTGCTTTGGTGTTGGACAGTACCAATATAGAGGAACAAGAATAGTCACTGGATCCTAAAAGATGGGGGTTCAAATATAGCTTTGTTATTTACCTAGCTCCTCATCTATAAAACAGTGACCGTGATACCTACCTTGCAGGATTTTATAAGAATAAGAGCTATTGCATTGAAAGTAACTGACACGATGCCTATTAAAAATAGATGTTTAATACATAATAGCCATTATTACTACTACTAATAACATGGAAATTATTCTATGCCATTTTTACAAGTGAGCAAGGTGTTAATAGGATAAACACATTAGAAATATAGGGCATCCTAGTATATGAGATTATGTAACTTCACCAGTGACAATTAGATTGCATTATCTTGCTGAGGAGCATCATAGCATTCAAGTGTGAATTAATAGAGGCACATGGTTCTACTGGTCTAATGTTTCATTAATATTTTAAATATAGGGATAAAACAGAAGAATTAATGGAGTTGACAGATGAGCAAAGAAATGAACTGATGAAAAAAGAAAGTAGTCGACTCCAGAAGACTGGACATCGTGTAACATACTCACCTCGTAAAGAGAAAGCACTAAAAATATATCTGGATGGAGCACCAAATAAAGATCTGACTCAAGACTGACTCTGCTAGTGTAGCATTTTCCCTGGGGGAGTTTTGGGTTTAATTAGATGGTTCACTACTACTGGGTAGTGCCATTGTGGCGGGACATGGTTGGGGTAACCCAGTGACACCAGCACTGATTGGACTGCCCTTCACCAATCAGAAGCTCAGTGCCCAATGGGCCACTGTTGTGACTTGGAATCATGTTGTGCACTATAGTCAAATGTACTGTAAAGTGAAAAGGGATGTGCAAAGAAATAAAAAAGCAAAAAGCAAAACCTGCTACTAGAAAAGGAGGGGGAAGGGGAATGAGTAAACTTCTTTTATTGCGGACAAATGTGCACATAGCTGCTAGTAAAACTAGCTTTCAAACAGGATGCTCATAGCTTAATAATAAAAGCTGTGCAAAGGCCATGAATGAATGAATTTTCTGTTTATTTTCACTGATACACACATTACCTCATTGACAATTCAGAAGTAAATGCAACGTATGTTGACTCTTGGAAAGCAGCAAAAATAGGAGCTGAAGAAAGAAATTCTTAGAACCAGCCGTAACCCAGTAAAGAATTATGAAGTTGTGTTTTTATTTTGTTTCATTTTTTGCAGAGTATTAAGAACATTATTCTGGAACATCAAAAGTTTCCCTTAGACCACTTCCCACAGGTGGCAGCTCAGATTGCTGCAGTATTGTAATTATAACTGATTGTACTTAAGTTGTGGATGTAGAGAATATGTTTCACTCGTTTATTCAGCATGTAAATAAAATTGATCCTGTTGGGTTATCATAATTGCAGTTCAACTATTTCCCATGGTTATTCTTTTCACATATTCCTTATGTACACTTGTGTACATTGAGAAGTATAACAATCTATGTAGATGTAATCCTCGGTGAGGTTCCTCAGTGCTGGCTCCCATAGGATTGTATTTGCTCTTGTTAATGAGGTTTTTCTGTTCAGCAGCTTCAAATTTTTTTCTCTTTGTACATTTATTTTTGAAGATTTGCCTCAATTTGAATCTTCTAGAATGCTTGTAAGTCCAGTTTTAATTTTTAGAGTCAATTTGTAGTTACATGTAGTTTACCTTTGGGGAAACGTCTTAACATCTTATTGAATAAACTTGCTAGTAAGGTCAGGTCATGGTACAGACTGATGCAGTCAACATGATTTCATTGCAAAGTCTATTGAGAGTCAGCAAGTTTTTGCTTTGCTAAATAAAAGTACTCAATGAACACAACTCTACATAAATTTTGAAATACCATCTAATTTATAAAAATCAATACAAAGGTTTTGGTAAAATTTTTTCATGCCAGATGCTGTTTACAACAATGAACATGCCAATAAAACATTTGTTCATTCTGTTGTGTTTAGTCATTAAACTTGTGGATGAAGAATCTGCGTAAAGAATAGATTTGTCATCTTTAAATATAACGTTTTGTAACATGTATATTGGATAATTATTTCTATGATAAAGGTATATTTACAGTAAATTCTCATAAGAGATGAAAAGATGTTAATATCTAACTCTGGGGGATCTTGTCAATATTTCAAAATCAGATTTTTACCCTTTTTTCCTTTTAAGAAAGATAAAATTAGAAAATAGTGTTAGCAGTGTTGACTCTGCAGTTTGAATATATGTAATTATTGAGAATTCATAATGTCTTAAAAGTCTCTTGGAATCCACAAGGAAAAAAAAAAATCTTTTCTAAGGTATTTTTCTGGCTAATTTTTATCCCATGTAAACTCTGTAGCATTCAGCTAAATTTGATTGAAGTAATGTTGTGAGTTTGCATTGGCGGGATTGGTGATGTTCTGAGAAGAAAATTTGAACCATTTGTGATGAATTGTCTTTCAGATCTCTTAGATTTTCTGATGTAAGAGGACAGCTATTTGGTTCTGATACAGGCCTGCTTACTTGGGATACAGGGGTTATTTGGGTTTCTGCTTTGAAGGACTGACTTCGTATAGCACAGAAAAGGCAGACTTGTAAACAAAATGGGCTTCGAAGTGTGTTTTGGTTTGTTTGATTTGGTTTAGTATTCCTATGAGAGTAAATGGTAAAATTCTTCTCATACCTGCTCCTTAGTCTGTGCCTTCTGCTCTGTTTTTGTTTGTTTTGTGTTAACTGCTACATCTAATTGCAGGCATATTACAGATACCAAGAGTAGAGAAAATATATTTCATTATAGAAAAGAAAAAAATAAAAGCTTGTTGCTTTTCAGTGCCTGATAGAGTGAAAACAAGGTTTCACTTTAATAATTTCAGTAAAGGCCAACATGCATCAGCCTCCCTGAGCTTCAGAGAATCAAGTGAGCATCTATAGCCCAACAGGTTGAGCATGACAAATGGGGATCAAGTGCCCTGAGCCCAGGGGCAGTGGAGCCTGGTGACTGCCTATCTCCTGGGGCTGCGGCAGGCCACATGCAATAAATTGTGTCCCTGCTCCCCACGGGCATGCAAAGGTTTTGAAGAGTTTTATGTAGGACAGGAGGCTGTATCAATCACTCACACAGCATGAGAACCAAGTACCTGCATTCCTGAGGCAGGTGCGTATGGCAAGGGGCACATTCTGGCCAAAGAAACAAAAGCTGTGGTTTCAGGACCAGGCCATGCTCAGCTGGTCTGTACAGAAATTTGCTAATTGAAAATCCACTTCTCAAACTAAGGACGTATATGTAAGGAAGAATAGTCATGATAGGTAAAAGTACTGCATGAAGGGGCCCTAGAATGTTGGTGATCTTTTCTGTAATGAAATGGAAAGTACTTTAAAATTCTGAGAAGATGGGGTGCACCTATGCCTCAGTCAGAAAATAATCAAATGAAATAGCTATCGGTTTCCAGGCTGCAGTTAGGAAGGGTATTGTGGTCCATCTATAGTCGGAGAGAGCAGGAGAGAGCTACAAACTTACACTGTGGTCTGAGCTAAATGAGTGCACAGCATCATAGCATTGCAGTGTTGTTACTAAATCTGGAAGTGACCTGTGAATGTATGGAATACAATAAAATCTTTTATTCTGGTTCATTTGCTAGTATTTCCTTTTCAATTAGATACTGTAGTTCTCCTTCTGGATTTTATTTTTTTTTTTTTTTGTTCAGCATCAAGGCTGTAACCAACTCTTGCACTTGAGACTTGCAAATTGTAGTCTAAAGTACAGTATGTGGAGTCTATGATCATGTGATTAGACAGTGTTAATTTTCACCACTTGGCTTCCAGAAACATCAAGAACACTAAACAAACTCAAGCATGCACTGAAGCACAGATTACCATTTGGAAAGGAATGCAGCCAGCAGTGGGGGGTCAACCTAGGAGGGCAGAGAAGTGTTGGGAACAGTGCTCTGCCCTTTCCCAGTGACAGTGCCATCTCTTCACACCCCTCACCAGCTCTTCTGCACAAGAGAAGTTGATCGGTTAGAGTCTGAGGATTCACCAGGTCCTGGAATTTTAGTGGAGCTTATAACTTTGCCTTAAAGGTAGGGACCAAGCTCTGCGTCCTTCTGCTTTCTGTGCTCCCCACCTGCTGTCCCCCACACACCTCCAACAGAGGGCACGCTGTTTTTAACCTCTTGAAATGCTTACTTGGGCCATTTAGAGAGTTATCAACTTAGTGAGATGTAAATAAGCAGTGGTTCTATTTTTCCAATAACTATGCCAACTGTGTTCTGTCCAGTGCGGTTTCCTGCTGGGAAGTAGGCTCTCATCAAGTGCTTCATGCAATCCTGTAACCTTAAGTCACTTCTGCATTATTAAGAAAATCTGATCTTAAAGTTTTAGTCATTTCATTCCAAGCTCCCCGCAACACACAGTCCCCGTTAGATGTGCTGCCCCCTGCTGGGAGCAGAAAGGAGGTTTGTGTGGTCAGTCCCGCTCTTCCACCCTAGCTCTACCGACTACAAGAGGTAAGGAAGAGGGAGAAAGACATACACTGACATGAGCAGGCTCTTGGCAGGATAGGAGACTGTCCCCTTCTGGTCACTGTTAACGCTTGTGTAGACTTGAAAGTAGATGCCCTGCAAGTCCTATCAGCAAAGGATTGAACTCCAAACAGCACTAGTGGTCCCTTAGGAAACTTGACGACATCTTTTGCCAACTTGCCTCTGGCAGGACATTCCTTTGAAGTGTGTACCACCATCCCATGCTGCTCTGGTCCCCACCAAGTCTTAATTCCATCTGTTTTCATAGCCCTATCTCTGGGGGTGTGAGTGCTGTCAGAATCCATCTTCTTTGCCTCTCAGGAACCACTGGGGACGCAAAAGTGTGGTCCTTTTCCCTCTGCCAGGATGCTCCAACTAGCAGAGCTTGTTTGATGCTCCTCCTCCTGTGGTAAATGGCTGGGTGTCAAGTCAGCATGTGCTGGACAGCCACGCCCCCTTTGAGCTGTCAATAGTCCCCATGGAAATTTCATAAGTGTTTCTCTTAAAGTTCCCCTCATAGGTTTCAGCCAAGGGAATAAGTCTAATCTCCCCTTTCTCCTGGGAAGTCAGCGAAGGGAGAAATCTATTGTCCAAACAATAGACAATCCCCCAAGGGGATTTCATACCTGCTCTCTGATCTTCGTCGGGGGCAATTGTAGTGCTGCTGGTTCTGAGTTTACAAGCCCAGCCTAGCTGTCAAAAAGTGATCTCAGAATAATTGAGTTGCATTTCTTGACTCTCTGGAGGGGCTGCACAGACCACAGTAATACTCGACGCCCCTCTTCTCACCCTACCCTCTTTCCTCGCACCACGGCAGGCCTCTTACTTCTCTTTTCTCTCTGCCCTGCCTCCCTTTCTCCCAGCCACGTCACAGGCCAGCGAACCAGGCTGGCGGGGCTTTGTTCTTCAGGCTATTGGTCATCATGCAGATAGCTCCTGTATCAGAAATGCTTTTGGCTTCAAATAACAGGCTAACAGCAGCTTTACCTGTAATATCAGTGGTTAACTTAAAAAGGTGTCCAGAGTTGGTGGAAAACCGGATAGGTTTCCCCCTCAACATCAAGGATTCAGACTTGAACTCTTCTGTGGCAGGTCCACGTCCTAAACCCGGGGTCGAGTGAATATTTACCTTACATGGCAAAAGAGACTTTGCAGATGTGATTTAAGGTTAAGGACCTTGACATGGGAAGATTAGTCTGGACTGTCCAGATGAGCCCAATCTAATCACGAGTCCTTAGAAGTGAAGACCTTTCCCAGCTGCAGAGAGCTGGCACCGATAGGGATGGAGCTGTTACGTGGGCCTTGAAGACAAAGGGGGCCATGAGCCAAGGACTGCGAGCAACCTCTGGGGGCTAAAGAAGGCAAGGAAATGGACTCTCCTCAAGCCTCCTGAGGAATGCAGGAGACGGCTGGCCCAGATCCCGATGGCATGTCCTACGCACTGCACTCAGGGTCAGGATGCAAAGGAAAGGAAACTCTCCTCTTGTTTGCCACTTTCGTCAATCAGGGAAAAAAATCTTTCCCAGGAGCTCTTTGGCAGTTTGGCAGCCTTCCCCTCATACATCCTCGGCCAGAATGGGGTCACGTGGCCATCCCTGGCTGCTAAGGGGCTGGGAACAGCTGTTGAGTAGCTGAACTGACGGGGTCTGCCATGGCTTCTTGGCAGGAGCCCTGGATCTGGGGGAGAGCAGCGGTCACAGGTTCAGGTACCGCCTCCACCCAACCCTCCCAGCATTCCATTTAGGATTGTGAGTGAAGGGGGTACCCCAGCTACTGCAGATGTGGACTTCAGCTAAGTATTTTGCAAAGCCTCTCATGTTCTTGTATTCTTATGGCTATGATGACAAAGTAGAGGAGGATAACATACCTGCATATGAGCTACGTAAGGGAGGGACCTAGTTTTATCTCATTCACTACAATGTTTTCTATCATTCTTTGATGAATGAAATAATTTTCAGCCTCTTCTCCAAACACTTCCTCAAGCTTGCCCTGCCTTCCAGCTGCTGCAAATTACTTGCAGTTTCCCCTATATGGCACCCCTTCCTCTGCCCATGACCCAGAAAGCCCAGAAAACTGCTTCTGTTGTGTCTCACTTAGTGTAGCTGTATCTCCCTCATTAGGCTGTGATGCCTTCAGGGTAGGGACCCTGTCTGGGTCAACTTGGCACCCCCAGGGCACATCACAGCACCTGGTTCTGTGCAGACCCTCAGTACTATCTGCTGAATAACAAGGCTGTAGAGTGGTCCTGATGGTTTTTGACATTGACTAGAAAATAGTTCCCTATTTGATCTTAAAATAATCAGTATTTTTTATTTACTAGCTGCTGGACCTGCTGTACTAGATCCTGTTTTTGTCTGACTCCCAGCTCTATGGCTTAATCTTTTAGCCCCTCCATTTCTTCATCTGTTAAATGAAGAAAATACTCGTGGGATTCAATGAAGAGTGATGAGTTAATATAGGCAGGCTGCCTAATCTGGTGCCTGCCACCCAATATATAGTAGCTTTATTGTTGCAGTCCTTGAAGATGTTATCGTGTTAGAGCCCAGAACTGCATCTGGTTAAAGAAGGCTCCCAAGAAAAGGGTCATATATATTTGTTCTTTCAAAAGACGGTGAAGCATTTACACTCTTAAAACTACTTCCTTTCCAAAAATGGTTACGATATTTAAAATATTTTGATACTAAGAGAGATGTGCTTCAGTTGTCTGGCAAATTTACCACTATGGAAGAAATCTCTTTGTTGTTGTTGTTACAATACAGGTCACTTCTATTTTACTTTTTCTGGCTGTGAGGATTTTGTATTTATTCAAAGTCAAAAGGAAAAAGAAGTCCAAGAACTACAGAAGAGTAGTTGAAGTGATTTATGCTTGATTTCTAAATGCAATATGTGTTTATACATAATTTAAAACTCAAAGAAAGCATGCTAATACAATCATGTACAACTTTAAAATTTACTAACTCCGGATGAATACATGATGGAAACAGTCCATGGCACCTGAAAATGTCATTTGTGGAATGGCATACAGTTCATTGTTCTCAGTTTGGATATTACAACCATATTTCATAGAGCCTGTCTTGTTTGATTTTCTCCATGTGGTTAATAACGGTCTTCAGTTGCTGCTAAGTGATTTTGCAAATTTCATGTATAATCCTGGCCCTACAAATTACCTAAGTGCTGCTTCTGCAAGTTAACTTATATCCTGTGCTCCAATCATGTACCTTCAAAGTTACTAATGCAACTGTGAAACGGGGACAGTGTCCACACCATTTGTCTCCACTGGAATGACGCCACCCCACACTGGTGAGAACACCGCCATTTCTAACAGTGGAAGTTTGATCTTGGAAGGATGTGGGAACTATTAATAGTTTGACCTTAATTCCAGATGTGCCTCAAAAGAAGAAAAGTGCCATTCTCCTTTCATTTGGTGTGTGTGTGGGGGGACTTTTGGTGGCACTGGGGCTGGGGTGGGGTGGTAGGGAGGACAGCACTGAGCTTGGAGTCACACCTGGGGGAAATGGGCTCTGGTCTTCACTTGCTGTGTGACTTGGGCAAGCAGCTTGCTGTTTCCGAGCCCCGGAGATCCCTGATGGATGAGGAGAACAATGTCCCCCTCCCCAGGCAAGAATGAATCGATGGTAGATATGAAAATGCCCAGGCACAGAGGTAGGAGCTGAGTAAAACCGCAGAACGTATGAATGCATGTAATGTGGAGCAAGCAGAACATTTCATCGGCAACAGCTGAAGGCAGCCCATGGAAAGAACGGCGTGAAAATTCATTTGTTGCATTTTTGCCAGGTTGATGTTAGCAAAGCAGGGCACTCTTCTCCACACTTGCCCAAGCCCATCACGAGGAGACGCCACATGCTTTCCATCCCCTCCCCTTAAACAATTCTCAAAGCGATGCAGGACAAAATGTGCTGTCTGCCACCCGGTCAGGGCAAAGCTGCCGATGATCGGGACCAGGTCCAGCAGCCGGTCCTCACCCTGCCCAAGCACCCAAGCAGTGACACCTGGAGAACAGTCTGGGGAGCTGGACAAACGCACAGCACCTCATTTTGTCAAGCCAGAGGGAAAATTTACTGGAAGGGGACACAGAAAACATCCTGGTGAGTCCACACCTAGAGGGCACCCCTGGGGAAATAAATTAGCTATTTCTATTGCACATCTACCCATGGCCCAGGTCTGGATCTAAATCTCGTCCCCGGCCAGCAGCTCGGCAGCGACGGGCTCGCCGAGCGCCATCTCCTCGGTCAGGCTCCTCTCCAGGGTCTCCAGCTCCTGGCGCACCTCCTCCATGAAGCCGTCATCTCCGTACTCGTCGGGGGCGTCCCTGGGCAGCAGGCTGTCCCCATCTTGGCCATGGCTCCCGACAAAGGTCGGCATGCACACGTACACCAGGCTGTGGCTGGCAGAGACAGCAGAGTGTGCCGTGAACATGGCAGCCTGGGGCGGGCTGTGGCCTGGGCCGCTGTCCCTGCGGGCTCCTCACCTCCTCCTCTCACATCACTTCCTGACAACGTCTACCTCGGGTGAATGTGCGCCTCGGCCCCAAGCTGCAGATCTGGCTTCTGTGACCCCTACAGCAACATGACGCCCCCACCAGCCCCTGCCCATCTGGGCCCAGGTAGGGGCAGCCCACGGTGGGGCGCGGCCACACGCGGAGTCCTGGGCCATCCACTCCTGAAGCTTCACCGCACCTAGATGAGCCGCGACCTACAGAGCTGACAGCAGACTGGACCCTCCACCTGCATGACCCAGGCACTTTTCAAGTTAAACCAACCCTCAATGGCGTCTATAATATTAATACATCTCCCCCAGGCCAGGCCTGCTCCTGTGGCCCCCCCGGATGGCACCTCATCTGCCCTTGGCCCCGACAGGGAAGAAAGCGGGGGGCTCACCTGTGGGGCTGGCAGAGGAGGCCACTGGCACACGGGCATCGGTCCAAAGCACCATCAGGCTCCAGCTCCCAGGTGATGAGGTCCAGGAGCCGGCTGGCGGGGTCATGGCAGAGCTCGCCCTCCACGGGCAGGGGTGTGCACACAGGGAACAGCAGGCCTGGAACCAGCCCAAAGTCACCCCTGCGTGCCCAGCACCGGGCAGGAGGGCTCAAGGGGAGGGAGCAGACAATTGGGGTGTAGCCTCCCCCCTCCCCTCCTCCACCCCAAGGTGTAGTTAAGTTTGAAGAAGTGGAATGAGAAGAAATAGGAATGGCAGCCTGGGCTCAGGAGGGAATGGCCTGGGAGAGATGAAGCAAGGAGGGCTGGCTGGCGGAGGTGGGCTTCTGCCAGGTTTTGAGGGCCAGGGAGTCTGGAGAAGTGACGAGCGGACAAAGGCACTCAAGCCTGGGCAGAGCCCCAGCAAGGGCCTGGGGTGGGCTCAGTGGGAAAAGTTGGGGCCAGTGAGATTCCCAGGTGGGTGGAGGAGTAGTGGAGAGAAAAGACACGTAAGTTGGAGCTGGATGAGGCCTTGTGCGTCAGACGGAGGGGCCTGGACACAGTGGGAGGCAACAGGAGCTGCTGCAGGCCCCAGAGGCAACACACCCTTCAGGAAGGTTCCCGAGGCAGCGGGTCCTGGGAGGACTGTGGGGCGCGTGCTGTGTGGGTGCTGGGAGCTGCCCCGGAGGCAGGAGCCCCAGCCGGTGTGGTTGGCATGGACATGGCCCAGGAGACCCAGTCTAGGGGAGCTGGGGACAGGGCTTTTCCTGCACCCAAGGGGAGCCCACCCACCTCTCTGGAAGGCACAGCACAGCCCAGGCTGGCAGTCCCTCTGGTTGTCACAGATGGTCCCGTTGCTGCCTCTGCTGGCCATCTTGGTGCAGTGACCCCAGACGCACAGCTGGTCTGCGCAGCACTCGCTGTCCCGGGTGCAGAGCTGCAGCAGTGGGGAGGGATGGGAGCCCAGCGCTCAGGAACCAGCCCAGCCCAGCCTGAAGATGCTACAGGTGGGCTGGCCCGCAGCCCCCCATCATAGACAGGGGACCAGGGCAGGGGGCGTTTAGTGGAAGTCAAGAGGGCGGAGGTGGGAGTGTGGCTGGTGACGTGTGGGGCTCAGGACGCTGGAGGAACTGCACTCAGGGGAAGTCATGTATCTGAGTCTTTCTATGCAGCTTAAGAAAACGTCTGGGAGCCTATGTGGTTTTATCCAACACATCTGTTGGGTGGAGGGAACCTCCTTTGCCCTGGCTTCGTGTTTCTCAGTGAAACCTCCTTGAGGGAGAAGCTCTGTCTGGCCTCTTCCTTCCCCGTGCACCCCTGCCTCCGCCTACTCTTATTGGGCAAATTGGGAGAAAGCCCCAGGGGCAGGCTGCACTTTCCCTGCCTTGGGGAGCTGCTGTTTGTCTACCAGGATGGGTTGTCCCCAGGGAAGGGACAGGTGCAGGGCCTCCTCCTCCCCTCTGCCCCTTCTCTGCCACCCATGAGGCAGACACAATGACCAGAGACCTCGGAGTGGGGTGAGCGTGGCCGCAGGTCTGCAGGTGGCCTCCTGCCATCTAGACTGGGTGGCTTCCTGCTCACTCCAGGAGTCAGCTCTCTGGGGGTCCCTCCCCATCACTGTGGGAAGCCCAGCTGAGACCCCTGGCCTTCTGCCAGCCCCAGGTCCCCATGACCCGGGCACTGTACCCGGAGGCCCCTGAGCGTACTCACCGTCCGCTGGGCCCGGCAGGGCTGGCAGGTGTACTGGAAGCTGGCAAACTGGCAGTACTTGGCGGGCCCGCAGTCCTCGTCAATGATGCACTCCTGGGGAGGGCGGGGGGTGCAGTGCAGGGGTTCAGGGATGGTTCAGGGGGATGCAGAGCAGCAGCCAGCGCCCTGGAAGGGCCAGGCCGTCTCTGTCCCTGGCCTTGACGTCCCGCTCAGGATGGACAGGAAAGGACAGGGACATCAGTGGCTCCTGAGCACTGCCTGGCCTGCAACTCTCCAGCACCCCCACTCCTGCCAGCCGGGCAGGCCGCCTCCACAGCACGGCCCAGGGCCTCAGGACCCCACACCCAATTCATCGCATCTGTGCGCGGCCCTTCCCCACCCACGCCCGGGGCAGGAGCACAGGGACACCGTCTTCACTGTGAGCAGATGGAGTTAATAAAAAGTGCTAATGAGGGCCAGGCCCGCATGACTGCGCCGGAAGGGCTGGAGGCCCCGCGGGGCTCTGCTGACTGTGAAGACAGAAGGGGCTGTAGAGGCCACATGGCCGGGTGACCCTGCAGGGAGTGCCCCTCAGGGTCCTGGGTCTGGGTAAGAGGCAAAGGCAGCTGCCAGCTCTGAAATGAGAGGAGGGTGGCTGGAATGCACCCTTGTGGGTGCCAGCTCCACCCAACTGGAGGTGAGGGGAGAGGGAGGGAAGAGACCTGCCCACCCCGAGGCCCGACTCGCAGCGGGGGAGACACGGCAGAGGACAAGTGGCCTGCATGGTCACGGGTCACTGGTGGGGGCAGGGCTGCTTCCACTCCAGGCCGCTGTCGGGCTCAGGATGGGAACCGGTGGCTTTCAAGCAGGAAAGGAGGGCAGGAGAGGAGGCAAAGCGGTGACAAAGACAGCCACCAATCGCCCCCTTTGTGTGCCAGCAGCACGCCAGGCTCACTCGGTGACTCCTCCCAGCAGGCGGCAGGTAGGAGCTGCCCTCTTTGTGTTGTGAGCCGGAAATGGCATCTCACAGAGGCCAAGGAGTTCCCCAAAAGAATGTGATAGCTCGGGGTAGGGGGACCCTCCAACCCTAGCCGTTGAGCCGAGGGGGCTCAGGGCTCCTGGATGTGGCAGGCAGAAGTGAGAAAGAGGCCCCAGCAAACCTTCCAGAAGGGTCTTGGCAGATAGAGGGACCTGCTTTCCCCCTCTGACCCAGGGCATCCACCTCCTGAAAGCAGGTGTGCAGCCCGACCCAAAAAAGCCAGGGTGGGCAGGCCTGGACCTCAGTGGCCGGCGCTGTCCCTGCCTCTGCTGTGAACTGAGGCCACAGGCCTGACGATGTAGACAGGGAAGGCTGAGAACGGGGTCCTACGAGGCCTGGGCCCAGAGCACCTGTGCAGGCTGGGGGCAGAGAGGCCGGGCCAGGTGGCCTACATTACTGGGAAGTAGCTGGTGTCCAGGTCTGGGGGTCCTCTCGCCAGCACCAGTGTTTGGTTCAGGGCAGCTGCCGGCTTGGCCTCTGCACAGCACTGTTGCAACCCCAGCCCTGGTGCCAACCCACAGCCTGGCACAGCCCAGAGCGTAGGTCGTGCTCTGCTCACCAAGCCCATTAGCTCACGACCCCATTAGGAAGACCCTCAGTGCGGTCGGACACCGTCTTCCCATGGCCCCCTGGAGGACGATGGGAGGAGGCCAGGGCGAAAGCGTCCCTGCTTCCTGGTGTGTGTGTCACCACCGGACACCGGGCTCTGTGCTCAACAGGGGCTTCAGAAGAGGCAAAGTCTGACTCCCTGAATAATTGAAAAGCACTTTAACTCTTTAATTTCTCAAAAAGTGTCAAAGGAGATCACATTGCCTGACACCCTAGGAAATGACCTAACATTACTCTTCTACGCGCCTCCCCAGAGCCCCACCCGGCTCAGCCCCGCGGCTGCCCGTTTCCTCGTTGATCACCCACAGGTGCGGGCGGCTCACAGCCGGGACGCTGCCTGTCAGTGGTGGACGAGCTTGCTCTTGTTACTTTCCCAGCAACCCTTAAATGTCAGGTATGACACCATCGCTGTTTTTACGGATGAGAAAACCGAGGCTCTGGGGGGTGGAACGGCTGCCGGAGTGATGGGGCTGAGCCAGAACCGGAGCCCATATGGCAAGAGAAGGCCCCAGGGCTGGAGCAAGTCACAAGGCGCTCCTTGTCTCAGCCCACCACGCCCGTGACTCCGGCAGCTCTGCAGGAAGCTGCCTGACATTTCTGCCAAAGCAGAACGGCGAGAAAATGGAGTGGGAGGGCTGGCAATCGGGAGGGAGGGCCGCCGGGCACAGAATCACAGGCGGCCCAGGAAGGCAGACACAAGGTCTGAACAGACAACGTATAACCACAGAATTCCTTTGCCTACTTGTATAGAAAAAGACATTCAACTTCACCAATAATCAAGAAAATGCAGCTTAAAAGAGCAGAATACCATTTGTTCACTTAGAATGGAAAAAGTTAAAAAGGCTGATCATCTCTGTGGTGGGTAAGCTGTTACGTAGCAAGGGGAGAAGGAAGTCGCAGGTGGAACTAAGGTTGCTAATCAGCTGGCCTGAAGCAGGGAGAGTAGCTCTGCGTGTCCAGGTGTACCTTGTAATCATAAGGGACTTCACAGATGCAAAAGGAGAAGAATCAGTGTTGAGTGAGGCCACGTGAGATGTGGTGGAGAATCCACTGGCCCTTGGCTTGGAAGACGGAAGGAGCCACGGGCCAAGGAGCAGAATCTCACCTAGAGCCCCCAGAAAGGAGCGCAGCTCCGCCCACACTTAGATTTTAGCCCAATGAGATTCATGTCAGACCTCTAACCTCCAGAACTGGGAGATAACAAATTTGTGTTGCTTTAATCCACTAAATCTGTGGTAATTTGTTACAACATCAATAGGAAACTGGTATAATATCCAATGTTGGTTTGAGGAAATGAGCATTGACAGATGCTTTGGGGTAACTAAAATTGAACTTGGGTTTTTTGCAAGCAATTCACCAACCCCGAGAGTTAAATGTATATGTCCTCTGACCCAGTAATTTTTCTTCTGGGTGACTGTCCTCAGAAACACCTGTCCATGTGTGCAAATATCTGAGTACAAGGATGTTTAAGCCTACACTGTTATGTTAGTTGTAATCCAGAAATAACGGAAATGTCCAAGAGGGAACCGATTAAATTATTGTACAGACATTTCATGGGGAAATGCCTCCACGCAGACATGCTTAAGAATGAAGTCACTCTTTGCATAGTGATTCTACAAAATATCAGAAAGTAAAACAAACATCTTAGAACACTATCATCACACTTTTGTAAAGCAGAATAATACCAAACAAAGTGCCTGTGCCCAGCACCGTGCCTGGCACATCGTGGACACACCAGAGATATGTGTTGAGTAGACGAAAGCATTTGCATGTTCCTGTAGCTAAAAAAATGCTCATCCTTAGCCATGATTTGGGAACCAAAGCAAAAAACATATACATCCCATTCATTTGGCTTCTCATTCCCCAAAAGTCCTTGTAGACTTGGAATTTTCACTATACACTTCCTCTTCCAGATCTTTAATTAAAAATAGGAGCTAAGACCCTTCCAGCACCAATCCCCGTGAGCCCCTGCTGTTTACAATTCTCCATCAAGAAAAGTACTTGTTCATCCTTAGGACGAGCTTCCTTTCCCTAAACAGGCTCTTGCGCACGACGAAGCATTCCCTGCAAAGTTAAGTTTTTTCTAAGTACAGAAAAATTTTTTGGTGTGGAACTTTGCCGAAGACCTTTGAAGACTCTAAATACACTAAAGCTACCAGTTTCTCTCGCTGACATGCTTTTGATGGAGCTCTGGTAGGTTAGTTCCACATGACATCCCCTCAAGAAAGTGTGGCCCTTTGTTATAATAAAGCCCAGCAGCTCACCAGGTGTGGACGTGCAACCATCAGTCCCAGCAGGCTCTAGACATGCTTTTTAAGAATTGTGATCATACTAGAAACTTTGGGACTCCAAGGTGCACAAACTAAATCCTGGTTTTGCCACTTAAGAGTTGTGTGACTTGGGCTGCTTGACTCAACCTTTATTAAAAGTGAGGATGACAGCAGGAGCTGTGGCACTGAGTTTGTGCACTGCGAGGGTGGCCACAGCAGCAGACAGCCATGCGCCTGCTCCCCCACCCACCCAGTGCCCCCTTCCCCCATGGTGCACCCCTGCTGGGGGGACCAGCTTGTCAGCCTAAAGGCAAGTCTAAGACAACAGGCGCCTGACGCTTCCACCAACAACCCTACACCTCTGTCCCCGTCAGCACTTGAGGACTCAACATCTAGTCTGGACTTATCTACATCCAGAGGGTGTCAAATAGGAAGGTCCTGGGGCAGAGTGGCCTCTTGTACGCAGACCAGGCTTTCTGTACAGTCGGCTGTTCACACAGGGTCGCTCCTGAGGACCCCAACCAGCAGGGGCAGGTCCCACCTTTCCTGGTGGTAGGGACCTGCCTCCACCCTTAGGGAACTGAGTGGTTGGGCGGGGAGGACACGGGTTGGTGCCCCAAGCACAGCCAGGCCCAGAGCCCGGAAACCCCGGTTTCGTTCTTTGCAATACTTACAGTTGCTCTTCCCCGTGCTCAAGGGCTATGTCCACGTTTGGGCCAGTGTGTTAACGGGGCCTCAGCACCCCACTGGGCCGCGGTGGCTGAGGAGCTGAGATCTGGAGAGGCCAGGCAGGGGGAAGGGAGTCTTTCGGCTGCTTCCCCCTCTAAAGGCTGCGGGGGCTCCGGACTCGGGGCTGTGTTTTGTGAAGGAGCAAGTACCTGGCGGGGCCCTGGGACTGGAGGGGGCTCCTCCTACACCAAGGCAGGGTGCAGGCCTCGCCCAGCGCCACACGGTACGAGGAGATGCCTGGCAGAGCTCCTGCCTCTAGGGTCAGCGACCCATCGCGCCCGGACACGGAGCCCGGGCACGGCAGGCCCACCGGTGCCCACCACCAGGCACAAGTTCCCTCAGTGGGGTTCTTATCCCCACTTCACAGATGTCAAAACTGATTTAAGGTGAGGAATCGGCCCGTAGTCACCTGGCGTGACTGAATTGGAGTCGGGAGTCCCTAAAGCCAGGCTCTTCCCATTTCCTCCTGGGGCGGCCGTCCCTTTCTCCCCTCCCCCTCAGTCACAGCTCAGCACAGCCTGCCTGGGACAGGGCCTGGGCCCCACACGTCCTCAGAGACGGAAGGCAGGAACTCACGGCCAAGACCACACCCCCGGATGTCTGGGCCTAAATGTCACTATGGCTGGACGACAAAACCAGCTGCAAGGGCTCCAGCGCTCCCTTCCAGGCCGGCCACTCCTGTCTGTCCCCACTCCTCCCTCCCAGCCTGCCGGGGAAATCTGACAAGCCGCCCAGAAGCTGGCCAGGGCCATTCAGGGATCCGTCTTTGTCCGCCTGGGGAGGGAGCTATATTTAGAAAGTTCAGAAAGCTGGCAGGCGGGATGCTGATGGGGACACGCAGAGGCCTGGCAGCGACGTGGGGCTGGAAACTGCCCCAGTCTTTCTACAATAATGTGAAATAGTGGAAAATGGCAAAGGAGCTGTCTGAGGCTTTGATTTTCCAGTTCAGAGTTTATAAAAGGAGAGAGGCTCTGAGGATGCAGAGGCCAAAACGTGGAGAGGGGCGGGAGCAACGAGCCACTCGGGGAGTCTCTCTGAGGCGTCTGTGTGGGGCCGGCGGGCGCTCTGCTTCTCTGGGCCCCTCTGCTGCCGCACCTCCTTCCTCCCGCGGGCTGGGCTCTTCCACGCTCCTCGGGAATCCCGGATGTCCCCGGATCCCCACAGGAGGAGGCCGCCTGGGCCTTCCGCTGCTCCTCTCAAGCCCACGGCTCTGGATGGTGCATCTTCAGGGCGAGAAGTGAGGGCCAGGTGCACGTGGAGTGGAGGCCGGGGGACCTCCGCCCACCAGAACTCGCCTGCCCTCAGCTCTGCACGCTGCAGCTGGAGGAGAGGGCGCCTACTGCTGGCCTGTGCCTGCTTCCAGCCTTCACGGCCCTTTCTGCTTCTCCCAGCCACCCTGGGAGGTCAGTCACGGTCTTAGGCCATTTTGTGCTGCTAGCATGGGACACCCGAGACCGGGTGATTTATGATGAACAGAGATGTGCTGGCTCACAGTTCTGGGGGCTGAGAAATCCAAGACGAAGAGGCGGCACCTGGTGAGGGACTTCTTACTTCGTCACCCATGGGCAGGAGGAAGAAGGGGAACAAGAGGACAAGAGGAAATAGGACCAAACTCGCCCTGTACAACGGACCCACTCTGCAATAAGGGCACCGATCGCTTGCTTCTCCCACCGCACTCTGTTGCCTCCAAATGCCCTGTTAGGGATTTGTGTCCCCCCAGTTTCATTGCTGAAGTCCTAACCCCCAGCACCTCAGAATGGGACCGTATTTGGAGAGAGGGTCACTGCAGATGCAGTTAGTTCAGCTGAGTCATCAGGGCGAGGCTGATCCAGGATGACTGCTGCCCTGGCACAAAGGGGAAACGTGGACACGGAGGGGCGGCCACGTGCAGACACAGAGAGAAGACGCCACCTACAAGCCAAGGAGGAGGCCGGGAACGCCCCTGCCCTCGTGGCCCTCCAAAGGAACAAGCCTGCTGACACCTGACTTTGGACTTCCAGCCTGCAGAGCTGTGGGACAAATTCCTAAGTCATCCTGTTTGCGGTACATGTTACAGCAGCCAAGAAACGAATGGGCATCCCTCCCCGCCAAACGCACCAACAACCTCCGTTCTGGATCCTCCGTTCTGGATCTCCCACACACACTCGGCCTGTTCCCGAGCTTTCAGCATTTCCCTGCTGGAAGGTGACAGGTGGTGGCCCGTGGGGAGGCCCCAGTGCATTCTGAAGGTGCTTGAACCACACAGACCAGAACAGGGTTTCCTGGCTGAGCCCACGATCAACCGGGGAGTCCTAGGCTCTGGCACCCCAGCCCTGCACGTGCTCCAGTCCCTGGAGGTTTGGGTGGGGCGTGTTGTCTGTGGGTGACCATTTCCTGGCCCTGGGGTGGGGTGGTAGTGCCAGGCCCAGGATGAGCAGATGGTACAATCTGTGAGATAAACGAATGTCCCTCCTGGACTCAGGTATGGGAGGCAGCTCCGCCCAGGCACCGTCCTGAGCAGGGACAGCCCGCAGTGAAGCGCCAGCTGCGGGAGGGAGTAACCACGGTGCCTCTGCAGGAGGGCAGCGTCCTGGAGACTGTCCCCGGGCAAGGTGACTGGAGGTTAGCAACAGTGCCCTGAGGGAGGGTGGCAGGCAGCCTCCCCTATATTCTGTGGAATTTCCAAGTCAGGTTTTCCCCATTCCTGGGAGTCCTTTTTTGATCTTAAAACCAGGCCAATCAGAGGAGCCTGTAGGACACACATTGTCTGGAGCACAGCAGGGCGCCTGGGCCTTTCCTGGATGCCGCACTGGAAACTTCCAGCCTGCTCAGCGTGGCGGAGGCCCAGGCCTCACCAAGGGGTTCTGGCCTGACCCATACTGCAGAGACTGCCCTGTGGAAAGATCCAGGCGGGAGCCAGCTATTATTATCCTGAAGTGCAAGTGTCTGCAAAAGCCTGGGCCACCGGGGGCTGCTCCAGCCAACGCTTTCTTCCCCAAGTCACGCTCGCAGCCCAGGAAAGAGGAAAATGTGCTCTGGCTGGGCTGGGCACAGCTTGACGTGGAGAATGCCCGCTCCTGACCCTCCAGTGCCTGTTGTGCCTGGATCACTCGAGAAACCGTCCTGGAGTTCCTTCTCTCCTTCTCTCCCATATACACCACGCCCAGAGCCAGGGCTCCTCTGGGAGCCTCCTCTCTCTATCAGCCCCTGGAAAAGGTTGTTCCCTCCTCCAGGGATCTTGTCCTGCTGCCAGGCCGCAGAGAGCCAGTCCCACTCACAGAACTTCCCAACACATTCTTTCAGCCTGAGTGCCATTTCCTCTGGAGAGCTTAAACCCTCATTGAAGTTCAAAGGAAACTTCTTCATGTTCCCGAGTCAACCAAGTGCCTGTCACTCAGCCTGGGTTAGCATCGGTGGAGAGAGCCCTCTCTACCCGCTCCCCATAGAGGCTTTTCCAGGGTCTTTGGGTCTGCACAGCCCCCACCCCCATTCCAAAGGCATGTGGACTTCCCTGGGCCTGGCCTGTGTCTGTCCTTCCCCAGACACACCTGGTACATGGTTAGCGCTCCACATGCAGAATATGGGGACTTCAGCCCCCAAAGCATCAGCAATGTCCCAGCGCCCCACCCTGCAGCGCTCCCAGGTCTCCCAGCACACGGAAGGACCCAGTCCTGCCCCGCCTCAACGTCTCTGTGTTCTTGGTGGCAGGGGACCCCTTAGTTTGGGGGCCTTAAAGTAAGATTGCTAGATTTAGCAAATAAATTATTACAGGACACCCAGTGAAGTTTGAATTTCAGATAAACAATGAATAATATTTTAGTATAGTATGCCCTAATTATTGCACAGGACAGACTGATACTAAAAATTATCTTAGTGTTATTCAGGGAGCCTTGTATATTATCTGCCAACCTGCTCCACGGGGCATGATTCCGCAGGTGTGTGCCTTGGAAGAGAGAGAGGGGTGGCCTTGGGCAGGGACGGAGGAGGAGGAGGGACCAGTGGCCACAGGAAGAGGGAGGCCCAGGAAGGTAAGCCAGCAAGGGCACCAGGGAGCCCTGACCTGGGCCCTCAGAGTTACGAGGGAGGAGGCCAGGAAGTGCTGCCCACCCTCTGCCACCCCAGACCCTGGCCTATCTTCAGGGGCTCTGTGTGCCGCTGCCGCTTCTGCACAAGGAGAAAAAGCCTCTGGATTCTGTATGAGGACGGTGGTTGTAACGCAACAGTCACAGTCACAGTCACCAGCATTTCTAGTATGTTTTCCATATGCCAGACCTGGCCCACGTCCTAAACATTAATTCAGGTAATCTTCAAGACGATCCACTGAGAAAGGACTGCGGTTATTCCTTTCTGTTTTACAGATGAGGAAACTGAGGCACAGAGAGTCTAAGGAACTTGCCAAAGTCACACAGCTCGTGAGTGGTGGAGCTGGGATGTGAACCCAGACAGCAAATGGGGGCCAGGATCCAGGAAGATGCCCCTGGCTGAGTGTCCAATGAGTTGGGAAAAAGAGCAGCTGCAGGAGTGGGGGGCAGACTCCCCGATACAGCGAAAGGTGCAAATCATAAGAATGAGAACCCCTGATGTCCCCCTGGTAGCTCGTCTTCTCCCATCCACTCAGGGGTGCAGCCTGTGCTCCCTACCCACAAGGAGCCCCAGCCGCACTCCCCTTGTGTCAGGGACGTGCAGGCTGGGCTGGGAGGTGCCTTGGCCGGAGCAGCCCCCTCGCAGCTGTTGCTGTTTCTGTGGTTTGAGACCCATAAGCCTTCTGGTTGCTCCAGATTGGCCTACAGTGCCTGGGTGCAGGACAGGACAGCCATGGTCATGTGACTCCAGGAGAAATGCTTCCAGTGACTGGCCCAGAGCCAGGTTCTCACCAGGTTCCCAGGAACTGAATCCGGGCCTGGATCCCAGGAGAAGATGCTGAGTGGCAGAGAGCAAGAGAGCTGGCTTCACTCCTTTCCAACTCTCCCCTCCTGAGAGAGCTCCGTTTCTGCCCAGCGCCTGCTAGGGCCGGGAGGTCGGCGGGGAGGGGCTCTGGTGGTTTGGGGCTCACTCTCATGGGGTTTCCTCCCAGGTAGGGAAGGGGGTCCCCACCTCTGCCTCAAGGCCATCATTCTCGGCACAGCGTGGCAGCCAAGAGTCCCCAGCCCAGCCTGTCTCCCTCTCCCCAGACTCCCCGCCCAGCCCCTGTTATCTGCCTAGAACACAAACCTGATTGTGCACGTCCCTGACCGTAATTGCTCTGAAAGCTGCTCCAGCACAGGGGCCCTGGAGAAGGCTGAGGGTTGGAATAACTCAATCAACACGTAATGGGAGGAGACAGCCCGCCTTCCAGGCCCTGGGAACATCAGCCTGCACGTGTGATTCTGGCAGAATAAAACAATGTGACAAGCAGGGAGTGACGGGGTAGGGGCCTGGAGGTCAGGCACTGGGGAGCACCTGGAGCCCACGGCGTGCCCCTCGGTAATCTTGACCTCTCTTGGCTTTAATTCTCACCCTCCTTCAGACAAGCAACTTTGCCCCCCCAGGACACAGACACCAGACACCGAGTGTCCTGGATGACGTCCCAACACTCCTGCCACTGGAAAGAGATGCTCCTCTCCCAAATTAATAACCTGGCCTTTCAGTTTATACATTAGTGAGGTCTGAATTTAGTTAGCGAGAGGGCTGAGAATGTCCAGTTTCCGGATCTGTAGGGTCAAGGGTCCTGAACTCTAGCAAATTCACCAAGGTCGTGAGTCCCCACAAGACTGTACCCTGAGGATATTCTACCTTGCAACTGGCTGTCTCTACCTTCCCCCTCAGCCATGACCTGGAGTCCACACTCTGCATGGCACGCGGGGTTCTTAAAGGTTAGTTCCCAACCTGCTTTCCAGCCTGGTTTTTCTCACCTCCCCAGGACCCAAATTTTGGCCCATGCTTCTAGAACGCCCTTACTTCCCTGGTCTGTGGAATTCATCTTTAAGGAGCAGCACAAACGTCTCCTCCCCAGTGAAGCCTTCCCTGACTCTCCCCACGGGGCAGTGAACGCCTCTCTGCGTGCTGCTCTCCCAGCCCCAGTATCCAGCCCAGCTGATGGAGAGAGGAACACTTGGGCTCAAAGGATCGACAGGTGTGTAAGATTCACCAAGACTCACGCTGGGAATGCCAAGATGCAGGTTGGGTGGGCTATGAGTGTCCACTATTGGCTTTTGTCCCTGAGGGGAGACCCTGTCCAGCAGCAGCCAAGGTGACCCGTGGTTGGTTGGTCATTGGTGTCTCCAGGCAACACAAGGTGGGACATGCCCTGAGACCTTCACTTGAATCACTGGCCTCTTCTCCACCCAGCGCACTCACAACACCTGTGGACCCAGGGATCGTTTCTAGAAACAGGAAAGAGGAGGGGATTAGAAGTCAGCGTACCCGCCCCTCAACCATCCCTCCGCACCCAGGAGGGCACTTGAGCTCAGTGATTCACTTCTAATGAACTGAATGTGGAGGAAGTAACGCTGCATGACTTCGAGCCTAGGACATAAGAGGTAATATAGCTTCCATTTCGTTCTTTCCCTTGTCAGATGCTTGCCCTCTGAACCAAGCCACCATGCTGTGAGGAGGTCCAGGCTCCATGGGGAGGCCGGCGGCACCGGCTAAGGTCCCAGGCAACAGCCGGGAGCATGAGTGAAAAGAGCCTCTCAATGGCTCCTTCCTTGGCCACTGAGTCACCCTCTGTCTTCAAGTCTGAGGTCCCAGACCTTCTGGAGCAGAGACAAACCATCCCAATGTTATCTTGTCCAAATTCCTAACCCACAGAATCCAGGAGCATAATAAACGCTTGTTTTACACCAAATATTGGGGTAACCCATAACTAGAACCCAGTGCATCCAGACTCGCCTCTGCCTTGCCAACCTTCCTGCTCAGCACTTTGAAGGTGGTGACCTCAGGGCCCAGCAGGTGTTGCCAGTGCTATGGGGTGGGGGGGTTGCTCCCCTGCAGGTGGGTGAACTAGAGCAGGCAGTCATCCAGAGAGAGGAGGCTGCCTCCACGTCCCTCTGCTTGGTCACTTCATAGCTCTGTGGCTGATTTCATGAACATTTTCATCCCCACTGTGACCCTGTCTGGCCTTGGCTAGGCTGGGGCCTCCCCAGCCTTCTTAGTTGCTCTCCAGGCCAAACAAGTTTGCGCTACTTTCCTTGGCCAGGCAGCTCCCCTCACTGTTCCAGGCAGAGCTGGCATCCTATGAACCTGAGTGATTTTTCATATGACACCAATCCTTGCTGATGTCCCCGTCCCTGGGTCAGCTGCTGGGGCTGCTCCCTGGGGTCCTGGGTGGGCTCAGAGGAAGAGACCACCCCCCAATCCCAGCCTGCACCCTGTGATGCTGCAAGTCCAAGGGGAGGGCCTTTATGCTTTAGCTCTTTAAACGTTCTGGGCAATGAACAGTGGACATCAGAAACCATCATGGGGAGTGACGTGGGTCCCCCAGGGTGGTCTGATTAGTCACAAGTGCTCCTTGACCATGATGTGTCAGAAGGAAACACAGGAGGAGTCACATCTAGGCGACTGTGACAGGACCTCGTAGGGGAGTCGATGGACCCTCCTAGGAGAGAACCGTCTGGGCTGCCACGCCCCAGGAAGCCACAGCAGGGATGTTTCCCTTGAGCCGCCACGTGGCAGGGGTCTGAATGACTGCACCTGCTCCACTCTCTGGCCTCTCACCACACGCTCCATCACCTGCAGCAAATCTCCATCCCCTTCTTCCTCCTTTTCCAGTCCAGGGCGAAAGCAGCTGCGCGGCTGACATCCTCGCCTCTAGTCCTGCAGGCTCGGCTGCTTTTGTGACACAGCCCGCGGTGGAGGGCCCTGCAGTGCCGGCCTCTGCCCCAGACAGACATCGTCCGGCCCTGGAGGGCAGGAGAGCCACTGCCACGGCAGCGGTGTCCTGGGCCTGGACACCTCCATGGACGAGGGGACACCAGGGCCAGGCCTCGGGCACAAGTCAGGCGATGTCCCAACAGGACTATGTGTGGGGTCCAGGCAGGGCCTCCTGGGGTGGCCACGGCTTTGTGTCCCCTCCCTCAGTAAACGCCTTTCACAGGCCCCAGTGATATCCACTTCCCTCTCGCACAGCCGTGAACAGGATGAGGGACCGTGCAGTCGCATGGTCCACCTGCACCGGGCTAAGCCGGGGTAAGCCGGGGATCGCTCACATGACCGGCTGTGTGACTCCTGGCCGGGGGCTGAGGATTAGGACTAGGGCAAGCCTCAGGGACATGGTGGAGGCGGCTGCGTATGCCTTTCAGTAACTACAAAAGCCAGGCGGGGTCTGAGAGCTCTCGCTGCTCAGCCTCATTTCGGCTGCACTCAGAACACGCCCTCCAGCCTTGCGTGTGACGGAGCTTCTCTGTATTTACTCAGCCGGGTTCTTGTTTGCTCTGCTTACGTGCGTCAGTGAGGTGGCTCGGCCTGAGCCAGTCTCTTACGACCAGTTTTCCTTTGCCCGGCAGGAAATCATAAATGCACCATGTCCCTCCCCACTCTGAGCGCCGGGAGATGGTGCTTAGACAGTATCTGGTTCCTCAGGGACAGCACTGCTGAGACTCAGTCCCTAGGCGCGTGGACTCGATCAACTTTCTTCTTTGTCCATCCCAAAGGCTTGAGGCTGGAGCTTTCGGTACGGCAGGTGACATCTTCTCTAAGGAAGAACAAGGTTCCAGGAGCGGTGGGATGTGATCCCTCCCGACACATCAGACATCTCCCCCGATGTCATGTCTGTGTCCTCCGGCTGAGCCGTGGGGAGACAGACCGCAGGGGGGGAAGGGAGCCAGAGACATGTCAGGCTGCCAAGCTGTGGCCACAGGCCGGGGCCTTCCCAGAGGAAGACTGACCCTCGCTGCTGTCACAAGCAGCAGGAGTCTGTTCGGGCTCCCCAGCCGGGCTACTGACACTGGTGTCGAACGGCAGATCTGGGGGACTGCTACACCTGGGATGACCCCAGCCCCGGCATTTCAAGATTCCCCACAATACTGATGATCAGTATTTTTTCAAATTTCAGTTTCCTGCAGATGGTTCTTCACAGTCCTTAGGATTCAAACCACCTGAACGGGGAGGCTGGCGTGACTTGGGGAAACGGGGTCAAGGCTAACCTACAACAGTGGGGCCTCCACTCCAGCACGTGCAGTAGACAGAGACCTTCAACCACCACCCCCCACCCCGCTGCCCACAAGGCCATGTCCATACCTGAGTGACCAATAGGCCCCCGTGCGGACACTGGCCACTGGCCTTTTTAATATAAGGTGTCTCGATGTTTTTTGTGTCATGGAGCACTTTGGCAGCCTGATGAGGCTTAAGGACTCCTTCTCAGAATAACACATTTAGATGAATAAAGGAAAGCAGACAGCATGACAAAGGAAAATGGTTGCCCTGAGATACAGTTATCAAAATATTTTGAGATACAGTATTTTGTGGGCTTCTTTATCAACAGACTGTATAGCAAGATCAAGTGGCAGGTCTGACAACTATCTTAATTTCTAAGTAGTGATGAATGTAAATGCTATTTCAAGATATATGCAGCAACAGTAAGAATATTTGTGATTGCTGCTGTCACAAAGGCTAATAACACTGTAGTTTGTTGTCTACATTTAAGATGGAAAGAAGTGCTCAATGTAATTTAAAAGTAAGTGAAAATAAAGATGCATTTCTCTTCCCATGAGTTCTAGTCAGATTAAGAAGGTAATTCTGATGCACACCCAAGGTTAAGAACCACTGCCTTAGTGTCTCCAATCCATCAGCCTCTTTTAAAAATATGGCTCAAAGAATTCCCTCAATTGCCTTTAAAAAAAGAATAGGAAAAGATGAAGAAAATTTAAAGCAACACAAAACAAAAAGTCACTTCCCTAGCATGCTGGCAGGGGGTTGGGGGTGGGGGTGCCTGGCATTGCCCCTGGGCCTCTACTCTGCCTCAGCTTCCCATCCCCTCCCACCCACCTCTTCCCTGTCCTGAGACATTATTTTTTCTCTCCCCACAACTTTCTTCCACAGTAAGGACAAAAGAACGGCTTCTGGAATTTTTTAAACTTTTCAAGTTGAATCATTTCCGCTAATGGAGCCCAGAAAAAGCCTTAATATGTTTCAGTCATGAAAACACATATGTGGCCACATCGGATTTTGCTTCACCTTCGTGGGATGGCAGGAAACACAGGAAGCTTCAGCTCCAAGGGGGAGGCCATGTGCAGACGGCCTGGGGAAGGTGGTTTGGGCACACCCAGGTTTCCTGCCCCAGACACCCTGGAGCCACCCATCCTCATAGCAGCCCCAGTGGGGCTGGAGGATTCCTGTGTGCTTGCTCACCGAGGAACACAGCCACGTCTCGGGGGCTGCCCCCGCTC
The DNA here is from genome assembly GCF_041146395.1 of Eulemur rufifrons. Taxonomy (NCBI): domain Eukaryota; kingdom Metazoa; phylum Chordata; class Mammalia; order Primates; family Lemuridae; genus Eulemur; species Eulemur rufifrons. The sequence goes on from NC_090988.1 coordinate 62,433,100, forward strand.
TCCCAGCCAGACCCAGCCCGAGGGCTCTGAAAGGACCCACTGCCCCCACAGTGAGCTCCCCAAGCCTGCTTCCTGTTCTTGCTGGGCAAGCCTGGGTAAGTCATTTAACTGCACTGGGCCACAGTTGCCTTATCTGTAAAATGGGAATGATAAAACCTGACCAGTTATGTGGCTAAAAAAAAATGAAGGATCACAACCATGCCCACATATCACAGCATGAGCCAGACATTCTAGTACTATTAGCAACTTTCGCATTTGGTCTTTCTATAAGGTAGCGCTGTGCACTAGAAGGAGTCTAGGCTTTGGAGCAAGCAGACTTATTTCCAAATCCCAACTCTGCTGTTTACTAGCTGGTGACCTTGGCAAGTCACTCTGTGTTTTAACTCCTTATCTTTTTTAGAGATAGGGTCTTGTTCTGTCGCCCAGGCTAGAGTGCAGTGGCGTCATCACAGCTCACTACAGCCTCAAACGCCTGGGCTCAAGTGAACCTCCCACCTTTCTTCCCAGAAGGCTGGGATTACAGACAGGAGCCACTGTGCCTGGCCTCACTCCTTATCTTTAATGCAGGGCTGGTACCCCCTGCTGTAGGTGGGTTTGGTAAGAATAAAGGAAAACAGATTCTATGAAATGATCACACAGCACCTGGCACATAGTAGGTGCTCAAGAGTATTAGTTCTCTTTCCTTTTCTCACCCTCCAAATCCCAGCAAAGCTGTGGGAGGTGAGGAGGGGGCAGGAGCAGCCCTGCCCGGGGCAGGCATCGAGTATGACTACTGGCCTTTGACTTGGCCTTTCTGCCACAAGTGTGCTCTCTCGGGGGAAGGAAGTCCCCATAGACATCACCAGGAAAAGCAGGACCCCAGAAGCAATGGAAACAGCAAAAGGCTACGGGTGGGGAAACCTGTACATGTGGGGCTGAGCCTAAGTTCTGCTGCTTCCTAGGCTTGAGAAGGACGGAGTCTGCTGGCCTCTGCCCTCCCGGCCACCTGGAGACCCCCTGGCCTGGGGAGCAGGCCTCCTCCATTTTTGAGCCAGGATGTTTTTCTATCCTAACCATGATTCCCTCTGCCTTTTTTGTACCTGCTTCCTCTTTGTAGAGGCCCTGAATTATGAGACTATGGAAAATTCAAGCTGTTTTCCCTGTGGCTGTATTTTCCACATCACATCATTGAAATGTGTCAGTGGCCAACCTCTTCAGACACGCGAGCATGCCACCCACTTAAAATGCTCCTCACTGGTGGTTTGGAATGTTCCTCTTCAGTGGCAGCAAGTCTGACACCCAGTCAATGGTAAGAACAAAAAAAAAAAAGTGGGCGAGAGATTCCATAGTTCCCTAACCATCCTCCCCTGACCCCAAAGGGCTCTGCCATCCCTGGGAGGGGAAGACCCCTGTGTTCATTGCCACAAAGTTGTCCTTTTGTGATTTTTGCTCTTCCATTTCAGGCTTTTGGGGTAGGGATTGTTCAATGGCTCTTGGTATAAATGATAGAGGTTGTAACCAAGTGGTGGAAGGTTGATAATCAAAACCACCCCAAAGTTATGGCTGCAAACTCCCATGACTTTTTCTATCAAAAATATATCTTTTTATTGAAATGACCAAAATTTCTATCTGGGTTCATATTCCAGTTCTACCATTTAACCATCTACCATGACTTTTGGAATTTAACTTCTCTAAACTCCAGTGCCTACATGTGTAAAATAATATCTACTTCATAGTACTATAAGGATTAGAAAATAAAACATGTAAAACACCCAGTATATCGCCCAAGAAATGCTGTTCAATAATGTAGGTGGATGAACAAAGGCAAGAAAAACAGGGAGAGGCTCGTTTGTCAAACAAATTAAACTCATTTACATATTTACAGCTCTTCACTGAATCTTATCCTCACGAAATTTTACTTCTGTTTATATTCCTCAATGTACGCTGGGGTCATACAGCTCTCATCTATTTAACATGTTCATTCAATCACTGACGTCTACCCCATGCCAAGCACAATGACAGGGATACAGAGATGACATAGGACAGATGAAGTCCCTGCCTTCCTAGAGCTCATAATCCTCACGCAATTCTTTATGAACTTCTGGTTTTTCTCCCTTTCCCCATCGATTTTCACCATCTTTCTCAGCATTGGGCAGCTCATCTTCCCTATAGTTAATCCTCTGAGATAGGAGAAAAACAGGGCCACTGAGACCCTGCTTCCTGCAACAGGAAACTCCAGGTCCACAGTCTACACTGAACTGGGAATGAGGTTCTAGATCAGACTACTGCATGATTTGGAGAAAAATTATATCCTCCCATTTGTTTTCTCATCTATAAAATGGGAGGTTTGGTGTGGAACAGGGGAGACATGGGTTTCAAGCACAGTCCTTTCTAAGTGATTGCCAGTGGCTGCTGGAAGTGCTGTGCTGCCTTAAGTGCTGAGACTCTATCTGGGCTCACAAGGAAATAACTCCGCAATCGATTAGCAATGTCTGCCATAGGCAAAGAAGTGGGAGGATGGCAGTGGCAGTGCCACAGGTTTTCACGTCTGGTCTTGAGGAACTCAGCAGACCCTGTGAATTCTACCATTTATAATTATACAACTCAGTGAAATACTGCTTTACTTTATCTTTGGCATGAGGCCCGTCTTCACACACAACAGTTTTTTCATGTGTTTGGTTTCAGCCACCATCACCTTTCAGAAACCTTCTCAGTTATTGTGTTCAAAGCAACTGCAAACTCACAACAAAATAAATATGTTTACTGATTTATTGCACTCATATTCAGTAGCCTACTGCTTCCTTCCCCAAGAGGTCTAGGAAATTAGGTCAGATAGGAGAATTTATACTTATTCGGCATCTATTAAGTGCCAGATATTTTCCATACATTGCCTCCTACTTCTAAAGCAACCTTCTCGGGCAGTCACCAAATCTTCCTTTCACAGAGCAGGAACGAGTGCCCAGAGCCGTGTGGGAAGCTGCTCAAACAGTCCAACCTATAGCAGTTTGGATTCCAGATTCTATCCTACTATGCTCCCCTAAAATGTACCCAAATAACTTGATTATTCTTTCTTTTTGAGGAGGTGGATGTGAAGAATGAAACTGACAGTAGGTCTACAGCGCGATGAGATATGCGCACACATTTAAATGACTCAGTCTTCATTTTCCCACAGTCCGCTGGAGATGTGACCCAGAGCAGAGGTTGGCTGCCTGATTTGGGAGACCAGCTCAGCTTGTCAGATGTGGAGCACAACTGAACTCCCTGACAGTGTTAAATGTGTCTTTCTGTGCCCCCCTCCCCCATCCCGACCCAGTTCCCTTCCCCTGTCCCTGCCTCTGACCCTGGCAGAGGACCCTACCAGGCACTGTCCCCTGGCCCACCTACCACAATGCTCTCCCTACCACTGAGGGAATTAAAAAACAACCACCACCACCAAACCTTCTCCTTGGAGGCCTGACCCCCCATGTGAGCCCCCCAGGAGTCTAGCTAGAGGCCCTTCTGGCCTCTGGGGACTCTTTTAGGAGACCCTGGGGTTAGGGGTGGGTCTCATGAAGGAGGGCATGGAGCAGGTGTAGATTCCTGAATGGTCAAGAAAATCACATCTCTGGAACCCAGAGACGATAACCTCCAAGATGCAGCCTGAGCCTGCGTCCTCCCAGGCCTGGGGGGAGTTTTCAGCACATGGGCTAGAGGCCAGGGGCGTGGGGCAACACACTCTGGGCAGTGGCATCAGTTATGCCTCCAAGACAGCCTGAGGCAGTGGCTGCCACACTGCAGAGGCAACCTCTGGAAGCAGTGTGGGGGAAAGCGCTGCCTCATCCTAGGGCAGCAGAGACATACATTTATAGGCATATAATGGAATGTTATTCAGCCTTAAAAAGGAATGAGGTTCTGACACATGCTACAACATGGACAAACCTTGAGGACGTTATACGAGGTGAAATACACCGGTCACAAAAAGATATACGGTATGATTCCTCTCACATGAGGTACCTAGCACAGTCAAAATCACAGGGACAGACAGCAGAATAGGGGTTGCTAAGGGCTGGGGGAGGAGGGGAATGGGGTATGTTGTTTAATGGTTAGAGTTTCAGATTTGCGAGACAAAAAGGGTTCCGGAGATGGGTTGCACAAAACTGTGAAGGTGCCGAACACTGCTCTGAACTGTACATTTAAAAATTGTTAAGATGGTAAATTTTATGTCATATATATTTTATTACAATTTTAAAAAGTTCCATTAAGGACATGGGTTTGAGAAGTTTTGGGATCAATAAGACCTAAGTGTTTCATTTTATTTTTTTCTTGCAGTACTGGCTCAGCCACCTACTAGCTCTGTTGTATAATTTTTCTGAACCTCAGTTACTTCATCTGTAAAATGGGACCATACAACATGGTTGCCATGTGGCTTATGTGAGGGGATGCCAGTCAGACCCCTGGCACAGTTCCTGACTAAATAAGGGAATACTGGGGAATGTTGCAGCCCTTGATATTATTTCAAAAACAAACCAAAATGGATTCATGTGCTCTATTGCTTTGTGAGTTTTTCAGAATGTTGCCAAAGTGCAAGAAGAACAGGGCCACATATCTGAGCCGGGATGCAAAGACCGGTGGATGTGTCCAGGCCAGTCTGGAAGATTCCCAGTTCCTGACAGAAGTGGATAGCCGCACCTGCATGAGGAGCTGTTCAGGCCCAGATAGACTCAGGATACTCAGAGGCCACAGAAATCAGCTTGTTCTGCAGCCGATGCCATCAGTCTAATGAGATCTCAAATTCAATCACTGTCACTTATCTGGCCTGTCTACTGGCACCAAGCAAAAACAGACTGCTCCATTTCTAAATATAATAAAAGCTTCCAGATTTCAAGGCCCGAAGCCAGGCTTTTTGCAGGGCACAGGCTTTGCAGCCCAGAGGGGACTCAAGCCTCCTGTATCAGCAGAAGTAAGAAAAGCCCTGTCCCCACCGATGTCTCTGCCATCCAAACCACGTCTTCCTGGCTCTTTCCTCTGGGCATCGCATGGAGTCTCGTTACGTTATACAGTACAGGGCACTGTAAAGCACTGCAGATGCAGGGTGTACTCCCAACTCAGCACGTGTTCCCAGCTCCTTGGCTGGGCTCTCGAAGGCCTTCCTATTCTCATTCCTGCCTCTCCCCGGCTTCATCGGCTGCTCCCCCAAGCAAAACTCGAGCTCTGGCATTCTAAACTATTATATTTAGTGTTCCCCCAACATGTTCTTCTTTCTACATGCCTCCTTGACTTTGAACAAGAAATGCTTCTACGAGGAATGCCCTTCTTTCCCACCACTGAGAATTCCTAGACATCATTTAAAATACAGCTCAACCACCACCAATTCCAGGGAGTATGTCAAGAAATACGAAGGGCCTGAGATTCTCCTTACTCTACTTGCAAGATGACAAGTGAGCCTGCAGCTAGCAGAAGACATGAGACTTCTGGTCAGAGACAAAGGACTGTAATCTAGCAGCACAGAAGTGGCATGACCTTCATGTCTCTGTCAGTTCCCCTTGCTCCCCAAGTCCCACATGTACCACAGGAGCTCGGGTGGATGCTACGTGTGTAGTGGGTTTGCATCACACCTAAGTAATCCCAAGCCGAGAGAATCCAACCCTTTGATAATGAACTGCAAGCAAACCTGCCTCTGCCATGAGGGGAGTGCTATCTCTGCCTTCCAAGGCCACTGTATTGGCTGTACAGCATCCTTGAAAAGACAGCCTGGAACAAAAGGGCAATTAATGCCTATGCTTATAAAATGAGCAGAAATGTGAGCAACCCATGAAGAACAAAGTCTTCCCTGGCTACCTGACCTGGTCCCTGCGCCATGCCCCGCAATGCCCTGTGCAACCTTTGCATCAGAAGACATCCATCTTGTAAGTATCTGTTTAGTGTTTTGGTCCACTACTGGCCTGGGTGCTTGCTCAGGTTAGAGCACCATTTACACTTATCTGCCAGAAACATAGTAGATGCTAAAAGAATGTGCAAACAAATGAATGAGCTGAATAATTAATATCGGGAATTTGGATAGTCGTGGATTGGGGGGTAACTAAATCATAACAGCAAGTGGCTGACATCTGACTTCTTCCTCCTGAGTTCCAGGCACTGTATGGTGTTTTTGACCTATATATTCTATTTTATCCTTATGACAATACAATAGAGAAGGTACTTTTATTATCCTCATTTTACATACGGGAGAACTAAGGCTTAGAGCAGTTGGAAAACTTAAAGTCATATGGCTAATAAGCAGTCGAGTTGCCATGGGACTGGACTTCCTGTGCCCAAGCTGTTAATACCCCCTGAAGTGCTTCTCCTACGAGAAGTCATCTCAACCTTGTTTGTATTTGCAGGGGTGGTGGCAGTATCCTGCCCGTCACTGTCATGTACCCCCCTCTGTGACTCAGCCCATCAGCAGCCTCACAGAGACACTCAGCACTCAGATGTTCCTGCTGGGACTTCTCACCTCCCTAATCTGCCCGGCACTGGAGCAGATGGTGTTTGGTCTTGGGAACAGCCTGGAATGCAAAGCTGACCTTTCTCCCTGACCAAGAGAGAAAGGAATGTGATAAATTCGAGGAGAACTCTGCATTGGCTACAACGTACAATTCTCAAACAGCCATGCCCTTGACCTAAGAATCAAAGAAATAGAAACAAAAAGAAGATATCTTTTTTCCTTGCCTATCACATGATCACCCACTGTAGGTGAGAGTTGGTGAAATGCAGCCTCAGAAACTGCTGCTGAGAACAAAACGAGTACAACCTTTCTGGTGGAAAATTTGGCAGTATCTCTCAAAATTTTCAATATGCACACTCTTTGACTTAGCAATTTAATTTCTAGGATTTACACAGTGAAAACACTTGCAAAATTGTTCAAAAATGTAGACAGCTAGATGTTTATATCAAAATTGTAAATAATCCCAAACTCTTGTAAAATATTCAAAAAATATAAAAATCTATAAAGTCTCTGCAAACTTAAATTCCTCTAGAGATATTTATTAATGATTTAATATATATTTTACCAAGTTTTTTATGCATGCTTTTTTTCTAAAAATGAGATATTTGTATATACTATACATGTATATTTTATATATTATATATACTGCTCAGCAATTTTTTTTTTACTTAACATTTTATTGAAGACAACCTTTTACACCAACTTATATGAAACCTATATGAAACTCATTGGTTAATGACATACTCTTTTGATTTTGGATACGAATCATTTATATTTAATAAATTCCTTCTTAGAGGATGTTTAGGTTGAGGAGAGTACTACTTAATATACCAGGTTATAGCTCAAAAAGAAATTCCTACCCCATAAAAATTGCTCACCCATATCCACTTTGTTTGGGGGTGATTTATCCATCTCTCAGAATGATACGGAGTTCTTCAATTTCCCCTCTCTATTTTTTTCTACTGGTTACTGGACTGTGGAACTGGACATTGACACAAGCCTGTGCCATCACCCTTAGGACAAGAAGTCTGTTTCCTTCTACAGAAACCAGGCTACACCTTGCCAACCTAGGGCCCCGGCCCGGAACTTGTGAGTACCTGACCACCATTCCCCTGCCATTCCTTATGGCCCAGCCTTCTCCCGTCTGGACCCCCAACACCCAACCAGACACAAAGGACAGGCAAGGACAGGCAGAGCACAGGATGAATCAACCCTGCGCCTGGAGCACAGAGCTCGGGCGCAGCTCATTACTCAGAGAGCGAGGCAGGCCGCTGCAGAAGGAAACGCGCCCACGACTAACGTCAGGGCAGAGACCTGTGGCGGCTTTATGCATGTCCCCAACCCCCAGTCTGACTTCATTCTTTTTGCAGTAAGGTTGCCGGGAACCAGAGAAGCCAATTAGAACTCGGCTGTAATTACTTTTCAGTAACAATGAACCTCACACAAAGAGCTTTTATAAACCTTGCCATACTAGATACTCGCTCTACCCTGTGAAAGGGGGGTTATTAGCGCCAGTTGACAGTTGAAGATACTGAGTGACAGAGGGCAGAGTTTGTAAGGGCCAAGGCAGGGTCTGAACTCTGGTCTGCTTCACACGGTTCAGACGTCTTCCTTCTGCCTCAAGTCTGACAGAAGAGAAGGGCTGTACTTCCTGGGCCTTGGCCACCCCAGCCTCCCTGGACCCAGCAGGACTCCCCAGGTGGCAGATGCTCTGGGAACTGATCAAGTCCCTCTAGAGGGCCCGCACCCTCCCCTGGTGCAACTCTGTTTAAAGAACCCCCCAGTGATTTGTCATCCTGGCACCCCCAACATCCCATTAAGTGGATAGAGTCCAGCACAGAAACCAGGGCACGGGAGGAGCCGCGCCCCACTGTCTACTCTGAGATGAACGAAGGGGCTGGGGGCAGGGAAGATCTTGAGGCCGGAGGGAGAAAGAGGTCATTCAACACACGTTCCCTGCTCACGTCGTCGGGGTCTCTCTGGGCTGTGAGGTGATGAGATGCTTACTGCTCCATGGAAGCAAACAAAAAAAACCTTTGAAAAGGTGGCCACCGTTTAACAGCCCACTGTCCCCAGGCTCCAACACAAACAGCAGACAAAGTATTCTCACAAGGAAGGCACCTGGTTTCACACTTGTAGAGAATTCCACGGTCACCGCCCTCAGTCTACGTCTCCAGTCAAAAGGCGCCATCAGCACCAGTCACTCTCTGGAACAAGGAAGTCGCTGGGTCACTCAAACCCCTATGATCTGGATATTTCTGGTGACATTTGTCCACCTACTGGCCTCAGAAGTCTTGACCAGGGTCTAAGGGGTTGGTTGTACGTAACTGAACCCGTAGCTTCAAAGAGATGTGTTCGGGTGAAAAAAACAAACGGACTCACTTTCTAATGTCATATTCTGATGTGAAACGAGAAAGACGGCAAATGCAGGACGTGCTAAGCTTAGTAGCTGTGAGCTGTATTTTAACTGGAGAACATGCCCCTTCAAAATGGCGGCTTGGCTAATTGGGCCAGACTCTTCCTATGCGGGGACAGAATTCTATAAATAAAAGTGTCCTGTTACCGCACAATGGCTGGTCCATTCTCTAGCTTCCCACACGCCGCTTTGGTCCCAACCCCCTGCACAAAAGCGCGCAGCGTCAGTGTGTCTGCCCACTGGCCCGTGAAGTGCGGCGGGCCGGGGGCGCAACACAAAAGCCTCACCACAAAGACGTCAGACCACATCCCCGTCAGCCGAGGAACTCAGGTGAAATAACAAGCCACGGTGTCCTTTTCCCCTTTCACATTTGAGTGTAAAAACAGACCAGTCCCTCGCACACACTGTGCGCAGTTTCTAGACAGGCATATAGAGTTACTGTCTGTAACTCTCTGTGAGCCTCCTTGGGTTACCATGCATATTAATACACATTCCAGCATCTGAAGAAGGGAAAATATGGGGTGCTTGGTGATTATTTTTAATTGAATTCATCTGGGAATTTTAAATCCTGAAAATTTAGCCCCTGTGGACAGTATTTTAAGGTTGGAACAGCCTATGATTTTGTCCTTTGGAATGGCAAATCTCCCCGTTCCCTTTAAGAGAAAGTTTCTGCAGCATGTAATGCATTTCAAAGCCAACTGCAAAAATCATTAAATCCCCAAAGGAAGGAATGGGACAGTGGTGACAATGTGCAACTCTTTGCATTCCTTTGACGGCACTCTAGTCTTCATAGCTTCCTACTCAGGAAAAGGAGCTCCGTGTCTCCGTAAAGAGGACGCCAGAGCCCTAGCTCAATGTGCCAGGACGATGGGGAGCCCAGGGAGGGAAGGGTAGTTGCGTGGAAGAATTCTGTGGGCAGGAGAAACTCGATCCTGCTTCCCAGCCCCTTGGCAAGCCACTCTGACGACAAGCGAGGCTCTGCAGGGAGCACACGTGCCACCATCTCTGCCACAGGACATCGCTTTCCCAGGGGCTCGACAAGTCTCCAGTCTGTCCTCTAAAGCCCTGCGGGATCTGCCAACACTGGCCAGTCAAGCAGCAGATGCCCCAGGTCCCCCTTCCAGCCAATCAAAATGGAATTTATTCTCATATAGAAACCCAACGAGCTCATATCCCAAGGGCCTGAGCAGGAATCAAGAAAGCCTTGGGGAGCCTCCACCGTCTGGGTTTCTTGGATCTACCGCGCCCCTCAACCTCCTGCATCCTCAGGACTGTCGTCCACGAGGGTTCAGGTTATGCCCTGCACAAGGGTGCCCAGGCCAGTCCTCTATCACATATGCTGCCATATGAGATGGCATGGACAGGTGTAGAGGTTCTGAGCTTTCCAGCCAAGTCCTTAAGCAGGGACGCACACGGGCACACATGTGGACACATACGGGGACACAGAAGTTGGCAAACTCACTGGCAGGCAGCAACTGGCCCCTGCCCCAAACATGCTCTTGGCATCTTCGAGATCTTGTCTCTTACCTGCCCCCACTCTCGGGGTCTCAGTTCTCCCCACCACAAGGCCCAAACCTGACACAGCTGCCTCCTTTGGGGGTGTCGGGGGGAGCATGGGATGTGCGTGTTGCAACCCTGTGTGCACCTGGGCCTCCAGCAGGTGCAGGTGTGCTCACAGGTGTAGCTGCTGCCCCAGGAGCAAAGCTGTGCCATCATGCGATGATGGAATAAGTTTTTTTTTTTACTTGAGGACAAAGGCTTTTTTTCCTAATCCAGAGCCCTGTGAGTTTTGTTTCCCCTGCCCTTTCCATTCCATGGCTTATACCCAGGCCCTTTATTTCTCATGAGGCCCTAAGCACAGACTTAGGTCTGGAACACTCTAAATCTGTTCCTTCTAGGAACCAAAATCATATCCTGTGGCTGGCTGGCTGGCTTTTATTTCACTTCCCTCTCTCTGGAATCTGGCCTTTCTTCCTTCCTGGCCTTAGTTAACCTTGTCTGTGCTTCATAGGTTTCTGTCCTTTCAAGGCTTGGAGAGGAGGTGGACATTGTTCCCTCACTTGAAGATGGGGAAACCAAGATGCCCCAGCTTTTAGGTGACAAACTGAGCCTTCCAGACTCCACAGCCAGCACCCTGTGCATTTCATGGCACGGTTCCTCCCCACCACCCCCAGTCCCCCTTTAGTGGTGGGTCACCACCATCACACACAGCAACCGGACCCCAGCCTGCAGTCAGTGTCAGCCAGCTCATGACTTTGGAGCACTGTGCCAAAAACATGCAAAAAAGAAAAGTCCATCTAATACCAACCAAGACAACACAAACCTTCCTAACTATTATCAATATACTGGTTCTCTGCCAGTAATAAGGCCAAAAGAGGTGGGGGAAATCCCCAATGCCCTCCGTAGGCCAGGGATGCCTAAACCACCCGGGCACAGAGAGGCTGGGTCCCTGCAGCCTCCACAAAGGAAGCACATTTGTCCCGCTGGTCATGTCCATGTCACAGCTGCCTTGTCCATGCCGCGACAGGCAGGTGTGTCTGAAGCAGCCATCTCTTTGAGAAGATAAAGCACCGTTGAGTCACCCCTGGCCTGGGAGATAAGAGACTAGTGACTCCAACTGGGACATCCCCCAACTTGAGCCCAGGTTTGCCTTCTGTGAAATCACACCCCTTCCAACTTTAGGACTCTGTCATTCTATAAAATCCAACAGGCAACCCACAGGAGCCATCACAGGTGACTGGAGCCCAGAGCCTGGAAAAGAAGGATTGCCTTTCCCGTCATGCCTCTGGTCTCGGAGGAAGGTGTTCTCGCTCTCAAACTCCCTGACCATGCAAAAGGCCATCCCAGAGGCTTTGGGGATTTCACCGTCTGATGCACCAGGTCTGTGACCAGGGTCCCAATCAGTACACCCGGTACTTGCTTGGTCCCCTTTCAAAGCTGAGACGGGGCCAGGCAAATGACAACTGAATTTAATTTCTCTGTTGCTTCTGACGCCAAGTGCATGGAGGTGTTACATCCCAGATTACGTCACTCTGCTCATAAACGTGGGCACTGGGGACTCTCGATAGAAATGAGTCGGGACAGGCGCATAGGGCAGCTCCCTCTGCCCACGGTCTGCAGGCTGGGTCACCGCTGGCAGGTTAAACCAACGTGCATGTGCCTTGGGGTGTGAGTGCAGGGGAGGTGACAACTTACATGGCTCCTTTTGCCTTCCTCGTCTCCCACAGATGTGATAACGGTCTCTGAAAAGACGGTCTGTCCAGTCTGGTTGTTGGTTATCTACAGTGGAACAGGCACAGTGAAAGTTAAACAGAAGGAAGCCTGGGCAAATCCCACGTGTTTTTTTTCCTTTCATTTTTTGAAGCAGGATCACCCAGTAAAGTCATCAGAATGCCCACCCCGCTTTCTTCCTGCGTTCCAGTTCCACTGGCAGCTGGAGACGGAAGCTCCCCTCGTGCAGAGATAAGAGGTGTTAACACAGCTGCACCCCAGCCTTGCCGGAGCAGGAAATGAGGTGATCCGTGGAAAGCACTCAGCACAGTGCCTGACACCCAGCAAGCGCTCAGCAACATCTGCTATTTTTATCACTCTTGGGGCTCATCCCTTGAAACTCAGTGTCAACTTTCTTTCTGACAAATTGCGAGTCTGGGAGTCCAGATGCACATCTTTCATGAGAAGCAAGCAGGGTTTAGCTACAGCAGCGCTACTCCTGATTCCGGTGGTTTTATTGCATGAAGAAAGTGCTTAAGTCCGGAGGGAGACTTGTCCCCATATTCCTCTCTCTGGTGTCTGCCTCCAATTCTGCTTCCCCTGCCCTGTCCCTTCCATGGCTTCTACTCAGGCCCTTTATTTCTCATGAGGCCCCAGCACAATCTTAGATCTGGAACACTCTGAATCTGTTCCCTCTAGAAACCAAGATCATATCCTAACCAGGCACCTCAAAGCTAACCGTGACGTGGACCCCAGGCCATTCCTGCCCCGTGAAGGGCCGTGTCTAACGTTTGGCCTGGTGGTGAAGCAGAGAAAAGACGCCGGCCCTGGAGCCAGGAGGTGTTGTCCTTTGAGCTGTGGCTCAGTTTCCAACAACCACCCAGGATGTCACCCAGAACAAGTCATTTCTCTTCTCTGATTAACAATTTGCTCTTTTCCACATCTTCTTTAAAGTCCCTGCCAGCTCTAATATCACAGACGTCCACAGCCACAACAAAGTGGAAACTCTTGTCCTAATTTGCAGTTGGGGATCCAATTCCAGCTCTGAGGAGGTCAGGACCACTCCTTAGTACCATGTTTTTGAATTTTTGCCTAAATAATTCCTCTCCCTGGAAAAGGACGATGTCTTCCTTTATGCTAGCTTTTTACAAAATTAACTAATGTCATATTTTTAAAAATTCTACAGGCCTATATGCCTGAATTGTGGTACTTCTCAGAGTCATTATTATACCAGTATGCATTTTTTTTCATTTGTAGGGGGAGAATATATACAATGTTTTCCAAATATGTTTCACCACTCCTGACCCCTCTTTCCGGAAGCATCGCACAGGACTGGTACACCACGGAACCCACTTGAGAGCTACTGTATTGTAATAGCACAACTTTATTATAATGGCAACAACAATAACCAAAACACTTGCTTTTGCTTAGTGCTTTACAGTTAACAATGGGATTTCCTATACTTTAGGTTATTTGACCCTCATGGTACTGCAAAGTGAATGCTGGCATCACTATTTCATAAACGCAGTTAGTGAGAGTCAGTAAATTTAACTAATTTTTCAAAAATCACACTAGTTCCTGGTAGGACTCACACTCAGGTATTCTGACATCTACAAAGAGCAACTTCAAGAAGCAACCAAACCTGTTGGCTAATTATCCTCAGAAAGGATGACTTAGTAATATTGGTTTTAACAAGAATAAAACCATCGCTTTTGGAAACATTCTGCAGTCTTCGGGTGAGTGATGCTAAAGGCTTATGCTCAGCAGGTGAACTCAGTCATTTACTCGGAGGGGCACACTCTGATGCTGAGCCGTCGCTGTACCGTGGGAGTAGTGCCCCATAAGGCTACGGCACATAAAAGCTGACCCCATTACGCTCTGTGGCACAGAAACACTGTTGTTTCAGCCAAGTAATTGCCTGGGCATTTGAACAAATACAAGGCTCTTTCACGAGAGCCATCGTGGCCTTGCATACGGGAGCTGAGGTGCAATTGCAGGTGAAGCTCTTTGATATTCACAAAGGCTCTACGGCCTCCTAGCCACCACCCTGAATCTCTGCATGGCAGACGCAAAGAGAACACAGGCTCACAGGAGGCCACCACCCTGAATCTCTGCATGGCAGACGCAAAGAGAACACAGGCTCACAGGAGGCCACCACCCTGAATCTCTGCATGGCAGACGCAAAGAGAACACAGGCTCACGTAGCTTGCTGCCAAATCGCATCGGGGACATCTCACACCAAGGGCAAGCTCATGCTATGTTGCTTTCTATTTGCAATGTTTTCTTCATCAGGTGAGACTGAGAATGAACCTGCTTGCTCCTCAGGGAGGATGCTAGACCAAGAGGCACGTGGGCGTGTCATAGGGTGGGAAATGCTATAGAATTTTGAACAGACAACCAGCAAACAAATAAATGTTTAATCTTGTGGCAATAGAGGGTTTCCCCTCTGAAAATGGAGTATTTCATATTTACCTTCCTCCTGAGGAAACATGAGGATCGATTCATCACAACATGGTCTCTATTTCAACTCTCTACTGAGACATACATAAAACCCTATGAGATAAATTCCTCAAATTCAATACTAGGAAAGTATCTCTCTAGACATCGTTTGCTTCCTTTTTTCAAATGACAAAAATCCCTGAACATTCCTTTGCAATTGAACTGGCAGGAAGCCTTGGGTTAAACTTATTGCTTAAATGCAAAAGTGATTTAGGTTCCTGATACGTATCTCTCCACTTTAAACAGTACCCTCACTCCCTCTGGTTTTTAATCTATATTTTACCATTCTCATTTGCATTTTGGGCTTGTGTATCAAATATGCAAATAAGACCTTAGTTCTCTGATGGGACTGGGCGCTACAGAAAGGAGGAAGTGCTGGCTATGACTGCCCTTACCTTGTGAATTTCTCGGTGCACATGGATGGTATTGTTTCCAATCTTGGTGTCTGTGTTGGTTTCATTGTGATAGCTGGGAGGTAAGCTTGCCAGGTTCACTTCTGATGACGTTTTAGCAGCAGCTTCCTCTGCCTCCATCTATTAAATCAATGAATTTAACGAGCAAAATTATTGCCTCTTGTTACAAATGAGAGTCCATTAGGAAAACAAAACCCCATCTCTCTTTTCCTCTTCTGCAATTACAGAGAGTGGTGATAATGACAGCTACCATTAATTGAGTAATCACTAGGACAAGACATTATACTAAATGTTTTACATATATTATGGCCCTGAAATTTCACAGCCTCCCTAGGAGGTGGGTATTAATGTCATCATTTTACAAATAGGGAAACTGAGGTTCAGGGAGACTAGATAAATTCCCAAGACTCGCAGTGAAGGGTGGAGTTGGGATTTGGACATGTTTGCATTAAACAGCCTTGGCCCCTGTGCAAATGCTGGTAGTGCCCTACACACTTCTGGTGGCCTACCCCAGAGGTCACCTACATCCAATTCCCATACATGCCAACAACCTACTCTGTCTCTCTCTGAGGGCGTTCCCTGGCCACAGAAGTGTGCCCAGTCTGCACAAGCCCCCAGTGCTAGGAGGGACAAGCTATGGAGGTAAACACCCCAGCTTCTCTTCCCCTCGCAAGATAATTCTAAAGCAGATGGAATCTACACAGTCTCTCTCTGAGGCCCCCGGGGGACTAAGCCCTAGATGCCCACAGCAATAACCTGCTCATGAACATACCCTTTCTTGCCTTTCTTCCTTTTCATCTCATGTTCCCACTTCCTGCTAGCGTTTTCTGGGATCACCCCCCTTGGTTGCAGTGTCTTGTGGTGGTGGTGGTGGTGGTGGTGGTGGTGGCAGGGGACACAAACTAAGACAGTTCCTTCTTCCCTGCAGGTAGAGCCCCCCCTACCTGCAGGGAATAAGGTGTCTTGTTTCCTACCCCACCTCTTGGTTGCCCTCGTAGGACACCCTTGCAGAGGGACCCTTGTAGAGGGTCAGCTGACTAGTTCCTGGGGTCCACACCCTTCTGACTCTCCTTGAACACATGTCCTTATCTGGTGTCAGGTTTCTGAGGCCACTGTCCTCAAATCCTCTAGTTTCATGAGCCCCCATGTCATTTATACCAGCTATAACAGTCAACTCATGTAGGCACCCAACTTGCCCTTCCAAATTTATCACCCTGCCCTAGCCCTGATGAGCGGCCAGTTGACAATGTGACCGTCTCATGGCTGATTGGACCCAAAGGGAGGCCACATCATTCCAATCAGATGAGCCAATCAGATACTCTCTCTAGGAATCTAAAATAAGAAACACAAAGAGAAGTTCTAGTTGACAGTTGGCAATTTTCCAATCCTGCTATCTTTGGGCTATTTTTATCCTTTAAAACTAATCCTCAAAAAGTATTTTGCTATTTTAAAAAATCACTGCCCTCTATCCCCTCAAGTACTAGATGAGTCTCCTCTCTCTCCACCTCCCCCAGCCAGACTTGCCAAGCTGGGGTGGACACGAGGAAAGAATCCCTGGGTCTCAATGCAGCACAAGAGCACTAAACTAGGAGTGTGAAGAAAGGCGGGTAGGCACAGAGTCTCAGCTAATCAAACAAGGACTTGGTCAGCGATGCCGTGTACACAGTGCTGTGCTTATTCTGAGAGGGTTGCTGAGATGTTTGAAACTTGATCACTGGCTTCATAATTATAAGAACAACCCCCATGTTTGGGCATTCGCTATGTCTGAGCCATTGCACCAAATGCCATGAAAATTCACAGCAATGTTATGAGGACGGTGTTATTACAGAGTCATGCCCAAAACTTAAAAAAATATAAACACTTGGATCCTTTCCTAGACCTGCTGAATTGGAATTTCTGGAGATGGTCCTCCAGATATTGCTGAGCTTCTCAGATAATTCTGAGGATTTGCCTCCCCTCCAGCTGCCGACAGTTAAGAATCTCTGCTTCAGGTAATAGGGAGATACAGCAAATTCTAGAAGACTAGCTGGAAAATAATATAGAAAGTAGGAAAGGAAGAGAGGGAGTCAGGGAACTAGATAAAAGGAGGTCTAGGAGAAGGCAGCCGTATCTGAGGAGGGGCCCTCTAGCTGGCAAATAAGTCTAGAAGGACCAAGCCACTGAGAGGTGGCCACCAGATTAGACAGGTAGCTGCCTCCAGCACCATCAGAGGGCAACACAGTAGAAAGTACCAGGATAGAGTCACACGAGGTGGGTTCAAGTCCTGCTCTGCCACATGTGACCTTGGGCAAGACACTAAATGCCTCTAAGCCTCACCTTGCTCATATGTAAAATGGGGATGATCCTACTTTGTTGAGTGGATGTAAGAATTAAGGACCATGAAATCCAAGGGCTTGGCACACCACCTGCCACAGGCAACGATGTAATGCACAGCTGCTTTCATAATATTGTCCCTTAAGAAGGCAGTTTCAGGAGAAGCCAGTTTGCCAGAGTCCTGGAGGGAATGGGTAGAAGTGAGAAGAGCAGGCAGTGGATATCATGCGTTTGAAGAGTTTGCCAAGGAAATGGAGAAGAAATGGAGCTAAGACAGGAGAAAGAATGGGCAAGAAAAGGAATTTTTTTTCAAAGTGAGAGCCCTTGCCCCAGTTCCCACTCAGGTTAGTGCCAACAAAGATAGAGCTGACAGGAGACGACTGAAGATGCTGGAGAGGACCCACCCAGAAGGAGAAGGGGATGTTCACGATTTTAAATTGCCATCGGGATCTGAATCCTACAGTTTGGCTTCCAAATCATTGACAAGTTATCAAATGTAGAGTTCGCTCTGGGTTTTATAAGACCTTCCCCCCCACTCAGCCAGTGGTTATTTCAACAGAATGAGCTAACAGTTCTTTAATGGCACCATGAACTAAAAGTACAGTTTACAGTGGAAATTTCAACCACAACTATTACTGCCACTAGCAAGAGAAACTTAAGCCTGAAGCAAAAGGAGCTGTTTTTCATAGAGGAGGAATGTGAATGCTATTTAAAATAGCATTTATAGTTGGTTGACTCTGTGTGTCTGTTAAAGGGGCATAGTAGAAAAAAATGGAGAGATAAATGCAGGCTTGGTAGTGGGGTTCTTGCTAGAAACAAGTGAGGCAATAAGAACAGTCTAAAATATGCCAGTTACAGACCTGGTAATGAGGGCAGGAGAAACAGTATTTCATCCTCAAAATTCGTTTACTATTATAGTAACATACACAATAATAAAACAGGAAAATTGGAATATGTCAGACAGAAGCCATTTGAAGATTTGCTGCTCCCAATAATGATTCTACAAGAAGACTGCTCTGTCTTTCCTGTTAAGAAACATCAACAGCTTGGGCCAGCTGGAATATTTAAAATGCCAGGAAGTTACTTGAAAGCAGATTCATGATACAAATATGTAAACAATTAACACATCTGGCCCAAGTCCTTTTTGGTTTTTCCCTTGGACAATAACTAAGTAAAACTATCCTGTGTTTATGAGATTTAAGGGGATTTCTGGTGGTCTCTTAAAAAAATTAATACTAATGGCCACATTCTATTTTTTGAAGATTTTAAAATATCTTTTAAAATACATATTTTAATATTTTAGGATTAATTTTTAATATTTTAAAAGACATTTTTAAAGATAGGTTCTGTTGAGAATCTATCAGATACTGGTGGTGTTTTCTTATTCTTTCTACTACTACTAACATGATGGTAATGACAACTATTACTTATTGAGGACCAACAGTCTCGTAATCCTTACAACAACCTCATGAGGAGGCTACTTATATTATACCTGTTTTCCTTAACTCCAACTCAAATGGTTAGATAACTTGCTTGACTCATATCCTCCCATTTACTTCCCCCTTTACCCTAAGGGGTGGACATTTTCTCCATGTCAAACTCTGGATCCTACTGCTACTAAGTGGCAGAGATGGGACTCAATGAATGAAAATTGGTCCATTCTCCTGCCATGGAGCTGTTCAACCTCTCTCATCCTATACCCACGGCCAGCAGGGACATTCTGGGAAATGACCACTGACTGGGGTAGATGTGACAGCCAATGTCTCCCCTGGTGGCACACTTCAGCCTGCCCAACTATACAACGCAAGCAGAGCCATGTCTGGAGGGAGGAAGGCTGGGATCCTGGAAAAACCCAACATGGATAACTCCAGTGGAGAAGTCACTGTCACTAAGGTCCCATTGGCCCCAAACTGCCCTGTTCAAGGAAGAGACTGAAGAGGCCATTGCTGCTCCACCTGCTCCCTTGTCAGGAGCTACCATCAGAGGACCATGCTGCAAACTTTCTGAGCAGCAATGGACACTTTCCCACTGAATAAAGAAATGGAGGTGACCTAGTCAGTCTTACAGGGAATCTGTGTGCAGAAGGGAAAGTCCTAGAACCCAGATAAGGAAAACAAATGGCCAGCCCCAGAACCACAGAATCACAAGCCTAACTTAATTTAAAGCCGTAAGGTTAAGAGACATTGGCGCCTATCTGACTCCCTTTATCTTTTAATTGTTCCATGCCATGACTGCTTTGCAATCACAGGAAACAGAAAGGTCCTGGATCTTGGAATTGGGACCTGTCCAGTGGATATTCAGGTAGAGCTGTCCAGGTTGCTGCCTCCCAATCCAGTGTCCCCTTCACCGCACACTCCACCAGGTTGACTGTTGTGGGGCAGAAGGGAAAATATCCCCAAACTACAGAGGGCTCAGGGGAGAAAGCAACTTCTTCCCATAAATAAAAGCCAGCATTTAAGGCTTTGCTCAAGGGGGCTACCAAGTTGGAGACAGCATGAATGTGGAGAAGCCTGACCTACCATCCTGGTCATCTGGGCTCTTGCTGACTCCTTCGCTGGGAAGGCTGGCTCCTTTCCAAAGACAGACTATGGCAACCAGGCCTGCCCACCCCAGGCACCAGGGACAGCTCCCACATCTGGATGGAGAGGGCTGGGCCAGCTGCACCTTCTGCCCAGGCAGCCCTCACCACACCTGGGTGCCCACCATAGAGGACAGAACAGGATGCCATCCACAGTGTTTGGACCTGGAAGGGGACGGAAGGAAGAATCTAGGCCAAGCTTTGCCAAGGTATCTGATAATAAATAGCTGCTAGATATGCACACCTATTATGTGCCAGGTGCTCACACTTACATCAATGGCATTTAATTCTCATAGGAAACTGAGGTTCGGGATGTTAAACGATTTGGCTGATGTCACCCTTCTAGTGAGTGGCAGAGGAGGATCCGAGCCACTCAATAGAAGGGTGACACTGGGAAAATCTGACCCCAAAGCACTCCTGGGTGGAGGTGGAGCTGCCTCCCTCTCACATTCTCACCTACACTCATGCAGAGCTGAGGTTTGAGATTTTGATCTCAATCTTCCTTCTCTGCCCCCACATGGCATTAGGAGAAGCAAGACAGCCCAGACAGATCGCCGGCAAAGCTCAGGGCTCTTTGACTCTTTGTCCCCACATGTTATCCTAACTGTATCTTGGGAAGATGGCACAAGCTCAAAGCGCAAAAGACAAGCTAGAACTTGGAGATGCCTGGAGCTTCCTCAGGCTCTCTCCAAAACCACAGCGCTGGAATCTCAAGGGCTTTGCAAACATCTGCTTATAACAGGGGAAGGCCAACTGCATGCTTGAAGACAATTGCCGGGTGGTGGCAGGCAGCCTGCAGGCAGGTGGTGACCCCAGCTACCCAGGGAGTGTCCAGCCGGAGACTCTGGTGCACAGGTTCCGATCCAGACCTTTGGACAGGGAGGCAGAACGAGTAGGGAGTTGGGATCACTCTGCACTGTCTACAGGTCACCCCGTGTCTGCTGCTGGCCCCAAGTCGGCCTGTCTCTCCAGCCCCTGCTCCCCAGCCTGTCGCTTCCCGGAGCCTGGCACCCTCAGGACGCACCCACCTCCTCCACCGCGCTGCGCAATTTGTGCTGCGTGTCCTCCATCAGTTCCTCAACCTCGCGGAACATCTCGTTGAGTGTGGCCTCCTCTTGCGGGTAGCTGAGAGCCGGGCCGGGCTCGACGGGAGCCGAGGTCGCCGTCAGAGCGGGCGCGGGGGCCGTGGGCACCGCCGCCGCCAGCAGCAGGCACAGTAGGGTGCCCCGGAGTCGCCGCATCTCCGCTCTGTGCCCGCAGCCGCCGCCTGTGTGTCCCGGAACATAGTCAGAGGCGCGCGGACCACCCCCCTCGTCAGCCCCGCCCGCCGCCCGCCCCCGGCGCCCCTTTCTCCCTCCCCTGCCCCCAGATGGGACGAAACCCAGTCCCCTCAGGACGCAGCTCTTCTCCCCGGAACAGAGGTGCCCCCCATCCGCTCCAGCCCCGCGCCCCCGCGCCCCGATCGCCTCCGTACCCGCCAGCCCCATCCTCGAGCACAAGCTGAGCTCCGCTCCTCGCCCGCAATGCTGTTGCCCACAAGAGCAAAGGAACCCGGGTCCCCCACGCTAATACCCCCTCAGTCCCCCTCACCCCAGCTGCGTCCTGGGTTCCAGCCCTGGCCCCTCCTCGAGCTGGTCGGAGTGCTCACCTCACTCCCACCCAAAGCCTTTCCTAGCCCCATCTGGGGTAGGCAGAGCACAGGTCAGCCTCCTCCCCTCGGGGTCGGATCCGAGTCAGCGCCCCGCCCCGCCCCGCACCCATCCGGGGCGAGGCTAAGCTGAGCCATCCCTTCCTCCGCCCCCAACCCGCCGCGCCCCTCACTCACCTGGAGCCGACCGCGCTGCGCTGCGCTGCAGGCTGGATGTGTCTGCGCCCACCCGGAGGCCGCGCGGGGCTGCGGGAGCAGGAGCCGAGCGGTGGGCGGGCCGCGGGGCGGGCGCGCGGCGGGATGCGGCAGCGCTGGTACCCGAGCGAGCGAGCCCGCAGCCCGCGCCCCGCCTGCCCGCCAGGCTCCCGCCCCGCCGAGGGGCCGCCGCCGGCCATTGGCCAGCCCGGCGCCAGCGACCTCACGCCCCACGCCGGCCTCTCCTGCCTCGGCGACCCGCTCTGCGGACGGCCGTCTCCCTCCCTGCATCCCACCGCCCCCGCCGCATCCCAGGCACTGCCATCTCTAGCCTCCAGTCCCCCAACAGCCCACCGAGGCGGGGGCGGGGGTGTCTTCCTGAGTCCCACCTTGCCCTGTCCAAGCCAGCCTCGTGCACTCCTGCAGGAGAAAACCCTCAGCCTAGCGTTGGAACCATCACAGGCTGGCCTCAGTCTGTCTGCCGTGGTTGTGTGGTTGTCGCCGTGCTCCAGCCGGGTTAAGGGTTAACCCACTTGCAGCTCCCGGAATGGGGCAGGAGAATGCCAGCAAGCTCCTTGAGGGTGGCATAGCACAGTGGTTAGGACCGACACCTGCAGCCAGCTCAGCTCCTTCCTGCCTCCGCACCCCCGCCAAGTTCCAGAGTGTCTGTGTTGTTAGCCCAGATATAAAACGGAGGTGACAGCGGTGTGCTACCTCGCGGTTAGCATAATGCATGCAGAGCAGTGTGGGCGCGTGGCAATAGCACATAAGTGACAGCTTTCATCATGAAAGCAGAACTTCGGGCCGGGCGCGGTGGCTCACGCCTGTAATCCTAGCACTCTGGGAGGCAGAGGTGGGCGGATCGTTTGAGCTCAGGAGTTCGAGACCAGCCTGAGCAAGAGCGAGACCCCACCTCTACTAAAAATAGAAAGAAATTATATGGACAGCTAAAAAAATATACATAGAAAAAAAAAATTAGCCGGGCATGGTGGCGCATGCCTGTAGTCCCAGCTACTCGGGAGGCTGAGACAGGAGGATCACTTGAGCTCAGGAGTTTGAGGTTGCTGTGAGCTAGGCTGACGCCACGGCACTCACTCTAGCCTGGGCAACAGAGTGAGACTCTGTCTCAAAAAAAAAAAAAAAAAAAAAAAGCAGAACTTCGTCTTACAGCAGTTTCTCCAGTGCCTAGAACAGGGGCGCTCGGATATTATTTTAAATAAATGAGTTGTTTTCTCAGACCTTCTCCTATTTTCTCATGTTCCTCTTCCTGTCTGGCTACTCCTCCCCAGTCCCCTCAGCCTGGCTAGCTCCTCCGCATTTCTCAGGATGCAGAACCTCTCCTGACCTTACCCCTCTCCTCCACGTCTC
This sequence comes from Eulemur rufifrons, assembly GCF_041146395.1. Classification (NCBI taxonomy): domain Eukaryota; kingdom Metazoa; phylum Chordata; class Mammalia; order Primates; family Lemuridae; genus Eulemur; species Eulemur rufifrons. The sequence goes on from NC_090988.1 coordinate 62,456,182, forward strand.
CCCTCTCGACCAGACCCCCTCTTCCCGTGCGCTGCCCGGTCACAGCCCTAACCATGGTGTCTCCTCACTGGCCCATTTCCCCCAGGGACCAGGAGCTCCTGGGAGGCAGGGACTGATTTGCTCACCTTTGTGTCACCAGGGCCTCAACCATACACATTCAGTCCCTGAGACATGGATGGGCTGATCATTCTATCAGTGGCTATTGATATGTCAATATATAAACAGCGCTATTGAGCACTCACCATGCGCCAGGCACAGGTATTAACTCATCGAATTCTCAGCAGCCCCATGAGATCGGCACTGCTACTTTTATCCCAGTTTTATAGATTAGGACTTTCCAAAGTTCACACAGCTAGTAAGTGATTGAACTGGGATTTGAACACAGGAGTCTGGCTCCAGAGCCTTCACCCGCACCTGTCACACGCTTCTGCTATAACCCTGGCTGGCAGGTGCCTGAGTCAACTTCGGAATATGAGATGAGCAATTTCCGTAGGTGACCACTCAGAAAACCTGTGTCTGGGGACCATGGCCACTTTGTCGTGTTCATACACCTGAGTCCACAGCAGAATGTCAATGTGGGGAAAGCATATCTGGGGCCTTCTTGGCATCAGGCACTGTGCTCACGGCAACTGTATGAGAGAGGGACCATTGCCCCATTTCATACAGGAGTACATGGAGACTTGGGGAAGCAGGTGACCAGGCCAAACAGCAGGTAAGTGGCAGGGCTGGACGTAGACCCTGAATGTAGCTGACTCCAGAGTTGTGCTCTTAAGCCTTACTCCTCATGACTGCCTTTCTCTGCAGCGCTGTCCACATTCCTGTTTGTCACCAGGATGCACTCCCAGCACCATCCTCTTCAATGTCTGGGCCTCCGAGGGGGGAGCCTCCTGCTCTCCAAGGTAAGCTCCCTGCCCCCAGCATTCCCTGCTCTGGCCACCCTGGCTCAGCCATTCTTTAGCTCTCTGGGGGTGGCTGAGCCTGTGCAAGGAGCCTGGCACTCAGTCTCCAGATGTCCCAGCTTGTCACTCGGGCACAGTATACATTGGCCAGAAACTAACGCTAGACTGGAGGGTATTGCCAGGGGGCACATTTTGGGACCAAGCTGGGAGCCACAGAGGGGCAGATTTACAGAGCACACCATGCTCCTCCAGTCCTCCGTGTTGCTGGCTTTAAAGACCAGGACTTTCCTCCAGATAAAACTTGTCTCCTGCCTTAGGTCTTTTGCTATGGGTTCCAGAGGTCTGGACTTTCAGACTGAACTGAAAAAACAAACAAACAAACAAACAAAAACTTGTGGAGCTGCCCCAAGTGCCAGATGAAGGGCTATGTGTTTTCTTGCTTGGCATCTAAATTTCATACTCCCAAATGTAGGAATGTATCAATAGTTCCATTATTAAGTGAAACTATAAAGGGGGGGAAGGGGAAAAAAGAAAGAAAAGGTAAGAAAATCTACAGGCCTCAAATAGAAGTGCCCTCCCTACCCAGCGTCACGCCAATCCTGTCACCAGCCTGAGGTACTCACAGGCTATAAGGAAAGGCACTGTGCCCGCTGCAGAGATGGGCCCCAACCAAACCCAGATAGGGTGGGGCTCCAAAGGGCTTGGGGTGGGCGTGAGGGAAGCCCAGGGAATTTGGGGACTGGTTGGAGAAAGGGTGACAGTCTGGATGGCCATTTGTGAGGGGCCCAGGAACACAGGGCAGGCAGAGGGTCCAGAGCCATCCAGGTTAATCATCCCTAGAGCGAGGAACATTCCAAAATTCCACAATTTCCATTATATCACTGGCTAAGCTCTGTATCCACCAGGGGCATCTGTTATTTTCTGTTAGGGTATTGGAAACATTTTCTGGAATTATTGTTTAAAAATTCTAAGTTCTCCCATTTTCTCTATGCAGTACATACCTAATCATAAACTGGGGTTCCATTTCATGGTTGAGGAAGTGGCAGCAGAACTTGCTGAAAACTGCCTAGAAATTGACCACACAGCAGTTTCACATCTAGCTGTCCATCCTCCAGAAACGCATGACCACGTGCCTGAGGAAACACGTATAAAGATGTTTATTGAAGCAATATTTACAATGGCAAAAATGTGAACACTTATCAGTGTTTTTCAGCAGGAGAAAGGATTAACTGGGGTTTATACAAGCAATAGAATACAGTACTGCAAGTAAGGTAGTGCACAATATTTGTAGGCAACAAGATCACTACATCTCCAAAACATCATATGGAATGGAAAAGGCAATTTGCAAAATGATATGTACAGGCTACTATTTCTGCATATTTTAAAAACATAAAACAATGGCATATGTTGTTTAGGATATATTGTTTAGCTATACATATAATAAAAAATACAGAAATAGGCAGGCTGCCTTTGAGGTGGAGGTAGGGAAGGAGATGGGGGACGCCTTTAGTCATAGTTATAGTGACTTATAACATTTTATTTCTTTACGAACAAGAGTGTGCCAGCCTGGAGGAACTCTGAAGCAAAAGTGTCCAAATACTCACTTCTGTTTAATAGTCACTGTTGGTTAATTACATGAGGGTATATGGGTGTATCTGTTTTTATTATTTTTGGTTTATTTGAAATATTTAGTGAATAAATTAATAAATCCAAGCAAAAGGCATCCCTCCCAAAATAAAACAAAAAACACAACCAAATGAAACCTCTTATACCTGAGCAGACTTTTTTCTCAGATCTGGTCTTGAGGGAGACGCTGACCTCCCTGAGACTGGGCAGCGGCCCCCATTCCTGGAGGGGAGGGCAGGGTGCGCCCAGGAGGGCGTCTTCTCTCCAGGGAGGCCGGCTGTCTGCCTCAGTGGTGAGGCGCCTTCCCGGAGTTGGAGCCGGCTCTGGCCGGGAGATGGGGCTGACCTGGCCATTCCTCCCTAGGGGAGGGAACGGTGCTCAGACAAGGAAACCTCAGATATCTGGAACCTGTGGACACTGCGTCTGGACAGATGGCTGATTTTTAAAACTTTAACCTTTCTGAAAACTTAATTAGACAAGGGGAGGGTTTATTACACATTTCCTCGTCTTTTTTCCTCTCCTTTCCATCTTAAACAGACTACACGGACTGTAACTTGGGAAAAAAATGTGAGGAGTTGTGATCAGAGACAATGTGCCTGCACAGTGTCTGGAGTCCGTTTTCCCTGCTAGAGTGCAGGCCACGTGGGACTGCGCGTGGTGCTTGTCCCCGTTCCCCTCTCCAGGGCAGCCCAGGCCCTGCCTAGAATGAGCACTCAGTAAGGACGTGCTGAGCGGGGGCAGGCCTGCTGGGGCTGATGCCCCAGCCCTCAAGGACTCGAAAGCGCAGTGGAGAAACAGGTGACTAGACAGTGACATGACAATAAGATGGAGCAAAAGACAAGGAGAAACTGGCAACCAAAGAAAGGGAGGGTGAAGAGAAGAGTAAAAGTCGACTTTGTTCAGAATGCCCAGGAAGGGTGTCCGTCGCTGGCCTGATTAACTGCGATGCGAACGGGAATTGAAGTGGTGTCAGCATGAGCGACCACCCCACCCAATTGGACCAAGGATGGGCATTGATTAAAGCTCCCACCATCAGATTCTTTCCTGGATTTTGAGGCTGGAGAAATCATTCAAGCGAGAAAGAGAGAAACTTCCAGAAGAGTCCATGAGCCTGGAGGATATGGAGGGTGATAGGAAGAGAGTAGCTGCTTCCTTCCACGATGTCATTCTGGTTCTTGGTTCTGGTCTTTCATGAGCCCTTCTGAGATCCAGCTGCACCATCTGCATGGTAAGACAGTAAGTTTTTTTGTTTTAATTCTTCTCATATACTTCCCTTTTTGTTTGAGCGAGGCTTAGTAGCTTTCTATTACTGTCTATCAAACTGCCTTAACTTAGACACCAACCATTCTTACAAATGTCTGGGTTGGGGCAGCCTGTATATTAGTGAGGCAATCCTCTTCAAGGAAGGTCTGCTTTAGAGGAAGTTACTGCCCCACTCCCCAAGATCTTCAAGTAAGAAACAGAGGGCCAGAGGGCCACCAGGTCCTGCTGACAGGGACAAGTCATCAGGAGCACCTCCCCTTTGTCAGCCAACCCTTGACCCCACTGATGTCACGCAGCCTTCCCAGCTCCTGCCTGTAACTTGCTATTGTACTGTAGAAATTGGTGCCAAGATTTTTCTGAGTGGAAACTCCATCTGGCTTTGGAAAGACTGTTCACGTGGACTCAGGGTTTCCATGAGTAATAGCCACCAAATATCCAAAACATACATTTAATTTTCCAAGTTTCTGTGGGTGGGTGAGCAAAAGAGACTCAGAGGACCATGTTCTGGCCATCACCCTTGGCACACGGCACAGCGGGGAGGAGCCTCAAGCCTGGCTGTCTTGCTTTTCTTATTTAGCAGGTGGCTCCACGTGCCCTGGATGTTCTTGCACATGTGTCTGAAGTGGAGGATGACTAAGGAGGGAGAGAATTCTGGCAGAACAAACGCCAAAAGGAGAAGAGCAAAGAATTAATGCTATTTGGAAACTATGGAGGAAGAATATCTAGAAGTGTGTTTCTACCCAGTTCTCTCCACTGCTTGGGACAGAGTGTTGTGTTTATTTCTTCTCTGGAGCAGTTTTTGATGCTGGCTGTATAGTAGAATGACCTTTTTAGAAGTCTGAAAAAAACCAATAGGTGCCTGGGTACTGCATTTAGAGATGCTGATTCAGAAGGTATCAGATGGTGCCCCCTGAATGTCATGACCCAGTTCTTCTTCTGCAGGCCTGTGGTCCCCAAGCTCTGGGCTGAGGACCAGTATGGGTCCGTGGCCTGTTAAGAACTGGGATGCACAGCAGGAGGTGAGCAGCAGCTGAGGGAGCAAAGCTTCATCTGTATTTACAGCCACTCCCCATTGCTCACATCACTCCATAAGCTCCGCCTCCTGTCAGATCAGCAGCAGCATTAGAGTCTCATAGGAGCTCAAACCCTACCGTAAACTGCACATGCGAGGGATCTAGGTTGCGCACTCCTTATAAGAATCTAATGCCTGATGATCTGAGGTGAAGCTGAGGTGGTGATTCTAGGGCAGGGGAGTGGCTGCAAATACAGATTATCATTAGCAGAGAGTTTTGACTGCACAGAGACCATAATAAATCAATTGCTTACAGACTCATATCCAAACTCTCTCAGTGAGTGGCAAGTGACAATTAAGCTGTACCTGGTGGCAGGATTTAAGCAAGAATCCACACTTATTTTAGTCTGTGTGTGGCCCGCCCATTATTTTATTTACCACTTCCATCCGTGTCTCCTTTCCAGACTGTACACTTGTCTTAGTCACCTTATGGTAAGCCCACAAGCTGACCCTAGCAAAAATGAGTAAAAAACAAACATTGCTGGAGAGCTTCTTTGAAAAGGGGGAAAGACCCCATGATGAGACAGCAGAAGACTCTAAGACTGCCAACAAAATGAAAGCTGCATTTTAAAAAAATCCCAAGAGTCCTACTTAAATAATGGGTTCATTGCAACAGGTGACTCACAATCTCCAGGCCCACTTTGTATAATATGTGGCAACCGGCTATTCAACAAAGCCACAAAACCTTCAAAACTGCATCACCACATGGAGACCAAGCACCCTGCACTAGAAGATAAACCTTTGGAGTTTTGCAAAAGAGAAAAATGTGAACATGAAGAACAGAAGCAATTATTGAAGGCCACCACTTCATCAAACGTGTCTGCACTGAGAGCATCATTCTTAGTGGCTAACCACAACGCTAAAACTAAGAAGCCCTTTACTATTGGCGAAGAGTTGATCCTGCCTGCTGCTAAGGACAGTGCCGTGAACTTTTAGGAGAGGCTGCAGTTCAAAAGGTGGTACGTGTTCCTCTTTTGTCTGGTACCATAGCTAGATGAATTGATGAAATAGCAGAGGATATTGAGGCACAATTGTTAGAGAGGATTAATGAGTCACCATGGTAAGCAATCCAGGTCGATGAGTCTACTGACGTTGACAATAACGCAACAACACTTGTTTTTGTGCTATATGTTTTTCAGGAGGATGTGCACGAGGCTATGTTATGTGCACTTTTGTTGCCAGCCAACATCACAGCTGCAGAAGTGTTCAAGTCTGTGAATGATTACATATCAGGAAAACTGAATTGGTCATTTTGTGTCGGTATGTGCACGGACGGAGCAGCCGACATGACCGGATGGCTTTCTGGTTTCACTGCTCTGGTCAAGGAGGTCAATTCTGAATGTGAGTCTATGCATAGAGAAATGCTGGCTAGCCAAAATATGTCACCTGAACTAAACAACATTTTACAGGATGTGATTAAAATTATCAACCACATTAAAGTACGTGCCCTTAGCTCACATCTATTCGTGCAGCTCTGTGAGGAGATGGACGCAGAGCACACACATCTCTTACACACAGAAGTGAGATGGCTTTCTAAAGGTAGGTCACTGGCCAGAGTTTTTGAGTTATGAGAGCTGCTCCAGAGGTTTCTTTTAGAAAAACAGTCACCACTGGCAGCACGTTCAGTGACACAAGATGGGTCACAAAACTTGCTTACTTGTGTGACATGTTCAACCTGCTCAATGAACTTAAATCTGCCACTTCAGTGGAGAATGACAACTGTGTTCAAGTCCGCAGGTAAAGTGGCTGCATTCAAAGCCAAACTGGAATTATGGGGGCGTGGCGTGAACATTGGGAATTTTGACATGTGTCAAACGTTAGCAGAGACTTTGAAAGAGACTGAGCCAGGGCCTTTTTTCTCCCAGCTGGTGCATGATCACCTAGCTCAGCTTTCAGAAGAGTTTGAGCATTACTTCCCAACCACAAAAGACCCTCAAACTGGGAAAGAATGGATCCACAACCCATTTGTGAATAAACCAGGTGAATCGGCTTTGTGCTAGAAGAGGATCAGCTGCTTGGAATTGCAAATGAGGGTGGTCTTAAAAGTATGTTTGAGACAACTTCAAATCTCTATATGTTCTGGATTAAAGTTAAGGCGGAATATTCTGAGATTGCCACAAAAGCACTGAGAAGCCTGCTTCCATTTCCAGCCTCCTATCTTTGTGAAGCAGGGTTTCCTGCAATGAACAGCAACCAAAACAAGATTACAGAGTAGACTGGACATAAGCAACACATTTCAGGTGTCACTGTCTCCCATCACCCCCAGAGGGGACCGTCGAGTTGCAGGAAGACAAGCTCAGGGCTCCCACTGATTCTGCATTAGGGTAAGTTGTATAATTATTTCATTATCTATTACAATGTAATAATAATAGAAATAAAGTGCACAATAAATGTAGTGTGCTTGAATCATCCTGTAACCATCCCCCACCCTCATCTGTGGGAAAAATGTCTTCCATGAAACCAGTCCGTGGTGCCGAAAAGGCTGGGGGCCGCTGCTGCAGGCCACAAGGACAGATCCTTGCTGAGGATTCTCTTATCCTCAGGCCTCCCTGCAGAGCCCTCCTCCCATCCCACCAGCCTCTCCTCTAAACTTTGAACAGCACAGTTGGCACAGCAGTGCTTGCTTTCCTGTGCATGTGGTTGGAAGCTGCCGGAGTGGTGGAAAGAAGGCTGAATGTGGACTAGATAGTCCTGGGTTCGGGTTCTGGCTCTGACCCTACCTGCCGTGAGCTGTCTGTCCTGGGTTCTCTAGCTCTTGGGCACACTAGCCCCCAAGCCACTGGGCCCCTTCCCCACCAGCTGCCACACAGATGATCTGGGAAGCCTCCAAGGGATATGTTTGTGCCTCTGTGATTCAGTCCTGCTTTCCAGCCACCTTCACTCCAGGACAGTTATGACTTCTTGAAGCTGGCGAGGCCAGACTCCACAGGTGCCGCTCTCAGCAGCCTGGCGGGCTGTTTCCAGTTACGTGGGCAGCTGCTGTTGGTTGGGGCTGTGTTAAGATCCTTACGGGCCAGCAGTAAAAAGGAATGAAGTGGTTAGACACACAGCACTATGGCTGCATCTTGAAAGCATTATGTTAAGTGAGAGGAGCTAGATTCAAAAGGCTACATACTGATTCCATTTATACGATGTTCTAGAAAAGGCAAAACCATAGGAACTGCACCCAGATCATTGGTTGCCAGAGGCTGGGATTGGAGAAGCACTGATTTTAAAGGAGCCCGGGAACACTTGGAGGATGCTATACCTTGATTGTTGCGGCAGGTACGTGACATTGGTGTACATTTGTCAAAACTCATAGAACTGCACACTCAAAAGACTGAATTTAATGTACGTAAATTATACCCAAATTAAAAGAAAATGGGGAAAAAGAGGTAAAGTAACTTGCCCAAGGTCAGAACCAGAGATTCAAACAGGTGTGTTTTACTCGTGAATCCTGATCCTTTGGAAACCTGGATCGGCTCTAGAGGTGAGAAGGGGCACGTCTCAGGAGACGGGGCTTTGTCTGTGGTCAGGTGTGTCGGAGAAAGAAGCAAGCAGGGGAGGCATCACAGTGCGGGCAAGGGACTGTGCTCTAGTCATGGTTTTGCCACCTTCTAGATTTATAATCTTGGATAAACTCTCTAAACTTTAGTTTTCTCAACTTTTATGTAGTTTCTCCTTTGTTAAAAGAGAATAGTAAAAGCCTACTTTTAGAAAAATCCTTGTTGGGAGGCACTGCAATTTAATTGTAAAATCAGGGGCTTGGGAGCAACTCCAGCTCTACATTCATTACTCACGACCCAGGTGCCTTGGATGAGTTTCTGGACTTCTTTGAGCCCCATTTTTCCTCTGCTGTAAAAGGAGGACAGGAACTGTATCTATCTCATGGGACTGTTGTGAGTCTTACAAGAAATAGTTTCTTAAAGCACTTAGCAAAATGCCTGGCAAGTAGTAAGCATCAGTGTTAGCTATTATTATATTATCACCATCTACACCATTATGAGGCCCAGCCAGCAAAGCTTTGGAAAGTGAGCAGGGAACAGAGCTCTCTTTGTGTGTGCCCAGCTGGGGCTCCAGGGAAGGCAGGGTGGGTGAGGGGAGTGTCCACAGCAATTTTGCTTAGACCACAAAGGGTTATGGAGGGTCTTGGAGCAGGCAGCTCTTTCTGTTTACGCAGGCAAACCTTTTATCTGCCTCGGCACACAGCGCTGCCAAGATGGCTGGGTCAGGAGAAGTTCACATAATAAACATGCTCTGCACCCAGAACACGTTCCCATCCACGCCTAGGTCCTGTTGCTGAGGCTCTCGTATTTTAAGATTCCTGTTCTTTTCTCCAAATCTCACGATCTTCACATTTCTTCTTGCAATGTGATTTCCATCCAGCTCTCTGATGAAATGTGCACAAGATTCAAATGAAGGGACTTGTCCAAAGCCCCCAGTTAACAAAGGAAAGATTGCCCAGGACTGGAGCAATCTAGATAGATATTGCTAAAATTGTATCTTCTCGTTGTGATTCCTCTGTCATTGTCATGCTCTGTCTGTCCCTTCTTGATCTAAGGCAGATCCTCTGAGTGTGTCTATTTGTTTAGTATCTCTGCAAGATGACAGCCCTCTGCCTGTTGGTGGTGCTGCTGCTGTGGAAATTCACCCACTGGCCAGGAGCACATACCAATATCCATCAGCTTCTAGGCTGGTAGTTCTCAAACGCATCAGAACCACCTGGGGGCAGAGGGCGTGGGTGTTAAACACAGGCTTCTGGATGGGGCCCTAGATTTTGCAGCTCTAACAAGTTCCCAGGTGATCCTAATCCTACTGGTCCAGGGACCAAACCTTTAGAATCTCTGTTCTTGATTGTTGGGGAAATAACAGGCTTCACCGGGTGGTGAGAAGGAACCGCATTGCTGGCAGCACCCTCCCCAAATATGAGCGATTATGACACAGATAAAATTGGGAGGGAAAGTGAGGTGTTTTCCAAGCTTTACATCCCACTTTCTGCCAGCAGTTACCACTAGACAGGCTTGATTAGGTTCAGATTATGGGACCAAGAGAGGAGGAATTGGTGAAAAATCTGCTAAAAAAAAAAAAAATGGACCAATATAAAGGGTCCCAGAAACCAGGAGGACAAAGAGTGATGTTTACAGAACACAACTGATATTCAAAAGGAAGAGCTGAAAAGCAATGCTGAGTGTCACATCCAAGCCAAGGAGAGGTCAGAAGCAGGGGGACAATAACAAGGGAGCAGATTGGACACCGGTTTGGATGTGGCACCTGCCGCAGGTCAGGACAAGCGGTGTGTAAAGGGTAGACAGGTGTTGGAGAGCAGCCTGCCTTTATGAGCTGATGTCTAGGTAAATCCCAGAGGGGGAAGCTAGTAGTTTAAAGGATCAAACAGAACTGAACATCTCTTAAAACTTAAACATTAGATCAGCAGAGAAATTGTGTTTAAAGGATCACATTTTATAAAACTATAATGATATACTATTTTCACCTATCAAAAGAATTAGGCAGCTCTATCTACTCTCATTCATTCATTCTTCAAATATGTTTTAGGGGCTTACATGTGCTAGGTTGTAGGTGCTGGAACAGAGACAGACAAAATGGCAAAGCCCTGTGTATATTCTATGGGGTAGAGAGAGCTTCCAAGCCACCATCACCACCACACACACCCAGAAATAAATAATATTTCTGAAAAAAAAAATAAAGCAGAAAGAGGACTAAGAAGGATGAAGGAGAGTTGCCTTTATATACGGGGTGTGTGTGTGTGTGTGTGTGTGTGGTGCTTTGGAGAGACTTTTCTGATAAGGTCACATTTGAACAGAGACCTAAAGAAAGTGAGGAATGGAATCTGTTAAGGGTCTAGTATTCAGAACAGGCAAAGAACTCTTGACAAAACAATAATAAAATGCAAAAAATAAATAAATAAAAATGGGCAAAGGATTTGAATAGATATTTCTCCGAAAAAGATATACGAATGACCAAAAAGCACATGAAAAGGCGCTCAACATCATTAGTCACTAGGGAAATGCAAATAAAAACCACAATGAGATGCCACTTCACCCCCATCTGAATGACTAGAATAAAAAAGAAATGGAAAATAACAAGTGTTGGTGAGGATGTGGAGAAACTGGAACCCGCATACATTGCTGGTAGGAAAGTAAAGTGGTTCAGTCACGGTGGAAACCAGTTTGGCAGTTCATCAAAAAGCTAAACACAGAATTTCCATATGACCTAAAGTTCTACTCCTAGAATTGAATGCAGGTACTCAAACAAATGCATATACACACATGTTCACAGTAGTACTATTCACAATAGCCAAAAGGTGGAAATGGCCCAAATGTCCATCAACAGATGAATGGATAAACACATTGTAGTATATACACCCAATGGAATATTATCCAGCCATAACAAAGAATTAGGTACCGATATACGATACATTGTAGGTGAACCTCCAAACATGATGTTGAGTGAAAGAAGCCACACATAAAAAGACAAATATTGTATGATTTCATTTACATGAAATATTTGTAGTAGATAAATCCATCACGATGGCTCTGTGCTGAGGCAGGGGAGCGGCAGGGGAGAGGGAGAAACTGCTTACTTAATGGGTGTGGCTTTACTCTGAAGTGATGGAAGTATTCTGAAACTAAAGACAGGTGGTAGGTGCACAACATGGTGAATATACTAAGTGCCATTGAACTGTTCCCTTTCAAGTGGTTGATTTATGCTATGTCAATTTCCCCTCAATAAATTATTAGGGAAAAAAAGTGAGCAGTGGAATGATGCCCAAGATAAACTGCTGAGGCGAAAATAAAAAAGGTGCACAACAGTGTGTGCTGTACATTTCCGTGTGTCTGTCCGTGTGGAGTTTCCCCTGTTTACTTCTCTGTGCTTGATGAAATTTGTAAAATGTGCAGTAGAAGTCAGTCAATTACTTGTTTTTAAAAACCGGTGCTAACTTCAGAGTCGGGGCCGCTTTGCAATCCCAGCTGTGCTGCACCCCGGCTGGCGACCTTGCGTGACTTGAGCTCTCTCAGCCTCAGGCCCCACGTCTGTGCCGTGGGGACAGGATCCTACCTGTTCCCGGGGTTGTCAAGTGCACCAGTGGGGCCGTGGTGTGAAGGGCGCAGTGCCCGGGGCGTGGCGAAGGCTGAATGGGTGGCTGGGGGTGGTTTTCACTCACAACACTCTGACGCTGCACGGGTGGGTTTTCCCACAGCGGCCGGTTCCCAAACTCTTCAGACAGCGAAGTGTGTCCTGCAAGTCAGTTCAATTCTGACGCTCGTCACCCAGAGCTAGCGCAGACCCCTCCAGTCAAAGGCTCCCGGACAAGACTGACCCCACTTCAGATGCCGATCGCAGGTCCCAGGCTGTCCCCTGTGATCTGATCGGCTGGCTGGAAATGGAGGCTTCCTATGACCCCTCCTCAGGTTCAACAGTTTGCGACAAAGGCTCACAGAAAAGCACTCGTTATTACCTGTTTGTTTTATTTAACTTACTATTAACAGAAAAGCTCCCTGCTTACTCGTCCCAGTTTATTATAAAGGACACAACTCGGGAACAGCTCAACGGAAGGGATGCGCAGGGCCAGGTGTGCCGGGGGAGGTGCACAGGTGTGGTCACCAACCCGGAAGCTCTCCAGACTTCCTTGCTTAGGATTTGAATGAAGGTTCCATTACACAGACATGAAAAAATCGTTGGCCGTTGGTGATTAGCTCAATCTCCAGCCCTTCTAGTCTCGCCTGAGGTTGTTCTGAACGTTCTGACCCTTTAATCGTACCAAGGTACCAGCCTTTCTGGTGACCAGACTTGAAGCTACCCAGTGGCCCCAGCCACCAGTCATCTCATTAGCATCCCAAAGACACTGTTACCACTCTAGATACAACAAGGGCTTTGGGAGCTGACAAATATGTATTTCCCATTGTACCACAGGTTGTTATCTGCCAGATCCTTACAAGAAGAAAGAAGAGAGTAAGAGCAAGAAAAACATGATTTAAACGCTGCTTTCCAAATCTATGCATTTCACTTTCGATGGTGGAAGACCCTTGAGGTTTTGCACACCAAAGGCAACAGCAAAGCCATGCATCAGAGACACCCCAGTGATACACTCCAAGGACGAGCGAAATGGCCACAGCCAGCGTCCCCAGCTGCCAGTGTACACTGGAGTCAAACTAGACCATGGCCAGGTCGACATGGAATTATTTTTAAGAGAGACTGAGAAAGCCAACCAACACTGCTCTAAAATCAACTCGAGTTTAAAGGGCTTGCCCTTCTTTGCTGCCTAGCCTGGCAGCACTCCTGCAGACCGAGGAGGAGGCCCTGGAGGGCCAGCAGGACCAGCCTGGTTGTGCAGGGAGGGACTTCTGCAGGCTGCCACCTTCCGGACAGAGGCCCATTCCATGCCCCCCGCTGTGAGATGCACCTATGGCTTATGTTTCCCCAGCCACCTGCTCTTCCTGCTTTGCTGCTAATTCAGTTTCGCAGGAGTCACTTGAAAGAGAGGCTGCTCTCACTCAGTAGCTGCTGAGAAGGGCAGAGAGAATTATAATAGGAAAGTGGCCCTGAGTTCCACCTGTCCATGTCTCCTGCTGACCGCTGTCACGTCTGGCTCTTGCTTCAAGCAGAAACGGCTGCTCCTGTTTTTTCTCCATGTCGCAGCACTTAGCATTTTGTTCCTTGGTTTGTGAACGTGTTTTGTCACCCCACTGGACCATGAGCTCCTTGCGGGCAGGCGTCTCCCCTGATTTACCAGAGCCAGCTGTGCACAGGCCTTCCCAATAGGGTGACGTCACCCCTGAGGGGACAAGAATTCATTCTTTGGGGGCAAAAATATGTCAGTCTTGGTGTGTAGGGAGCAGATGTTCATTCAGCTTGTAAACAAATACACAGTACATCTGTGGTACAGGTTGAGCATCTCTGATCTGAAAACCCCAAATCCTAAATGCTTCAAAACCTGAAACTTTCTGAATGCTGACAAGATGCTCAAAGGAAATGCTCATTGGAATATTTTGGATTTTGGATTAGGGATGTTCAACTGGTAAGTATAATGCAAATATTACAAAATCTGGAAAAAATATCTGAAATCCAAAATACTTCTGGTCCTGAGCATCTCAGATACTCAACCTGCATTCAAGTTGCATGGGGTGGGGGCTGTTAGAAAACAACGTCTAAAAAGGCTCCTAGGGGAGAAATAATGAAAAAGAAAAAGAAAAAAAAGGCTGAGAAGCCCTGGAGCAGGTAAAGCAGTCACCAAGCTGAGGCACCTCCAGAAGGATCCATAGCTATTCCTTGGACTATTGTGAGGACTAAATGAGACAATGTTATATCCCAGATGTATAACAAATGCAAGCTCTCCTTCCTGCTGGTCATTGCCTGAGAGAATCATCCTTCTAGAGTCTGGCCTTTCCCAGCCTCTTAGGCTGCTCTATCAGCTGCCCATCTGTCCCCCACCCACTGGGACCTTCAAATACAGGTTAGGAGGCCGTCGTCATGCTTAGCCGATGCATGTAATTCATAGGTGAGGCAGGTCCACGTCAGCCATGGACTGCAGCCCTGGGCCCCACCACTGACCAATTGACACTGAGCAGCCCCCCCAACAGCCACCTCTCTCCCTGCTGATTGACAGTCCATTCCCTGCATTGGCCTCACAGAAGCCAGCAGGAAAATCTCTAACCAGAGCCCTCACAAGAGGGCTCCTGTGAGCAAGAGGACACATGACAAGTGTTGGTGAGGATGGGGAAAAGCTGGAACGCTCACACTCTGCTGGTGGGAAGACAAAATGGTGCCAGTGCCTTGGAAAAGTCTGGCAGTTCCTCCAACGGTTAAACTTGGAGTTGCCGTATCATATAAGCACAGTTACCTAAGAGAACTGAAAATGTATGTCCATACAAAAGCTTGCACATGAAAATTCACAGTAGCATTAGTCATAATAGCCACAGTGTAGAAACAACCCAAATGTCCAACTGCTGAATGGATACACACAATGGGGTATGTCCATACAATGGAATATTATTTGACAATAAAAAGAAATGAAGTCTTGATACATGATACAAGATGGATAAATGTTATGCTGAGCAAAATGTTATGCTAACATTTATACTAAGTGAATGGCCCCATAAGAAGGGACCACACATTGTATGATTCTGTTTATATGAAATGTCCAGAATGGGCACATTTATAGAGACAAGAAAGTAGATTAGTAGTTGCCAGGGGCTGGGGGTGGGGATGGGGGTTGAAGGCCAATGGGGTATGACTGCCAATGGATATGGGGTTTCTTTTTAGGGTGACAAAATGTTGTAAAATTGATTGTGGTGGTGGCCACACAACTCTACATGTACTAAAAACCATTGAGTTGTACACTTTAAATGGGTGAATTGTATGATATGTGACTTATGTCTCAGAAAAAAGTTGTTATTTGAAAAAAAAGATTCCTGTGCCCTCCTGTTCTCTAGAGACAAGTTGGTTCTTGTTTGGGCTTAAGGTCAGAACCTGACCGACTTCTTTGGGGGTTATCCCCCACCTTCGGGATGATTCAGAGAGTTTAATGGAAACCATTTAGGGTGTCTGCCCCTCCTTTGACAGTTGTGCGTGGCCCACCGAGCGGGGCAGACCTCTGTGTGACCGGCCTCTGCGGTAGCTGATAGGGTCTGGGGCGGGCACTGGCCCCAGGCAGGCCAGGTGCAATCTCTTTCTGGAATTCAGCACTGGAACCAAGGGACCTCCTGCTTGGGGCTGTGAACTCGGGGCGGGGGGAGGCCGCATGTTTCGCCATGTGCACACTGAGAAAGCCGGTCAGCAGAGAAGGACAAGAACAAGTCCCTCGCACGGAGGGAAGCAGAAGCCAGACCCAGAGACAGCAAGCACTCTTGTGCCTGGTTCCCGGCCCTCCGGAGGTCAGCCGCCTCCCTGCATCCTTGCGGTCCCTGAGGCACTTCTGCGCCCTTATAATAAACTCTTCTTTTTGTTCAAACTAGCTCAAGTAGGTTATGTGATAGCTAGGACTACAGAGTCCTAGCTAACACAGAGAGAAAACCTTTGTAGATTTCTTTCATTCACATTCTTAGCTCTGCTTAACTAAGAGAAAAAAACACTATGCAAACTGGGATGGGCAGGGATGAGGTGGGCAGGAGGGGCGGTTCCAAAGCCTTCCGAATGCCAGCTTTGAGAGGCAGGGCTGGGTGAGGATGATAGTGCCCCACCCAGTGCAAATCAAATAAAAATAGGACCGAGCTGTTTAAAAATAAGAACTGAGAAGGACACACAAGTTCTGATTCCTTCCTAATAGCACTCCAAAGCTCTCAAAAAGCATTTTTTCTTTCTTTCCCTGGTGTTTCCCGGGACCTTCCTTCACCCTTCCTGGGCTCCCAGCCTGGGTTGGGAGCCACTGCGGAGTGCTGGTGCAGCACTGGGACTCACAGGGTCACCTCCGTCTCGTTGTCCGAGAGCCTCTGGATGTCCAGTGCCCTGACTAATTAGCGTCCTCGAGGCTGTCATTTAGCAGAAAGCCTGGCGCACAGTACTGTCCGGTAAATGCGGAAAAAGTAAATGAATTAGTTCTGTGCCCCAGCACTCGATGGCAGAGCTCAGACAAAACAAACTTTCCTCCGCAGCCTGGCTCTGTCCTGTCCCTCCTTCCCCAGACCCTCCTCTGTAATCACGGTGTAAGATATTCCCAGATACGGCGGTGCCAAGAGGTGACTTTGGTGGGGAGTGAGGAGTGGGAGTCAGAGATGTGCTTCAGGCCTATCCTAAAACCTAGATGGCACCACTGACAAAGATTCGCTCCTTGACAGAAGTCTAGCCGGGCTTCTCCAAATGGTGTCCTCAACTGGGCTCTGACTCTTGGGTTTCTGTGTTCTGTCTCCATGTTGTCCGATTTTAATAAGAATCCTGCTAAGTCATTCTGGCCTCAGCCCCTCGCCATCCATGTCTGGGTTCCGCATCCCCAGCGAGCCCCCAGGTGATGTCTGATCCCCCAGCCCTTCTTCAGCGAGAAGCCTGTTAGTTTAGCCAGAATCCCCTTCACCCCTGATGTTTCCTCTTGATAATTTTCCATCCACTGACCCTGCTCCTTGGCTATAAATTCCCACTTTTGCTTGCTGACCCCAGTCCCTCTCCCCGCACTGCAAAACCCACTGCAACAAGCCCCATACCTATGGCGATAGTTCCCCCGAATAAGGTCTGTCTTACTGTTCTTTAACATGCCCACCCCCAAGCCCAGCCTAAACCAAAATAATGCTCTTAGGCATAGGCAATTAACCTTCCCACAGTCTCATTCAAAGTGTGAATAAAGCATCTTTCGAGTTTTATTGATCCGTGGCACGCACTATGTCTACTCACGGAAACTTGAAGCCCGCCACTGAAATGGCAGCTGACGTCCCTCACTGCTGCAGACGCCAGCCCTGATTGTTGGGAATGTGACTGAGAGTGGGAATGACAGCCTTTAGTGGTCTTGGGCTGGGGACACTGGTTATGTGGCCATGTCTGGACAGTCCACACACTGAAAAGTGTTCCTTTAAGTCTGCCTTTCTTTATTTATTTTTTTTTTTTTCTTTTCTCCACATTTTCATAAACATTTTAATTTTTTTAATAAAAGCCGTTCTAAAAGATATAAGGTGATTTTTTATTGTGGGTTTTTTTTTTTTTGTCAAATGCTTTTACTGCATCTATTTTTTTATTAGTTTGATAATATAGTGAATTACATTGATTTTTTTTTTCTTCTTTTTTCTTTTTTCTTTTTTATTTAATTTTACAGAATCAAAGAGTCTAACAGTATATCTTGTTAGATACAGTATGTCCTCATAATGTATACATTATTTCTTGTACAATGATATGAAATAATATGGGAAATATTCATGATAAATTATTAAGTGAACAGTGCAAGTTAAAAACAATAGTTTCATATTTTTTTCCCCACCCCCCCTTTCCCGAGTCAGCACCTTCAAGTGTTACCACTCCCCAAACGGTGCGCAATGCACTCATTGTGTAGGCATACCCCCATCCCCTCCCCCACCCCCCACCTCAGTCTGATGTCCAATTGGTGTCGTTCTGCCTTTCTTTAGTTCTCAAGATATTTCAATGTCTCCCCAGCTTTGGTGCCATTCCATTTGCTCTTTCCCACCCAATTGTGAATCATCTACTTGTGAATAATCTCTTTGGCCCTGCCGGAATTCTGAATTCCTTCCCTATTCCTGCTGTCTGGAGGTCCCAGCTCGAATAGATCACCAAATGGCATTGGAACCATTTGGTGTTTGGACCCTCCCTGCTGCTCACGGCTTATCCAGTTCCCTGGTTGTCACACTGAGGTCTTGTCAAGCAAAACCACCCCTCCTCCCTGTAAAGTGCAATGACTGTGGATTCCAAATATTTCATGCAAATGAAATCGTATCTTAATGCAGATATTCAATGAATTTTTGGAAAAACAGTAAGAAAATAATATAAAACTACTTTTTCATGGGTTTCTATTACATTTTCACCCTATATAATAGAATTTTACCAATACTATATTTTAATTATCTTCTAGACCAGAATTGTACATCAGAAGCAAATAGTAAATGTGCTAATTCCAAAAGGGAAAGAGCATAGGTTTTATTTCCGTAGGAAGAGAGATAAAAGGCCATTTCCTTTGGCCAATCTTCTCTATAACTGAAACAATAGAAATGGCGACGTTTTTTCAAAGGGGACTCTTTTTTTTTTTTCGAATCCACAATTGAGAGGAGGTTTTACTGAAAATTCAGGCGATATGTGGTGGCCGTAGTCATTGATACTGATTCTGGCCAGTGTGTCTCAACATTATGTGCACAGGAGAATTTTCTGGGAAGCTTTTGGGCTGTCAATGCTGGATCTTCACACCCAGACATCCTACTGCAATAGAATCTAATGCCTAGAGGTTATAATTGCTTTTTATTTTTCCTTCATAGAGCAATAGTTTCCTAATAATTTTCTTTGACAAGTCCTGTCACTTAAAAATGAGGCTTCCTTGGATCCCTTGGAGACACACGCTGCCAGCCACGTTTGGATCAAGGCGGCCGTTTCTGTTTTTAGGTCTTCCTCAGGCTTCCCCTGGGGCCTGTCCCTGGAGGCCAGAGGGGAGCCCCAGGTCTCTGACGGTTGAGGGGCCTGGGCCAGGGGGTCAGCCTGAAGAGAGGGCAAAAGGGAACAGAAAATTTCTGAAAGCAGAAGGGGACGTTCTCTTTCCCTCACTGCTGATTCCAGGAGCCCACGTTTCTTGTTTGCATTTTCTCTTTTTCAGGCAGGCAACACTCAGATGACAGGAGGACATAGCCCAGCAGTGGAATCTCACACTGGGCGAGTCTCCCCCGAAGTGCAGGCAGGAGGCCTGCGGGGGACACAGGCGTCCAGGGTCTGGGTTCTAGGTGGGCTGCTCTAGAGGCAGTTCAGGGCCAGACACCACAGCGGAAGCATAGTTATGACCTGGAGAAAAACCGTTTCTGAACTGGTTAAAAAAAGGGAGGGATCCAGGGGGAAGGCAACTAGAGGCCAAGTTCCTGGTAGCTGGGATAGCTTTGTCGTACATTACTTTGGGTCAAGGCTGGACTTGGAAACTGGGAAACTGGCCAAGCCTTGCAGGTGGGGACAATGGCTTCTGCTTGGAGGAAGGGGCCTGAGGAGGAATAAAAGGTAGCAGTGGTGGGGTTACAGAGACAGGGAACCAGGAGTCTGACATCCACCATCTTCCTGGGCGCCGGGCTCAAAACCCCACTGCCTGGCTGGGGCAGCCCCTCTGCTCCAAGCCTGTCCTCATCACCTGCCACCTGGACTCTTCCAGAGGGGTCCCCAACTTCTCACCTCCTTGGCTCCAGTCTCGAATCCAGCACCATCCAACGCAAAGTTAATTTTAAATTTTCTAGTAATCACATTAAATGAAAAATAAAACAGGCACAATCAATTTTAATTACATATTTTTTTTAACATAATGGATCTAGAATACTATCATTTCAATATGTAATCAATATACAAATTATTGGTGAGATATTTTACATTCCTTTTTCTTTGTTTTTATGCTGTCTTCAAAACCCCATGTGTGTTTGTTTTACACTTTGAGCGCATCTCAATTTGGACTCACCCCATGTCAAATGTGCGATGGCCACATGTGGCTGGTCCTGCCTAATTGGACGGCACAGGGCCAGTCAGTCACAAAAATGAGCTTCCCACGGTACAAAACTGGTCTTTTAATTTCTTTCTTGACATATTAAAAAATATTTGCATACCTTTTGACACACCAATTCCAAGAATCTATTCTTCAGAAATATTTGCAACAAATACATTCATTGTAGTTTCTACTGGCCCTGAAGTCAAACTGCCCGAGTGTAAAATGTGGCTCTGCCACTTCAGTGGTTTCATGACCTTGAGTAAATTATTAAACCCTTTTCCTCCATTTCCTCATCTAAAATAGACCTACAACAGTAGGCTAGTTTACAAATATTAAATGAAATAATCCACATAAAATGCCTCTCATACTTCCTGGCCCCTAGTAGGTGCTCAATAAATCTTAGCTACCATCACCAACTGAAAAAGTGTTACAACTGAAATGTCCAGCAACAGAGAAATGATTTACTGAATTATGGCACATTCATATGTTCTAAGATACCTGAGGGCAGAGACTATGTTGTGTTCCCTACGACATGACACCTAGCATGTCTGGTACGTGGTGCACCCAGGAAGTATTTGATGGATGAATGGCATGGAAAGTCTTTAGAATGAGTGACGTTGCTCACAATGTTTTGATGTGGAAAGATTGTAGAAAATTATGTATACATCATAATTCCATTTGTGTGGTGGGGAAAAAGATGCACTGTATGTATAAAGAGAGTGTGTTTGATTATGGAAGGATACCAGGAGGCATACCAAACCATTAGTGGTTCTGAATGGGCTGTAACATTTCTTTGTAGTAATTTATGTGCTTGTCGTGTCCCAGCTATCTGTCGAGGTCCATTGGCTTGTCTAACTCATCCTTGTTTCCGCACTTACCTAGCACTTGTTCTTGGTGTGTTAGGGTTTAGTAAATTATTGCATCATTGAATTGCTAACCATTGCTTCTCCTCTTGCCCACCTCTACTCTACTCTATGCTACTATATTATATTAATACTATACTAAACAGTACTTGTTCAAGATCATACAGCTACTTTTAAATATTCTCATTTTGGCTGGGCATGGTGGCTCATGCCTGTAGTCCCAGCTCTTTGGGAGGCCAAGGTGGAGGATTGCTTGAGCCCAGTTATTCAAGATCAGCCTAGGCAATATAGGGAAACCTCGTCTTTACAAAAAATAAAAAAAATTAGCCGGGTCTGGTGGTATGTGCCTGTAGTCCTAGCTACTCAGGAAGCTGAGGCAGGAGGATCGCTTGAGTCTAAGGCTATTGTGAGCTATGATTGTGCCACTGTACTCCAGCCTGGGTGACAAACAGAAACCTTGTCTCTATTAAAAAAAATTTTTTTAAGTCTAAGTTCCGAAATATTATTAAATATACTATCTGACTTGTCTATTGTATACCCCTCAAGACCTAATGAACAGAAATCCTTAGTAGGTGGGAAGAGAATATTAACTACATGAAAGATTTGGACCATAAACATGCTGCAGGAATCCAGCACCGCTTGAAGCCTGCCGTTTCCCAGAGAGTAACTGTTCAGAAGGACGGGAGAGAAAGACCAGCCACTCTCCTCTGCAGACATCTGCCAAGGGTTTCTGTCTGGGTGGGTTATGGAAATGGTATTAACTTGTGCAGAATTTTGATTACTTGTCCCAGAAACCAAATATATTTATTTATGTATCTATGTCACATTTATTTATTCACTCAAAGCCTATTCAGAGGCCTCCAATATAGCAGCTATTCTGCTCGCCCTGGAGATGTATTATAAAAATGAAGAAGCCAGGGTCATGTTCTTACGGAGAGAAGTCTCTGTTTTCACTCTCCCTTTTCACCACTTGAACACCAGTACCTAACAGCCTCCTTTTCTGTTTTAATGTTTCCCCCCAACCCAGCATAAACGTAACTCTAGATCATGGTGTAGAATTGTCACTGGAGCCTTGGGTGCTAGTCTTCTATTTCTTATTGACACTCACTCACTGCATGCTCTAATGCAAGTCCAGTGTGTGTCTTGGTTCCTCCCCAGATGCACGGGCCACCTGCTTTCCCGCCGGTCTCTCAAGGGCGCTGAAGGGGCTCGAAGTGCACAGAGCTGGGTAGCAGTGTCTCGCAGGACTGTTGCCCTGCCCCGGGTCACCGTCATTTGAAGAGAATCTGGACATATGTCAAAGAAAACAAAAGCTATTTTTATTTCTTAGTGGAAACACCTGCCTTTTGGGACTTCCACCTAAAATGCAAACATTTCCAACTAGGAGGTGATTGTGAATCAGTCCCTTCTCCTCTCTGAGGCGCAGTGTGTTCTGCTGCGCCAGTAGAACTAGGTCGGTCATTTTCAAACTATGCTCCAGAAAACCCTTCAGTGGAAAGAGATTCTTCTACCCCCACATCTGAACCAGAGCAGCCATATATTTTTTTGTTTTCCCTTATTTTACATGTTTGGCTTATATATAAGGCTTTTTTTTTTTTTTTTTTAAGAAAACATAAAAATTCCTGCGGCTAAAATGAAAAGGAAAAACAAAACCCTGCTAAATAATCTGTAACGTCATTCTGCTGTGGGCTTCATATCTGCACACGTGAGGAGCCATGTGCTCTCTGCTTAAGGTGTGCGCATTCCTCCTGTGTGTGTTGGGCGTTCACCAGGGCCTCTAGGGTCAGAATTCCTTTGCAGGGGGAAATTGGCAATGAGTTGTAACCTGCTTGACTTTTAAGTGTGTACTCAGAGATGACCATTTTTTCACAGCAGAATACAGAGAAAGAAATTTAAAAAACAGTCCAGGGAAAACCTCTTCCAAACGCTGGAATGTTTTTGTTGGATGCGGGTGTGATCCGAGGTCTGGCCGCGGGGGAGAGGAGACCGCTGTGGGAACAGCGCCGCCTTGTGGCCACTTTCTGGAGCAGAGACTGGCTGCTCCCAGGGCTGAGGCTGGCCCCTAGGTGCTCGCCGCCCTCAGGGAACTGGGGACTTTGAGACCACAGCCCAGGTCCATGCCTGGCAGCAAGCCCAGCGGCCTGACTCAGGAGCCCTTCTCCGAAAGCCACCGCACCACTGAAGCCATGAAGGCCACCAGTGCAGGTGTGTGGCTGTGGCCCGTAGGACAGTGTCTGTATCTGGAAGGGTAGGACACAGCCTGGGAAGAGATGGGACAAATTTCACAATGGACATGGCCGAGGCCACGTTGGGAACCAGGCAAACCAGGAAGTATGGAAAGGGAGGGGAGGAGGGTGGTGTCTCTCTGCCCAGAAACTCAGGCCACGCAAGACAGAGGGGACTGTACCTGTCCCCTCACCCTGACCCTAACCTGGGGCCCAAATGAGCCCTCCTACTCCCCACCTCTGTGCCACACCACCCATCCCGCCGCAGGGCTGCTGGGAAGATGAAACGAGATGGACAAGAGGTAGCACAGGGAAGTCCCCAAACGTCCCTGTGTCTGTCCCCCCGCCCTGCTCTGTGCACCAGACATTGGGGCAACAGCAGTGAACCCAGCACAGCCACTGGTGAGACTCACGGCCTGGGGCAGTGCCGTCTAATATAAATACGATGCGAGCCACTTATTTAATTGCAAATTGTCTAGTAGGCACATTAAAAGAGGTAAAAAGAAACGGATAAAATTAGTGTTAATATATTTTATTTAATCTAATATCTTGTCATTTTAATGTAATTAAAATAAAATTCAGTAATGACATATTTTATATTCCTTTTTGTCTCTGTACGAAGTCTTGAAATTCTGTGCGTAATTTCACTTATAGCACATCTCAAACTGGACTGGCCACATTTCAAGTACTCAGTAGGCACACGTGGCTAGCGGCGGCTGCACTGGCCAGCACAGGCCTGGGACGGGGAGGGGAGCTCTCTCATACACACTCACACGCACACACGCACACACACGCGCGCACACGCACACACCCTCACATGTACATCAGTGAGTGGTAAGTGCTATACGGGGTACAGTTCTTTGGTGGGAGACTCTAACTCGGACCAGCAAGGGGGGAAAAGGCTTCCTGGGGGAGGTGGCACTTACACTGGGCTTGGTGGCTGTGTGAGATTTGAACAGTGAAGCAAGGAGCAAAGGTTGGAGGGTGGGAGAGGGCTGGGCACGTTCACACACCTTCCAGTCAACTACGGTGCTCAAGCCAGGCCCTGCCCGCCACCTGCGTCTGGACCACCTGAGAGCTAAGAGTGGTTTTTACATTTTTAAATGGTTGAAGAAAAATGAAAAGAAGAAAGATAATATTTCTTGACAGGTGAAAATTATGTGCTATTCAAATTTCAGTGTGCATGAACAAAGTATTATGGGAACACACCCTCTCCCGTTTGCTCATGCGGGGTCTACGGCTGCTCAGGCTCCACTGTGGCACAGTGGAGTGGCTGGGACAGAGACCACGAAGGTGAGGCGGCCGGAGGAGCAGGGCTGGCGGTGAGGCTGCTGACGGCGAGGCCTTGCGTGCCAAGGTGAGGGTGGGCACCGCGACAGCCACGGAAGGCTTGTAGGTGGGGGAGGGAAGTGTCCTGAGGGTGCTTTAGGAAGGTGGCAGAAGTGACAGAGAAGGGCCTGAGGGATGACACTGGAGGCGAAAGCCAGGTCATGATTCAGGGCAGGTGGCAGCCATGGGAACAGAGGTGGGGATGCTCAGAAGAGAGTGGGGCAGGGAGGAGCCCATGGTCACCAGAAGGTTCCAGTGAAGGCGATTGCTAGGGTCTGAATGTTTGTGTCACTCCAAATCTATTTATTGAAACCCTAACTCCCAATGTGATGGTATTAGGTGGGCATTTGGGAGGTGACTAGTTTAGATGAGGTCATAAGGGTGGGTCTCCCATGATGGGATTAGTGGTTTTATAAGAAGAGGACAAGGGTCTCCCTCCCCCTCTCTTTCCCCTCTCTCCCTTCCCCTCTGCCCTCTCCCCTCACAGGAGGTTAAGCAAGAAGGCACCGCATGCAAGCCAGGAAGACAGCCCTCACTAGAACCTTGATCTCAGACTTCCAGCCTCCGGAACTGTGAGAAAATAAATTTCTGTTGTTTAAGCCTGTGGTCCCCAGTCCCTGGTTCTATTGGAAACTGGGCCACACAGCAGGAGGTGAGCGGCTGTGGAGCAAGGAATCTTCATCTGTATTTACCGCCGCTCCCCATCGCTCACATCACCGCCTGAGCTCCGCCTCCTGTCAGATCAGCGGCGGCATTAGTTCCGCATGATGCTGAGCTGTATAATTATTTCATTATGTATCACAACGTAATAAGAATAGAAATAAAGTGCACAATAAATGTAATATGCTTGAATCATCCTGAAACATGCCCCCGCACTGGTCCGTGGAAAAATTTGTCTTCCATGAAACGGTCCCTGGTGCCAAAAAGGTTGGGGACCACTGGTTTAAGCCACCCAGTCTGTGGTATTTTGTCCGAGGAGTCTGAGCTGACCAAGACAGCGACTGATGGGCTCTTTCTAGCATTGAGAACTTTAACTCATCGCCTTGTGGCACAGCTGAGGAAACCAAGGCTGAAAGAGGAGAAGTGGCTTGCCTGGGTCACAGCAGCCAGTGGCACAGGAGCCCGGAAGCCTGGTCTCCCTCCCCTGGGTGACTCACGGCTGTCTCAGAGGCTCTTCTCAGGCAGGTGTAAGGGGGCGGGCACGGGGGCCTGTGCCCCACAGTGGGAGGAGGCTGCTGGGGCCTTCCAAGGAGACCTGGATCTACATCTCTCTCTGTCACCAAGTCACCAACGTACCGTGTGGCCTTGAGGAAGCCCCTTTCCACGGCGAGTCTTGTTTTCCTTTTCTGTGAAATGGGGGGGGACTGCTGACCTCCGTGTTTCTTCCTCCAGGAGAGAAGGTTTATGGTCACGGAACGAGGCCTAACCCTGCCATGTCCCACCCTGTCTCTTCATTGTGCTGGCGAGAGGCTCGCTGAGGTGTGGCCTGATGCCCCAGTGATGCTGCGTGGAAGAGGGGGACGTAGGTCGGCCGGCGCGTGCCTGTTGGCTGGACCTCATCTCCCAGCCCTGCTGCGTGAGGGTTGCCGGGGCAGCCTGTCTTGTTTACCAAAGATGCTAGAGCTAAGACGCTGCCCCCGACTTTGCAACTTCCAGGAAACTATGCCCAGGCTCACTGGGCCTCTTCCCTCTTCCCTGGGCCTAGGAACACCTTGGGAAGGAACTCGTGGTGGGCTCCTTTGACTTTTGGAGATACAGCTCGGGGCTTTCCAAGAACCCCTGACAGAAGGCCTCCCTTGTGCGGTAGAGAGATTGTGTAAGGCTGAAATCTCATCAAGAGACACCCACCCCATAAGCCTCAGTGGCCCAGCCGCGTAGCTAACCCTCCCTGAGGGCCCTGCACCACCAGCTCTCCCATGGACAGAACGCCACTTAACAGGCGTGCGCCAGCAGAGTCCTGCTGGACAGCCCGCACCCGCACACCCCCTGGGCAGGGGGATATTTCCCCAAGCACAGACGTCTCCACACCTCACTCTCTTCCTGTCTCCTGGTCAAGCTGGAGTTGATGGAGACCATCAGTCTACCAGTTTACCAATGGGGAAACTGAGGCCCAGAGAGAGGAGGAGTGTCCAGGTCCTGAAGTGAGTCTCTCTCTCCCATGCTGGGTCTCTCCCCTCCCTGCACCCCCCAAACTGTGCAGCCCATGCCCACCTGCCGGGTCTGTCATGGTGGCCATGGATGACAGCACCCAGGCTCAGAAGCCCCCGATTTGGCCCTGGGGGCTGCTGGGCAGGGTGGGGTTGCAGGAAGGAAGTCCCAGGGCAAGCGGGGTGCTGCCACCTCTTCAGCCTCAGCCCGGCTGCTTCACCTCCCCGCCCCTCTCCGCACGTATTCTCCGCTCCTGGGACCACTCGCCAGTGCCCACCTCCTCCCCACCCCCAGGGCTTTCCCCGCCGCCCCCTCCACTGCAAAGTCCTTTCCTTCCTCCTCGCTCCACGTGACCAACTCTTCCCACCCTCAGACCAGCCTCCACCTCACACCTCTCACCTGCTCCCGGGCACTTCTGGAAGGGCCACCGCTGAACCGTGCTGTCTGGCTTCTCCCTGCAAGTCCAGGGCCTGGCACAGTGAACATGTGAGGAGTGCACCAGGGGGGGAGGACCCCCAGGGATGCTCCCATTGCAAACTTGAGCCACCTCGCCTGCCGGGAAGGAAGCTGCCCCCACTGGGGTGCCCCAGCCGGGCTGGGCCTGGGCCTTCACTTGGCTGGAGGCCTCTCCCAGGGCCAAGTCCACCCCGCCTCCCGGCAAAGTTGTACACACTGGCATTCTGCAAGATGCCCAGGAGAGGGCGCCAAAGTGCTACCAAGAAGATCAGCAACCAGGGTCCTGCCCCTCGACAGTGACGGGCTGTGGGCACCTGGAAGGTGAAGGCTGGGGATGTTGCACCCATCCCTGCTGCCCCGTGTTGGTGGGGGCTGGTTGCCCGGGCCACGCACCGACTGCGTGTGGGATGGAGGAAAGTTCCCCTGCACCTCCCATGCTGGGATTTCTTGCGATCCTGACGATGTTGGGGTTCCGGGCTCAGAGGCTGGAAGCTGGCAGGAACCTTGCCCGTCAGAAAGAGCTGGCATGCTCCCGGGGGGTTACGAGGTTATCGAGTCATTGATCCTCTAACCCCCAGACAGGGCTAGAAAGGCAGGACCCCTGGGGCCAGCTGGTTCAAGCAGCGAGCAGCCTCACTACTGCCCAGTCACGGAGGCAGCCTCACTATTATACAATTATTATCATTTTCTGCGTTGGCTTGACGTGAACACGGTTGGGAAGAACTGTCCAATATGGTAGCCACTAGCCAAATGTATCTACACTATGGTATTTAAATTTAAATTCATAAAGACAAAGTAAAATTTAAAATCTAGTTCCTTAGTTACGGTAGCCGCATGTCAGGTACTCAGCGGCCACATGGCTAGTGGCTACGTATCAGACAGCACAGAAATAAACATTTCCATCATCAAAAGTTCTGTGGTCAGTGCTAATGTAGAGCTTTCTCTGATCTCTTGTGGATAAGGTGTGCTTTAAAATTCCAGAAAGTTCTTGATTCTCAGCACACTGCATTCCACAGATGTGGTGGTTGCAAGGTTATGAGAGGTGGAATCAGACAGACCCACGATTAAAACACAACTTTGCTATTTACAAGCAAAGTATCTCGTGTCTTCGCGCTCCCCAGGGCTCACTGTGGGACTTTGAGCATCTGCCGATTTTAGTATCCTTGTGTACCCTGGGACCAATCCCCCAGCGGGATGACTCTACTTCTGTGGCCTCGAAGAAGTCATTTAACTTCTCTTAGCTTCTGCTTTCTCATCTCTGAAATGGGGATAATATTGCCCACCCCCCACGGTTATTATTAGACGAGGCAGGGCAGACGAATCATGAAACACAGTGCCTGGCATGCAGTTCTGTGGCCTGACCGCCCCCACCCCAGCTTGTCTTCCTGCGTGCACCCACCCACAAGCCCTTATCTCCCCGAGATACGTGTCCAGACCTGTGTCAGTTTCCGCGGCTTGTTCAAAGGGAGCACAGGGCTCGATTCTTGCCTAGAAGGAGATTGCAATCTAGGTGGGAAGATGAGATGAGGTCCATGAAGCAAGCTGACAACACTCTGTAGGCACTACCCAGCGCAGCGTCCCATCAGCAGGGCAGGAGCCCACGGGAAAGGCATTTTGTGGGAGGGGAGGTTCATTTATCTGAGAAGGCCTCATGGTGGGGGGGTGAGAGTAGAACTGGCCTTGAAGGCAGCACAGGGTTGGACTGGCAGAGCCAATGGGGGAGAAGTGGCAGGTGGAATGGTGCTGGGGCAGAGGAACAGCACGAGCAAAGCAGGGCTCAGAGGTGGCCAGAGAGGGGCCTGAGCGACGCACAGAAGGGCAGCCCTGCCCACGTGTTCATGGAGGGGAGAAACCAAGAGGAACGTTTGCTAAGAAAATCACTCAGATCTTGGAAGCCAGGCTGGGTTGCTTGAGTGGGATGAGGCAGGTGGCTGCCAGGCAGGGGGTCGCCAGGCAGGCGGGGGCTTGAGCTGAGAAACAGGCAAGGCTGGGGGAGACTGCGCTGGCAGCACAGCAGGAGGGGCGGTGCGGGACAGGCTACGGTCAGGGTGACTGTCAGTGAGAAGGGACGCTGGAGGCCTTCCCAGGCAGCGCTTGGTACCGTTTACAGAGAGCTGTTAACAGACCCTGAGCTCGAATTGCTAGGTTCTAAGACAGTAACCAGAAACTGGACTCACTTGGCCGGCACAACAAGTCCACATCGAATTGGGAGGGAGCAGTGGGTGGGCACCGAGAAGAAACAGGGAAGAGGAAATGCGTGTCACAATATAGCGAGATCTGAGCCCCAGCACCTACAGCAGTTAAGAAAAAGAACAGGATGCGGGCTGAGGCTGGAGGGTGCAGGGAAGCGGGGAGGGTGGTGTCTGCAGGGAGGACGGGGTGTCTGAGAAACAGGGCTGGGTGTCAAATCACACACACACACACACACACACACACTCATATGCACATGCCTATACACATAAACAAACACAAGTAAACGTGTAAGCTCCTCAATTTGCCGTTCACGCCAATCATATCCAGAGACCCTTAAGGATACATTGACACATCTGTGCAAACGTGCAAGCATACACATGTACAGGCACATGTCAATAGGTGAGTGTGTACACACATGTTCTTCCTCAACCCAGCCTCTGATCCCAGGCCTGGAGCGGGGGCTGGCACTGGGATTGCAGCGACCAAGCCAGGAAGCGTCTGTCCTGCCCCGGCCCCGAGTCCATTTCTGTCCAAGGCTTCTCCAGACTTTGCTTGTAAACACTATTTTGGAAAGCAACTTCTCTGTTTTCAAATAAAACGTTGGGACATGCAGTATTGGATTTCCTTGATCTGACATTGACCTAGAAAAATGTGCTGGCAGGAACAGAAAATGTGATGCCCCACTGTGCTGGCAGCGCAGGCAAGTTTCACTGTTCTTGGCTTTGATTGCAAAGGTTAAGATGCAAGTGAGAGGGCGGTGCCCGCTCCCTGCCTGAGCAGCACCCTCCCTGCAGAGCTGGGGGGCAGCTGAGGACCACTTTGGAGGCTTCCCGCAGGCCTATGTGCTCATGGCCTTAGGGGGCTCTGGAGGGGCAACTTGTCACGGGGCTGGTGGCCGAGGCCATCATCCAGAGAGTGGGCAGCTCCAGCACGTGCAGAACGTGGAGCTGGCCCAGCTCTGGGGGCCCCCACGGTCATCACCAGGGAAACGGGCAATGTGACTAGAGGTCTGGGTGAGGTTAGAAGCCAGTTCCTGTCCCTTCGAGGAGGACAGGCTTCCAAGAGGCAGAGACGCCAGGCCCCGCTCTGGGTGCAGGTCACAGCCTGCTGCTGGCTGCCTGCGGGGGCCTGAGCACTAGTTGCAAGGGGTGGGGGGCAGAACCCAGCAGCAGGTCAGAGGCAGGAGCCCTGCACTGTGGTGGGAACTCAGGCATCTTCAGTCTCCTTGGGGGCACTGGGTCCTGGTCTAATTGGCAGCAAAGGAGGCTCAAAAACAATACACAACCCATTGCCCACACTGAGCCACAGAGAATCTCCCAGCTTAGCCAGTGACTTAATGCTGTGCCTGTTAAGACCAGGGTCCATATTCCACCCACCTCCCTCATGGCCTCTCTGAGGATGAAATGAGATCAGAAATGCATCATGCTCAGCCAGGGCCAGACACACAATAGGTGGGTGCAGTAAGCGTGAGGTCGAATCCCAGCTCCACACTCATTAGCCGTGTGGCCTTGGGCAGGCTACTCATCTGTGCCTTAATTTCCTCATCTGTAGAAGGCAGATGATAAGAAAATATACCAAATAGAACTGTCGGGGATTAAATGAGTTAATCTATGTAAAGCACTTTGAACAGTGCCTGGCCCTTAATAAGCATGATAACTTTGCTATGATGGTAAATACTATTCGTAATGATTAATTCACTCATTCATACAACAACGAGGGCCTACTATGTGCCAGGCAGTGTTCTAGGCACTGGGGCTATAGCAGGGACCAAGAGACCCTAAGCCCTGTGGTAGGTAGACTGATGCACCCCAAAGATGTGCTTATCCTGCTCCCTGGAACCGTGACTACATTTGTGTAACGGCAAGGGGAGTTAAGTTTGCAGGTGGAATTAAGGTTGCGAATCAGCCGACCAGAAGAGAGGGCGAGGGCCTTGGATTACCCAGGTGCACCCAGTGCAAGCACAAGGGTCCTCACAGGGAGAAGAGGCAGGCAGGAGAGTCTGAGTCATGTGATTTCTGACTTTGGAGACGCAGGAAGTGGCCTCCAGGAGCTGGAAAGGGCAAGGGATGGGTTGTGGCCTCTAGAGCCTCCAGAAAGGAACGCAGCTCTGCCCTTGATTTTGTCCCAGGGAGACTTCTGACCTCCAGAACTGTAAGATAACAAATTGTTTTAAGCCACTTAGTTTGTGGGAATTTGTTATAGCAGCAATAGGAAACTAATGCAAACCCTCCCTCATGGAGCTCACATTCTTATTACGGGGGAGCAGGCCAATAAGGAAATCAATCAGATACAGACTGTGTGGCGTGGGGAGCCCCACTGCTGAGCACAGAGGTTGCAGCAGGGAGTGGGGTCGGACTGCGCCTTCTAGGTCTGCTGTCCCCCCCTCATGCCCCTCCCTTTGCACATGGCTGAAGATGGGGGTGGGGAGGGGCCAGCTCTGTCCCGGGGCTTCCAGGCTCTGGGCTGACCCACACGGCTAAGCTTCACAGGCTCCTGGGCTGGGGAGGGCACAGGTGTGCGGAGCCTCACCCAGGAGTGGGTGGTGCCTGCTGTTGAAGTCCAAGGCTGTTAGCATGTTCTAGATTCCTGCGGGTTAGGAGATGAGAAATTTGTCTAAGCCAGTCAGGAGTGAAAGCCAAAACCAGGAGGCCACCTCTGGGAGAGTCTCACCAGGTTTCTGTAATTACAAGCTCTTGATTGCACTTAATAAGGAGCACCTAGAATCCACCCATTAGGAGGCTATAAAACACCTCCTGGGCTTGGCTTTCATCTTGCCAGGCTGCTTACTGAAGCCGCCTTCTTTCATCTCCAGTATCTTTAATCGGTAAGTCAGAGCCCAGGGAGCCACCTCAAGAGATGGCTGAGGCCTGGGGCAGTTCTGCCTTCTCTGCCCCTCCCTGTTCAAGCCCCTGAAGTCTCACTCCATCTCTGAGTTTATGTGCTCTGAGCAGCGCAAGAGAGGTCTTGTGTGAAGAGCCACAGCCCACCAGCAGGGGGGGCCTGCTACTCAGGGTGAAGCTCATAGACCTTGAAAGGATGGCGCCTTGTGGCCCAGGTTCAGGAACTCGGGTTGTGCACTGCTCAAGAGCATTACATCAAAGGGCATAATCCACATGGTAGACATACTAACTTATGTGACAGTACACTAGATGGGCCTCCAGGTAGGCAGCTGGGGCGAGCTCCCTCTGACCTAAATGCACTGTGGCGTTGAGGGCTGTGCACAAACTCTCTGGCACGCATGTGTGCACCTTGTCCCGCCTGCCCTCTAACTGCCCACTGCCCTCTAAAGCCTGATTTCCAGGCCTCCAAGACTTCGAACCTGACATGACTGCCTTACCCAGAGGGGCCTGTGCGGGGTTGGTGAGGATGGCACTGAGTGTGTGTGTCCTGTTGGCCATGAGTGTGCCCCATGGTGTGTGTGGACGCAGCCACGGCTGCTTATACTAGCCTGACTTTTTTAACCTGAGGAAGCGACATCTTTGCCTAATTTGCACAAAGGTGTTGTATGGGCCAACCAGGTCCTGCCCTGGCTCACCAAGATGCAGGCTTTGCAGCTGCCGTCTGCACGGTGAAGCCTCGCGCTCAGTTTCCCTGGGTGACGTTGCAGTTCTCCACTGGCTAGAGCCCTGCTCCCACGAGTGGAGAATGGAGCCTGGGGAGTTCTTCTGAAGCCAGGCCCAGGGAAGGAGTGAGGGATAAGCAGCTTGGCAATTGAAATGCACATGCTTTGACACAGCGGTTTCCCTCCGGGGAATCTGTGCTTAAGGGAAGATCAAGGATGTGTGCACAGACTTTGCTGGAAGGATGTTTGTGGCAGCGTTGTTTGTGCTAGCAACAGTTGAAACCAAATATCCCAGATAACCCAAATATTCGTCAAAAGCAGAAGGCGGCACTCTACTTTCATACATGAGTGATCCTAGAAATCTGTCCAGAAGTCAAAAGTTTAAAAAGTGGACATTTTTTTAAAACTGGCAGTAGCATTTAAAGTTGTATGAAATGTGTATATTCCACCCCCAAAATTAAAAATATTATCCACTCACAAATTGGTTTTCCCCAGCTTTATTAAGATATAATTGGCAAAAATTGTATGTATTTAAAGTATACAGTATAATGTTTTGATATTACATAAGTTTTCATATTGCATAAGTTTTGATACACTGTGAAATGATGACACTCAAGCTAATTAACATACCATTACCCCACGTAGTTACCTTTTTTTGCATGTGTGGTGAGAACATTTAAGATCCACTCTTTTAGCAAATTTCAAGTACATAGTACAGTAATTTTTTTTTTTTTTATTTTTTAGAGATGAGTTCTTGCTCTGTCACCCAGGCTGGAGTGCAGTGGTGCAATCATAGCTCTCTGCAGCCTCAAACTCCTGATCTCAAACGATCCTCCCACCTCAGCCTACAGATAAGCACCACCATACCCAGCTAATTTTTCTAATTTTTTTAGAAATGTGGTCTCACTATGTTGCCGAGGCTGGTCTTGAACTCCTGGCCTCAAGCTGTCCTCCCACCTCGGCCTCCCGAGTGCTAGGATTATCCTCCCCAGAGTGCTAGGATTATAGGCATGAGCTACCGCGCCTGGCCACAATACAGCATTATTAACTGCGGTCACCATGCTGTACATTAGATCTCTAGAATTTATTCATCCTGCCTAACCGAAACTTTGTACCATTTGACAACATCTCCCCGCTTCTCCCCAGCCCCATCCCCTGGCAACCACTCTTCTACTCTCTGCTTCTGTGAGTTTGACTTTCGCAGATGCCACATATGAGTGGGATCACACAGTCTTGGCCTTCGTATCCGAGGGGAACTGGTTTCAAAACAACCCCCATCCTCCTCATCCTTGTGAATTCCAAATTCCACAGATGCTCAAGTCCCTTATAAAATGGTGTAGTATTTGCATATAACCTGTGCACATGCTAGCGTGTACTTTAAATCATCTCTGGACTATGTATGATACCTAATGCAATGTAAACTCTGTGTAAATAGTTGTCATGCATTGTACAGGGAATAGGGACCAAAAACCTGTAGCCAAAAAAAAAAAAAAAAAAAAAATGCAGCTATCATAGGCCTAACTACACGTTCAAGCCGTGGTTGGTTGGATCTGAGGCTGCACCCGTGGGTACAGAGGGCGGACTGCGCTCATCTTTCCGTCCCTGGCTTTTTGCTTAGCATAATGTCCCCCAAGTTTATCCATGTTGCACATGACAGGATCAATCACTAATTGTGCCTAACCTTTTAGATAAAATCTGTAATATGTGTCTTAGTTTTTTTCCCCAAAAGTAATACCTGAGACAAAAATTTGATTGCTGATAGTTTATTTTCTAGATGATCTGAAGAAATACTGATCAGGTAGAGGGGAGAGTAGACGAATGAGAAAAAGAAAGAAAGAGCTAATAAAAGATGATTTATCAAGCCAGTTACCGCTGTGGGCAATGGGAGCCTCACTCCACTGTGCTCTCTGGGAAGCAGTGCGGGACACGCCTCCCTGAGGGGGCGGGGGCTGGGGTACTTACCCTCAGCCTCCCATGGGTCACTGGTTCCCAGCACCGCCTGCCTGGCCTGCAGGGCACAGAGGACAAGCTCCAGTGCCCACAAGAAGCCCCGAGGTGACTCCAGGGGCTGGCAGCCAAAGCCAGGCTTGAGAGCAGGATGGTCAATGTGGAGGTGACAGGGTGGTGCACTGACAGTGTCTCTTGTCATCGTCTCTAGAGTTTCCATGTTTTTCTTTAACCTTGTTCTTCTCCATAACAATCGAGCCTACAGGTGGCAGATAAATCCAAAGGGTTTGTCTTGTTTTCCTGCCTCTGACATGCACTATTTCCTATCTTTGTCACAATTTAATTATCGCAGGCACCAGCATTTCTGCATTTCCATTTCCCCCTGGTTTTTATAAAGTAGTAAGTACCAAATGCAGTCTCCAAGTAAAATACTCAAAAACAATGGCGGACCCTTATGAACACATGCCATGGACCAGGTTTACTTCATCCTAACAGCAGTGCTCTGGGGTAAATATTATTACTGGTATTGCTATTTTACAGTAAAGAGATGGAGGCCCAGGGAGGTTAAGTACTTTGCTCAAGGACACACAGTCGTTAGATGGCAGAGCCCAGCAGTCTAGCTCCCAAGTCCACGCTCTTAAGCAGCCTGCCCTGCAGTGGCCACGGGACTGCTTGGAAAAGTCCCCCAGCTGATGCGAAAAGCCCGAATATGGCATGCAAAAGAGTCTAGAGGTATCAGTAATAATGGATGAAAATGGAGATTTTTCATATTTGAATATATCAGCATGTTATAAAATGGTCTATGGCTTTAACAAATACAAATTTTAATCTATTAACTCAGTTGGGTTAGAAACAGAAGTTTCATATTTTCTATGAGCTGAAATGAGTTTTTAAGACACACCTCACTGAATGAGGGAAATTCCTCTCAATGTGTGCGGAGGCTGCTGGGCCTTTTCCCCAGGGCCGAGGAGGGTGTTCACTGCCAGGTGTTGGGAGCGGGGTGGGGGCCAGGCGGTGGGGTAGGGTGTCCACACCGAGGAGGCCTCTCTGCCATTTGTTACTGCGTCACTGTCCACGCCATCTCCCTCTCCCTGACCCCTAGTCCTCTGGGCGCGCTGGCTCTGCAGCGGGAGTCCAGGCCCTCCCTGGGGCAGCAGCGTCACCCTAAGGCCCCTGTCCATGCTGACAGCCAAGGCTGGTCCCCTCTGCTTTCTGAGCTCGTGCCCTGCCTCTGCGCTGTCCTGCAGCCCACCCCGCAGGAAGGGACTCAGCCTGGGAGAGGGGGGCAAGGGGAGGAGACACCAAGTCTTTTGTTTTTTGCTTCCAAGGGTAAGAAAAATCAGCTTTGTCTAGCAACTGTATCCCTCCCAATCCGGGCTGTTATTCATCCCAGATTCCCTTCTATCCCCACTGTCCCTCCCGTCTATAGCTGCGTGACATACTACCTTGAAACTGACTGCTATAAAACATATGTTTTATTTTGGTCTTGGTTGCCAGATAAAATACTGCAGATACTTTACCTGTAAATACTGTAAATATTTTATCTGAAAAAAAAATAACTTCTATCTTTACAGATAAAACTTTGAGTTAAATTTGAATTTCAGTTCAACAATGTATAATTTTTTTAGGGTGAGTATGTTCCATGAGCTATTTGAGTCATGCCTAGACTAAAAAAATTGTTGGTCTAAAATTCAAATTTAACTGAACATCCTGTGGTTTTATTTGCTAACGCTAGCAACTCTAATTTAAGTCACAGTGGTGGATCAGGAGTTTGGAAGGGGTTTGGCGAGGCTGAAGGATCCACTTCTAAGGTGGTTCTTCATGTCCATCCCTGGTGCCCGGGGCCTCCTTCTCACAGACGGCTGCCTCAGGGCACCCAGGCTTCCTACATGGAGGCTCGGGGACCTGGCTCTGGAAGCAGGAGGCGGAAGCTGCCAGTCTTTTAAGTCTGGGGCCTGGCACTGGCGCAACATCACTTCCTCTTTATCCCATTGCGCAGGCAGTCACAGAACCCGCCTGGCTGCAGCAGGAGGGGGCGTAGACCCCGCCTCTTAATGGGAGCAGTGGCAAAGAAATTGCAGTCATCTTTAATCTATTATTGCCACTGAGAAGGAATATATTTTCTGCCACCCCAAAACTGGAAAGTCATCTGTGTTTTTCTCTTACATCGTCCCTTTCCCGAGGCGATGGCTCAGCCCAGCTGCTGTCCGATGGGGTGAAGGGTCCTAGAAGGAGAGGAAATACAGAAACAGGGGGATCCTTGGTTATTTCAAAATGTCATTCCGCTATGCAACCAAAATATTGATGGAATCGAATAATATGTAATAATTCAGAAAAATATTCACAAAATGTTAAGCATAAAAACCTAGTTATAAGAATGTGTTTTCGGTATGATACTTTTGAAAACAGGAATATGTAAATATTGATCTATGCCAAAGTATTAGCAGTGGTTTATCTGCAGATTTTAATTCTGGCACATTTTAATGTGATTCTGGTGCATTTTAATGTTCTTTCTGCTTATGTATGTTTCTGATGTTTTATCAAATGAGTATGTGCCACTTTTTTGAGGAGAAAAGAGGTTATCATAAAATATAATAAAATAAAAAGCACTGTTGCAATGGACTGAACACTTGTGTCCCCTTCCAAATTCTTTTTTTTTTTGTGAGACAGAGTCTCACTATGTCACCCAGACTAGAGTGCCGTGGTGGTGTCAGCCTAGCTCACTGCAACCTCAAACTCCTGGGCTCAAGCGATCCTCCTGCCTCAGCCTCCCAAGTAGCTGGGACTTACAGGCATGAGCTACCACACCCAGTTATTTTTTTTTTCTGTTGTTAGTAGAGACATGGGGTCTCGCTCTTGCTCAGGCTGGTTTCAAACTCCTGTCCTCAAGCGATCCTCCTGCCTCGGCCTCCCAGAGTGCTAGGATTACAGGCATGAGCCACCATACCGGGCTCAAATTTATGTGTTGAAACCTAATCCCAAGGTGATGGTGTTAGGGGGTGGGGTCTTTGGGAGGGAATTAGGTCTTGATGGTGGAGCTCTCATGAATGGGATTAGTGCTTTTATAAAAGGGACCCCAGAGAGCTCTCTTATTCCTTTCCCACCGTGTGAAGATACGATGAGAAGTCGGTAGTCTGCAACCTGGCAGAGGCCCTCACCGGAACCTGGCCATGCTGGCACCCTGATCTCAGACTTCCAGCTTCCAGAACCATGAGAAAAACATGCCTGTTGTTTTTAAGTCACCAAGTTTATGGCATTTTGTGATAGCTTTAACAGGAAGAGACAACTGTCCTGTGAATTATCAACTGGTTTGTTCTTTGAACAAATTCTATTAAGCATCTAGCACATACTAGTTATTGGTCTACTCACTGGGGATCCTGCCATGAACAAGCTGGACAAGGTCCCTGTCCTCCTGGAGCTCATGGTCGGGACAAGTACCTGGACTGTTCTTCTTTGGTAGTGGCTCCTGAATCTAGAACTTCCCATGTTCTGCCCCCAGAGCACACTACGCAGAACCGTCTCGGGGGAAGCAGCCCAGAGACCCCCTGGGATACCTGCCAATACCTGCCTCCAAGAAGTCTGCCTATGCCATTAGCTTCTTGCTTTGGGATCCCAGGAACTTCATTTCCTGCCTGAAATTTTCCCTTCATGAGGGAAAGAGAAGCTCACTCACCCCTGCAGCATTGTCAGCTCTGGGTCTCACGCATGGGGCTGGGATTTCCTGCTCAGCCTTGTGGTGCTGTGCCCTTTCTTCTTCCTGGAGTCAAAGCATGCATCATACAGCAGAAGCCATCGGAGGAGAGAGGTGCCAGCTAAGGGTGTGGCCCCGAATCTGGACCCACGGCCATGGGGAAGAAGGGAAGTTGGTGGAGCTCCTACGGTGTGATGGCCGCTGTGTCTGTTGTGTTCGCAAAACTCAACGATTTGACCCCACCTGCCTAGGACGCAGGCCAGGCTCCCCCACACTCGGTCCTGAGAAATGGCAGTTTCTTCACATATTAATGGGTTCTGTGCTCAAGTTTGGGAAATGCTGTAGTTCTTTGCTTAGTACCTTAGCCCAATGTGCCTTATGAAACTCAAAGGGGAAGGTTATAAAAGGCAGTTTCTCCCAAACTTATCTCACCCAATACCCCATTCTAGGCTGAATAGTGTCCCCCCAACAACCCCAAATTCATGTCTACCCAGCACCTCAGAATGTGACCTTATTTGGAAATGTGGTCTTTGCGGGTATAATTAGTTAAGATGAGGCTCACCCTAATGTAGTACCTGGTATCCTTGTACGAAGAGGAAGCAGTCACAGAGACACATGCAGCTAAGAAGGCCATGTGATGACAGAGGCAGGGACTGCAGAGATTCATCTACAAGCCAAGGAATGACAAGGTTGCTGGCAGCCACCAAAAGCTAGGCAGAAGCAAAGAAGAAATCTTCCTTCAGGTTTCAGAGGGAGCCCAGCCCGGCTGACACCGTGATATTGGACGTCAAGCCTCCAGAACTATGAGAAAATAAAGTCTGGTTGTGGTCATTTGTTATGGCAGCCCTGAGAAACTGACAGGACCCCTCTATTCCTTGCATCCTGCAACCAGCAATACAGGTCACTACTTTGGAGACAGGCAGTGGAATTGTCCCCATTTAACAGACGGGGAAACTGAGATTCTTTGAGGATCCATAGCCTGCCCTGGGCCCCACAGAATGTGGCTTCCAGAGCAGAATCAGAGTTCAGCCCCAGGTCTCTCGGGCCCCAGTGTTTATGATGCCGCAGCTGCATCCTGCGGACTTGGGTTTCCAGTGGTTTCTACCGAGTCTTGTGCGTCTGTTTCAAAATCATCGCTCCCTTTCCTGCCTGGCACCCCCAGCCACACAGAGGCAGCCCTGGAGGCCTCTCCCTCTTCCTCTTGGCCAGTGAGGAGGGAAGTGTCCATGCCCCAGGCTCGTCCCTGTTCCGCATCTCCAACAGACTGAAGGCTGCGAGCTGTGGGAACGGGACCCGGACAGCTGTTTCCAGGTGGGCGCACTGCCGCGAGTGTCTGCAGCTGCTGACAGCCCCTCTGTGTCACCTCACTGAGCCCAGGCTGCCTGTCCCCCTCACGGAAGAAACCACAGCCCCTCCTCTGGCTAGGAGAGGGGGATCTGCCATCACTTCGCTTTCTTTAAACAGTTATTTTTCCTAATTTTAAAACAAAAACATGCTTTCTGAAAAAAGAAATCAGAAAAAGGTAACTAAGGATAAAGAAGAAAAGGAATTATATAGCCACCAGCAGTTTGCTATTTATAACTGTCCAGGAGGAAAAAACCGTATTCATATATGTATCTGGTTATACTATATATAGAGACCCATACAGTCACAGCTCAAATTCAGCTATGTTTAAAAATAAACATTTATATATAAATTCTCTTTGCTCTTGGAGAAATCTGACTATAAGAACAATTTCGTGCTCTATCCTAAGCATTAACCCAGGTCCTTAAAAATTCTTTACGTATGATTTAAAATGGTTGTATACTATTGTATCAAGTAGATCACTGTTTATTAATCATTTATTTGTCTCCCAATAAGCATTCAGGTTGCTTCCAGTTTTTCATTAACTCTTAAAAAAACACTGTATGAGCATAGTGGACATAAGCCTTTGTGTACATTTCTGATGATGCCCTTAGCATGAATTACTGGGTTCAAAGTTATGAGCACAACTTTTTTACAGCTTTATTGAGCTATAATTTACATAACATGAAATTCACCCATTGTAAGTGTGCAATTCAATGATTTTTAATAAATTTATACAGTTATGCAACCATCTCCACAATCCAGTTTTAGAATGTTTTTATCACCCCAAAATGTTTCCTTGTGCTCATTTGTGGTCAAATCCACTCCCACCCTAACCCCAGGCCGCCACTAATCACCTTTCTTTGCATTTTGTGAACATTTCATATAAACAGAATCACACAACACATCTTCTTTTGTGCGTGACTTCTTCCCTTTAGCATACTGTTTTTGTGGTCCACTCGTGTTGTAACATGAATCAGTACTTTGTTCCTTTTTATTGCTGAGTATTATGGATAGAACACATTTTGTTTGTCCATTCACCTGTTGATGGAAATTTGGATTGTTTCCAGTTTTTGCCTATTAAGAATAATGCTGTTATGAGTATTTGCATACCAGTTTCTGTGTGGTCATGTTTTCATTTCTCTTGGTTAGACACCTAGAAGTGGGTCCTATAGGTTTATATTTCACTTTTTTTAAAAAATGCCAAACTGTTTTTCAAAGTGGTTGCACCATTTTACGTTTCCACAAGCAATGTGTGAGGGTTCTACTTTCTTCACATCCTCACCAACACTTGTCATTTTGATTATGGCCATCTCAATAGGTATCTGTTAGTATCTCTCTGTGGTTTGAAGTCACATTTTCTGAATGACTAAGAATGCTGAATATCTTTTTATGTGCTTACATCCATTTGTTTATCTTCTTCTGAGAAATGTCTATTCAAATCTTATTTTTAAATTGAGTTGATTGTCGTATTATCATGAATTTTTGATATGTTCGAGAAACACGTCCTTTGTCAGATATATGATTTGCTCATCCTTTCTCCCAATCTGTGGCTTGTCTTTTCATATTTTTAATATGAAAACAAATTTTTGATAAGGTCCAATTTTCTTTATTTTTCTGTTTGGATCACCTTTTTTTGTGACTTGTCTAAGCAAGCTTTGCCTAACGAAGTCACAGACATTTTCTCCTATGTTTTCCTCTACAAGTTATTTGAACATAATTTAAAAATAATTATTTTTTCATTTTGAACATAATCCATGGCAACATAAAAAATTAGAAAATATAGATGAACGAAAGGAAGAAAATACAGATCACTCATAATCCCACTACCCAGAGAGAAGCCACTACTTAACATTTTGTTACATGTGTCTGTATTAGTTAGCTATTGCTGTGTAACAAATTATCCCCCAAAAGTAACAACTTAAAATGACACATTTATTACCTCCAAGTGTCTGTGGATCAGGAATCTGAGCCCACCCTTCTCGGTGCTTTTGGCTCAGGATCACCCACAAGGCTGCAATCAAGGTGTCCACTGGGGCACAGTCATCTGAAGGCTCCGCTGGGAGAGGATGCATTTCCAAGCTCACTCACGTGGCCGTAGGCAGCCCCAGGTCAGCATCAGCTGCTGATTGAAGACACCAATTTCTTGGCATGTGGGTCTCCCCCTAGGGCAACTCACAACATGCCACTGGCTTCCCTGAGAGCAAACAGACAAGAGAAGGCAAGAAGGCACCAAGCAAGCCACAGCCTTCTTTGTAACTTAGTCATAGAAATGACATTCCTTCATTTTGTGCCCTACTGTATTCAGAGAAGTGAGTCACTAGGTCCAGCTCACTCTCTGTCCTTCTTGTTCAGTTTTTGTTTTTCTTATAAATTAGTGGTAAATCTTTACCTGTGGAGCTCTGTGCAGATGCAGGGGCCCCTTTCTCGATTCTAGGTTCTACTGAGTCAGATCTCCGTGGATGAGAACTGCAGCTCTCTGTATACCTATCTTTTAACAACTCTGCAGGTCATTCTCATAGGAACCAGGTTAAGAGTCACTTAGAAGTGGCTATTTCTCCATAAGGATTACAACTACACATATTGCTTAGAAGTATGGGCCCTCTTCCCCCCATCAAATAATATTGAGCACAAATGTGTTCCAGGTCCTTGGCTTCCCAGCATGGAGCCACTATTTCTGTTCCTTTACTCCTCGGGGAGCTGTGTTTGAGGGTCCCTTTGCAGGCAGAGCCCCAGCGACCTGGCAATCATGACCTTCAATTCCGGGGGCTACGGAGGAGCCCTTCATGCTGGGTGAGCCGTGGAGGCCACCTGCCTTGGTGTTTGGCTCCAGGGCAGCTCTGACATCAATCTGTCAGTTCAGAGGACACTTTTAGATGCAAGTCTGCTGGTGTGGGGACTTTATGAGAACAGGAATCCCTGGCTGTGAAATTGCTGGCATTTCATGATGTGAGAGAAGATTTACAAGCTCCATGCTGAGCTGGGCTCTAAATACAAGCCAAGCAGTTACACAACCAGGCCTGTGAGGCAGGCAGAAGGTGCGGGGGCAGCAGGTGGAGGCGGGGAAGCCACCACTTTGCTGTACTCAGGACCCCTGGTCCCATCCAAACACCCACCAGGGGCTTGGTGCAAGGTTCCTTAGCAAGTGAATGGGCAGGTAGTGTTTTGTGAGATCATGAATAAGAAATGGAAAGGATTTCAAAGGTCACCGTTCTCTCTCCCTCCCCTGCTGCGCCCCTGCCACCTTCCTAGCTAAGAGGCCCTTCTCTCCTGCTTGATGTTCACCCCATCCCCAATCCAGAGGAGACGCCAGCACACCCTTTCCCATAACCCTATTTAATTTTTTTGTATAACCCCATCTTTACTGCATATGTATTTTGCTCCTGTGTTCCCTGCTTGTGGAAGCATCCACACATCCGTTCATCCATTGAATGAACAATTTGACCACTGCGCCTGCTCAGGGCTCCTAAGCTTAGCGGTGCCCTCACTGCACCGAAGTGCGAGTTGATGTCTATTCAGTGGATGAATGGATGGTTGAATACTTCCAGGCATGGGGAGCTCGGGACCTTCCTGGCCAGCCCAGTCTGTCTGATGGCCCTTGGCTGTTGGCCCTTCCTCAGATTGTCCTGTCTACCTCCATGTGGCCTTCTTTGATTGTCCTCACTTGTAGGGCCACTCTAGACAAGCCCACTCCTGTCCCCCATCAGAGCCCCTCCAAGATTTGAAGACAGTGGCCCCACCCTTGCCAAAACGAATGTCCCCATTCCTTTCAGCTGTCTCTCACGTGCCATCACCAACCCTAGAAGGGCTCTAGTGAGCTACTGTTCTTCGGTGAGTTAGGTTACGCCTTTGAGATTCTTAGTAAGTCTTGGCAGTTTGCAGATTTTGAGACACCTCCCCCTCAACACTTAGCTTCTTCACACTAAGATTTTTCAGCTAGAAAAGAAAGTCAGTGGATTTAATTGAAGATCGATGCTTTTAACCAAACCTCACTCTGCTGCTTTGCCCAGATTTTCCAGTAAATAGCAGCCAACGGTAGGGGCCCTGGATCTTGGGATCCAAATGGCCCTACTGACTGCGTTGCCCCACACTTCTTAGGGCCAGGGTAAGGGGTATAGAAACAAAGGCAGAGTGTATTGCATGGCCCCACCCTGCAGAGGAGAGGGGACAGGCCCCTCTTTCATTGAAGGG
Organism: Eulemur rufifrons; assembly: GCF_041146395.1. Lineage (NCBI taxonomy): Eukaryota > Metazoa > Chordata > Mammalia > Primates > Lemuridae > Eulemur > Eulemur rufifrons. The sequence goes on from NC_090988.1 coordinate 62,500,082, forward strand.
CAGTGCTCACCTGGGAGAGGACCGTGGGGGTGGGAGGGGACAGACCCTGGAGCACACTACCAAAGTCTGAGATAAAGGGGATTTCTTATTTGAAAATGGCTATATTATTATTCTCATAATTTAATCTACAGTTTTCTTGCCTGATGGGGAGAGAAATCTATTAATAAGTGTGCAGGTTTCTAACGTTTGGGACACTGGCCGGGACTCTGCGCCTGCTCAGGTCCCACGCACTGCGGGGTGGCCTCAGCACACGCTGTCCGACTTCATGTGGATTCTGACCTCTGCCCGCTCCAGCTGGCACAGTGTTCCTTTTGGCTCCAGGTGGAGAACCCCAGGTGTGCCACAGGATGATCCCCGCTCTGCCTCCCTGCAGGGGTGCTCTGAGGATCCCAGGAGGGAACCACGTGGAAGGGCTTGACACACCAGCAGTTTGCCAGACAGGGAAGCGCTGGGCCTATCTCGGGCACACGCCAGCCACTGCCCTGTCCTGGGCCCCGGTCGTCTCCAATCACTCGAGAAAGGCTGAACAGGTGGGTATTTTGGTGAAGCACATAAGGTTTCTGGATATGATTTTGCAGGTGACAGGGAGGGGAGAGAGGAGCAAGGATCGCTTAGATCCCCTGCTTGACCGTCATTCCGTTCCCTCACCCGTCTGTTCCCTTGCCAGCTGCCACGTGCCGGGCCCCCTGCAGCCAGGCCCTGTGCGGGTTCCTCTCTCATCTTCCCTCTTCTATAGTGGCCCCACCTCCCTTCCATAAGGAATTTGTGGAGGCTTTTAAATAAAACCTTCAGCCATAAAAAACTAAATGCCTACAAAAATTCACTCACGTACGAATGTTGTTTAATTTAAATTTTCTAAAATAAGAAAGTACCAAAATTAGAGGCTTGTAGAAATGTCTGCATTTCTCTCAATTTCTGGTCTAATAAGATACCCCCAAGTATCATCTCTCATTGCAAGTCTAGGCACTTTAGTATCATTTGGAAAATAACCATGGGTTGACATATTTTATAGTGGAGTTAAGAGGAAAGAGGTTTGGGTGACACCTTCATTAAAGAAAAGAACAAAATAGGTTTTGTTATCCATGGAGCCCTGGCTGAGCTGCTGGGATTCAGAAAACTGTCAGTAGCACTTAGAAAAAGTGCCTGAATTCATACACTGTCACAAAACAACAAAAACTTAGAAGGCTGGTGGTTTAGGGGCTATGAAAACCTGCGTCTATTGTCCTAAGGATGAGGGAAGCCCATTCTGCAGATGTGGCCGGCATTTATGTGGTTTGTCTGCTGTGGCAGGAGAACCACTAGATGTGGGGAGTGGGCGAGAGCCGCTTCTCCCACCCTCAAGCCCCCTGGCGTCCACCACTGCCCGTCTGGCCCACAGATGGCAGGGCCCACCGAGGTGAAGTCACCAGTTTATTTATATATTTATTTATATAGTCCAGATGTCTACTGTGACAACTAGTTGGAGCATCAAACACTTCATGGATACGTTGGGGCCCATGGTCCACCAGTTTATCAGCCTTCACCGGCTTTTAATCCCAGTTTAGGTGCAAACCTCTTGGTGCCTCAGTCTCCCCACTTCTAACAAGGGGGGTTGCACAAGGATTAACCCTGGGAGGCTCATAGCAGCCACTGTTGTGTAAACAATGAGAGGTTCAGAGTGTTCCGAGGGCCCTCGTGCTGTTCCAGAAGATCTGTGTCATTGGGCCTGTGAAATCTGAGGACGGAAGGGCCGATGAAGACGGAGCACATTGTCCCCCGCTCCCCCCCGGTGTGCACACCGTGTACCCTGGCTCTGCAGCTCCCTCAGACGTTTCACTGGAGAACCTGGCCAAGGCGGGCGGTGCCACCTGCACCTTGGAACATTTATAGCTTCAACTGTGGCCTAAGGGCCCCGGTGCCTCTCCCTTCTGGGCTATTTCCGTCAGAGCCGAGTCCAGAGGGGCCATCTGACAGCCACTGCGTGTGCACACGGAGCCGTCTCGGCAGGTGTCTGAGCACATGGGTGTTGGCTCCGGGCAGCGCTGGGCTCAACTCCCAGCTCTGCCGTAAATGTCCACGTGCTTTTGGGGCTGACTTTCCTAATCTTGCTAAGACTCAAACGCCCTATCTCTAAATTGGGGATTTAAAGTACCTACCACACAGGGCTGTTCAAACCGAACTCTGTGCAAAGGGCCTAGTGCAGCACTGGCCCTGAATAGGTACTTTGTCAATGGGAGTGACCTTCCTCCCCACGGGGGTCCCTCCTGGCACAGCAGGGACTAGGCAGGCGTGGGCTGCCCAGGTCAGTCTGGGAGAAGCTGCTTCTCCTGCAGGCCTGGGCTCCACACTGGGGCCACTTCTCAGACTTGCCTTGCTCTGCTTATTGGCAAGGCTTCCAGAACTTTCTACCGCTTCTGGCACCAGAGGGGACAGGGGCTCCTCAGGACTTGGTTTGTACCCAATCCCTGTACAAATATTGATCCCTGCCTAGAAATAACTACTCTGGGGTACCAGGCTGTCCCTGGGCTTTCTTTCAAGGTGTGCACACCTGTGCTGGAGGCCCAGGGTCTGTTCTCTGATAAACAACTGCAGCTCTTACTAGCCTGGCACACGGTCATTTAGACGTGGGGCCCTTTGGCCATTTGCTTATAAGGACCATTTTGGAAAATAGGTCACATGTTTCTAAGACCATGGGATCTTTCTGCCCATGCCCCCATCCCCCTCTCTCTGTCTCTGTGTGTCTGTATGTCTCTGTCTCTCTCTCTCTCTCTCTCTCTCTCTCTCTGTCTGTGTCTCTTTCCTGCCTGCTTCTTGGCCCACAAAATTCCCAACTCCAGTTGCTCGACCACAGGGCTCATGTCTTGTTGTTTTTGTTTGCCTGGTTTGGTTTCATTTTTCCTGTAGGTTTTTGGATAAATCATCTTTGGTCTTTTTGAAAGTAAACAATGAGGAAATAAATCCATGTAGTTCTCCAAGACATTAACTCGTGTTGCCCAGTTAACTAGTTTCTGTGTTGACCTCAGCATCAATATTTCTGGTAATCTCCGTCTATTGAAGAGTTTCTGGAGCTTACAAAGGTAAAATGTACATGTTATCATTTGTAGTTACTTATTTGTGTTAATCAGAATTTCCTCAATAGTGTGCACCCAGTCAATACAACATACAGAGATAACGTGGCTGATGGCAGCTGAGTAGCGTAATCTCCGATTTCACTTTTTTGTGTTTATCCAGATCCCTGTGTGCATAGAGTTTATGTCATAGACCAACTTATAATAAGTAAATGTTATATCTACTTAAAATTTAATATCATACCAAATTTGTGAAGTATATTTATGCAAATCCTTTTAAAATACCTTTTCATAGTTGTGCGTTGCCAATATAGACTAACCTCTGTAACAACCTTGAACTAAATAAATTTCTTAATTTATTTCTCATTCATGTCAAAATGCAATGTGGGTCAGCAGGGAGACTATTCCAGTGTCATTCACAGACGCTGACTTCTTCTGTCCTGTGGTTCCACCTTCTTCTGGGTCCTCCCAACTCAGCTTATGAATGGGCAGAGTCCACACGAGAGAGGGTTTTGTGGCCAGGCCTGCAGGCAGTGCCTATGACGTCTGCCCACACCCCGCTGGCCAGAACTCAGTTACGTGGTTGTCACGCTTAACCACAAGGAAAAGAAGTGTGTGTCCAGAAAAAAGGGAAGATGGATGTTAGGTGAGGAGTGGCAGTGTCTGCTATAACACAGAACCTTACTCAGAGCTTGTGGTAGGTAGATGATACCCTCCCCTGCCCCTGCCAACAAAGATGTCCAGGTCCTAATCCCCAGACCCTGTGAATGTGTTGCCTTACATGCACAAGGACTTTGCAGATGGGATTAAGAATCCTGAGATGGGGATATTTTCCTGGGTAATCTTGTTGGGGGGGGGGGTCCCAGGTAATCGCAGGGGTCCCTATGAATGGAAGAGGGAGTCAGGAGAGCCAGAGAGGGACTTGAAGATGCTATGCTGGTAGCTTTGGAGATAGAGGAGGGGGCCATGGGGTAAGGAATGCGGGCGGCCTCTGGAAGCTGGAAGAGGCGAGGGGATGAACTTTTTTCTACCCTCCAGGAGGAAGCAGCCCTGCTGACACCCTGATTTTAGCCCAGTGAGACCCATTTTGGACCTCTGATCTCCAGGACTGTAAGATAATAAATCTGTGTCGTTTTAAGCCACCAAGTTCGTGGCAATTTGTTACAGCAGCCATAGGAAACTGACACAGAGCTCACTCTACTTTGCATCCCTACCGTGTGCCTGATCCATAGGAGGTTGACGCAGTAGGCGCATTTTCCGAGGGGACTTCAGCGGGGAACAAAGCAAACCTGTGACACAGGAATAGAAATCAAGGAGGGTGGGACTGTGTCCTAAAGGTTGGGAGAGTGTTGTTTGTCCTGAAGCCAAGGCGAGGGAGGGTGGCTGAACGTGCCGAAAGGAGGCTCTGTGGAGGGTGGTGGCCTGGCAGTGGCAGAGTAAGACGCATGCCTGTTCCTTCCTCCTGGCTCTTGGAACCCAGCGCATGGGGAATGAGTGGTTTCTGTTGAGGATGTGGTGGTGTCGGGAGAGCCGATCTTCTCTTCTGGTGAAGGAGGAGCGTGGGAGTGAAGGGCTCACCAAGGAAAAGGGCAGGGGGAGGGAGGAGGAGAGGTTAGGACCTCAGACTCTGGAGTAAACTGCCAGGGTCCAAAGTCTGGCCTCACTCCCCTCCTGTTATCTGGCTGCGTAACCTTAGGCACTCCATTCTTCTGGCTGTGCAAAACATAGTGGTGTAAAACAACCATTTTGGTATGCTCATGCATTCTGTGGGCTGAACAGGGCAGAGTGGGGACAGATTTTCTCTGATCTATGAAATCTGGACCTCAAGGGTAAAAACTTGAAGTCTGGGGGCTTCAACAGCTCAACAGAAAATACAGCTGGGGGCTACAATCATCTGGAATTCCATGTGCTCTGGGACACCCACACGTGGCCTCTCGGTGTGTTCTAGGATTCCTCATGACGCTGTGACCTTGGGTAGTCAACTTCTTCCATAGAAGTCAGGGCTTCAAAGGCAACTGCCCCAGCTCATAAGGTAGGACCTGCAGCTTCTTTTATGACTTAGCCTCAGAAGACATGCTAGGCCACTTCTGCTTTGTTGTATAGGTTTACAATCAAAGCCCACCCAGATTCCAGAAGGGAATTAGATTCTGCCTCTTAATGAGGGAGTGGCAGGGTCCTAGCAGAACACATCAGATGGCAGATATTATTGCAGCCATCTTTGGAAAATACAATCTGCTGCATTTGGCAATTTCTTTACTTTCTCTGAGATTCGGTTACCTCATCAGGAAAATAGAGGTGATAACTGTAACATCCTCATCTGGATTAATGCATCAAAGCCTTTGTCACAGCATGTGGCATGTGATAACATTATAAGTGCTTCTTAGAGATCAGAGACCATGTCTATTCTTTCTTATGATCACATCCACAGTGCCTGGCATGTGAATGAACCCGAGAGATTACTGCCAGATTGTCAGTGTATCAGTTAGTTATTGCTGCGTAAAAAACCAACCCAAAACTTAATGGTTTAAAACAATAGCAATTTTATTTGCCCATGATTCTTGGGTCTTGCAAGTTAGGCTGGCTCAGCTCAGTGGATCTTCTGCTGGTCTCACCTGGGATCATTCACGTGGCCACAGTTACTGGCAGCTTGACTCAGGCTGGGTGATCCAAGGTGGCTTTACTCACACATCTGGCAGTTAGTGCTGGGTCCTCCACATGGCCTTTCCAGCAGGCTAGCTCAGGCCCATTTGCATCCTGGTCTCAGGGCTCCAGCCGTAGCCGAGAGAGCAAGCCCTAACGAGCAAGTGCTTCTCAAGCCTTGGCTATTGTCTCATTTGCTCATTTTCTGTTGGCCAGGGCAAGTCACGTGGATTCAAGGGTTGAAGAAACAAATTCTACTTCGTGATAGGAGAAGCAGCAAAGTACGTACTGCAAAGTACAGGGATGGGAGACGTCATCGCAGCCATCTTTGCAAACAACTTCCCACAGTCAATAACTGGATGTAGGATACAGGCTGGGAGGGGGTGGAGACTCAGTTCGGCACAAGAGGGAAGCAGCAGAGAGAAGGGCTGAGCACACATGGCTGTTGGTGCACACATGGAGGACACTTGTGTCAGTTAGGGGACTTTGCTCCAACTTCTGGCTTAACCGGCAGGGAAACAGATTACCCCACATAACGGAAAGCACAGAGGCAGGGCAAGTGCCAGCTCGGCTGAAATGGCAGCTCAGCAAGGTCATCTGCAGTCAGGTTCTTCCCATCCACTCTGTTCTCCTCCGGGAGGGCTTTGCCCTTTAGGCTCCATAAGATGACTGTAGCAACTCCCAGTCACGTCCAGGCACGTGCAGAAGAAAGAGTGAAAACCTTTCTTGGAATTCGGCCCAGCCATCTTCCCGCTATGATTCCCAGGCCGGGATTGGGCCATGGGGATGAGATTACCATGTTGGCCTTATTTGTTTCCTAGGGCCGTGTAACAAAGTACCGCACGCTGGGTGGCTTAAAGAAACAAATGTATTTTCTTGTTCTTTTGGAAGCTACAAGTCCAAAATCAAGGTGTGAGCATGCTTCTCTGAAACCTGTGGGGGAACACTTCCTTGCTTCTGCCTGGCCTCTGGTGGTCTGCAGGCTGTCCTTGTCACCTTGACTTGTAGATGCATTATTCCAGTCCTCTGTCTTCACAACAGCTTCTTTGTGTGCGTGTCTGTCTGGGTCCAAAGTTCTCCCTTTCATATGACTGGAGACCAGTCATATGCAATTAAGTCCCACCTTAATAACCTCATTTCAACTTGGTTTCCTCTGTAAAGACCCTATTTCCAAATAAGGTTACCTTCTGAAGTATTAGGGGTTAGGATGTCAACATCTTTTTTGGGGAACACGATTCAACACAGACTTAGAAGACTAATCACTGAAGTGGAATAGATGTTGAGAGTGAACCACAGTGACCCCCACGGCCCTCGAATGAATGAATGAATGAACTTGCTATGTGGGGCCTCACACGGAGTCAAGCAATAGCTTTGTGGTAAGCCTTGGAGTATAATTTTAGCCCTGGAACTCATTGAGATGTTTGGGCACTTGTGCCTTCTGCTTATGACAGATTGTTGATCACAGTTATGATTTATCCCCAGCTGCATCTTTGGTCAGGAATGCAACCCCTCAAGGATGACAAATACTGTCCCTCTGGGAGATTCTGACAATTGTGTTATGACATGGTTTCAAAGAATAGATCTTGGTGAAAAAGTCCAGCCTGCTTGTACAGACCTCAGCAAGTAACCACTGAGCTCCCCTTGTACACACAAACCATCATCACCAGGGCAACCGCAGGGCAGTAGCCGGCTGCCTAGCAACGTGGCCTTCCTCTCTCTCACCTTGGTTACCCTTGTGCTGCTAGGGCCTGATCTCCCCCTTAAGGCAACTCCCCAGGTAGAATGATTGGATTGCACTGGGGGACAGAGAGAGCACTCATGGAGACCTTGCTCTCAAAGCTTACAGATGTCACCTTGGTGCTTTCAAATCTGCTTAGGTCTAAGTGTACTGCACGCTTCTGAGAGGCCAGATTTAACATTTGCGTCCACCATTGAAAATCCTGAGTAAATATGTTATGGCATGGTTCCTGTCGGCCTTTAAAATAAAGTCCAAAGTGATGACCTTGGGATTCGAGGTCCTTCATCATCCAGCCCCAATTTACCTTTCTGACCTGACGCTTGCCGGGCCTTCACTTATTCTAGAATCTAACAGTGAGTCTTAGACATTTGCACCTCTGAGCATACTGCCTCTCACCTCTGAGCTGCCTCTCCCCCTTTCTTGGCCTCAGGAAAACCTGGCTCTCTTTTAAGCCTCATGCAATGGTGCTAGAGGTCTAGCACAGTGCCAGGAAATTGGTAAATTCTCAGTAACTACATATATAATGAAAGAATAAATGAAAATTTTTGAGAGCCTTGTACTTTTCTTCCAGATGTGATGTCATGCAAAGGCATGTTTATGGATGCATTTGACTTGAAGCTTAGGGAAAGGGATTCCGCACGAACGTAAACCGCAGGCACCGTGCAGCCTTCTTCCCCAGGTCCTGGGGACAAGTGGCAAATGGGGAAGCAGAGCTTCTAAGCACAAACCATCACTGGGTTATATAACCCCAATCAAAGCTTTGGAAGGAACAATGGCATCGTCCCATCAGGCTGTCTCTGATGATTCCTGGGTGAATCACTGTTGGAAAAAATAGAGTAGATGTTCTCAAGTGGCAGGCATGCAATGTGTGGGGAAATCCTTCCCTCCAGGGCATGCTCACTCAGTAACTATTTCCCTGCTGTGAGCTGTGCCATGAGATGGTGCCCTGGTGAGTGGTTGGGACCCCTGGAGCCAGGCAGGGGCCTGGAATGCTGGGGGGTCCCTCCTCGTTCAGGTGGGACAGCTAGCAGGGCAATTCTCCAATCCCCCTTTCCTCTGTGTCTGGCTGCTAAAGAAATAATTTTCTAGAACATGTGTAAGGATCTCTGACTAGTGGGTTCCCAAGGGAAGGAGGCTAAGGAAGAAGATTTAGCTTTTTCATTTTTTCCTTTCTGTATAAATAACATGCAGAGGTCTTATTTTTTTGATGCCAAGGAGGATATCTCATCAATGGGATTTTGGGCCACTTGATTTTCACTTTTTTGGTATTAAAAAATCTCCAAACCTAATTAGGTGTTATTAAAAATCAATGCAGCTACTGTACCTCTAGGATTTTCCAAGATAGCCCTGAGTTCAAATATTCTGTCCCTTGGCTTTATACGCTGTGGAAATGTCTCGGCAATTCCAACATGTTGGAATCTAAATTTCCTCACCTACCTGGAAATAGTGCCAAATCTTAAATCAGACTCCAGCTCTCAAGTTCTAGTATGAAAAATATATTCAGAATTGTTATGTCTAATAAGAACATTTATTTTTTTCCTTTTGTCTCTGGGAGTCCCCTCCCAGATGCTCAGAGTAATAATAGATTAATATTTTTAGGAATCTGAGGATATGAACATGCCTTTATAGGGTTGTGTGTGTCTGCCAACCCCCAAGCTCAAGAGAGTGGTTCGCTAGGTACTAGGAACACCCAGGGGCACCCACTGTGTCCTGAGATAGTGGGTCACTCTCTGAGTTGTCTCCAGTTTTAGATCCTGCCGATGCCAGAACTTCCGTTTTCCATTCCTGTTCCAGAATCTCATCTTTTCTATGCAGCTTCATCTCACCCTTTGCCAGCAATCGCTGACTCTCCTAAAGCAGAGACTAAGCTATTTCAGGAAACTGAGTCTCATGGTATTCTTTGAGCTTCTGGATCAGGCTTATCATTATATTTTGTTACAAGCCCTTAAATTCTTTTTGGAGCAAAGTTAGGTTTTTTAGTCATGAAGATTCATAAGTGATATGCTATGCTGAAGGCAATTAGGGGTCTGTTCCAGGTCTCTGGACCTAATATTTCCTGCCCTTGCCATCCTAGGCTGCCATGATGAACTTCTGTGCCTCAGGTCTCAGACTTGGCAGTGCCATCCTGCCAACATCCCTACTCATGCTCCCACCGTGAGTCGTCTCCTCTGACTTCCTGTCTGATGGCCGGGGTCCCACGACCCTTACACTGACCTTCATTGATGACTGTGCACCATGTCCTTGACCAGATGAGTCTGGGAACGCAGGAAACTGAGCCCGAGGTAGGGGAGTGCTGGGCTCAGCCCTGGAGTGCTCAAGAGCAGAAGCTGGGACAATGAAGCAGGGCCACAGGCCTGCTAAGTGAGAAGGGGAAGGAACCAAGGCATGCAGATTGATTTCTCAGCAGAAGTTCTCCATCCTGAAGTGTCTCTGGGGACCAGCAATTCTGAAGCCGTGGTCTCCCTATCCTAGCACATCTGCTACAATTGTCCCACAGAGAGAGCTAGGGGCAGGGCACCTTGGAAAACCATTTGTTATTACCAAGCGAAGGTGAACACACACATGCCCCATGGCCCAGCAATTCCACTCTTAAGTATAAACCCTGGAGAAACATGTGCGTATTTGTACCAAGAATACTCATTGCAGCATCATTCATAATAGTCAAAACCTGGAAACAACCCAAATGTTTATCAAAAGTAGTATGGATAAATATATACAACATATTCATCCAGTGGAATAGTATACAACCATAAAATGAGTACACTGCAGCCACACAACGGCATGGATGAAAGTCATAGGCATAATTGGGCAAAAGAAGCAAGACACATAGAAACCTTATAACATGATTCTATTCCTGTAAGTCTCAAAATAGATTAAACTACTTTCTTTAGAGATGCAAACCCAGGTGGTAATGCTAAAGGAAAAGGAAGGAGATGCCACAAAAGTCTAGGGGAGAGGGAGATGAGTATGGTCAGATGGGGACACACAAGGGCATTGGGAGTGCTGGCAGTGTTTCATGTCTTGACATGAGTGGGGAGTACTTGGGTGTTTGCTTTATGGTTATTTATTAGAATGTATAATGTTCTGTGCACTGTTCTGCATGTATGTTACTTTTCATAATTTAAAAGGTAGAAATGGGAGAGTCTTGTTTTACAAGGAGGTTGGATGAGTGTATTCCCTCAGATGTTCTCTGCCTCAAAATCCACTATTGTGGTCCCAGTAGAGGGGAAGTCCCATCCCTGCTTGGTGCTCACATCCCCACCCTGCTCCTGGATCCCCTGTGCCCTGGGAATAAGTCTCAAGGCCTCCAGCACTGGCAGAAACAAACTCAGCCTTGACTGAGCCTGACTCAGCTGTCCCTGATGGCATCTTCTGGGCTCTTGCACTCCTAAGGATGTAACTGAGTGTGCTCTGTGGGGAGACCATCTGTGATGAATTTCCTAGGATGGGAAGCAACTGGAAACAAAAATAGTTGTGCCAGATTGTCAGTGTGCATCACAGCTCAGGAGTAGCCCTGGGACACCAGGGCCGGGCTCGTGCCTGGCATGCACGTCTCATGCCTGACTTCCTCTACCTCCTCCGCTCAGCGTGCACACCAGCTCTCCGAGTGAGACAGGAGGGGAGCATTTATCCCAGGCCCCTTCTCACCAAGGCTGTTTCTGAGTGTCTGGAGTGTTTGTTTCTGTAGCATTTGGTAGGCAGCCTGGCGTGAAGCAGGTGCTCAGTGACCAGCTGGGATTAGGTGGTCCCTCGCTGCTCTGAGCTGGGCAGCTCTTTGGTTGGGATTGAGGAGGCCATTGCCCCTGAAGGGAGTTTAGAGCAAGTCATCTCCAAGCCCCTCAGAAGCTTGTTCAAGGGACACAAGTCCCCGTGTTTGGGGCTTGGAGTGGTGAGGCGAGTTTGGAAAGATTTTAGTCTCTGGGATGTAGGCCACCTGATGACTTGCTGTGCGGATAGAGCCTTGACCTTCCTTCCACCTTTCTCTCCTTTGTCCCCAGAAAGCTCAGGGTCAGAAACCCTGCACTCAGCTCCTTCACTACAGATTTGTAGAGGTTGATCAAAGTGCTCAAGGTGGCCAGGGGGCATTGGTGGCCTGCTGCAGTCTGCCAGCAGTGGACCCCGGGCTGCATTTGCCATGGCCCAGGGCACACATGCAGGCCAGGGAACAGCATGAACAAAGGCTCAGGGGAGTGAAAAGGCATGGAGGGCTTGCTGCTGCCCCCTTCATCCTGCCTGAAGTCCCCTTGTCCTCCCCTCGGCCTGGCCTCAGAGGTCACTGCTCTCTGGGCCTGTGGATACAAAAACTCAGCAGAGATCTCTGGGGCCCTCCCCTCAGATGTTGCTGGTAAACTCCTGGGACCAAGCACAGATGGAGAGAACCGAGCTTGAAGGAAGCTCAGAGCAGCTCCAGCAGTAGACAGTGAAAGGAGGGACGTAGGGACAGGCAGGAGGAAGTTAGGACGGAGCCTCGACTGCTCACTGCAAACAGAAGCCTCAGTTTGTGGTGCAATGAAATCACCGTATATGGCTCGGGAGGAAATTCTGTGCAAAGAGCTGCGTGCAAATAGGTCATCAAGTAATGGTAAAAATATGCGGCCAAATGGAGGTGCCTCTGCAGTTTCTGTGTTTCCAAGGGCTAAGTAAACTCCAAGAAGGACTCAGGGCTTCATGCCACAGAGGATGGGGAACTAGAAGTGCCCCCCGATCCAGTCTCCTGCCTCCCACTTGCCACCTCCTCACGGGAATCTGCCCTGAGTCTGACCAGTGTCCCTGCGCTCCCTGGGGCTGGGATCAGGCAGGGATGCGGAGATTGCTTGAGACACTTTGTGGTGACTAATGCAGTACTTGCACAGGAAACAGACTGGAAAGGGCTTAGGAGGAGCTATAAATAGCCCATGTCCTAAAAAAAAAATAACTTGGGAAGAAATGGAATTAACAAACTGGGAGGAGAACAAGGAGATCACAGGCTCTAAGGAAGACCAGTCCTTCTCCTGGGAAATGAGGTTTTCTCCCAGACAGGGCTCCACCTGCCCTGGTAGGAGCACCTCTGCAAATCCTGAGTGTGTCCTGCTCCGCCCCAGAGTTGACCAGCCAGCTCAGCCTGCCCGCCTGCCGGCACCCAGCACTGCCCATGGGACCATCACATGAGGTGTGCACGTGAGGGATGGATGGGAGCCCCTGGGGCTCGGGGTTCGAGGTCTGTGAACCCTAGGTGGGGAGGTGCAGAATTGAAGCTGTGACATGTCAGAAACATCCCTCCCCATGTTCCTCAGCTTCCCCCATCCGCCCGGCCACAGTGATCCTCCAACCTCTCGAACCCAGCAAGGGGAGGGGAGAGTAGAGTAAGGTCGGCAGGCTGGGTTCTGCTACCAGCCAAGACACTCAATTGCTGAGTAACTTGGAATAGACACTCACTTCACTAAGACTGTTTCCTTTTCTCTAAAACTGAGAGGTTGGTCTAGTTCAGTAGATTTCAAATCTTTTTTTTTATTTTTTCAAAGCTGCCTAACATGTCTCCAAAGGAAATCTCAAGAGAAAGAACGGAGCTGCCATGGTTAAGGTCGGGACCCAGAGTTCCTCATGCTTATACACACCCATTTCCCTGGTGGTAGCCCCAGGAAGCTGCCACAGTACCCCAGGGCCTCACAGAGCACTGTTGGAAAACCACAGGCCTAGAGTAGGTGACAATATGTCTGGCCACCCCAAACCACTCACAGCTCCTCTCTCCCTTACCTTGCTCCACGTAGAGGCTGCAAAGCTAAAGTAATGAAAAGTAATCTTGTGTGGTGGAGATTTAACCAAAGATGTCAGTCAAAATAGCACAAGGATTTACAATTCACTACCCCCAGCAAGCTTCCTGATGTCCTCATTAGCTGTTACCATCGACTGATTGCAAAACAGCCACAATTCTCCATTTTTCCCAGGATCGCACCCTCTGAGATTTGACTTTGAAACTCCTCCCATCAAGAGATAGAATCAATTTCCCCACCCTTTGACTATGGGCTGGCCTGGAGGTTTGCTATGAATGGTGTTTAGTGAAAGTGACAGTGTGCCGGCTCCAAGCTTAGGTCTTAAGAAGCCTGTGCCTTCCACTCTCTCTCAAATCTCTGCTGCTGCCACGAGAACAGGCCTGGGTTCACCTGCTGGGGAAGGGGAGCCCACACAGTAGAGCTGAGTTGTCCCAGAGGAGCCCAGCCCAGACAGCCAACCCACCAGCTGACCCAAGACGCAAGGGCAACCAGACTCACAAGAATTGATACTTATTGTTTTAAGGCATATGTTTGGGAGTAGTCTATTTCTGTTCCAGGTACTTACTGCTGAGTAACAAACCACCCCAAAACTTCATGGCTTAAAACAATTTATTATATACTCATTTGTTATGATCTCCCATGGGTCTGGGCATTGATCAGTCTCAGCTGGGCCGTTCCCACTTGGGGTCTCTCATGTAGATTACCGTCAGATGTCAGCTGCAGTCATCTGAAGGTTCGCCTGGTCTGGGTATCGGGGATGGCTCAGCTGGCTGGCACTTGATGCTGGCTGTCGTCCGGGACCCACAGTGGCCTCTCCATGTGGCATGGGCTTCTTGCACCACGGTGGCTGGGTTCCGAGAGGCGGGAAGAGGACACTGCCAGGCTAGGTAAGGGCTGTGACAGCACTGGCACGGTGTCACTCTCTCTCTATTGGTCAAAACAGTGGCAGCATCCTGCCCTTTATAAAGATGGACGAGTAGAAGTCACGTCTTGATAGAGAAATAGCAAGGTCACATTTCAAAAGAGAGTATAGGCTGGGGGAGATTGTTGGGGCCATCTTTGGGAAATAAAATCTGGCACAGTTGTATAGTGTTATTAAGGCAGAGAATAACAGAGACAGACACTTTTATTTTCCGGAGTTCCTTCTCCCTTGCAGCACAGCTTTCTGTCCATCCTTCCCGGCTCGTCACGCAGTCACAGAGGGACGGCAGACCCCGGGCCACTGAGGGGAAGGCCTGCCGAGCTTGGCCAACTGCTCTGGGCCCAGCAGGAAAGGCGCAGCGGCTGACTAGTGACCACTGCCCGCCCAGGGCCAGGAGGGAGGGTGGCCCACCTGGTGCGTATTAGCCTGTACCCTTTACTTCCCTGTGCCTCAGGGCTCCTCAGTATGAGGAAATGCAATTGTCTGATTTCACAAGTGAGCTGATACAGTCAGTGCCAGTCAAATGCTCTGCCAAGTCTAGGTCCTGTGGAGGAAAAAATTAGATTATTAACAGGTTCCAGTTGAGATTCTTACCTTATTACTCATGCAGGGAGACTAAAGGTGTCCATCTCTGCTCTCCCCAGGCAGAGCCAATCACAGGGGCTGGAGGTCTTCGACCGTCCTGTTTAGCTTCACTCAGGCACACAAGCCGGTGCAGTCAGACCCGACCCCACAGGGAGAGCCCCATCTGGGCAGTGGGGGAGAGAGGATTAAGGTCTGTGTCCATGACCCACGCAGTCCTGAGAAAGCTCCCCCCGTTTAGGCTCCCACCTAGCTTCAGCTCCAGCCGTTCCCCATCCCAGTCTGGGTGAGTAGGGAGTCCCCTGAACCCCACTTGTCTGGGGTTCTAAGGTCTTGCTAATTTCCCCTTGTAGGCTGAACCCTGTTCCTGAATCCAAACCACTTCCTGTTTCAAACAGGAAGTGCCCTCAGAAGTGAGATGCAGCTGCCCACATGAGGACAAGTATCCTTGGCAAACGCCAGAGTCTCTTCCTATCACAGCCCTGCCCACCTGCCCGAGAACCCCTGCCAGGCCACAGCCCCTGAGGGCCCCGGGGCCCTGCTATTCTTGTCCTGGCAGGCCTTGTAGTGGAGCCCAGAGGGCTATGACTGGAAGCTGGCGGATGCCTCCCACACTGACTTGGTATTTGGCTTCCTTTGGCACCAACCTCCTGTCTGCCCTGTTTCCTATTGAGGGGCAAACTGGACTGGTTTTGAATTAAGCCCATACCCCAGAGAGCTTTGGGGTAGAGATAGCTGGACAGAATCCCTTCAGCAGCTCTCAGAAAAGACAGGAGCCTCGGTGAGCCGTGGTGAGCTGGGGACAGGAGAGAGGGAGGGAAAGTGCAGTCAGAAGTCCAGAGTGGCTCCTTCCTGGCTGAGCTAATGCCCCAGCAATGCACCTTACCTAACACATAGCTCACCTGAGCGGTTGAGCTCGCAGGAGCGCCAGCCCCTCCCTGCAGTGGCTTCCCCGTGCCCACAGCTACGCCCTTGTCACATGCACTCTCCTTCCCATCTGTCCACTGATACCTGGGGGCGACCTTTGAACAATGCCCAGCAAGTCAAGAAAATAAAGGGAATTATAGTCACTGTAATTACATACATGTAGTAGAACATTTGAACAGAGAAAAATGGTTCAGAGTTCCACCCTTAAAGATAAACAGTTTCTATATTCTGGAAAAATTTTTGTTTTTCTTTATGTTTAAACAAATTATACTCTTCCATTCATCTGTCTGGTGCTTCCTTTGGTCTGTAGCTGAGTTCCTCCCCAAGGCTACAGAGGTTGTAGGGTTGCTGTGGCTTTCCTGTCCCCATCATAAGGGACAGGCTACCTCAGTGACTGGTCTCAGGATTCTCCCCTATACACGTCAGGCCTCAAAGAACAGTGCTGCCTTCAGAAAGGATCCTGAGCCCTCCTCCTCCTCCTTCTCTCCTCCTCTGTCTGAGAGATATACAAGATCACCCTGGAATGGGCTTCTAGAGTCACGGAACCCCAGGAAGCAAACTCTGGAAAGGGAGGAGGGCAGGCCTGGAGCCTCCACCGCCACCAGCTCCCTCTCTCCTCTCTCCCTCTCAGCTTCTCCCCACCTTCCTCCTTTCCCTGTCTTCCTTCTACAGTCTCTCCCTGCCCCTCCTTCTCCTCTCTCCCTCTCCTTCCCTTCCTGTCTCCTCCCCCTCCTCCCCTCCCTCCCACAATGGGCACCAATGGGCACAGGGCACTGAACTTGGATTCCCTGTCAGGGGTATGTAGATCTTGCTTACGACTCTGTCATCGACTAGCTGCGTGACCCTGATTGGATGAGTGACTTTAGCTTCCTGAGGCTTTTTTTTGTATCACCTGCAAAATAGGGATGATTTTATCTATCACTGTGCTGAGGACAAAGCGGGTTCCTATCTTTTAACCCAGGGCCCGACACATGATAGATACTCCATGGATGTTAACTGGCTCTAATCTGCATCAGGAGGCGGTGAGCGCCTACTGTGTGCTGGGGCAAAAGGAACAGGAGGGAGCAAGGCAGAGATCCTTAAACAAACCTCTGTTGTAATCTTTGTCATCATATATGGTAATTACTTGTTTCCATAAGAGGTGGAAGGAGATATAAATAGCTCCCACTGCCAAGCATTTGGGGACCAGATTTTAAGGGCTTCTGCACAGTGGAAAACACAGAGGAGCCCAGTGGCTGGAATGGAAAGTCAAAAGCAGATGCCTCAGCAAAACCTTTCTCCATTCCGTCTATTCAGCTAATTGGTTTGTCCTGGAAGCAACTGTTTCTCCCTGGGGAAGCGTCTTTAAAATGGGAGAGGGTTATGTGTCTGATGTACCTACACTTCTTTGTGTGGGACAGGGCAGGCTCAGAGCCCTGCGCAGGCCATGAGGTCCCCTGGAGCCACCAGTGCTGGGTTGTCATCGCGCCCCCGCAAATGCCTGTTTGCCGGGAGTGATTTAGGCCGGGTGGCATAGTGTTTCACTTGGTGTGCCAGTCTTGACTCCTTTGGGGGGCTGCCTAAAGTGCCAGGTTGGGAGGGAAGTCAAAAGCCCCAGGTCTGGAGGAAGAGAGCCCTGTGGGGCCAGCAATATCCGCCACAAGTGGGACTAAGAGGCGGATAAAGTCCCACATTCAGCTTATCTGCTATCTCAGAGTTAGCCAAACCTGCTGGGGTCTGCTCACACTCAGTGAGGGCTCTGTCCGATGCTGTGTTATACTTTGTTTCCTTATGTTTGAAATATTGGAGAAAAAAATCTCCAGGACCCTGGTCTCCAGGATTCCTCCCAAAGCATGGTTATGCCTTGGGAGGGCAAAAGGCAGGAACATTTTGCCTGCTTCCCACATATGATACTCTAAGACTTCACAATTATTAATCCAGCACTAGCTAAGTGTCATGCACTGGGGAAACGAAAATAACTAATGTCCATCCCTCCCCAATATAGGAGACAGGTAAATAAATGCTCAATCTGTGATAAACGCTAAAACTGAGGTGTGTTTGAAAAGGCTAGGGACAGCACAGTAGGAGGGAGCAATTCATTCTGCCAAGAGTATGGGCACAGGGAAAGTGTAGAGTTGGGTCTTGAAGGGTGAGTAGGAGTTTGCAAGACATAGAAGTTGAGGAAAGAAGAACGCGAGTAAAGAAGAGAAAGCAAGGACGTGCTTGTCACATGGTGGGAATGGAGGGCAGCATCCAGACTGGACAAGTGCTTCAGAAATCCTGGCAGTAGCAGAGGGCAGAAAAATGAATGAAGTCAGAGAGACTGACTAGGAACCCAATGAAAGTGCTTAAATGAGAGGCGATGAACAGCTAAACTATGATAGAGTGATTTTGGTCAGCTTCTCTGTAAAACTGCAGCTTAACGGAGGGATGGACAAGGGCTGAGTCTGGGTTTGTTTATCTCCCCAGACCCCCTACAGTAGCTCCCTGCAAATGCTAGGAGCTCAGTAAGTACATGCTGCTGATAGGAGAGGGAGGGAGGGAGGCAGAAAGCAGGCCCTCGGCCCATGTCCTTCTTTCTCAGATAAGAAAACAGAGCTTGGAGGGGGAGTGAGGAACGCCCAAGGACATCCTTGCCAGAGGCTCACTCTCTCAAAAAACAAAGACCCTCTAACTGTTCTGCTGACAAATTTATGAGCACATAGGCTTTTAGTGACGAACATTCCGCAGGGAAAGTTCCACTGCAGTGAATTCTGTTATAAAGTTGTGTTCTTTGTAAGGAAGTGCTTTCTTTTCCTCTCAGGCAGAAAAAGAGGTCTTTTAAAATAGACCAAATTCTCTGCGATGAATAATACACAACAATAAGCCCTTCACCTGGCCTCAGTCCAAATAACAGGCTCTATTCAGGTGGCTCTGAAAGCACCTGATTGTGTGCTGTTGGTGTCGTGGGCAGGGCCGGCCCAGCTGTAGCTGAGAAATTTACAAGTCTTTTGTCCTGCCACCAAGCAGTAATTGGTTCTCCACCCCAAGGCAGTAAACTTCCAGCCACCTGAACAAAATTCACCTACACTGACAAACTGCACACAAAACACAAAAACTTCCAAAGCACACACAGGTGTGACTGTCTCGGCATCTATCCTCTCTGTTACCCTCTTGCCTCTGAGGGTCCCATGTCCCTCTGGGCCAAGGCTCATCCTGCACGCTGTGTTCCAGACCCATCTGCAGCAGACCCGGCTCTAATCAAGGGCTGAATCTGCTCCCTTCACACTTTGGCTTCCTCGCTCACCTGGCTCAGTCAGCATCACACCAGAAGCCACACTGTTCTGCTTCTCCCCACATTGTGTATCCCATATGAGATCCTGCAAGGAGTCAGCTATACCCGCTGTTCCCACCATCTCACTTCCTGTTCACCTCCCAGGCAACCCGGGGAGTCTGTGCTTAATATTGACATGTGTGAATGAATGACTGAGGATAGAGGCTGATATTTATTGTGTGTTTGCTATGTACCAAGTGATGTTGTAAGAATCTGAAATGTGTTAACTTATGAAATCACTGTGATGTAAGTGCTGGTGTTACTTGCATCCTATGGGTGAGGAAAGGGAGGCACCAGGCAGTTGAGTATTTGTCCGGGATCACCAGGATTAGGGTAAAGTTTCTTTGGCTCCAGAGCCTAAACCTTCTTATACCTCTTCCCTCTCTTACATAGCACAAGGTGCTCCAAAGGAAACAATAAACAATAAGATGGAATGGACCTGTTTCATTCATTAATTTCTTCATTATTTTACTTACTGGAGGCCTACCATGTGCAAAGCAGAGAAGACAGAGACATGAATCTGGCATGAAGATGCTCAGAGTCTGCAGGAGGAGGCAGGCTGGTCACGGGGTGTGACAAGAGCTCTGGTGAATTGGTGGCAGGGGCAAGGGGAGCTCAGAGGAAGCAGCTTGCTTTGCTCATAGCAGTGGTTCCCAGATTTCACTATGAACTGGAATCACCTGAGATCTTTGAAAACTACTACTGCCTGACTCCTATCCCCAGACATTAAAATTTAATTGGCACTGAAAGTTTTAAAAGCTCTCCAGGGGACTTTAATGTTCAGTAAAATTTGGGCAACACTGGCTTAACGGGTAATGAGTAGGAAGTTTGGTTTGCAAGTAACACAAAACCCAGCTCAAACTATCTTAAGAATAAAAAATGGCAGGTGTGTGTGTGCGTATGTGTATTGGCTTACATTAAAGACAAAACAAAACAAAAAAAAACAGACAAAGGCTATATAGCTCTGCATACGGTTTGATCCAGGTCTTAAAAGGTGTCACCAGGGTGAGATTTTCCTCTTTCCCCAGGGAAGGCTCCATTTCTCAGGCTCCCCTGGGTTGCAAGATGCTGCAGTTCCAGTGTCTGTGCCTGCTTTCTTCCTGTCCAGTGCAAAGAAGAGGTCTGATGTCCTCATAGCTCAAATGAAAGCCCAGAAGTGCATTTCACTGGCCTTAGGCCTGAGCCAGTGACTGGGGCCAGAGAGATGGCGAGGGCTGATTGGCTTAACCTAGGTCATGTGTCCCACCTTTGGGGCCGGAAACCAGAGGCAGCTTCACCTGGAAGCCTGTGGTAGAGAGTGGAGGATTTGTGACAGATCCTCCATGTTCTGGGAGACAAGGTGAGGAGGTGGTCAGGGCCAAACAGAGGAGTTGCACTGTATTTTCTAGCAGGCAGAGGTATTTAAATAGGAGAATGACATGATCACTTTTGTATTTTAAGATATAACTCTGACAGTTATGGAAAGAATGTATGTGCATGTTTTTAAAAAAAGATAACTGTAGTGGTTCAGAGAAGAGATATTGGGGACTTAAACTAAGACAGTGGCCATAGGGGTGGATCACAGGGAGAAGATTCAAGACACTTTTCTGAACTATAATTGACAGGATTTTAACCAGTTGGAAAAGAAGATTTAGAAAAAATAGAAGAACTGTGTATGACTCTGAAAATTCTAGTTTGGGAAATTGGGTTGATGGTGATACCATTAGTAAGATTAGGAATATAGATCATTACAAAGGTTTTGGATAATTCAGTGTGGACGTGTTGACTTTGCGATGTCTTGAGGGCATCCAGGAAGCAATGTCCAATGGGCAGGTGAACACATGCAAATCTGGAATTTGGCAGAGAGCCAGAAATTTCGGTGTTTATATGGTAGCTGAAGCAGGGGTGACAGGTGTGGTCACACATGGAGAGATGTCACAGGAGAAGAACAGGAAGAGGAGCTCTTAAAACAGGGGAAACTGAGGTGGACCAGAGGTGTTCTGGACACAAAGGAAGAGAGAGTTTCAAGAAGGAAAGTGGTCAACAGTGTCCTATGGTGCGAAGAAATTAAGGAGGATGAAAGCCACAAGTAGAACATGAATTTGACCACTAGGAGGGCCCTGTCACCCGAACAACAGCCAGGTTTTAGGGCTTAGGGGGAGTGAGACAGGAGGATGCAGAGAAAACAAGTATGGAAGGATCTCTCTTCAAGGAGGTGACGGCAAGGGACAGGGCAGTGGCTTAAAGAGATGAGTCTAATAATTTTTACATGTTCGTTTTGTAGCTTTTGTTATTATTTTTCTCTTTATTTTTTAATTTAGTTTGATTTGGTTTGTTTGATGAGGGAAGTTTGATTATGATTAAAGCCGTCAGGAAAAACTAAAAGAGAGAGAAAGGCTGAAAACACAAGATAATGATTTTCCATGGAGACAGAAAGCAGGCTAGCAGTTTCCCGGGGCAAGGAGGAAGCAGGCATGAGTGACTGCTTACTGGGTGTGTGGCTTCCTTTTTGGGGTGACAAAAGTGTTCTGGAACTAGACAATGGTGATGATTGCACGACACTGTGAATTTCCTAAATGCCACTGAATTTTACACTTTAAATGAGAGAAATGGTGAATTTTTTTGTTTCTCGAATTTTATCACACACAATGGTGATTTTAAATGTCATGCTTGGTGGATTTTATGAAGCTCATTTCATTTAATCCTTACAACAACTTTATAACACCTTTACTACCCCCCATTTTATGTAAGAGAAAACTGAAGTTCAAAGAGACTAATTTATCCAAGATAAATATAGATTTGAGATTCCAACCTAAGCCAATTTAACTACAAAGCCCAGACTCTCAACCACTCTCACATTCTGCCTCTGCAGCTGCAGGATTTCATAGGTGCATATGTTGATCATGTGGATTGATCCATACCCACCAAGCTGTAATGGTACGAATCTCTGGGTGAGGAAAACGTCTATATTTTCTATATTATTATTATTATTTTTTTGACTGGGCAAAGCTTTGATTAAAAAAAAGATAAGGCTTATTTTTAACATAAGGAGGAAAAAGATTTTAGAGGTAGGGCACTTCTCTGAAGGAGATGCAAGACGCGTGGAAGAAACAACTAGAGAGGATGTGAAATTTCCCAGGGACACGGGCGGGTCTGTTTGCAGAGTGTAGAAAGAACATGAGCTGAAGCAATAAGGAAGACTTCTCAAGGTGGTGACCTGTAACACAGTCTGAAAGGGAATGACAGTCACTGGGTGGAAAGGCAGAGGGAGGGCCCTTTGGGAGGGGAACGCCGACCATGAAGCCCGAGCCCAGGAGGGGTGGGGAGGAGTGGACAGCCAATGGGGTGATGGCTTGTGCCATCTCTTCCCTCGGCCCCTCTTCCAGGTCCCATTCCTCCCTCTCTGCCCAGAGTGAGCCACGCCACATAAATCTGCTTTGCTCTATGCTGTCCCCGGGACAGCCACAGCCTTGTTCTAAGTTGCTTCCCTCGTCTTCAGGGAAATAAAAAACCTCGAGGGCTGGCCTCTCCGGCATTCTTAGAAGGCTGCTGTGGCCTGTGCCTTCCCACTTTGTTCTGGGATCCTGTGACTCTCGGGCACACACCCAGAGCAGCCCTCGCTCAATCGCTGCTTTGATTTTCTCCCAGTTGGATTGTCAGAGACGGCTGGCCGGTGGGAGGATGCCGAGTGGTAAACTGTGCAGAGAAACAACTATAGCATTTCTTTCTGCCAGAAGCCAGATTTCTTTTCAGACATGTCTGTGCACGGAGGGATCAGACCTTTGCACTTGACACGTTGCCTAGACCACTGTGCCCAAGGTGCCGCTTGCCTGAGGACCAGGAGGTCTACAATTCATTCCCACTTGTCAGCGTTTTCCTATCTTTTGTGGGAGGGCCTACTTTTTTTTTTTTTTTTGCCAATTATTTTTGTATCTTAAACATTTTAAAGGGGTATGTCTAAGAATCTTCACAATTTCTAATAAGTACACATCACATTTGCAGTGCTTTTGTAGTTAATAAGTGCTCATGGTAAGTTTCGGAGTGACTAAGTGACAAGAGCCCAGGCTCCGGAGATGGACAGACCAGGGTTTGAATCCTAGTTCTGCCACTTACTAGGACTTTACCTCCCTGGCCTTTGGTTTCCCCAAGTGTTAAATGGGGTTAATAGCCTCAGCCTCCTATGTGGATGGTGTGAAGATAAATAAGGTGGTATATGGGCCCATGGGAGGCTCTTGAGAAGGGGCAGTCTTTATTTACCTGTTGTATCAGTTAGGGTCTCCTCAGGGAAGCAGGATCATGAATATGACATGGAATAAGGGATTATTACAGGAATTACAGCTCATACAATTGTGGGAGCAGAGGAGGTGTCTACGGAGGGCCGTTGCCCTGGTGTTTACCGGGTGGCCTGATGTTGCTGTAGGTCCACGGGGTTGTTCAGGTGAGAAGAAAACCTGGATGTGGAGTGGAGCAAACCAACAGCCAGCTGGAGCCGAGACAAACCAGAGCCCTTGAGAGAAGGTGGAATTCACGTTTATTCCTCAGCACCTCTAACCTGGAAGACGCGATGAATCTTAGAAACAGCTCGCAGTTTCATCAAATGGGTGCACCTGCACATGGCCCTGGACTCAGCCAGGCTGAGGGAGGAGAATCTGCATGACTTAGGGCTGCCGGAAGCCCAGCTGCTTCCCCACCCCTGAGCTGCAGCAGTGCTGGTGCCCGCGCTCACCTTCTAGTAGTACAAAGGCTGCTTCCTAATCTCATGCAGATGTCCCTTGTGGCCAGTCCTAACTCAGAGCCATCCAGGAAAAGAAATTCTAGGAAACAGTTCTCGTTTAGCAAGTTCTTATAACACAAAACCACCACACTTAGAAATAGGAGGGAAAGCAACTAACATTTATTGAGAACCTTGATGAATGTTATCTGGCCTATAAGCTGACCTTACAAAGGGTTATTTTCTCCATCTGCTCACTTCCTCCATCCCACGGTTAGGGAGCACACAGGTGGGAACCCAGGTCACTTGGAGCCTGGACTCTTCACTAGAACTTGACCTGTGAAGCTGGTTTGGGCCTCTCTGTTGGTGAACTCAGCTCCATGAGAGCAATGCTTGGAATGCCCCCGAAGGTGCCCCTCATCTGACAAGGAGGAGAACACCCCTTCTGAACTGATCAGAGTCTGGGCTGCCCTAGGTACTTTCTTGCCACCGAAGCTGCACCTAGGAGAAAGATTTTAAGAGAAAAGCAGTTGGGCAGAAATCTGATTTTCATTAAAAGTTTTATCCATGCCAAAATGCACTGAACTTAGAGGAATGCTGAGAGTTTACCCTGAGTGTTCATATAGGCCCAGGTCTATGGCTGGGATTCAGACCCACTAAAGAAATGGTGATAAGTGGTACAAACACCTTGGTGAGTACATTTTTATGTGTTTGTTTTTAAATAGTTTCCTTTTATTCCTTCAACAAACATGACTGACGCCTGCCACATGCTTACGTGATGTGCACTGAGGTTACAATATTGAATACCACACTGTGGCTCCTCTCATGGGTTTTAATGTCCGGGGGCTCAGGTGAGCTGGCCCTCCCGTCCTGGGTGTGTTCCTGCAAAGCAGGCCCTGAGATAAGTGTTTGAATGCAAGCAGCTTATTGGGAAGTAATCTCAGGAAGCACCAGTAAGGGACTGGGAAGTGACAGGGAGAAAGCCCATGCAAGGTGTGTTAAGGAGCAGGTCACTGCTTTGGGCACCTGGGCCCAGTCCTACTGGGGATCTCTAGGACAGAGCGAGATATTAATATATAGAGCCACCTCCAAGATATTCCCCCAAGGGGCAGGAAATTGGGGATATACATCCACCAACCCTTGTCCACCTTTGGTTGAAGGTTGCTCCCCATGGGGTGAAACAGCCAGTCCTGCTGGCCCCCCTGTGCACTGGCTGAGCTTGCTGCTGAGGCTGGAGGAACCCTCAGGCAGTGCCAGGGGTATCTGCATCAGAAAGCCACCGGCACATATGGAAGCCAATGGCTTCTGCTGTTTCTATCTGACACATATCCATGACTCCCTCCTCTCGATTCCTAATGGTACTCAACCTGCATTCAGGTGTTCACCGCTCCCATGCAGCCCATGTGTCTTAGGGGCAGCTGAGCCCACCACAGCTCTGGGAGGGGCCCTGACTGGCACAGATAATCAGCACATTCCCTTCCTCTGGCTGTGGCACGGGTTCAAGTGGGCACATGACCTGATCCAATCACAGTGGATCTCAGGACTCCTACTCGGAATGCTGCGTCAGAAATGTTCTCTTTTGGAAAAGGAAGCTTGTGGCAATCAAAGCTGTTGGCACTTGCTACTGCGAGGAAAACCAACCCAAAGACAAAGCCAACACAGGGGAGGGCAGAGCTGAGAGAATTGCAAAGGAAGGTGGCAGGAGCTTTTACCTCTGCAGCCTTCAGTTATAGGAGTCCCTTTCTCTCTTCCTGTGACCGGGTGTCTGCCATTGCGCATGGAACACTTTTACTGGTAGCCCTAACTTCCAGGGAAAGAGAGAGTTTCTCTAATCCATATCTATACACTGGTCTTGAAGAAGAATTCTGCTTGCACCTATGCGTGCCTGTTGTACTGATAACCGCTGGGGCTGCATGGCTGGCCAGGCCTGGGAGCTGTGCCAGTCCTGTAGCCAGGAGGGCAGGGATGTCACCAAAGCAGGGGGAGTGGAGGGGCTAGCCAATTGACTCCCTCTCCACACAAAAATTAGCTACCACAGCGCCCTGTGTGGCTCTTGCCTCCCTCTCTAGCTTTGTCTTGGGTTATTTTCATGCTATAGTCACTGCTGCGTCCCTTCTACTCAGAACAGGGCGTGGAACGTGGCGGGCACCCAACCAGCACCTGCTCGGTGAATGAATGAAGGAAGCCTGCAGCTCCTGGCGCGGCACCTCATCTCTGATTCTGTGTCTCAGTTGGTCCCTGGGCACTCACCACACTCCCGCCACCTGCCTGCCATTCCTCTCTCGTGGCGCAGCTGAAGGGGAGCCTTCCTCCACAAAGTCTTCCCCTCACTCCCTCAGTCCCCAGAGAATGGGACACTCTCTACTTGCTGTCCCACAGCCCCCTGGACAGAGCTAGGGGTGGGCAGTATTGGGAAGCGAGAAGAAATCAGCTGGTCAGATTCACTCTGTCAGATGTTGGCTCCTAGGAGACTCTGAGCCATTGGCTTCACCTCACCAAGATTCCATTTTCAAATCTCTAAGGTGTGGATGATAATATTAATAGTACCTACCTTGAAATGTGGCTGAGAGAGATAACATCCACAGAGGTCTGATACTGGGGACTAGCCAGGTCCCTGAGCTGGAATTGCTTAAGGACTGATGCCTCTCATAGACTCCAATTCCCTACACTCTTATTGGCATCATCCATCCCAAGTTTATGTACTCACAAAGCCCTTACATATCATTTACCATGTGCCTGAAACTGTTCTATGCATGTACCTCCCCATTACTATTCCCCTATTACAGAGAGGTCAAGTCACTTCCTCAAGGCTGCACAGATAAGTGGCAGAACTGGGATTCAAAATCAGGCATCTTGACTTCAGAGTCTGTGCTAGTAACTGCTTGGCTATGATACATCTCAGAATAGTTGCACCATTCATATTTCTGGGATGGACATGTGATGGGTGGATAGATAGATGACCTTGTGTGAGTCCCCTCCATGGACTAGAACAGAGAAGAGTATTCCCATCTTTGCCTCTAGCCAGCTGCTGTGTCGGGTTTGGGAGCCCAAGTTGAGAGTGGCCTCCCTAGCGCCATTCAGTTACACCAGTTCTGGAATGGGCTTCGGGTTTGCATGGACAGTAATCTCCCAGGCTGTGGCCCAGCCTGCCATAAGTATGCTCTGGGCTTTGTGTCACTGTTTGGTCTATAGGGACCAGAATTACACCCTTGGATTTCACAGTTGTCTTTGGAAAAAAAAAATATGTGTGTGTATGTATGTGTATGTATCTATCCATCCATCTACCTATATCTCCATAGTCTATCTGGGGCTGGGCTGGACTACATATGTGACTTGTGTTTCTCCCCTCTCCTCTGCGCACCCATTCTGCCCTCTGTCTTTCTTTGTTCTGGGTGGTACATCTGGCTTCGATGTCACCTCCTGCCTGTAGCCACAGCGTTCAGCTCTTCAGCACCGACTTTCTCACCATTGCTGGCAACATGCACACATTCCCCAAAGTGCTGGGGTGCCTCTGAGGGCACTACTGATGTTGGCGAGTCCCAAATAGGTGCCATTTCTTCCCCAAACAGGCTCTGGAGAAGCCACCGGAAGTGTGGTAGGCCTGATGAGTTTCTAGTGACCTTGAGAATGTTTATGTCTTATCCATGAACAAAGGGTGCATTCTGAGGCCTATTGAGATGATAAGGGACTAGTACAAGGCCTCAGGGACCTTGCTTCTCACACACTACTACATCTGTCTTCCAGAGATACAAATGTTTCCACGTCATGGTTTAGAAAGTCCATCTCCAAAGACAGCTCCCTGAGTGGCCTGGGGCCAATCAGCCTCTTCTCAACATTTAACAAGGTCACAGGACTCTGTCTAGATACCAGCCTTCCACTTCCTCCAGAAAGCCCACAGCCCTTTGTTGGCCTCTTGGGGAGGAGGCTGGTGAGAACCGCACTCCCTGGATGGAGCATGGGAAGTAAGGAAGAGGCCCAGAACTCACTGCAACGCTCTTCCCCGCCATGCGGACACCTCGAGAGGCCCCCTGGCTTCGGTGGGGAAACGTCCCCCACTGGGAATCCACTTAGTTCAACGCTGACCTTTCTTCAAGCATATAGCTAGGCTGGAAATAAAAGAAAGCCAGGCCTGCCGCCCCCGCAGCCCTCTGGGACGAGTCAGGTGGATAACTGACGACGCTGCGAGCGCCAGCTGGAGTTCCTTCAGGGGGAGGCGCATGGTGCTGCGGAGGCCATTGCTTCCGTCTGAGATGGAGGTATTTTTAGGGATGAATCTGGGCCTTCCTTCTCTTCCTCCCTCTGATGCTAAGTGGCCATCTGCATCTCCCAGACAACCTCCGCAAGCAGCATCCTGGAAAAGTGGCCCGGGAAGAGATGGTTATTAAATATAGGCTATTGAGCTGCTGCGTAAGCAGGTGGAGTTTGCTGGCATGCTGAGTCAGAAAGGGGCGCTGCAGACCTGAAACCCCCTCGCTCACTCTGTGACCCTCACAAGCACCTTGCTCTCTCTGGGCCTCCATTTATTCAATTTTTTTTTTCTTTTTTTAATCTGCTAAGTAAGGAACTAGGTAAATATTTTCTCTAAGTTTCACCCTAACATTGCATCATGATCTTGTCTTTGAAGAGCTGAGTTGTATAAGCTCTCAGACACAGTTATCGTCCAGCAGGACAGCCCATGGTGACTGCTTTGTCCAGAGAAAGAGAGCTGTGACATCCTGAACCCATTCCTCTCCTCCCCCCAGGGAGATGGCCTGTAAGGGTGGCTTGTATGGGGTGGTAAGAAGCTCTGGCCCCTGGCTCAAGACATCCCCAGGCTTGTTTTCCTTCATGCAGTTAGCCCCCCTCGGTCCCCAGCTTCCCTGCATCCAAGGAAAAGCTTACGTCTTAGCCTTCAGACTCACCCTTATCTCAGCCCCCTGAGTTAAAAGGGTTGGGAGTAGGCAGGAGAGAGGAGGCAGAAGTTCTGGGGATGCACTGGTAAGTTCTAATTTTTGAGCTGCTAAAACTTCTGTACTGAGCGATGCTATCTCTGTTAAACTTGGTTGGCTCACAGTATTGGGCCTGAAATATTGTTGAATTTGTTTTAATCTGAAGGGAGAACACTGTGCTATAGGTAAGCTGATAGGAATTGTAAAAGAAAAAAATAAAAGTAATAAAGAATACAGCTCCCATAGCATTGCATACTTCTGATTATTCATCTGCTGCATCCTAAGTTACTATTTATTAATAGTTCACAGCAGGGTTTGCTAAATGAATGAATGACTCTGTCTCCATCTCCATCTTCAACATGGGCATCACAGGCCTGGGCCAAAAGCAAGGAGGCTGTATATCCAGTGCAATCAAGCTGGGGGCAGAGGTGATGCTGTTTCTGGAAGTTCCTCACTATCTTGGATTTCCTATATTATTCCACAAATAAGGTCGGGCCAGGCCAGTGGGGTCTCCTCTTCCTTATAGTGCCCACGCCTGAGTTCGACAGAATGTTTGGATAAACTGGGAATGTGGGAATGGGAGCAGTTCATTCAGGGTTAGACTTGACCTGTCGGTGCTCCAGAGGCATGGGCAGGGCTGTAGAGGCCCCAGCACATAGAGGTTAGGCATGTAGATTCTGGAATCAGGTAGATGTGGGTTCAAGCCGAGACTCTGATACTTACTAACCATGTGACCTTGACAGGTCACTTTACCTCACTGATCTCAGTGTCCACATCTCTAACAGGGGATGATAACAAAAGGAGAGACTGTGTGGAGGGCACTCCATCAGCGGGCATCACAGGCAGGGTTCCATCACAGAGGAGTGCTGCCCTCTGACAGGGCAACCCTTGTCCATGCTGACCAAGCCCTGAAAACTGAGCAAGGACAGACTTTGCTGGAAAGCTCATCTGCGGGAGGATGATGGACTTCTGAACACGCCAAGAGAGCTTCCAGGTAGGACAACCCCTGGAGAAACCCAAAAGGCCAAGCGTAGGATCACAAGGTAAGGAGTAGAGAAAACAACAAGCTCCAGGTTTGGTGGGGGCAAACTGTTCTGTTTGTACTTGCCTGGCAAAGCAATGTGGTCTCTGCAGAGGGTGGTCTGGTGCTGGTGGAATTCCAGCAGCTGGAGCCACAGTAGTGTTTCTCACTGCCCAAGCCTGCCTGCTTCCCTCCTCCTGGCTCAGCTCAGTTCTGAGAACATTTTTGGATGCGTACATTGGGCCAAGCCTTGCGATGGGCTCTGGGTTCCAAAGGTGAGTCAGACGTGGCTCCTGCCCATGGGGATCCCTGTTTCGTGATCGCTGCTGCCAGGTCGGTCACTGCTACCAGAGCGGTGTTTTACAGTTATTTATAATAGTTTACAAGTGCTTCATATCCCTCACCAGGCCCATTCACTGTGTCGTCTGTGAACAGTGCTCTCTCAAGACTAGCGGGCTATGGGCAACTGGAAAGGTGGGCAGAGTAGAGATTAAGGTAGCCATCCGACAGCCAAGAGAAGAGTGTTTGGGTGATTTGACCAAGGTAACAAAGGTGGTCTGCTCCACCGCCCTCTCCCACCAGCTTTATCCTAAGCAAGGCCAGTGCAGGTGAGGGAAAGATCCTGTCTGCTAGCAGGGAGGTTCACTGAAGCTCAGGGTGGCCAAGGAGCCAAGCAAGGAGGGCGGTCCATAGGGCGCACACAGTCGGTACTGGAAGTGCCTGCTGCTCCCGGGTGTCTAAAAAGGGACGCTGGGGCTTGCTTTCCAGCTGCCTAGGCCAAGGAGCGTGAGACCTTTGCCTCTCCCTTGACACCAGCATACCAACACCAAGGTTTTCACCCCGCAGCGCCACTACGTCCCGCTCCCATGGGCTCTCCGCTGATCTCCGACCTGCGCTGGTCGGGGTGGGAGCGCCTGGGCGCTCCCTGCGCCCTGGGCCGGGCTACAGCCCACGTGCGCCGGCAGTGGCAGTGACAGCCGGCCCCACAGGGGCGGGGCAGGCTCCACGCTGCGCTGTCATTGGCCGCGCCTCCAATGGGGGCGTTCCCCAGCCCGGTCCACCGCGCGGCGCAGAACCGCAGGCGCTCGGCCGGCTTAGCCTGCGCTGGGCAGCCGCGCTCGCTCCCGGCTCCGCAGGCTGCCCGCGGGGCCCGACCACTTCTCCCGTGGCCAGGGCGGAGGCAGGCGCCGATCTCGGCCTGGCGACCCGTGCGACTTTCGGTAAGGCGGGGGTGGCGCAGGGCTCTGGGGAGGGCGGCGGGCGAGCGGGCGCGGGTGGAGACTGTGCCAGCGCCGGCTGGACTCTGCGCCCTGTCCGGCGCCCGGGAGGGTCAGGTGCGGCCGCAGCATCCCCGGCTTCAAACCCACCCCGCGGGGCGCGCAGGGAGCAGGTGGAGCTGCTGGAGAGCCTGGGGTGGCCCCGGCCAGTCTCTGAATCAATTAGAACGCAATAAAAGCGTCCCACTGGCACGTCGAACTACCCCTTACTCCGCCCGAACACCCAAGCCCTGCAATTCCAAGCCTAGAGAATCCTAAATGTCAACACGGAGTGGGAGTGACGCACCAGCAGTGCCGCCTGTCACAGGGCAGAGGACCATCCCCAAACTTAGCTTCCCAGGATTCGGGCTCCGCGCCTTTCGCGTCCTTTCCCGGCTCTTCACTGGGCGCCCTTTTCCCCTCCCTTGTTCCCCTCCCTCCTTAATAACAGGAAGTTAAGTTGGGCCAAATGTCAGTGGCCTGGCCGGCTGCAGGCTGGGATCGAGTCTGGGGCCGGGGCGGGCCGTGGCGGTGGTCCGAGGGGCTGCGACGCTGTCCATTCTGCGTCCGCGGCGACCACCCTGTGGTTGCCCGGCCGGCCCGGAGAAGAGGTGGGGTCTTGCCCGCACCCTCTGCCACCACTGCCAGGCCAGAGCAGGTGGGGTTGACTTTATTCAACGCCAGCCTCGCTGGCAGAGCTGGGATCGGCCTTTACTGGATGGGGAAGAGCGGTGTTGAAACCAGAGCAAACGTGTGTCTCCTTCCTCATTGTTTATTCTGAGGCCTGGGCTCTTAAAGCGGAAAGAGCTTTTATTTGGAAGCGCGCAGGGCCCTGCCTGTCCTGCAGCCGTGTGTGCAGGTCCTCTTGCTGTCAGTCTCGCCTGCTCACTACAGTCTTCAGTGATTGTGATGAAGGATGAAGCCCCCGTGTGGGCAGGTCCCACGGGGAGAAAAGCCAGCGGCATGTTGACCCTGGGACATTTGCGTGCCTGGGGTCCCCAGCACCTGCGCCCCCTCTGTGCCGCTCCCTCCCCAGGGGCAGTGGACCCAACAAGCGTGCCTCCAGTGTCTCAGCCCAGTCCAATGTCCTGACGACTCTCGTTGCAGTAAGAACGCACCATCTTCAAGCAGAGAGAAGGCAGATTTATTAAGTGCCTACCGGGCAACAGGTCCTGCCTGAGGCACTTCTGCAGCCAATTTCATGGGGACTCTCCAAAAACTCCGAGAGTTTTGCCCTCCCCATTTTAGAGATGGGGAAAGAGGCTCGGGTAGGGTAAGGGCGCAAGGTCACACAGAAAGTGTCCCAGCCAGGTCCTGGCTCTGTCAGTGCACAGTCCAGAGCTCTTCCTGCTGTCCTTGGCTGTGGGAAGTGGTGTGCTGTGAGCAGGGTGAATGTACCACTGTGTGCTGACCGGAGCCTCCTGGCCCCTGAAAGATTCTGTCCATTGGGATTCCAGGGGATGCTTCTTTGGCAAAACAGCTGAACAGACCCAGGTTAGCCCAGGTTGCTTAACCTACAAATCCCTTGCCCACCCTGTCCTCCAGTCAAGGGTGATGGGTAGTGTTGACCATGTTGTGAGGGGGAGGGATTAGCTGCTGGTGTTTTGGGTGCTATTTTGGGGGGCAGCCTGCTTCCACCATTGGCTGGGCCTCACCTCTGAGAGTTGGCTTCTGGAATCATCTAGGAGGATAGTGTTAGCTGAAATAACCTCTACCTTAGGACTGATTCTAGTTTTGTGGGGTTTTCTTGAGGGGGTCAGGTGTTGGGGTATACTAGTAATGGTTGTGGGGTAATTAAAATCCACAGTTTGAGCATACTTTTATAAAAATGTGACATCACTTTTATCCCTTTCCCCTTCCTTCTTTAGGCCCAGGGCTCTGGCTTTTCTGCTCAAACTCTCTTCCAAAAGAAAATCATAATTAGCCTGATATCAATCAATTACACTTTAGTATAAATCAGCTTAAGGACCATGGCTGTGGCCATTGGAGGCCCATTCCCAGGAGCTGTGAGGAGCAGCCAGATAATCCCCGATTACTTCTCTGCCTGTGACTGGGGTGTGTCTCTACTCTCTCCGACTGTGTTCACACCCTCAGCTGGGTTTGCCTCCTAGCCCACAGGCCTGCCCCCTTTGCTCCTCACTGCTGAAGAGGAGAGGTGCTACCTTCTTGGTGGAGAGCCTTGGCTCTAGTGGGATAGGATGTGGTATGGGTACAAGAAGATTTGGGCTGAACACTGCTAATCTTAGAAGCCCTCTGAGGGCTAATCATTCTGTTCTTCAAAGAGCCAGGCAGGAGAATCCTGTTCACTAGGCTGAGGCTTTTCATTAGCCTTTGGAAGAAGTAGGTGGGGTTGTCCCCATTTTACAGATGAGGAAACTGAGACTCAGAGGAAACTGAGTTCCCCAACACACAGCTAGTGAGTGACCAAGCTAGGATTCCAGCCTCTGTCCATATGAGTGAGGTCTGTGTGTAGCGAACTCAATGCTTTGGGAAGCAGGAAAGCTTTGTGGCTGTCCTCTGGAGGCACGGCATGTACACCTCCTCTGCTGTACACTGTACTGCCCCATAGTCCCCCTTATCCACGGTTTCAATTACAATCAACCGCAGTCTGAACATATTGCAGTATTTTGAGAGAGAGAGAGAGCGAGAGACCACATTCACCTAATTTTATCACAGTATATTGTTGTAATTGTTCTATTTTATTATCAGCGTTGTTAATCTCTTCCTGTGCCTAATTTATAAATTGAACTTTATCATAGGTGCTGTACGTATAGTGAAAAACACAGTATATATAAGGTTCAGTACTATCCCAGATTTCAGGCATCCACTGGGGGCCTTAGAACATACTCCCCTGAAATAAGGGGGGACTAATATACTTACTCCTCCCCACCTTATATTGTAATTATTTGTGAACATGTCTGCTCACCCCACTATGAAATGGCATTTAAAATGCTCATAAACTTGTCAGATTTATTTTCCGGTTCTCACAAATCCTCCTTGCTCTTTGCTCTGTGTTCCCTTCGCCTTTTATATACTCCATTAGTGTATCTACCATGATGTATTGCAGACCTCTAATAAAAAATATTATGAACACTTTCAAACACACAAAAATAGAGCAGTATAATGGACCCCATATACTCATTACCCAGCTTCCTCCGTTGTCAAGATCATGCCAGGCTGGTTTCCCTGCTCTCTCTCTCTCTCTCCCCCCGTCCCTGACTCTGTTCTTCCTGAAATATTTTAAAGCAAATCTCTGATGTCATGTCATTTTGCCCCTATAATAATCCAGTAAACATCTCTTTTAAAAAGGACATTTTCTTGCATAAGCACACTTCCATTATTGCATGTAACAATCAACAGCAACTCCGGTATTGCCTATCCGTATACAGATATCCTTGATCATCTTGGAAATGACCTTTATAGTTGGTTGGCTGGAATCAGGATCCAATCTCTATGCTGCATTCGGTTGTTTGCCCTCTTATGCCTGTTTTAATCTGGAGAAGCCCCCTCCCTTTAATCAGCAATTTCCCTTCATTCTGACGGCCCGTGTCCCGCACTAGATAGCGAGCCCCTTGACACTGGCGTCCTCCTCTGTGCCGTGCTGCATCCACAGCGTGAGCACCGAGCCCGGGCCGTAGCACAGGCTCAGCCAGCATCTGTCCAGTTGTGTCGTAGCCACTCAGGAAATGTGTTTTGAATGAATGAACTCTATTGTGGGTTTGAGTGACTTAGATAAGCGGTTTAAAAAAAAGATGACTTGCTCGCGTGTGGACGTTTCCTCAGCAAGCGTCAGTCTGTAAACATCCTGAAATAATAGGAGAACTATTTGCTGTGCTTGCCCTCGCCTCGCTAGTTCGTGGTGGGGAGCCCAGACAGCTGCGTTTGTGCCCTGATCAGCAACTGGCCTCCGCAGATCACATGTGGAGCTGACGGGGACGGAGGTTGTGTCTGTCCAAGCTTGAATTCCGCCACCGTAATGACCACGCTATGACCATGACCGAGACACTTGGCGCTGGGCTTGGTGAAGACTGCCGCACGCTCTTTCTTCCTTCTCTTTCTGGGCAGTGCTTCTTTTGTGCCTTCGAGAGCCTCCCCTCGCCTGCCTCACACTGCTTTCTCAGATCACTGTTCCTCTGCAGCTGGGGCGGGTCATGGCAGAACACGAACATTCATGACCTGTAAGCGTCTTGTCTGAATTTGTTCTGTAGAGATAGTATCACCACTGGCACCTCTGTGGGCAGCCTAATGAAGGAAAGCAGAGGTTCAGGAGGAAAGAGAAAGATGTGCCTGCTTCTCTTGACAATGAACTTCATATCTGGTTCACTGGCCAGATCTCCTTAAGGGCACCGGGCACTTTGGTAGATGTCTTTTTGCCCACCCAGTAGAGGCCCTTCCTTCTCTGCAAACAGCCCTCAAAATGCAGAGTCTGTTTGTTTGTTTTGTTGTCTTTTAAAAGGATATAATCTATCATTTTAATTGAAATGAGAAGAAAAATCATGTGATCATCTCCATGGATGGCAAAAGGCCTTCAACAAAATCTAGAACCCATTTCTGATACATAAGACACTTAATAAATGAGTAAGTTTTCAGGATGACAATGTCCAAAAGCCAGCATTTAATGTAACGGAGAACAGTGAATGCATTCCATGCAAATCAGGGAAAAGACAGGTGACCACTGTCTTCACTTCTGTTTAACACTGTATTGAAGGTTTTAGCCAGTTCAATCAGACACAGTTAAAAGTATCGGAATTAGAAAGGAAGAGGTGAATTATTTCTTGTTTGATTTTGTTTTGTTTAATTTTATTTTTTAAATTGTCATTCTTTTTAACACGGCCTTTTCCACTAAGAGGAAACAACAAAATTTTAAGTCTTTCTCTCTGGATGGCAGTGCTAGAGTTGATTTTTTTCCTTTATCATTTACTTTTTAATATACTTTCCAAGATTTTTATATTAAAAATATTTTATTTTTCTAATGGAAAATTCAAATATTTATTTTTCTCCTCTTAAAAAAAGAAGACTCCCTCAACCAATTTGGAGTGAGTAGACAAAATTACACATATATTTGGTATAGTTATATGTAAAGATAAAGCCACTGGGATTTTAATATTTGCTTCGATCATTATTTTCATGCTGAACATACCCAGACTTTCTGAAAGTTAGAAAATAAAGAAAGCTGGGGCTCAGGAGATGGGAAGATGTGAAGTCCATGTAGCCTTACCCTCTTTTCTATTCTACCTCCTCCCTTGCTATATTCAGAGTGAAATCTTTCTAATGTTAGGCTCTCAATTTTGATTTTTTTTATTCGGGGAGGTTGAGCTACCTGAGCAAGGCAAAATGACACAGTGTTAAGACAAGCCAGGCGGGACAAAGCTGCAGGCCTGTCTCGTCTTCTCGGGGAAGTGCCTGATGACCAAAAACCCACTCACCTTACTTAGGGGTGCCCTGACCATTCCCTCCCTGAGCTTCTGTTTCCCTCCCTACATCCTCCCCAAAGGTAGAAAGCACAGCTGGTCTGGGCTGATAAAGCTCCTCTTTTCTAAAGCTTTGATCACGTGGCCTCAGAAATTCAGAGCTGGTAGGCAGCACGGGACTTCCGTTCACAAACAAACCTTCATTGCAGATAGGTTAAGCATGGGGTCTGGTTTTGAGATGCTTCCCCTCTCTGACAGCTGTTGAGGCGTGTCCATCTCTGTCTCGGATGAATGAGATATGCCTTTTGTGATCACCAGGTATGTAGAGTTCCTTAAATGCGATTACATTATACTTGTACATGCATCTAGACCTTACTAAAATAAACTGTCCCATCTCGGTGGTGTCTGGCAAGGAGCTATGAGTATGTGGATAGTGCTGGTATCTTTAGGGTTGGGATTTTTAATGCGTTCTTTATTTCAACTAATGTTTCTCTCCTCTGAGGTCAGGATAATTTTCCTGCCACCTTCCTCCCCATCCCAAATCCCCACCTTCCGGTGGCTGTCCTGATACCTTGTGGCACCTGCCTTTCTTCCAAGGCTTGGTTGGAGTTCTTTTAGTAAAACAGAGAGGTAAGGGCAGGCTCGAGAACAGGAGCTGTGCTTCCTGCTGGTTTGGGGCTCAGGTTTTTCTCCATCACTGGGCAGTAGGGGATGTCCAGTGCAGATCCCCTTTCTGCTGGCAGCAAGGAGTTGGACAGTGGCCCCGGGTCCCTGAGCTGCTGCAACAGCAGGTTTGTCGGCCATTTGCAGTCCTGAGGCTCTGACATACCCAGCCCATAATCCAAGCACGTGCCAGAGACAGGAGCGGGAGTCTGAGAACACCCTGTACTGGCCTTGCCACTGTAGTATAAATGTGTTGAGGTACAGAAACTACTTCTTTGCTCTCATGACTCTGAATGGCTGGCCTTGGCCACTTATCTGAGTACTGACTGTATCTGGTGAAGATTTGCAAGATCTCAGGATATACCTTGTGTCGGGAGCCAGGAGAATGAGGTGGAGGGAATGATCAAGAAGTGCATGGAGAGAAGTCACATTGACCTTTTGGTCACTAAAGAGAGCCACTTTAGCGGAGCAGCGTGGGCCCAGGGTCTGCCAGGGGCATGGCCACTGACCCCTCTGCTGGACAGCTGTTCATCCCAGGGGGCAGAGTGGGGGCTGTGTGTAGAGTTCACAGCTGCTGTAAAGTCAGGGCGCTGACAGCTCCATGTAGCAGGACAGCTGGGCTTTTTTGCCTAATTTGATGTAAAGGTATTAAGAGTTAGGAAAAAGGGGGTGTCTGATAGCCAGATGAAAAGGAGAACACAGAAGAGAGGGACAGGCAAGGAGATCAGAGAGATCTCTTTCCAGCCCCTCGGGGAGAGGATTTGGTCAGTCTCTTTCCTCAGGGAAGGTCCCATGAGGCTCGTGCAGTTGGGGCCTTGGGGACCACAAGGCCCACTAAGGAAAGCTTCCTGGCCAGTCTCCCGGAGATGTGGTGCGTTACTGCTGTGAGGAAAGGGAAAGCACTGCATGCAATCTCAGACTGCTTCTGGATTCCAGGTTCGCCCCAACCGGGCCCCAGGAGTTCTTGCACAGTCTAGGATTTTATCTCTAGCTTGGGTGTGTCTGCATCTGACATCTGGAGATTCTTAAAAACTACTTATCCACACATACATACATATATGCATGGCATTCACCTCCACACACACATACATGCATAGTACTTACCCACGTGTACCTAGATGCATGGTATTCACCTTCACACACATACATAGACACATGGTACCCACTCCACATATGCATACATAGACACATGATACTCACCTTCACATACATACATGGATGCATGCTGCTCATTCCACACACATACATAGGTGCGTGATACCCCACACACTTACATAGATGTGTGGTAAAATATTCACTCAGTCCAAAGGGAATTCAATGAAAAGCATGTCTCCCTTCTTCCGTGTCCTCTCTCTCATCTCTTCAGCAGCTGCTGCCTGCGGTCCCCTGTGGATTCTTCCAGACATAGTCTAGGCACATCCTGGTGCCCGTTTCCCCCTTTGCTCTTCCTCAAGCATGCTGGGAAGCGACCGGGATCTGAAGAAACAGGCCCACAGGGCCATGGAGACTCAGCCACTATTTCAGTTGGCCAAGGTCCAACCAGAGCCGCCTCCACCCTACTTTGCCAGCTCTTCCTTTAGGAACCCACTTGTGCTAGCTTTGTGGGCTCAGAGGGTCTGGGCGCTGAGAATCAACTTCAGGGACACGTTGTAGATGCAGGTGACGGAGGCAAAACCAACCAACCAAAGTGCTGCGACACTTGGATTCGAAATCTAGCCACGTGGCCTTGGGCGAGGTGATGAACCTGGTATTCTAGCCTATAAGGAGGAGGTAATTACACCTTTCTCGAGAGATTGATGTGGAGATGAAATTAAAATATGTGTGAAGTGACTTATATAGGTGCATACTCAGAAATGTCAGTTTTTTTCCACTTTTAAGGAGTGACCCATTTCCAGAATGAATGACACTGGCATGGAATCCTCTGGATGGCTTCCTGGAAATCCTCTTAGTGGGTTCCTGAGCTTTTATTTCCCTGCAGAAGGCAGCCAGTTCTCCCTTTTCTCCCAAGGTGCGCTCTGCCCACCACCTCCTCCCGCCTGTGGGGAACCTCCCTCCAGCCCCACTCCCAGCCTCTTGATGCCACCTCCCTCGCTGCCCCTCACCCCTGCAACCCTCCTCCTCTGGGCTCAGGGTTCCCCTCCTCCCACAGGCTCTGGGTTCCCCTCCTCCCACTGGGGAGCAGCATGCTGCTGCCGAGAGGACTGGAGAGCCAGCGCTCTGGGCTGTTTATGGCGGCTCTCCTGGGGTGTTTATGTTGTATCTCTTCAGAAGCTCCTAGCAGATGTCTGTTTATTGCTGAAACTTCATCTCCAGCATGAGAGGAAAGAAGCTATTTTTAAAGATCTTTAATTGGCGTGGCTGCATAATGCAGCTTCAGTTGCCTCCAAGTTTAATTCTTCATTGCTCTTGTGCTCTACGCATCATGGAACCCTTCAGATCCAGGTGGAGAAACCTTATATGTCCTGATTTTAGAGCAGCACTTGCATTCAGCGGGCAGTTGTAATCTCTTAAAAAGGCAGGCCAGGCAAGTGAGGGCAACCAGCTGACTGTCTTTTTTCCGAGCTGAGACTGATGGCATGAATGGGAGGAGCATTTCTGTGTCCCTGGAACCCAACACCTTCCCCCCACTCTGTCCTTCCTTCCACGGGCAGCGGTGGGGTCTGCCCTCACGTAGAGCCCCCCTTGAACTCAGGTGGGGCTTGAGGGGAGGAGGTAGTGGAACTGGGGTAGTTTCAAATGACGCTGACCTCCCAAGAGGGAGGTGGCGGCGGACACCATGAGTCACAGAACCTTGGGATGTCAGGTTGGATGGGCCTTCTAGGATCATCTAGTTTTCATCCCTGCCACCTTGTCTTATCTATGGAGAAACTGAGGCTCAGAAGCTTCTTGATGCCAAGCGGAGGCCAGAGAGCTTTGTTTCTTGCTCAAGGTCACCAGCGAGGCCAGAGTCAAGTCTCTGCTCCCTCCACTATTTCCCACCAGGTTGTGGTGCTTGATCAGTCTGAGCAGCTCTTGCAGCCAGCTTCCTCATCGAAAGACAGAGCCTTACCCCCTTCCTAACAATGCTAACATTCTTCACATTTAGGATTTGTACACTTGCAGCACTAGCAAGCTTTGGTCCAAAGATCTTTCCTTATCAAAAGGATTCCCACCTAGAATTCCCACCTTTGGTTTCAGCCCTTGTCTCCAATAAGCTGTCAGCTGAGAGCTGAACCTGGAGAGAATGGGGTGTGGGATGAGTCAGCTGGGAGTAGGTGGAGGAGGGGATCCCTAAAGGGCTGTAAAGGAGTGCTGGGGGGCTGGAGAGTTCCGTGTGCAGCTGTTGCCCTGGGGGCCCTGTGCCGACTGATGGAAGCTGAGAGCTCTTCTAACTTGCGGAGGGAGGTGCATTGGACAGGTTCACCCATGCCCTCGCACCCAGACAGAGTATGGAATGTACACAGAGTCGCACAGTGGGGGAACCAGAGGGGACTTCCTGGAGGAGGTGGAGCTTATTGGTTGAGCAGGGCCTTGGAAGATAGGTAGGATTTCCATAGGCAGAGGTGGGCAGCGGTCCTAGCACAAAGAGGTGTGGGAAAGGGAGGGAATGTTCAGGGTGTCATGTGGTGGAGATGTGGGGGCTGCCTAGAGAAGTCCAGGCTGGAATCGGGCCAGCTCTGAGGTGTGGAGGGCCCCGAGTGTGGGGGTGTGTCGTGGGGGTCCGGGCCAAACCCAGCAGCCAGTGGGGAGCCACTGGAGAGAGATGGTCAGAGCCCTTCTTTAGCGCACTGCCCTCTGTGCTCTGGCCGCACACACTGACCAGACAGCTGCCATTGCCTGGACTGAGGAGCGCCGTGGGGAACAGGGTGGGGACAGTGAGGTTGGGCCCCAAGTAAGTCTTCGTCTTCGTCCTGGTCTTTGCCCCACAGCCTTCTTCATGAAGGGAGTTGGCATATGAAGCGCTTTCAGTGAATAAGGAGGGCAGCCCATTTTGGAACTCCCCACTTAGGGTCTTAGAATGTGGGACATCTGTCACTCCCTGAAGCTTGTGCCACCACGTGTGCCTGTCTGAGCTTCAGTGGCCCTGTACTCTGTGTAGAAAACAGTGTCAGCTCCACTGCCCCCTCAGTACAGCCTCAGCTGTCTGCCCTGATCACTCCCCTCCGCAAGGCCAGGCTGAGGAGCGGACACGGGGAGTCAGGGGTGCTGAGCTCCTCTGGGGGCACCTGTGGATCAGGCGCAAGAGTTCTCTGCCTGCGTGTGGGCGAGGCAGCAAAGCTGGGCGGGGCAGGAACCGGGTGACCCCCTCGTGCTAAGGAACAGCCTTTGTGAGAACTGGTTCGTAGGCATCAGCTGTTCTCGGAGCATCGTGTGCCATTGTCCAGAATGAAGCTGATTCTCTCCCTTCTGTGGTCTCACCATCACCTGAATATCCCCTTCAGGTGGGGCCTGCCCTGGGTTTCCTGTGTGCACTCTGAGTTTTCTTTTCCAGTTGAGGAGGGAGCTTGGGCGCGCTGGTGGGCCTGGGGCTGGACTCCATCGCCTGGGCAGGCAGGTGGAGCAGGTAGGGGGCGATTGACTCCTAGCCCTCTGGACATCCTGACCACAGCAGGTGGATAAAGGCTGAGCTCAGCTTCTGCCTGCTCCGTGTTAACCTGGCAGCTGGGCAGCACAGCAACCTGGTGCATTTACGGCTTTGACATTTGAGCAGAACTGCTGACTGGCACCTGTTCCCTGCCACATATGTCTCAGGGACACCTTTGCTCTATGTGATGGAATAAATTCTCCTGCAAGCAGCAAATGGAATGAGTTTAGTGCCTGTGGGAGCTATTGATGGGGTTGGGGTGGGGCACTGAAATTGGCTTGCTTTCTTTGTTGTCCTAGCATCAGTGCTACCAATACGAGGCCAAGTTGGTCCATTCATTCATTGATCCATTGATCGATCAGTGCATTCATTCTGCCAACCAAGACTTCTGGAGTACTCTCTATCTGAAGCATGTTGTCACAGACCATGGGTTTTCAGTCACTGTAAACTGTGGACAAGCCACATACTATCCCTGAGCCTTGGGTTTCTCCTCTGTAAAATGGGATTGATTCTACTTATCTCACAGGGTGGTTGTGGGGATTAAATGGCACAATGAGTGTAGCACAGCTGTCCTGGTGCCTGGCACACAGGTGGCCTCTTCCCCTCCGGCCCATTCCTCTGAATTGGCCCACAGGAATCCTGCAGCACAGATGTGGGCAGGAGCCTCGCTGCCTCAGACTTCCCCTTCAGTACTGTTCCCTAGGAGACTTGTACCTTTAAGTAGTGACTTATTAAGAGAATGACTCAGTCAAAGCACTTGTGTGTACAGTGAAGCAAGATGGGACACCTTTCCCTTCATGGTGAGGTCATCTCATAAAATCTTGGAACTGCGCGGCTGGGAGAGCCTTGTCAGCCCCACTGGGTGCTTGGATTCCCCACTGTGACGGTCCAGCCTGGGTTTGCACAGAGGGGATCCATCCCATCTTTGGACACCTCCTCCTGATGGCTTCCAGAAGTCATAGAGAATGGCTCTAATCCATCCACCACGTGGTAGCTCTTCAGATATTGTTTATTTAAAAAAAATCAAATCTATGACACTATAGATTGTAAGATATACCATTATGTACACTCAAGAAAAAACTGCTGCTAATTAAACTGTGGCACAATGCTTTGTCATCCTGTAAAATTTTTATATTTACTGAAAAAATATTTTTAAACTTTTGCCATACATTTTTATTTCATATCATTCTTGTACATATACAAAAAGAATAAACTGGTCTAGGCATTTCTAAAACTTCTTCACCCTCGGAATCCAACTCTTCCGAGTTACTTTTTGATTCAGTCTCGATGTCTGTGTTTCCTGCTTGTTATCATCTTCTGGTCAGGGGGTGATGTATTTCTTCATCTCTGTTGTCTCTGGAATTGTTTTTTCCAGTTGCTGACACCCAGTTTGTAACTTTTGATTTTTTTTTTTTTTCTTCCTTGATTTTACCAGATGGTGCCATTGAAGGTTTTTCTGGTTAACAACCAGGACTCACATTCCTTCCTTAAATGGTCCTTAAATGTTTTGGCTCCCGAGAGGTTGAAGATTGCAGTTGTTCAGATATGCCACCAGGAACAAGAGTCAAATTTCCATATGTGAGGCAATGACAACTATGCTACAGCTGCATCCTGACAGATTGTGAGATGTTGGGGGATGATGATACATTCTGCTTTCAGACATTTTATAATTGAACAAAAATGCATCTTCTAATCAGGGAAGTATGGTATGTAAAGACAGCCCTCTGGTTCTCCCCG
This sequence comes from Eulemur rufifrons, assembly GCF_041146395.1. Classification (NCBI taxonomy): domain Eukaryota; kingdom Metazoa; phylum Chordata; class Mammalia; order Primates; family Lemuridae; genus Eulemur; species Eulemur rufifrons. Next base: position 62,543,250 of record NC_090988.1, read on the forward strand.
GAGCCTTCTTCCAGATGAACAACCCATGGTGTGGGTTCGGGAACTTTACCCTCCCTGTGGCTCTCTCTTCTGAACGTACTCCAGCTTGTCCGCATCTTTTCATACTGTGAAGGCAATGCCCAGACCACATACCATATTCATGGTATGACCACACCAGAGGAAGGGAGCTACCACCTCCCTAGTTCAGGACATTCTGCTCCTCTTAATGCAGCCCAAGATATAGCTGCTTTGCTGGCAGCCACATCGCATCACTGACATTCCTGCTGACCAGGTCTTTTCAACATGTACTGTTACTAAGCTGCTTCTCCTCTGCCCTAAACTTGTGTGGCTTTAGAATTTAAATGCAGAGCCTCCTATTTTGTTCCCACCTGATTCAGAGCAATCATTTCTATTAAGTTTCAACTGGTTAAATTTAGTGCAGCCTTGCTCTGTTGAGCTCTTTCAGGATCCTATTTATGTATGTCTTCCACAGCATCACCTAGGTTTCCTCCCCTCCGTGGACATTAGATCTTTAACTGGCTTGCTTTGGGAACGCCAGGTCAAGCTGCCCTTGCCTAGGCTCTAACCTTCTGCCTCTTGATGACAAGACACCTTCCTGAAGCTAGATACGCCATGTCTACTCAGTTCTCCATCTACCATCAAGTGTCTCAGCACAGAAGGAAATGAATGTGCCTTGACGTCACGTGTTCTTAGTTCCCAGCGGCTCTAAGACTGCGTTCAGGTGTTCTTGGGCTGCTGCAGAGATTGCATTAGGCAGTTTAGCATCTCGTCTCCAACCTTTCTCAGTGCTCGGGAAGGTCACTTTCCTGGGCAAGGGAACTTGAAGTCACTGTAAGTATCTGAATGTCCTTTTTTTTTTTCTTTAAACCCCATCTCGGGTCCCTTTTCCATCCTTCCCTCTCCCGTTTCTGGAGTTGCATCTCAGGGAGTCTGAGTCACTGACTTCCTCATCCCAGGCCTGCAGCCCTGCCAGCCTCCCAACCCTCTGAGGTCTGTTTCTTAGAGTCTCAGGCACCAACTTCCCTTTCTTGGTCTCTCACTAGTTTCACAGGAAATGATTGTTTTTCCTCCATACTTCCGATGTCCCCCTGGTCACTAACCCCTTCCAGCACTGCCGTGGGAATTAGGGAATTAGGTTACTCCCTGTTGCTATGGATGCTTCCTCTTTCTTCTAGAAGATGAAATTTTCAGCAAGGCCAGTCTCAGCCTTTGGCCACTGGGGCTTCTAGTGCTCCCAAGGTGTCTGATCCCACCCCAGCCCTGCCAGAGCTCACCTCTGGCCAGCCTGGGACCTATCCCAGCGGCAGCACCAGGGGGTTCCATTTCTGTGGTGACTTTATGCCTCCGTTCCTCTCACCCATGTGTTCTCCAGAATGCTTCTCTTGGCTTCATGGGCTTGTCACGCAGACATGCATCTTTGTTGTTATGTAGAGCTATTCCCTCTCCCTGCCCTATGCCAAGCTCAGTCCTTTGAAAGATAAAAGCTGTGCACAGACATGTGTGTATAGTCTGCTATCAGGTAGGGAAAGAAAAGGACACATTTATATCTGCATGCGCATGCATAAGCGTGGTCGGGAACGAGGCGCACACGGCTAATCACAGTGTTACCTGTTTCAGGGTGGGGACACACAGGGTAGAGGTTACCTGTTTCAGGGTGGGGACACACAGGGTAGAGGTTACCTGTTTCAGGGTGGGGCACACAGAGTAGATGGGGCCAGGAATAGGAGGGAAACATTGCTTGAATACTTTTGTTTTTGATTTTGGAACCTGGTGAGTGTATTTCCTATTTAAAAATTTTAAAAACGAGCACAGATAATCCGGGATCCTGGTTGGCTAATTTAGAACTGTTGAGGCCCATGTGGAACGAGTGTGACCCACCTGCTTGAGTCAGGGCTATGCAGCCTTCGACCCACCTGGGCCTCAGGTCCTCAGGTGTGGAGCGGGCTGGTTCCAGCCTGCTCAGTGTGCAGAGGGGCCACCAGGAAGCCTCCTCTGAGGTCTGGCACAGGCCAGCACATGGAGGGTCTGCAGGAAGCAGGGCCTCTGCTGTCCTTCCTGGCTCTTGTCTCTGCAAAGATCAGAAGTAATTTGAGATTTTACTACCATTTGTTATAACCTCAGTTTACTGAGAGCTGGTGTTTAACGGGCACACCTGAGCCTCAAGTGCTGATTTTCTGCTGTGAATCACCTAACACTTACACCGTGGTTTTTTCCCTCTGGTGAACTCCAGTACTTCCGGAAATCGGAATGCTCTGAATCTCTGGGTTTGCCTGGAAGAACGACGTACTTTGCTTTTACAGACCTGCAGCGCTTTACAAATCATCTCATCTGCCCAGTGCACGGGCTGGAGATTAGAATAGGTCTAACAGCCCTTAGAAATACAGGCCCATGGCTAGGTTTGCAGATAGCCAAGGTCAGAGCTGGCTCTGAAGAAAAAAAGGCAGCATGGGAGAGGCCAGTCTGGGTACCTATAATTGAGGAAGTGACCTGATTGGGGGGGTGACTTTACTTTGGGAAGTTGAGAAGCAGTTATTGAGCACCTACTGTGTACCCTAGGCCCTATGCTGTGGGGATGGCAGGATGGATGTCCCAAAGCCTCTCCTCCCACAGCATTTACAGGGGGCTTGGGGAAGCAAGACATACGGTGTGAAAAAGTTAAGTAGCAGGAGATTTGGTAACAGTTCAGCCGGTCATGGAAGGCAAGTCACAGGGTGGTTCATGACTAATGTCCATATGACTGAGGAGATGGCAGTGGGTGTGGGAGTGTTTTCTAGGGGCTGGAGAGGACTTAGGGGGAGGCAGCAACAGCAGCATGTGGTCTGGATCCCGAAGGGTAGGTGAAGTGCGGATGGTAAAGAGGGCGGAAGGAGAGGGCGTCTCCCGTGGGTGCTGAGGCCAGGAGAAACGAGAAAGGGCCCGGCGTGAAGGTGGGCAGAGGGAGATGCGGTTGGCAGGTGGGTTTAGGACAGAGGCAAATAGTCTTCAGAGAGGGACTCCCAGACATTCCAGTCTAGCATCTCCAGCCTGTGTTCCAGAAAGGATTTCAAGAACAGGAGGGAGGCTGGGGGCATGCTAGGCACTTTCTCACCATTGCTCCATTTGGCTGTTTTCTTGTCAGGCATTGTAAACGCCTGCTCGTCCATTCATTCGGCAGTTGTTTACGAGCCCTTACTCTGTGCCAGGCACTGTTCTAGGTGCTGGGTTGCAGCAGGGGAGAAACCAAAACAGGACAGCATCCCTTGCCACATGCAGTTTATATTCTAGGAGGGGACACACAGAGACAATAAACAAGTAAATTAGATGTGTGGGAGGCCAGGTGATGAGAGGTAGGGTGGAGAAAACCAAAGCAGGGAAAGAGATGGGGTGTGCTGGGTTGGGGGCAGGGGAGCAGTGGGGGGAGGCCTGTAATCTTAAATAGGTGGCCAGGGAAGGCCTCACTGACTCAGCCTGTCACTGGGACTTCTAAGCCAGCAAGGGAAATGTCTAGGGCCATAGGAAAGGAGGCAAGGCCAGATCTGCAGGGATCTTCAGCCCCAGTTGATCCTCTTCAACCTATTGGGGCTCTTGGCTAGGTAGCAGGGAGCCTTTGAGTGTTCTTGAGCAGTGGAGCACCATGTATGGGAAGATCTCCCTAGTGGCTTTGTGGAGGGTGAGCTGAGACAGGGAGGCTGGGTGGGAGGCTGAGATCCCAGGACGAGATCATCGGGACCTAAAAAGGTCTACTCATGTGACACTTCCCTCTCTATGCTGCAAAATCCCCATCTGTTAAATGGGGATAAACTAGTACTTACCTTATAGGCATGTTTTTGAGAGGATGAGATGGATTACTGAAAGTAGAATACTTAGAACAGTACCTGACATGTAGTAAGTGTCTTGACCATCTGTCCCTCTCCTTACATATGTATGTGTGAGCAAAATGAACGTGTTGTCCTAAAGCAAAGCCAAATGAAAAAAATAGCAATGCTTTTAAGGATTAAATGAGGTAATTCATGTAATGGATTTAGCCTAGTGGCAGATGAGTGCTAGATTAATACTAGTTAAAAGTACTGCTACCACCAGCTATTACTGTGAAGAAAATGATTTTGCAATGGAAATCCTCTGTAAAGTCTTCTAATCCAGCCATTGTTTATTGAGATTGTGGTGTTTCAGGTTCGGCACTAAACATATCATCTCATTTGATCTTTGCAACAACCGCCCAAGTTGCACATCGGTGTTAACCACATCTTAACAGACAGGGGGGTGGAGGCTCAGAGAGGCTGAGCCAGGCCAAGGTCACACAGCCAGTGAGTGGCAGAGCTGGGCTTGGTCCTGGAGTGGCCTGCTGTCAGTGTGGACATTGATGTATAGGTTCTTGTATCAGTCTCTTTGGTATTCGGTTCCCACACAGGGGCACAGGGAGTGTAGAGGCAGGGCCAACTTCCAGGACAGACCAGGGGTGATCTGTGTGTGTGGGAGGCTTGGGTGGGAGAGGCTGTCAGTGAGTCAGTGCCTTTCTTCAGTGACTCAGCCCCGCAGGCCTTATCAGAGCCTTTCAGCCACACAGAGAGTTTATCTGAGACCTGTCTTGATTGCCCCGACCCTCTGTGTACTGGAGGGACAGAGACTGATGGGTTCAAATCCTGGCTCCCCCACTTACCAGCTACATAAGGACAAGAGAGGAGTTGATTTCTTTGTGTCTCCGTTTTGCCATCTGTGAACCCACTTGATGTGGTGGTTTTAGGAATTAAATGAGAGAAGACATGCCAACACTTAGAACAGTACCTGGCCCACAGCAAGCACTCAGAAAGAGTTGCTATTATGCTAATCATTGTATTATAATAATATCATAAAGGCCTTCCCAGTCTCTGAGGCCAGAACGGGATGTCCTATCCTCTCTGTGGGATCGTTCCTGTAACACATTCTGTTTTGTCTTATGACGTAGATGTTGGTGTATCTCTGCCCTTTTCTAGATGATGAATGATATCAATCAAAGGGGGGTTTGATTTTTCTTAATCCCTGGAGACTTGTGCCTTGTACTATGGCATGCTGAAAGAGGTTTGCCAAAAGAAGTGGATTCCTAGTTTTCCTCTTTTCTTCAAGCCACTTATTCCGACCTGATGGCCCTGCCTCCCAGGATTATGGAAAACGTCTGGTGTTTCCAAGGGTACTTACCAGTTTGCCAAGCCCATGCCCATTCATATTTCACTGGGTCCTCCCAGTCATCCTGTGTGATTACTGGCAGCTGTCCTCATTGAACAGGTAAGGAGACCGCGCTCTGCAGAGTTCAGTAATTTGCTTAAAGGCATCGCAAAATTTGAAGGTAGTGAAACAGGCACCCCCTTGCCCCTCCCAGGAAGCCTCGTTCTGGAGCTTCACATTGACCATTGCGCCCAAAGCCATCTCATCCTTTCCCCTTCAGCCCTTTTCCTAAAGAGGATTGGGAGGAGGCCATGTGACTAACACACCTTCGAACAGTTCTGCTTTTACCCCCTGTTCCCAGGTCCTGGGGCTTCCAAACTGAGCACATGGTGATGCGTTTGAGCCGAGGTGATGATCAGAGTTATTCAAGTCATCTCCACTCCCGTTTCCCCTTCTCTGTGTGTCCAAGGTCTGGGCTGGGACTCAGCATTCGGGAAATGGTGGGGAGCGGGGACACTGGGATGGCATTGGAGCTTTAAGCATTTGCAGCAGTACCTGCACGTGAACGTGCCCAGAGGGACCTGCAATTGGAGGTGGAGGCGGCAGGATGGAATCCACAGCTTCACGCAGGAGGAGCGGCAGGTGCTGGGTGCAGAGCCCAGAACCACGTGCAGGAGGCAGAAGGGCTGCTGGGGGGTGAAGCAGAGACTACTGGGCGGGCAGGGCGGGGAGGGAAACACTTCCTCCCCGGGAGGCAAACAGACAAGTGATCCCTCCAGCTAAGGTGCATCTAAACCAGGCTCCAGGACAGCCTTTAACCCAGACTTATCAAACTCCATAGAGTTGTTCCTCAAGCAGAAGAATCTTCTGTTTAGTTCAGCTCAACAAAAGGTTATGGAGGAAGAACCTACAGTGTCCCGGCAGGTGGAAGAGAGGTGATGTGTTTTGAGCACCTGCCATGTCCAGGCAGTAGCGCAGTGGCTGGGGGTGTGTTCCAGCTCTGCTTCTTATGAGCTGCGGGACTTTGGGAAGGTGCTTTAATTTCTGTACTCGGTTTTCTCATCGAGATTGGGGATGTGGTGCCTGCCTCACGGGGAAGTTGCAAGAATCGGATGGAAACACCCACACAAAGCACTTTGCACATAGGTCCAGGCTCATAGCAAATGGCTACCATATGGCAGATTTTGTTATCCTTTGATTTATATTCTCTTATTTAATCCTCACCCTAACTTTATAAGGTAGACGACGTCTCACAAAGGGGAACAACGAACCTCGTAGCGGAAAGGACTTGCGCAAGGTCTCACGACAGGGCAGGCAGCGAGGCTGGGGTTCGAGCCCAGCACCCCTCCCTCTAGTGCCTCTGCTTCCTGCTTTCTTTAGATGCTTTGTAGAGGAATCCTCGCAGCCCCAGCCAGGCGCTCAGCAAATGCTTATCGAATACCTGGTTTGGTTTAAGGGAAAGCAGAGTGGGGGAGGGGACGCAGGAAATAGGACCCCTGGAACATTCCACGCCCTTGCAGATGTCCAGCTGGTCCAGTTTGCGCACGGGTCCCCGCCAGGGTCCTGCATGCCACTCCAACACCAGGCAGGGATGTGCTGTGTGGCACCACGTGGCACCGGGAGTAAAACCAAATCATGCCCTGAGGGAAGATCGGCCAGTTCCTTTTTATTTTTCAAATAGCACAGAATAAATCTATGAAAAGAAGAAGGACGGTAAGGGAAATACCTGCCTGGATAATCCCTCGTGGTGGGCAGGCGCTGCCTGAAGCTGGCTGCTAGAACACAAAGAGTCGCTGTCAGCCGCCAGGTGGGCGCCGGGCAGCGTGTGGCGGGTGAGGCGTGTGTCCTGTGAGGGTGGGTGGGCGAGGCCCCCCTCGGAATGCTTACTGACCGCCCACTCCCCCAGGTACGGCGCGGGCCCTGCCGAAGGCTGCTTTCCCTAACATTATTGTGGTCAGGAGGATTTTCATATTGCAGATCACGGATTCTGGTTTAATTCTCTTGCAAATGTTGGAAGAGACTTCCGTCTCTCCCTGTGTCTCTTTTTATATCATCTGATGCTTGTGTCTACAGAGTCCTTACGTGGCTGGTCATTTAGCTTATGCCTGTGCAGACCCTGGTGTTGGGCTCCCTGTGGCCTGCGGAGAAGGCGGCTGAGCGTGCTCATTGTGGTCCGTGCTGTGTGAGAGGTGGGGGGTCAGCACCTTTTGGGTCTTAGTTTTTCCCACCTGGCCGGGGAAGTTTTTTTTCCTCTTTCTCTAAAACCCTTTAAAAACACATGTGCAGGTGGAGCTTCTTTTCCTGGAGGGAATTAAAGGGGTGCCATTAGAAGAGATGGGGGTACAGGAATAGATCATGTTTGGGTGCCGGCCCAGAAGGTGGTGAGAAAAGGAGACAAAGCAAAGATAGTATTGTTTAGCACAGTGCCATGTGTCAGGCACTGTAGTCGTATCTGCGAAGTCACAATCTCTTGGGACAGGTGACTGAGACGTAAACAAAAACAAAACAAAACCAAGAACCCAAAAAACTCCCCGTGGGATTGCGACAGGCGCATCCTGGTTAAAACCCACTGATAAACGCCGTCTAATTAAAATCACACTGGAGCTCTTTGAGATTTAAAAAGAAACCTAAGTTTCAGAGAAGAAAACCTGCGCAAGGCTGTGCTTGGGGTACGGAGACGCTGCCCCTCTCCGAGTGGTTGTGGATGAGGGAGCCGCGGGACACTCCGTCACTTCCAGCGGGTCTGGGCAGAGGTGTGAGTGGCAGCAGAGGTGGCCTGTGCGAGGAGGAGACCCCAGGCTCCGGAAACAGAGTGTACCGGGGACGCAGCACATCCGGCATTACAGGCACGAGGCCAGAGTGGTACGACCTCAGTGAGTGAGTTGTTGATCCCTCTGTGAGCCTCAGTTTCTTCACCTGGAAAATGGGTTGGATGATCAGTCAGCTCCCAGGGCTGTGCTGGAGGTTAGATAAGATCACACAAATGACAGACTGTGGCCCACAGTGCATGGCCCATGTAAGTGCTAAAATAAGGCAATTTCTCCTTCCTTATTCTCCCTGCCCCTTTTTCTCTCCCTTACTTCCTCCTTTAAAAAGAATTGTTTTAAATAGCTATCTGGGTTTTTTTCCGGCATCACTTAGAAGTCAATGAAAATTAGCTCCAGCTTCCCTCTTTCTCTTCTTCCCCTTTCTTAATGCAGTGGTGAGGGGCTGGATCTGAGGCTGGCTTGTCAGCCGGGACTGCAGGCCTGGACCCCTCACTCTTTCCATCTCAGGATCTCCCTCTCCCGGGCGGGGCATTGGTCCAGGGGATTGCAGCGGCCTCCCTTCGCTTCAGTTTGTGGTGACACCTTGCTGCACGTTTGCTTCTCCCTGGCTGCCCGGGTCCCACCGAGGGTGTGCGGCTGGCTTTGCTTTCTGGGTGGGACTTGGTGATGATAAAGCAGCCATTTGTTTAGCACTGTTGTTAGTTGGGGCTCTTTTGGTTTCAAGGGACAGGAACCAAATTTGAATGAGCTTGAGCAAAAAGGGAATACATTGGAAGGTTTCAGGGGAGGTTCAGAGACTAAGAGAGGTGCTGAAGAATCCAGCCCCAGGAAGAGAACAGGTGACCTCCAACACCCCCAGACCAGAGTCGCCCGTTCAGGGGTCCGTGGCTGCAGACAGCTCCCGGCTGACCCCACACAGCTTTCCAGCCAACCCAGGAGGACCAGGTCTTCTCCAGATTTTTCAGATTGGAACTTGGCCTAGCTCAGAGCACGTGCACACCCTTTGTATCAGTGAATGTGACCATGGGGAAGAGATACTCTCAGGAACCTGCCCTGAGTCCTGGGCCCACTTGTTTGCCTGGAGAGTGGGTGATGGAATCTGTTATCAGAAGAAAGGCAGAAGGATGCTAGTAATATTAATAATTAAGAATAATACTAACTCACTTTTAGCAAGTGCTTACCTTGTGCCAGATGTTCTTCTAAGCTCTTTACCGTTGTAACTCATTTAATCTTCACAATCAACCTCATTTTCCATACCAGAAAACTGAGGCACAGAGAGGTTAAGCAATTTGCTAGCTAGGAGGAGAGCTGGGATTGAACCCAAGCATAGGGCCCCAAAAGTATGCTTAGCCACCCACTCTGATGCAGACCATAGCAACAGATGTCATCTCTGAGCACTTGCTCTGAGCACACAATAGGCTAAGTCTTTTACAGCATTGTCTCGTGTAATCTTCAGAGCTGCCCTGTGAAGTGGGCACCAACATTATCCCCATAGAGATTATGTAATTTGCCTAGAGCCACCCGACTAATTTAAAGTGACACAGCTGAGACAGCAACCTTGGTCTGCCTGATTTAGGGCCTGAGCTCTTAACGACCTCCCTGGGTAGCCTTTGTGTTTAGACATTTCTTGCTCCGCCAGAAGCTCCCCTGGTAGTTGGGGTAAAGAGAAGACCTGGCTCAGCATCGGAATCTGGGGTATGGAGACCTCTGCTTGGTGCGTGCCACTGGGGGCTGACTTTGTGGTTTGAGCTGGTCTTGATGTATCTCACATAACTTACACCAAATACTTATTAAGGGCCTAGAGGATGCCACGCCCTGTCCAAGTGCTTAGGGTCCCTTAGAGAAGAGCTCAGGCTTGGAGAACATCAGAGGGGAAGGTCCCCCCAAGCTCTTCTCCCACGGGCCTCTCGTGACCCTTGGGATCCGTGAGGCCACTCAAGCTTGCAGGAAACCTTTCCTGCACCACCCAGACCAGGCCCAGGGGGGACCAGAGACCCCAGACCAGGCCCAGGGGGGACCAGAGACCTCATGCTTCTTTGCCTGGGGCTGGTGTGATGGCACATCCAAGGAGAGACAGCGTTTCTTCATTCTGATCCATTACAAAGGGAAACATTGGGTCAGGGAATGAGCAAGGGTGTGGGCTCAGGCCAGCTCCACCGTGAGTCCCAAGGCTGCTGTGGTCACTGCTAACTGAGACTCTGGGAGAGGCACTTGGCTCTGCCATGCCTCAGTCTCCCCCTCTGTAACTTGATGCCGTACCTGCCTCACAGGGTTGTTAGGAGGATTAGCTGAGGTAGCACATGCTAACTATCCAATGCAATGCCTGTGCACAGGTTAGTCCCTCCCTGTCCTTTTAACAGCTAACTAGTTTTGTATGTGTCCCTAAAAGTCAGGGTTTATGGAGGACAGCTGGACAGGGTCCCTGGTAAGGAAATCACCAATAATGTCAAGCTCCTCATCTTACAGGTGGGGAAACTGAGGCCCCTCAAGGGAAGGGAGGGTCTGGGCTCTAGGGCCTTCTGGTTTGGTGGTGTTGCAGGGAGCTGCAAGCATGTTTGGCTGTTGGTCAGACAGAGGGCACGAGTTGGTCCTTTGAGTGGCTGGATCACAGTGTGCCCAGGCCTCTGTGGGATCTGACTAGTTGTCAACCTCTGTGGCCTGGCTCAGTCATGTCCACCTCCATCCCACTATAAAGACAACCCAAGCAGAACCACAAAGAGCCCTGTTTCCCTGCTGCTGGTCTCAGTAATGTCCCAGGGTAGGAGTGGGAGGGGTAAGGACTTCTGTCCCTGAGATCTGGGGAACATGAGGAAGTCCCTGGTTTCTCAAACCCTGGCTGGGCAGACAGTAGAATTCTGCGCCAGGATGTCCAGTTCTCCCTCACTGCTCCTGGAACCTTCCCTTGAGAAGCAGGGGGCAGCGAAGTCGAGGCCTCCAGTCTCTCTGGCTTCGGGCTTGAGGCAGCAGCACAGAGCCTACAGCTCAGGCTGATAGAATGTGGCCAGGGCGGGCCAGCCTGTTTTTCAGCTGGCACAGGGGTGTGGGCTTTATAATGATGATGATGGTTGCAGCTTCTGCCCAGGTGGCTGCCCTTGGAGCTTTCCAGGCTCACCAGGTGTGTGGGCCCACCATGGCTATGCCAGGTGTTGGCATCCAGGACACCTCTCACCTGAGCTTGGTGGCACGGCTCATGGGCACCGGGTCAGCCAGGCCTGGGCTCACTTCCTGCCTTGCTGTGGGGCCTTGGCAAGTGCCACCTGCTCTCCAAGCCTCTGTTTCCTGTCTGTGAGGAGCCACTGAGATCAAGTGTGTCTAGTCTCTAGCAGGGCCGATTCTATGCATGACCAGCGCTCAGCAAATAGTAGGTTCTCTCTCATTAACAGCCCGTGAATTCTACACAGTGAATCCCATCTCTCAGCACTTGAAACATGGCCCTCTGTGCCGGAGAGAGTAGGTGTGTGTGTTTATGTGGGTAAACAGGCCTGCCACTCGGCTGAGCCAAGTGTTTGCAGTTCCCTGGAGTGTAGACATTGCCTTTTATAGATCTCAAATTTCACATCTGTATTAGTTTTTGTCCTCTTGAGGCTACCTCTTAGACAGTTGAGTTTTTTTGTTAATGTGAAAGGAAATCATTAGAAATATTTTGTAACTCTGGGCTCCATTTTTCAAACAGGTGTAGAGGCATTTTCTACAGAAGAAATAGGATATAACCAAATAACGTGGGTGGTCACTGGGAGCTAAAATAATTTGTTTAGGAAACTCAGCCATGATCAGATGGCCCACCTGCATAATTTTCTGGGGTTTTTTTTTTTTTTTAAGCATTTTGGACCTTTCTACCTTAGGAAATGTGACCAATTTCGCATGGGTGACTTGTTATCAAGTTTTACATCAGCTTGATTTACTTCCATTGTGTCTTAAGCTTAGAAATTCCGACACAGTTTTTACTAAAGCAGCTAATAGAACATTCTCTTTCATATCCGTCTTACTCTCTCAACAGTCTTTGTGTAGAGATATGATAAGCCCTTAGGGTGCCCAGTCTGTGGCTGATAATAGAATTTGTTTAGCAGTCTCATTATTTTTTTCTTCATGGGCAAAACTTGTTGGCACACAGAGAGAGAGAGTCTCTGTCCATTTCCTCTTGCTGGATGACGTGTCACACAGGGCAAAGTGCACAACGTGTGTGCTGTCTTGGCGGGGAGGAGGTAGGAGGCTGAGACATAAGATCATGTAACTGACATGAATTTGGGGGCTCTTGTTTTTACAGGAACATGGCAACCTGTGAGTGGCTCATCCTGGAGGAAGACCTTAGCCATTGTGAAGCCTGAGAACCCAGTGAGTAAGTCACAGTGGTGGATCTTTTATGCCACTGAGTAGCTCTTGGGGGGCTGGTCCTAGGCTTAGAAAAGTGCGGGAGCACCTGGACTCTTTAATCTCAAATGCACGTGACCCCATTTGAAGTAACAATGCTAGTGAAACCTCCTCCTAAATCTCTATCTTTGCTGAAGACCTCCAAGGTTGCACAGCCTTCCCCTGCTGTCGGAGGAGGCTGGGAGGCAGGGATTGAGACTGCAGTTTGTTTTGGAGGGGCAAGGCCTGCCTGACTCAGTGGTGTTTGGGTGGGTCAGTCTCTTCCCCCTTTCCCCTAAGCAGGGCCAGCAGCTCAGCCCTGGATCCCAATCCCAGCCCTGAGAACATTCCAGCCTCTTAGCCACCCGGTTCTCTGCCAAGGCAAGGATCTGGCCAGGCGGCTTCTGTAGGGAGTGACTTCAGAGCACCCTGGACCATCTGTCCAAGATTGGAAAATGTGACTGCAGCATCTTCATCTGCGTGGGTCCCACGCTGAGGAGAACAAACCTGTTCACACCTTTCTGTAGATTCAGAGGTTTGTGGAGCCTCAGGGTCTGGAAGGCTTGATGCAGGCAGGAATCAGTGATGGCCTGGCTTTCCACAGTCACCGTCGTGGACTATTGCATTATAAGCGCCTCCCTGCCCCTCTCCTGGCTCCACTCTCGGCCCTCTCTGCTCTGTCCCCTGCAGTGCTGCCAGAGACCCCTCAAAGGCACATCTGACCCTTGCTCTCCCATTGGCCTGCAAGGCCCCCTCCAGTGGGACCTCAGCCTCACTGTCCAGCCTTGTTTGCTGCCCCTCCCCTCGGCCCAGGCTCCAGGCCCACAGTCTTGGCACAGCTCACCATGTCCGGGGCAAGCTGTTCCCTCCGGGCTGGTGCCTCTTCCTTGCGCTCGAGTCGCGCTTTGTTCAAACCTCAGATCCACCACCAGCTGAGTCGGGATTTGTCCACCTGCCCGGCTCACCTGCCTGCCGGGGGAGCCTTGAGGGCAAGGAGCCGCCCCCCACCCTTCTTGTCTGAGCCGGCAGGCACGGTACCGGGCTCGGTGCAGGTGGTCAACGGCTGAGTGAACCCTGAGGTTTGATCAGGGCTTTACAGCCCATGAAGCTCCGTCACAGACAGTGTCTCGTGGGAGCCTCGCACCCGGGGAGGGGTAGTCACCTTATCCGCATTTATTTTCCAGGCGTGGAGACCGGGAGTGAGCAGTCAGATAACCTGTTCCAGGTTGTAGGCTAATAAGGACCAGGTCGCATGCCTTCTGCATCCCAGGCTCGTCTGGTTTCCATGATGCCAAACTTTATAATTAGAAAGGTTATTTAGAGCAAACCCCTCATTACCAAACAGGGAAACAGAGGCCTGGCCTGAAGATACGTTCTCAAGGTTACAGAACTAACTTGTATCAAACGGAGAATTGAAACACAGGCCCTGGGCTTCCAGGGTAGCATTCTTTCCACTCCCCCTCCCCCTCCCCTGCCTCCCTTCTGTATACAGCAACCAGAGGACATTTTAGGACCATAGATCTACATTTACAGGAGGGTGCAGAGCTTCCAGAAAGTCATGAGTTAGAGGGAACAGAGGGGTGAGTGAAACTGGCCCTGCTCTCCAGGGACGTCCCTGGACGTGTGAGCCTGGGAGGGCCTCGAAGGAGCCGGGTTTAGTTGCGGGAAGGAGTGAGGGAGGGCAAGGGGGGGTGGGCATCGGGGCCCAATCCAAGAAGCCGGGTGTATGTGGCGGCCCCACCGGAGGGCAGCCGGCGGGCACGTCTGAGCATTTGGAGGCTGGCCTGGTGGGCACCCAGCCCCCACGTGGGGATGAGGAGTCCGTGTTGAGAGTTGGGACAGAGAGGTGAGAAGGGGTTGACTGCACCTAGGGGACAAGCTGCTCCCAGAGTTCTGATTCTCAGTGTCTGGGAGGGACCAGGGCAGAGAGGCCCTGACCGGTCAGTCCGCTGCAGCCTGAGCGTCTTCCCCGCTCCAGAGACACCCAGAATGCAGAGCGCGTCCACAGAGGAGGGTCAGGCAATGAACTGGGAATTCCAGAATTGTCTGAAATGTGTGTGGGGAGGGACGCATGTGCCATGCTGGCGGGCTGGTTCCTGTTGCACTCAAATGAATTTTTGTTCTGTTTTGTTTCTGAGTGACCACATGCATGTCCCTTTGTTGGCTTCCCCCTTGCACGCTTGGGTCTCTCCTGGCTCCTGCATCCAGACAAGGCTTGACCCAGGGCCAGGCGGGGCCTGGCGACTCTTTCTATGTTTCCTCCACCCCTCCTTGCAACTTCTTGGACTGGGAGACTGGGACTGACCGCCGCCTCCATCTCCATTGGCAGGTTGAAGCATACAATTTGCCTAAATTACAGAGAATGCGATGCTTGCCAAATAGGTACCTTGCATTATTTTATAAAACATTACCAGATTATACACTTTTCTAGGGCAGGGAAAGTGTGTCGTGTTATATCATTATTGTTTACACCTCATATTTACATTGCACTTTACATTTTATAAAGATCAGTTCGTCTTCGTAATCAGGCAGGTGGACTGACTCCCATTTTACAGATGAGAAATTTGCCTTCAACATGCTTTAACCTGCCCGGGGTAATGTAGCTCTCTAAGGGCTGAGCTGGAACCCAGCCCAGCCCTCCTGTTTATAAATTCCATGATCTCTCTCCTCTACTGAACTCCAACCACATGCAAATCCCTAGAGGGCCTGGGACTTAGAGGAGCTTAGTAAACATTTGTTGAATGAGTGAAATTTGACCTTTTTTTCCTTTGACTTTTGTATTTTGGCCACTCTAGGCCATAAATGGATCGTCTTTGGCAGCGGAGAGAACACTACCCTGTGAAGTGTTTGAGTTTCTTGCCGTGATAAGGAGCTGGTGCTTTCTCTTCTCACCCAGCCTCACCTCTGGGAACTGGGTCACGCACACTGAGTAATTAATGCCTTGAATCTTTGACTCTGCGCTTCCGGCTCCCGATGCTGAGATGCTCCGTCAAACACTGGTGTTTGAAGGTCACTGGCAGAGGCAGAGCCTATTGTTTGTTGTCACAAACCTTCAGATGACCCATCTAATTGCCCACAAGTAACACTCTGGCCTAAACAGGTCAGCCTTCCAGTTGGTTAATCCGGTGTTTTTCCTCCTTCTCCCCTTCCCCCACCAACTTTCTCTAGGCTGAGGAAGAGGGACAGTTGTGGGTTACCTTAGATATGTAGGATTCAGTAGAGATAGGGAGGTCCACCTCTCCCTTCTCACTGACCTCTGAACTTCCAAAGGTTTTGTAGCAAGGGCTGCAGAAAGAACGAGAAAACGAGGGCAAGTTGGGAAGGAATGCACGGGATCGGAGAGGCCGCTGTCAAGGTACGTGCTGGGTCTGCTGTTTCCCTGAGTGACACGGGTCATGTTTCTTAGCGTTTCCAGGGAACCCAGCTGGCCTCATTAGACTCTTGAGGTCAACAGAGTAGAGTGGAAAAAAGAGTGGGCAGAGACCAAAAGACCCACGTGCTAGTGCGGGCCGTCCACAGCTTGGCTGCGTGGCCTTGGGCAAGTCACAGAACTTCACCTGCCCTCGGATTTCTTATTAAGGAAGTGAGAAAGGAGTGGAGGCTTGGTGGCATCTTAAAGGCATCTCCTAGACTTCTGTGGTTCTCAGTGCCCACCCTCAGTTTGTCCTCGAGATTAGCACCGTCTTCTCCTCCAGGTCACCTCCCCTCACGCGGCCAGAGATTGCTTCTGTAAGCACTTTCTTCCTGGCCTTTGTAGCTTTGCCACCTCTCTGCTGCCCCACCCTGAGATATGCCAGAGTGCAGATAAGAACTGCCTGTCCCTGCCCTAGTCTCCTGCCAAGCTGCACAGGGAAAAGTCTGACTTTCTGAGTGTTGGAGATCTAAGGAGTGAAAGTTGGTTGGTGTGGGAGGGGAGTGGGATTAGAGGTTGTTGGGATATTCAAGTTCCTAATGCCCCAGGGTACCAGGACCGTATTGAGTTGTTTGACCAGAGGGTAGTAAACATATTCTTAGGAATATGGCCCCAAGTTTGGCCAGGCTTTGTGGTCAGGGCTGACCAGACACTCTGGAGCAATAGAGGGAGTACTGTTGGTAAAAGGACGCTCCGGAAGAGATGAGAGATGTCTCAGAGGCACAACAGAAAAAGGGGAAGGGTTAGGGAAGTTGGATTTGTTTCTAAGATTTACAGCTGCCAAGTGTTAAAGCTAGAAAGAACTTACAGATCATCTACTCCAGTTCTCCTACGTGTGAGTAAAGAAACCAAGGCCCAAGGACGTGGCTTAAACTGGCCCACAGAGCAAGCTAGTGGTAGGAGTGAGGTGGAAGTGAGTCTCCTGCCAACAGGTGTCTCTTTCCCCAGTGCCATGTTGCCTCCCCACGTGGGTGCAGCCGTCACGCCTTCCACTTCTCTCTTTAACCCTGAACTTGAATGTCTGAGGTGTTAGCAGGGCCCCTGCTATTTCCACCTCATTAGTATCAAGGTCTAATAAAACTCGGGTGCAACAGCACGGAGAGGCTGAGGTTTCTTACGTGCAGGCTGTTTGACTTATACTTAGCGACCTGGTGCTGTTGAGTCAGCATGATTCTGTTTTATGGTGTGTCTTGGGGTGAAAGATTAATTTGAGACAGGAAATGAAAGCTACGATGGCTCAGCCTCGGCAGTGGTGGCCTCTCGCGGGTTTGCCATTCAGAGAGAAATCGCAGGGCTTTGTTGCTAAGCAGGCCTTGTCCTCAGAGCCTCCAGCAAGAGGCATGGATTGAATGCAGCCTGCCCTGTCCCTCGCTCTCAGGGGGGCTCTTGGGGTCAGAGGCTGGCTTGCCCACTGCTGTGTTGGTGGCATGTGAGCCAGAATGGAGACCACTCAGTTTTCTCTACAGAACTCCGTTTGGCCCCACACTTCCGACTGAGCTCAAAGAAATGCATCTTGGGCTCTTTCCATTGGACAAGCACTGGGTTTACATGTTACCTTGTTTGTTTCTCACAGCAGCTTTCTGAGAGGTGGGCGTGGCTATTTGTTGTATCGAGGAGAAAATCCAGGCAGATACAGGTTAAATAACTTGCCCAAACACAAGGTGTCTGGCTCTAAAGCCCATCCTGAGTCCGCATTGCACATGGCCCCTCAGCACAGAGGAGGGAGGGCTAGGGTGAGATAGGCCAGGCATTGATTGAGGCATCAAGCATTTATTATGGGACTTTAAGGGACAGGCCCTGGGCTTGGTTCTTGGGATGCCAAGGTGAGTAAGACTTGGTCCTTTGGCTTCCGGGAGCTCATGACCTGGCCTGGTGGTGGGACAGATATATGTAATAGATAGTCACAGCCAGCTAAGTGTTATTATGGAGAGCCACACTGAGTGCTCTGGAAGCACCGAGAAGAGAGCAGCATGCAGGGAAGACTGCACCAAGGAGGTGCTGTGGGACTTGGGTATTGAAGGATGAACAGGAGATTTCCAGGCACAGAAGGAGGCAGAAAGTTTTCCAAGGAAACAGTGTGGTGGCATGAAGAGTCCTGATTTGGTATTTGGAAGGAAGGAGGAATTATGTGCATGTTTTTCTTCTTAGCTGAGGGTACAAGGAGTAGAACGTTCAGTCGAGAGATAAGCTGGGGGAGGAAGAGGGGGGTTTGGAACCAGACCATCAAGGGCTTTGCAAAACACTTGCTGGCAATGTGAGATTCATTGAAAGAAACCTCAGCAGAGACCAGCAGAGCTTCTCCAGATATGAATCCTCCAGGCATCTGAAGTACTTTCTCTGCAGAGAAAGGAACTTGGGTAGGGGATTATTATTATTATTATTATTTTCAGACAGTTTATGTCCATTTTCTGCATCTCGTGTCTCAGGCACCAGTGGAGGTGACTGTTGATGGGGCAAAGGGAATTGGGTGCGGTGGGCCACGCCAACAGTTCATATTTAAAATGTCTCAGATTCCTCTTGCCAAATAAGCTGATAGCAAACACCCTTGAGAGTTCCTGTGCAGACTGTCTCTTCAGGGACCGTTTCACATTCCAGACAGGGTCACATCATAGTTCTGCAGGAGCTGGGGGTGCGAGGTGAGAAAGCTGCTTAAGAATAAAGACCAATAAAAATATATAGCTGTTTTGAAGGATGATATTTACAAGGCAGAAGTATCCAGGAAGTGGGTTATTTGTCATGAGGGTGAGCCAGAATTTTTAAAAAATATCAGATCATTAAAGTGGAAAGCGTGATGGTGGAGAGAGAGAGAACCTTCCAGCAACTCTTGTCTCTTGGGCATTGTTGTCCTCCTCCCCTTTAATAAATTCTTTGCTGAGATCTGCCCCAGGAACGAAGCTTTGGAAACTGAGCTTTGAGCCTGAATTGTCCTCTGTGGGGAGGACAATAAATCAATAAACCAGACAGTGATTTGGAGTCAAAGGTTTCTGGGTCTTGTATCAACTGTCCCTACTTGTGGCCCCTGGGGTTTGAATCTTTACGAGGAGAGAGAAAATCCTTTCTGGGAACAGTTGCTGCTTATTTTAGTGAATGTGTTTTTCAGAACATGAGCCCAAATACCAAGGAAAGAGTCCAGCATCTTCATTCAGCCAACACAAATTGATTACATCGGGATTGTGGGAGTCGGTCTCTCTGTCACCGTGGAAAATTCACCTGCTTGGCCTCACCTTCGGTGCTCCTCTCCCCTGGCTGCTGGATGTTGGAGTGTGGGGGCCGGGAGAGGCATTTTGGCCCACGGAACAGTCAAGGCCCTTGCTGAGTCCTAGAGCACTTGTCCCAGCATCTCTGAGCTCCCAGGAACGTGGCCACCGAGTGCCACCTGGAGAGGTGACATCTTTCTCCTGAGACTCTGCCACCCTCCTACACTGGTCTGCACTACTCTCAGCTGGCAGCCTCGGAACCGTTACCAAGCAGGACAGGGTCACGGGACTCTCAAAGCCCAGTGCTCGTGCGCCCAGTCTGGGAAGGTGAAATATGACCTGCCAAGCCAATCATCTCCTCGAGTCAGTTCAGCAGTTGAGTGTATTTTAGGGACTGGTCCTACCCTATCTTATCAGAGAGGCATTCCTACATTTACTACCTGGAACCTTAATTGCTTTTATAGATCTCTGGGGAAAAGAGTTCCCAGGAGACTTTGGTTCCTCTGCACGGTGAGGAATGGGCCAGGACTGTCTTTATCTTCCACGTCTGCTCACATATCTGAAGTGCCTCCTGATAGCTGCATATTTTCCGTGGGCAGAGAGCTGCTCTGGGGCTGCCTCCTGCTGAAGGAAGAAATCCTTTCTCAGAGCTGCCTCACCCTGTCTGTGTCAGGTCTGGTCACCGTTCTGAGGTTGTCCCAAGAGCTGTTAAGCTGTGTTCAACTTAGCACACTGCCTGGCACGTAGTAATCAGTATCTGTTGAATGAATGACCAGCAAGGAAAGGGGAAGTGAGCAGGCCTCAGACTGAGCTGCCTGCATGCTATCCAGGACCCAGCACACGCTGCAGAAAAGAGCCCTCCGGTTTTTACCCGATAAAGATATCTCCTAGGCTGGGGCCTGGAGGGAGGGCCAGATGATCTTTGATCCATATCAGCTCAAGACTACGAGTCCTTTTTACAGAGCTTAAAACAAACATCAGTAGCAATAATAAACCACTGGAAATGCTGGCCCTGGCGAGAGCAGGGTAGAGTCCATTCTTCTGGCTACCTCTGCTTGCCCAGCCCACCTCCAGCTGGCTGAATGTCCCACGCTCAGACATGTCTCCCAAAAACCTCCTGATGAGTGTCCCTGCTTTGTATGCTGCCTCTCCGCAGCATTGGGGATTTTACATTCAAATCATACATCCTGGCTCCCCAGGTGTGTTGACATGTCAGTACGCTTTGAACATCCCATGAGTTATTTCTGACTCAGGCAGGGCTCACCTGTCCACATAGGTGTACACACCTGCTCATAAAGACTGAATGCCCTTATGCTGAGACTGGGGTGAGGGGTGTGGCCAGATGGACTGCTGGCCGGGTGCACAGCTTAATGGAAGGAATGGACAAGGATCTCCCCTTTCCTGGCCCTGGCACATTCGTACCAAGGCCAGGGGACTTGCCGAGTTCCAGGAAGCTGTTATTCACATTGTTAATAACATTAATGACCATAGAAACAGCAAAGCTTCTGTAATTGTATATCAGGAAATTAATCGTGAAATTGAAGGTCTGTAATTCAAACAAAAACTTTAGAAGTCTTTTAAGTGAACTCTAAAGGTGGTACAGTGCAAGCAGTTCCGTCCCTCCTGACCTAGATTTTTACTGGTAAACATTCATTCATTTGACAAGCACATACTCTCTACCTACTGGGAGCGGGTACCACACTGGCACTGGCGTTACAAAGATAAAACTCAGTAAACAGCTCATCAGCAGGTGAATTAGTCAAAAAAGGACATAATACAAAAAGTTGAATTATTTGAGTATTGATTGAGGACCAACTGAGAACCCAGAACTGACACGAATACTCTGGGAAATAGAAAAGAAACAAAAAACATTGGCCTTTTCCTTAAGGTTTTACATTAATTGTGCAGACAAGATTAAGGCACAAAAGATGTTGTGGGTTCAAGGCTAAATGCAGTGCCAGTGGCATGGTCTGTGCCCTCTGTGGCCCCTGCGTCGTAACTGTGTGTCTCTCCCCTTTCTCGGAAGATGGGGAGACACATCTTGTTCGCCTGGTGTATCCGCAGTGCCTAGCGAGGCCCTGGGCACCGTGCAGATTCTTAGGAAATGGAATGGGTAGAATGTGGCTAGTGGCTCCCAAACCTGGCTGAGCAACAGAATTCCCTGGGGAGTTAAAAAAAATATTTTTCCTCTTGGACCTCAGGCTACTGAGATTCCGTTTGGGAGTGGGCCCAGGAAGCTGAATTTTGGGACACTTCCTGGTGAATCTGCTGGCGAGCCAGGTTTGGCGAGCTTTGGCACAGATTCCGGGAGTTAGAAGAATGCGTGGTAAAGACAGATGGGCGAAGGATGGGCAGCTTTTGTACCTGAGCGCTGCAGCTCGTCCTTTAAGGTCCAGTTCTGGTGCCACCTTCTCTGGAAGCTTCTCTCAGGCACTCAGTCACTCCACCTCCTGCTCTGTGTCCACCCACCTTGGTGCTCACCTCTGCCACAGCCCTTATTAGTAATCGTCAGTTTGAATTGGATTCCCTGAATAGACTGTGCCGCTCCCATGGGCACAGCTCATGGAGGTCTCCAGTTAGTGCTGTGGGGCTGACTTTGCTTCAGAGGGTGGGCGGGTTTGAGTAGGGGTGGGCGAGGTAAGGCAGAGACCCGAAGTGAGTGCAGAACAGGCCAGCCTGTCTGGGGCAGCACAGGGCGGGCCTGGATGCCTTTGGGAATTGAGCCTGATGAGGAGGAGGGGGCTTCCTGGGGACGGGGGAAGGGGGACCTGATGAGCCCAGCAGGGGAGGCTGGACTTGTAAAGGGGTGCAGGGAGCCCTGAGAGCTTTATAAACAGGTGAAGGTGAAGCCGGCCAGATGGGAAGTGGGGGTGGGAAGTGGAGATTGTTAGGAGGGCCACATGGTAATTCAGGTCAGAGCTGCCCTGGCCCTGAGCAAAGTGGTGGTGTTGCAAAGGGCAGTCGCAACCCAGGCCGCTACATACCC
Source organism: Eulemur rufifrons (assembly GCF_041146395.1). Taxonomy (NCBI): domain Eukaryota; kingdom Metazoa; phylum Chordata; class Mammalia; order Primates; family Lemuridae; genus Eulemur; species Eulemur rufifrons. The sequence continues at coordinate 62,565,078 of NC_090988.1, forward strand.
TGAATTTTGTGTGATGCTCTTGATTTGATTTAATCAACAACCAGTGGTTATCGGGCATCTGCCATGGCCAGAGGCACAGGTGCCAAGCCCTGGATGTGCAGCCCCTGGCTTCAGAGCCCACCGCCGGGTGCGGCAGGCAGGCCTGCAAGTAGATCAGTGCAATAGTGTGTGTGTAAAACCATCATATTAATACAAACCTCCCCCGGGGTACAGTGTGGGAAAGGGGCGAGGGAAGGGCAAGGTGAGGCTTCAAAGAGGAACGATGCAGCTAAGAGTACTGCCTTGCCAGGCGTCGTCGTGTTTCATCCTCAAGTAACCCAACAGGTCGGGACCATTATTATCCCCATTCTATGGATGAGGAAACTGAGGTTCAAAGAGGTTAGGTAACTCATGTGGGCTCACACCCCTAGTAAGTGGTGGGTTGGGGTTTGCAGCCAGTCTGCCTGACTCAGAGACCAACCTGGGAGCCATGACATTCTGCTACTTTTGACGTTCCAGCTCTAACGACAACCCGGTTTTCACCAAGTGAACGGTCTGGATGGGCCTTCCAGACAGAGGGACCAGCACAGGCAAAGGCACAGGGCGGGAGTCTGAAGGGGCTCAGTTCACCAGGGAACTGCACGTGGTTCCCGAGTCTACAGTATGAGGAGTCGGGGAGGGGATGGCGGGGGAGGCAAGGGCTGGATCATGAAGGTGGTTTTTGTTTTGCTCTACTGAGATGTTTGGACTTCACCCTGCAGATTGGCAGGCAGATGTTGAAGGATTTTAAACAGGAATGGCATCTGACCAAGAGTACATTTTTGATATAAAGTTCTGTCTGGCAGCAGATTGAGAACTAGGCTGGCGGGTTGGAAGGAGGTGGGTCTCAAGGCAGGAAAGGCATTGAAGAGATTGTGAGAATTCCATGTGAGAGCAGACGGAGACCTGAACCTGCGAAAAAGGAGGGGAGGTGGCAGTGGATGAGCCTATCGAGGAGGCAGGACAGGGTGACTCTATCAACTGAGGGAAAGGGGCAGAGAACATCAACTCCAAGGATTTGGCTTGAGGGTCTGGGTGCAGATGGTGCCGTTCACTGAGGTCGGGGTGACAGGAGAAGGAACGGGTGGGGGTGGAAGGTAAGCAGACTGCATGGGAGGTCTCTGTGAGAGAGTGGGGGGGAAATGTCTGATGCCGTTGACACATGGGCCCGGAAGGCAGCAGGGAGATGCGTGTTGGAGGTGCAGCTTGGTGAGTCATCAGGACGTAGATGCTGGTTGAACTGTGGGAGTGTTGGGTCCTTGAGAGCAAGACGAGAGTGAAGATCAGACCCTTCACTCTCAGGGGCAGGTGGAGAGAGAGTGGTCTGCAGGAGACTGAAATGGGAAGAGAGCACGAGCAAGATAAGGCCTGATAAGTGGGGACCAGATGTAGCAACAGAGAGCCGGTGGTGAGTCGGCGTGCTGCATGAGGTGGCGTGCATGTGTGAGTAGAAACCAGATCGTGGTGGGTTGACGGGTGAGTGGGAGGTGAGGAAGTGCGCATTGCAAGGCTAGACTATTCTTTGGCGAGCCTAGGACGTGAAGGGAAGAAGAGAGAGTGCTATTTGTTTTCTCCAATGAAAGCGCATATAGATCCAACTGTGGTTGAATTTGTGCCCATTTTGGGGAATGACTTCATATGGATAAATCAGATAAAAACCCAAAAATTTTGTTGGGCGATGAATCCTTTTAGAGGGGGTTTGAAAAAATGCATTCAGATGGTACAGTTCTTCAGAAAGGGGGTCCTTTGGAAGACAGGCGCCATCAGACTTAGCTGGGTTGTGGGCTGCCCTGGGCAGGACGGCTGGCTCTGCGGTCACCCTGGCTCCTGGCACAGTGCCGCGCACACAGTGAGCAGGTGTCGGGGAGAAATCCTCTTCAAGTCACTTTGCCATGACTTCGACACCTCTTCCCCAGCATCCCTCTCCATCCTCCAGACTAATTACCGTACTGGGATTCAAGTCCCCAAGGCCTAATCTCAGCAAGTCGGGAGATGTAGTGTCATCCAGATCCCAAGGTTCCCCTGGGGAGTGACTTTAAGGGGTGCTGGGCAGAGAGTTGGTGGAAAATGTGCTTTTAGCTGTCCCACCTCAGCAGAAGGTTGGTTAAGGGGAGAATGAGCTGGTCTCGCCCTCTATGTGAAAATTCACTGATTTCTGCCTTGGTTTGGTTTGGGCTACCTGGAGCTTGAAGTGATGGGAGTTGTCCCCACGCAGTGTTCTGGGAACGGACACTTGCTGAGCACATCTGTGAGCCCGGTGCTGTGAGAGGCACCTCCGTTTCATTCTCACAGGAACCCTCTGTTGTTTATGACTCGCTCAGGGGAGTACTCAGTGACTCAGAAGTCCGCGTTCTTTCCACCACATCACACCGGCTTCCAGCGACGCAGGAGCCGAGCGCCCGGGGGTGTTTTCGCAACCAAGGAAATGAACTAGCTTATCTGTCCTGTTCTCCTGTCTTATACCATTTTCAAATAGGGAACGGCTGTCTTTTTTCAAGATAGTCTGTGTATGCGAGAGTGCCGAAGTAGAGGGTGAGCAGGCTTATTTCTGGGGGCCAAGAGACTTTTCCAGGATGTTGAGGTGCTAATGGGAGGTAAAATGTGACGTGGCAGAACTGGTGGTTGTTGGAAGTTGGACTGCAGCAGTGGTGGCAGGAGAGCGATGTTAGTACCCATGCGATCAACCTTCTTATTGGGAGGGAAGGCCCTCCGACACCGGCCAAGTCCAACGTACCCACTGTATTAGTTAAGGTGATGCTTCCTGACCAACAGATGAACCCCCTATTCTCAGTGGCTTCACATACTACACGTTTATTTCTCACACATAGAAAGTCCATGTGTGTTCTGGTCATAGCTTTCCTCCAAGTGGGCATCCAGGGGGCCTGGTTCCTTCTATCCTGGGGCTCTGCCATCTTCAACACGTGGCTTCCAAGGCTGCCGTGCTCTGGCAGAAGCAGGAAAAACACGGAGGACCGCTGTGGTTCTTACGGGTCAGCCCTAGAAGTGGCATATGCCATTCCTGCCCACACTCCGTGACCTAGAACCTGGTTACCTGGCCTTAGACACCTGCAAGCACGGGCCCAGGAAGAAGCAGCAGTCAGGCTGGTCTGACAGCAAGGCTTGTCTCTGCCATGCTCACCAAGGCTTGAAAGTCACCTCTCAGCTGAGCTTTTATTGGCTCATTAGGTACTGTTCTCATTTGATCTACAGATGCCGCATTTTGGAGTTTGATAAAAGCAGGGTAGGAGAGTATCATGCATCAAAGGTCTAGACCAGAGACTGCGTCCTTGAGGTGGTGTGTGAGGCAGCAGTACCTGCACACCTGTGGCTCCATCCTCTCCGTGTGGGAGCAGTGTGGGTGTGGTGGTGGGATGTGCCTCTGACCCCGGGCGAGGGGGCTTCAAGTCACAGGCTCACCACTTCTGGCCGCTTGGCCTTGGGCAAGTTGCAGACTTCTCTGATTCTTTGAAAAAGGGGGATAATAATAGCTTCTAACAATGCCTTGGTTTGTTACGATGACGAAACGCTTTAATACATATAAAGCTTTTAACACGTTGCCCAAGACTTCATGGATGCCCATTAAATGTCAATAATTTTTATGTTCCCAGAGATTGCACATTCATTCGTTCCTTTAGCACATACTACATAGAGAGGGCTTTGTGCTAGGAACTGGGCGTAGGGAAGTAAAAAATTAATTTCAACACAGAATAACTTTCTATAGTGGAGGTAAGTACAGGATGCTGTGGGGACCCTGGGGGAGGGGTCCAGCCATTTTGGGAGGGGCATAGACAGGGACCGTGAGGAGAGTCTAGAGAAGAGGCGCCTTGGAGGACAGGAAGTAGTGGGGTGAAGGTAGTGCATATCCACGTGTGCTGCTTGGAGACGGTAAGTATAGTATATGTCAGCTTTTTTTTTTTCAAATGGGGGACACTTCATTGCATTACAACAGGATTCTCCTAATGAATTGAAAGTATTCATAGCCAGTGTCCTTAAACTTGATTTTAGTCAATAAAGAATATGCTAAGCCCTGACCTTGGAGGCACAGATGTCTCGCCAGTTACACAGCCATTGTTCGTGCTCCTTCGAGCCTGATGTCGTGTCCAGCAGAGCTGTGGTGCTCTGGACCTGTCCTTAAGGAGCTTTTTGGGAATTTGCTCACCACAGGGAATAATGCTCCCTGCTTTCGGGGAGCCGCAGACTCCTGGCATCACTGTGCAGGAACCATCAGAACACAGGTTGGAATGTTCTCCCTGGGTAAGGCGATGTGTGGGAGGCCCTGGGAACTGTGACCGGGGAGCGGGGAGCGGAGACCCAGCCTTCCCTGGGGGGTTGAAGGAGATTTCACAGGTGCCGAGTGGTGGGGGAGGCCCGTGTCGGTGGTGGGAGCCTTGAAAAGGCAGAATAAGAGATAAAAATTGGGACCTTGGCAGCGCTGAGCTTCTGTGAGCTTCTCAGGGTCAATTGAGGTTTGGAAGGAACAACGAAGGAGCCTAGATGACTTCAAAAAAAGTTAAAAATGATTTCATCAAACAAAAGAAAACAGCAATTTTCTTCCATTACCCTAATGATTTATTTCGCTTATTACGTCTTAACTCAAAAGAATTTTAGAAAATTAACTTGATTGTTAATTGTACCATAAATTCTATACTCCACCCTTGGCCAGCTCCCATTATTAGGTGGTGGTGGTGGTGGTTTTATTCTGTATGTATTTTATTATTGTTTTTTGTGGCAAAATATATATAATATAAAATTTAGTGTTTCCACTATTTCAAGTGTACGGGCCAGTGGTATCAGTACATTTGCACGGTTGTACAACCATTGCTGCTGTCCACCCACAGAACTTGCTCAGCGTCCCAGACTGAACGTCTGTACCCATTAAATAAAACTCCCCATTTCCCCCTTTTCCCAGCCCCTGGTACCCACCGTTCTACTTACCGTCTCCATGAATTTGCCCATTGTGGGCACCTCCCACTGTTAGTTTTGAGATAGGCTGGCCCCCTGGGAACTGGAATTTCAAGTTCACCGTTTGCCTGGGCACCCGGTGTGTGATCAAGGTGATTCAGGGCACGTGCTGAGTCTGCCGAGTTTCTGTTGGTAAGACAGGCTCTGTGTGTGTGGTGAGATGTACGTTATTTTGTCAGCTGGGTACACAGGCTTCCTTCTTGGGGGGGGGGTTCCCCAGCAAGAGGTCCTGCAGGCACAGCTGAGATTTGGGTCAAAGGCCCCAGATGCCTTCCCCATGCCACACTGGAAGGTGGGTGGAAGAGCACGGCTCCCTGGAACGGGCCTGCCAGGCTGGACTCGAGAGCCCTGCGGTCCCTCAAGCAGAGCTGCTGGGGTGATGCAGCCATGGGGGGGCTTGTCCCTGACCTGTTAGAATTCAAGCCAGTTTATTAAGCCAGCACAATGGCAGGATGATCCTCTGTCTTCTGGAGAAAGACTGCACTGCTGGTGTCGTGCAGCCACACGGGGCCCCAGACACCGAGCCCCACTGAGCGCTGGGTGTTTCTAGGCCTGGGGAAGATAAGACACAGGAGCCACCTCCTGTCGTTGAAACTGACAATCAGGAGAGAAGATGCTCGGACCTGGACTGTGTGTACAGGAGGGAGCTCTAAAAATCGTGCTTGGTCCTGGTAGAAAATTTGGGAAATGCAGAAAAGTATGAGGTAAAAGTATAATAACAATCATCTGAAATGTACTCACACACACACACACACACACACACGACTACTGCTCGTGTCTGGCTTATTTCTCTTCTATAGATATTATTTTGTGGAGTTGAGATCATACTGAGTTCTTGGATTTGTGTCCTGCTCTTCTCACTCTGTATTGTGGCATAAACATTTCCCCACGGATTAAATGTCTTTATAAATATTATTTTTAAAGGACTGCCTGATACTTTATCATTTGGTTGCACCATAACTGACAAAGCCATGCCCTGTCGTTGACACGTGCAGACTCTCCCAGCCCAGAAGAACTTGGGAAGATGGAGAACATAACTGGTTTAATTACACGGCGGCTTCAGGCAGGGAAGGCCCCGTATAGACTGGTGGCCCGGAGCGCGGGTCTTGAAGTGAGATGGAACTGGGCTTGGTTCACAGCATCGTCCCCACTTGCTACCTATGTGACGTGGGGGAAGCTACTCACCCCCATAAAGCCATCTGCTCTTCCATCAAACAAGGATGGTTAAACGAGATGATGGTTGTAACAGGGCTGGCACAGTGTCTGTGTCCTCATGAGGGCAGGTGCCAGGCCACGGTGTGGACCCCGATCTGCTCATGCCTAGGCCAGAGGTCCCCCCACTGCAAAGGCTTTGCTTCTCTGAGAAGGTCCTCGAAGAAGGCTTAGTGGTATGGGTGAAGATGTGGAGCACTGGCTAGAAATCCTTAGGGAAGAAATGTTAAATGTATGTATATGTGTGATATATATACACACACATATCTACACATGCATGTATATACACATGCATATTTACATACACACATAAAATAGTAGCCCCATATGGACTTAGCGCTGCGTTACAGAAAAGGGAGACAGGCAAGTTCTGAAACTACAACTTCTTCTTTTTCTTGTCTTATTATTTTTTTAAGCCCCTTGTATCTTACAGACTAGAAACCAAAAAAGAGGAGGAAAAAACTGTCATACCACCCCCCAGACTTGTTGTGAGGATTCCTTAGGTTAGTGCTGGTAGAAGTACCTGGCCGGGGCGGCTCCTTTCCACCCTCCCTGGCACCGTGGCTGGTCAGCGCACAGGTGCCTTTTGACACCAGGCAGGGGGACCCTGGAGGGCGGGGACTGGCGCCTTGAGTGGCTGCAAGCGGCAGTGGAGCGACGTGAGGAAGGGGGAGTGTGTGAGGCCACTGCAAGCCAGAGCGGTGGAGCCGTCCCACCACTGAGGAAGACAGGGACGGGGGCTGGCGCGGGGAGGGCCAGAGCCCAGTGAGCGTGGGGTCTCAGCAGAGAAGCACAGAAGGCCAAGGCCTGCCATGGGCCGGGGGCCTCTTGCCAGCACTCCCGCCCTGGGGCAGTGTGGTGACGGAGGGAGGGTCTAGGCCTTACTACAGCTTGGGAACACGGTGGGGCTTCCACAGTGAGTCTCCTGGATGCTTTTCATTGGCCTTTTCTAGTACGGTTCCGGAAGACCTGTGTACGAGGACTCCGCATGCGTAAGTCCAGCCTGTATGGACAGGGGCTTCAACTTCCTGTGGGTAATCTCAAGGCTAAAACCAGGAACAGTAGAGAAACCTTTGGAGAGACAGAATTTCTCTCTCTGGGAATGCCTGAGAAGAATTATGCTACCAAGGCTCTCTTCCAAACAGGTGGCAAGGTTGGAGCGGGTGGCCCCGGGAGGCAGTGCAGTCTGATGGTGGCAGTGACCAAGGGACAGCAGGCTGCCTGGCTGGAAGGAGATTACCAGGAGAACAAGGTGGCCCCTCAGTCCCTCCCCAACCTCAGAGTTGCTTCTTGGGGTTCAAGTTGGATGCCTAGTGCCCTGGCAGATGGGAAGCCAGGCCTTCCTGGGCCAGGTGGGTCTGCAGGCCCCACCTGTGTGCCAGGTGTTCCTGCCCACGGTGGGCCCTGCAGAGATGCGGTGTGTGCAGGAGAATCTCCCACTGCTGAGTCCCTGGCGGGCTCCTGCCTCATCTCAGGTGTCAGATTGAGGTTCCACGACTGAGGGTCTTCCATGCGTGAGGCTCAGAGCTGGAGCTTTTAGTCTTCCAACCACCCTGCAAGTACAGGATGAACCCCCATTTATTGCCAGGGAAACTGGGCCCTGCCCCAGGGCTCCTTGGCGAGCTAGGCCTGGGAGATGGTAAGTTTGAATAGGGCAGCTTGGCACTTATCAATGGCAAGAGCGTTTTGTTTTTAGACTGCATTGCCTTTGAAACAGATCTTGTCTGTGAGCCTTGAGGGTGGGGTTAAGGGATGAGCTTTTCTCCTGGGCCAAACTGCTGCTTTGTGAGAAGGTTCTGCCCAGTGTCCCTCCCAAGGGGACACTGGGCAGAACCTTCTTGAGTTTTTATAGAACTCCGTCATTTGTCAACGGCCTGGTCACACTGTTTGATTTGCCATTTGGCAGGCTCAAGGAAGGCAGACAGCATGGCATCCTAAATGTGAATGTACCTGCAGATCTGCGGTCAGGAGGCTCCTTCTCTCATTTGGAGAGGTGCTCGCGGACTCCGCACAGAGCTTGTCTCTCAGATGCTGTGGGCTGAGCCCATTACCAAGGCCGTTGCCTGCAGTCTGAGGCCCTGAGTTTTAATTTGTAGCAGCCAGGGGCAGGGAAAGGGAATTGCTCGGTGACTCATGAAGTCACATAGGCACAGGAGCAGAAGAACCACAAATAAGGGACTTCAGTTGGCAGAAACCAGATTGCTTCAAGACTATTCTTGGAAATGAAAGCATCACATCTTGTTTCTAGCCAGAAAATGGAGAAACCTTTCATATTTCTGGGTAGTTGGTTTTATTTCAATTTCATATCAAACTCCAAAAAGACAGCAGCTGGGTGGTGGTTAACAAGGATGACTTTAACAAGAGCTAGTCACCCAAGATCCCCTGCTTTAAAAAAGAAAACCAGAAAAACCCTTGACCACCTTCTTTTGGGGCAGGGGATGGGGCATATTCACCAAAGTTATTACACCCCAGTTCTCTGGAAGAAAAGGCTTAAAGCTTAGACTCAGACTCACCAAGTCCTCCCCAGTGCTGGGTGAGCCGTTTCCCATTCATCACCAGCACTGCCCTGCATCCCAGATGTGTGCGGTCCATCACCAACACTACTCTGTGTGGTGTTCCCCTCTTCACATATGGGGAACAGAAAACTCAGAAGCTAAGCAATTTGCCCAAGGCTACACAGCTAGGAAGTGGGTTTGAACTCAGCTCTTCTAAATCGAAGGCCCTTGTCCTCTAGTTTTAAAGTATACAGCTGGTGTATCCCTAATCTGAAGTCCAAAGTGCTCCAAAGTCTAAAATGTTTTGAGTGCTGACGTGACATTCAAAGGAAATGCTCATTGGAGTATTTCTGATTTTTCATTTTTGAATTTGATGTACTCAACCAATAAGTATGATGTAAATATTCCAAAGCCAAAAAAAATCAAAAACCACAAATACTTCTGGTCCCGAGCATTTTGGATAAGGGATACTCAACCCGTATATAATTTCTTGACCTGGAAAGCTAGTCTCAGTAGTCATGAATTGTGTTCTTTTTCCCCTTCCTTTTGATTTGATGATATTTGGGCCATTTGAAGAATAGTAATGAGTACTGATTATCGTGTGTCCACAAAGTGCTAAGAACTGCACATACCTGATCTCACTGATTCCTTACAACCGCATGGTGTGAGTATCACAGTCAGCCCTCTGTACCCATGGGCTCCACAACCATGGATTCAACCCACTGCAGATTGGAAATATTCAAGAAAAAATATAGATGGTTGTGTCTATATTGAACATGTACATTTTTTCTTGCCATATTTCCTGAGCAATACAGTATAACAACTATTTACAGAGCATTTACATCGTATTAGGTATTATAAGTAATTTAGAGATGATTTAAAGTACATGGATGGGTGTAGGTAGGTTATGTGCAAATACTGTACCATTTTATATCAGGGACTTGAGCATGTGTGGATTTTTTTTTTTTTTTTTTTTTTTTTGAGACAGGGTCTTGCTCTGTTGCCCAGGCTGGAGTGCAGTGGCGTGATCATAGCTCACTGCAACCTCAAACTCTTGGGCTCCAGCAATCCTTCCGCCTCAGCTCAACCTCCCGAGTAGCTGGGATTACAGGCATGTGCCACCACGCCCACCTAACATTTTTATCTTTTGTAGATATAGAGTCTCACTATGTGGCCTAGGCTGATCTCGAACTGGCCTCAAGCAATCTTCCCTCCTCAGCCTCTCAAAGTGCTGGGATTACAGCCTGAGCCGCGGCGCCTAGCCACACATATAGATTTTGGTATATGCGTGAGGTCCTGGAACCAATCCCCCACAGATACAGAGGGAAGACTGCATTATTTCCATTTCGCAGGTGAGAAAACTGAGGCCAGATAGATGAGATAACTTGCCTAGGGTCACACAACTAGCAAGTGCTTGAGACCAGATTTATACCCAGGTCTGCCTGACTCTGAATACTCTGATGTTCTCCTGTGAGGAAAGCTACCTTCCACGGGTGTTAGTCATTTTTATGGTCCTTGACTTACATTGGAAAGCCAACTTTAAAGGCTGAGACTGGGCTGTTTAGGTCCAGGGAGGCAGGTCTGAGCCTGGTACGGCCTGCTGGGGCAGCGTCCAAGCCACACTTATCTTCTCCTGTCGAGCCATCTCCCTCCACCTCCCCTATCTCACTCCAGATAAGGGCCAGTTCCTCCCACACCCACCCCAGCCCTCAGCACCATCTTTGGCTCTTTCTCCACTGGGGCTCTAAGATTAAGTTGTTCTTTCTTCTTTTTGAGGAGGAGGGGAGGCACTTGCCGTGGGGAGGAGACAGGTTCTTCCAGTTTGTAAATTATTGTCTAGGAGTCAGGCCTGGCTTGATACCGCCAAACAGTTTATGATTTTAGACAAGGAGGAGGTGACAACTTGGAGAACTGATTTACAAAACTGTTTTTCAGAATGGTGCATTCCTCCAGACACAAATGTGCCCCCTGTGACAGGCGCACTGAGTGCCTCTTGGGGCTGGGCTCTGCCGCCATCTGTGTTTCTCACCCTTCGTGGCAACCCTGCAAGGCTGAGATTACTGTCCATCTCTTGCAAACGAAGAAACTGAGGCCATGTGGGCGGCGAGGGGCCAAGCTGAGCTTTGGACTCAGCCTCCAATAGCTCCAAAGCCTTGTGGTTTTCTCTGTTCCACCAGCCCGTCCTCAGAAAGGACCACAGGGTAGCAGACAAATTCAAGTAGCTTTGTATTCATCCCCAGCTGCTGTATCTTTTCTTCAATGCTGGGCACAGAAGTGGTTCCAAAGATAGACAAAGGCTGAGAATGTTAACAAGCTCTGAAAAGCAAGCGAGGCCTGCCTCTGTTGATGTTCTCTGGGTAGCAAGTGTCACTCGTGGGGATGCTGAGACACAGTAGGAGGTGGTGTTGATGTGAGTAATTCCACGGTGAGCACAGTGGACATCCAAGAGCCCAGAGAGCATCTGGGAGGGAATCTGTGCTCATCATGCCCGGCAGGGCACAAAGCCGCGTCCCCAGTCTGCTGAAGGCATTGAGTGCCGAGGACAGGGTAGCCAGGTAAGGGCACACGAAGGATCCAGGCCTGGCTGAGGCATGGAAGCTGGCTGGGCCTGGAGCAAGGCATGTGTGCCAATCTCCCTTCAGCTGAGGCCAGTGCCAGGCACCTCGGAAGCTCTTGGGGAAAGTGGGAAGGGAGGGCAGGGCCCTGCACAAGTCGCTGGTGTCCCCCTGCCCCCAGTATCTGGACGTTGGTGTCTGGAGAGCTTGTCTCCCGACAGGCTGCTCCTTCAGGGTGGTACCGTGGGCTATGCTCCCCTGTGAGCGCCGTCCTTCCCTTCTCCCAGCTTCTCTCCTCACTGCTGCCTCCAGCCACCTCCTCCATTCTATCCTGCCAGCCCATCTTCCCAAAGACTTGTCTCCCCTGCTGCTCTGTCTTCTCCTCATGGCCCAGTGGAGGGGCTGGGCTCCTCCTTGGCCTGGAGGGGACACACTCCGCCATCTGCCCTGGACATCCCAACCATGCCTTTTCATGAGTCCTGAATTCCTGACACCTCGAACTTGGTGTCTTTCCACACCTGTGCCTGCTCTTTCCAGACTCACACTTCTATGTGGTGTTTCCTTTGCCTAGAATGTCCATTCTCCAGTCTTCTAGTGAAATCCGTCTGGTTCCTAAAGTTGGAGTGTTCTTGACATCTCCCTCCTGTGGCCCCTCTGGACTCCATAAGGCTCTGTTGGGCGCCTCCTGCTCTGGGCTTCCACGCATTTTGTTCCTATTCCACAGGCCCTGCCTGTTGTCTTGTAATCTGCCCTCCTCGCGAGGCCAGGCCTGGCCCTATGCCAGCCACCTCTGTATCCCAGCACCTTGCGTGATGCTCGACTCTTGCTCAGGCACCAATAATTGTTGCTGGATGAATGAGTAAGGGATTAAGAAGAAGATAAACACCGTTCTCTGCTTTTAGTATTACAAAACCACCCCACAATCCAAATGTGCCCATACGAAGCATTCCTGTGTAGAGAGTGTGAAGCTGCCACGAGGGCCCTGTGTCCCCTGGGTTTGCTGAGCGCCTCTTGCCAGGGGCTATTGGGGGGCTTATCTGCTGCACCCTCTTATTTACAGACGCCCCCAAACCCTCCCAGCAGTCGGGTCAGCCCCAGTTCCTCCACACTTCTTGCTCTAGCTTTGGATTCTGGAAAAACAGTGCTTTGGAAAATAAGTTCTACTTTATTTTTGTTCCGTTGAAACTTAAATGACTTTCCTAAGACATGCCTGAGGTTAGAGTGATGCGGAGAGAAAGGTCCACGGCCAAAACCCAGGCGAGCTATTTTTGTGATGTGAATGAGTGCCCTTCGCGTTTCCCTCCCGCCAGCCCGAGCACTTGTTCCAGAGAGCTGCCAGCCCGGCCGGGCTGGCGGAGCACAGGCTCTTTCTCATGTCGGGGGAGGTGGCCCGAGTGTCCCTTTGTCTTGCCTTGTGTCTGACTGAAGTAGGTGTGTGCTCCCAGCAGACACCAGGAACAGAAGGGTTTTGAGAAGCTGCTGTTTGTCATCTGCATGGGGAAGGACCTGCCCTCTGGTAACTAACGAAGAAAGACCTTGCAGTTTGATGTCCAAGGATAGGTGGGATGGTCATGGAACCCAGAGGCATGTGTGCTTTGCATTTTTTTTTTTTTTTTTTGTCTGTGCACAATGCAATGGGGCTAGGTTATGTTCATATTAGTCAACCAATTTGTAGCATCAAGAATGGTAAGTTTGCAAAGGTGCTAAATCTAGTATACTTTTCTATTTTTTCCTTTTACTAGTTACTATTTCTAGAAACATCTGGTTTGTAGCAAGATTGACCAGGTACTGTTAACAGCCAGGGTATAGCATTGTACAGTCAGTCTGTGGTTCTTTCCAGCCAGTGAGAAGCCGGGGGTGTAGGGCAGAGACTGTCAGCCAGGCTGCATTGCCAGGTGAGAAGGCACGAGTGTACATCTCGTTTACATGGTTGTGCTTAGCATTGAGCACTAAGTATTATGGTTAACATTTTAGTGTCTTAAAGCAATTTTATTTTTACTTCTCAGCACCCACCCCACCCCACCCCCACCCTCATTGCCCATGAAGCTCACCTCTGCCTCCATCTTCCTTTGCAGGTGTGACGTTTCTCCAGGTACTTCATGGTGTTCTCCTCTGTCCTCTCTGCACTGTTACTCCACACGGCTCCTGAACCATGGGGGAAAACGAGGATGAGAAGCAGGCCCAGGCGGGACAGGTTTTTGAGAACTTTGTCCAGGCGTCCACGTGCAAAGGTACCCTCCAGGCCTTCAACATCCTCACGCGACACCTGGACCTAGACCCTCTGGACCACAGAAACTTTTATTCCAAGCTCAAGTCCAAGGTGACCACCTGGAAGGCCAAAGCCCTGTGGTACAAATTGGACAAGCGTGGCTCCCACAAAGAGTATAAGCGAGGGAAGTCGTGCATGAACACCAAGGTAAGGGGAAGCCCCCGCATAGGCATTTCTTACCTTTGTGTGAATGTCCAATTGTTTTGCTCAAATGAAGGTTTCCTTTGTCTGTACACGTCGGCTTTTCCTCATTGGGAGTTTCCATCTTATCATGGTGGCCTCGGCAACCTTTCTTGTGCCCTCTCCAAGGGAGGGAAGGCCTGTGTCCAACTGAAGGCAAGGTCAAGGGCGGGAAGCAAATACCTGATGTTATCCTACTTTTGCTATTACTGCTACCACTACTACTTCTAATAGCTGCTATTTATTGAGAGACTACTATGTGCTAGGCACTTTATATCCATGGTCTCATTGCACAGTAGCCTTTTGAGCCATTTTAGAGGTGTGGAAATTGAGAAGTCAATTGTCTTGCCCAAGGTCACGTAACTGGAGGGCAACCTTGATCTGTCTGATTCTAGGGCTTAAGCCCCCAGTCCCATGGAGAGGCATAATTAGAGAGTTGTGTTCCCCCAGGTCCAAACATTTTGGAAAGATCCCCTGGTTTTGAATTAACACATTGACTGCCACACTAGAAAAAAAATTTTTTTTCCCTGGGCTGTGGTGTTTTATTACAAAAATAGAATAAAAACTTTAAAAATAATTTCTTTCTAATTTAATGAAAAAATTGTTATTTTTTATTATTTTCTGCACATGAGTTATATGCAACTTGAAAAATAGTTCATAAGGGTAAAGGGAAAGAGACATATTAGTTACTTATGCTTCACAAGGTCTCAAAATTAGCATGAGTTAAATGCAACTCACATGGCAGTTAATGTGTTAATTGGCTAGTATGTCTTTGGTCCTTACTGCCTTTTCCTCTCTCTTTCATTCTCTCCCTCCTGACACCCCTGTGTTCGCCACCTGCCCACCCCTTTCCCCAGGATGCATTTCTCTACTCAGGATCACACTGGCAGTTAACCCTGTACAAACTGATTGCATCCCCCGTTGTGTGGCATCGATGAAGGCTCATCACCCTCTGATAGCTCTGAAATGCCCCCGCCGAATGGGCAGCTAGAAGTCAAGACTTCCCAGCTGACTTCCTGGGTGGCTCCTGGGGCTGTCAGCCCTGGGCGCTGGTCCAGGCTGTGTGTTTAGGTTAAAATTGAACGTGCTGTATTTAGACCTCGCAGGAGGTAGGTCAGCCAGAGCCTTTGGAATTCCAGTCGGTGCCAATCCCAGGACAAGAGGATTGAACTCTCCATGGCAATCGGGCTGTTGTGTTTTTGTTTTGGTGATGAGGAGCTGGAGAGTCCACTGTGGGATACTTTCCGCTGCCCCGGGGAGACAGCTGCCAAGCCCTTCCAAGCCCGGGGCGCACCAACTGTACTGTACGGGACGTAGGCAGAACATTCCATCAGGCTGAAACAGACCGATCGCCTGAGCCCAGAGCAGACAAGCCATCCAGGCAGTGCCTGCCGCTGCCCTACAGAGCCCCAGCTGCAGGCAGAGGAGAGGGGGTGGTGGAGGAAAGGAGAGGGGAGGACAGGGTGGGACCAGTGTCCAGGGCACCGGTCCGCCCAGTGCTTGCCTGCCCCATTGTCATAACTTCATGGTTCATAGTTCACTGGGCAGCTCTTTAGAGTTAGAGGAGGGGACACTTATAGCCTTCAAAACGTCACCCTTCTCCGTAGTTGTATACGGTGGCTTGCCTTTTGCAAGTTCCCATAAAAGTCAGGTGGCCCAACTGAGTTATGTTCTCTCACAGAGGGTTTTCAGGGCTCCTGTTTTATTAGGAAATGCGATTGCCCCATACACCCAACACTCTGTGGCTGCTGGGGGACCCTCTATCTGAAGACGGATCTTCAGAGGGAGCCAGCAGTAGAGGGTTGGAACAGAAGGCTGACCACCGTGAAGAGGCCCTTCTTTCAAAAATCACTCATCAGTTGCCTAGCCTGTCTGGCCAGCTCCCATGTTGCAAGCTTTGATAGCTTGAAATAGAACAGCTATCTTGCGGTTGGCAGGGCACCACGGGCACCTGAGATACAAAGGGGAGGAAAACGTCTGTAGTTAGTGGTGCTAAGAGTGCCTCTTGCCCAGGGATTGTGACGCCTTTCTTGTGGGAAGGAACAAAGACATTTCAAATGAGTGGTAGCCCATCTCATAAAAACCACCTGGGTGCTGAGGAGTGGAAGATACAGTTGAAAATGCTCTGTACCTATGGACGGTGACTGTGTTAGGTCACTTGAGCTGCCCTTTCCAGCAACCCAGCTCAAACTAACCAAGCAAAATGGAAATCATTAACTCACATACATAGGAAGGGCCGCACACTCGGAGCCTTTCTCCTTCTGTCTGTAATTGGGGTGCTTTGGTCTTTGTGGGCTCCATTCCTCCCTCCTGCAAACAGACTTTTCTCCCTGTTGGTAGCCTTTCCTGCATGTCTTTATAGCTCTCTGACCCAAAAGGCTAGAATCTTCCTCTTCTAGTTCGATACTGAAAAATCTCAGGGGAGGATTCTGGTGGGGCCCCCCTCTGGGTTTGTCACGGCCAAAGCGGAACTGGCGGCTGTGACTGGCAGCCCTTCAAGCAGTCACACAATGTGGGGAGGAGCAGGTCCCCACAGACGTGGGAGTGTGGGGCAGGTAAACAACAGGTGTCCTCTACAGAGGCTGGACACTTGTCCTCCGGTTGCGGTAGAGGCTGTCTCCGCACTGGAGTCACACGTGGATGGTTAGTATCCCGCGCTGTGAGGCCGGCGCCTGTCCTCCTTGTTGCGAGTCAGACAAAGCACAGAACATGGCGCTGCCTGTCTTCCACCGTGAACAGACTCTGTCTTGCTCACACACCGCATGCAGGCATCCTTTGGTGTGATGCTTTGTGCTGAGCATTAGCCAGACCAGAAATCCTGGGCATTAACGTCCTTGTGGCTGATCGTCAGTGCTAAGCACACGACACAAGTGTATCAGGTACCACCATAAAGCCAAGCTCCTGCTTAGCCACAGGTAGAGCAGGAACAAATGAAATTCGGCCGGAGCCCCGACCTTTGCACTGATGTGGACGCATCTCAGTACATCTGGAGTGGTCGGGGCCTCAGCATGTGTCTCACAGCAGGTGCAGCCCCTAGCACTGTGCCGCTGCACTCGTGCCAGCAGTGAGGGAATGAGTGTGTGTGCACATCCATGTGCGTGCGGAGATGGCGGGGCCAGGCTGGGGACCAGGAGCTATTACTGATAATATTTGGAGAAGAAGGGTCTGGTAAGGTGCCAGGGGACAAGGAGAATGGCCTGGAATGTCCGTAGAGCAATGGCTCAGGTGCCGGTTGCATAATCTGACTTGAGATCATTGTTTATTATTGATTATCATTTATGAGGGTTTTGTCAGGCACTTAATAATTCTTTCCCTGGGTGTGACTCTGTTTGGATAAGGATGAGGTGAACCAAGCATCAAGCCAAATTAACTCTTTCAGGACTGATACCGTAACACCTGGCTCAAGTGTCGCATCCAGTGTTCACAGGGAAAGCAACCCGGAAGAACCTGCAGTACATAATTTGGTAGGGGAAATGCCATCATCACGAAATCATGGACTCTGGTTTTTTTTTATGTAAATCTTTAATGCTGGAAGAAACTTAAGTGAATGTTATGTACAATCTCTACATTTGATGAGTGACAGACAGGAGCCCAGGCGTCCGAAGCTATTCAGCTGAAGCTAGTGAGTGGCAATTTTGGGATTTGGACTCTATTAACTGTTTTGCTCTTATATTCTTTTGTTCATTCATTCATCAGCAGATGTTTCCAGTGCCCTCACCTTACTAGGTATTTGGCAGGGAGAATAGTTTTAAAGATGAATAAAAAGTGGTTCCCACTTGAGTTTTTTGTAAAGCAGACAGAAATGTAATTATTTCTGCATTTGTCCACCTATTTAATCATTCATAAGGTGAATAATTATTGACCAGCTACTATGTGCCAGGTATTTGTGTAAGTACCTACCAGCCACTTAATAGCTCTGTGGCCTTGGGCAAGTTACTTAAAATCTCTGATCCTCAGGAGCATTCTCTATAAACGAGGGGTAATAATGGTTCCTACGTCATGGAGTTACTGAGGATTAAGTAAGGTAACCTTTGAAAAGCATTTGGAGTGCTGCCTGGCATCCTGGTAAGTCATCAGTAAACATTTAGCCATTGAGGCCAGGCCGCAGTGGCTCACGCCTGTAATCCCAGCACTCTGAGAAGCCAAGGCGGGAAGATCGCTTGAGGTCAGGAGTGTAAGACCAGCCTGAGCAACAGTGAGACCCTGTCTCTACCAAAAATACAAAAATTGTCTGGACACAGTGGCATGCGCCTATAGTCCCGGCTGCTCAGGAGGCTGAGGCAGGAGGATCTCTTGAGCCCAGGAGTTTGAGGTTGTAGTGAGCTATGATGATGCCACTGTACTCCAGCCTGTAGTGATGGAATGAAAGTCTGTCTTTAAAAAAAAAGAAAAGAATTCATCTATTATTATCATTAACATCCTAAGTGCTGTGGGAGAGAGGTGTATACGCTGGTCTATAGGAGTATAGAAAAGCAAGTAACTGTGCCTGCGGTAGTCTGGGAATGCTTCCTGGAAGAGGAGATATGATGTGGGGCTGGAGAGATGAGTATAAGTTTGCCATGTGGAGCTTAGGAACCATTAGAGGGAACACAGGAAGAATGATATATCCTAGGAAGAGTGTGTTGCTTGTGTCATGGGAAAGAAGGGGTGTGTAGGGAGTGGGGAAAGGGGGAGAGCCAGAGAGAGTGGAATGGGAGGATGGGAGGAGACAGGGAGAAGAGCCTCCTGGACCAGAGTGTGAATGGAGGGGCCCATGTCCAAACAGAGGGCCTGGGGAGCCATTGACGCTGAGCCCCCGACTCCCAATCCAGGCCAGGGGTCTTCTCACCACCCTCCATGGTGTTGCTAAATAATCACAGGTGACCATTTCAGACGAGGAGGCATTTGTACATCATTGCCATGAAAGCACGCTTACAGGAAGTGACTCATGGACTCTTGTCACTAGCAGGAATGGGCCTCCCCCATACAATGAAAACTCCTGTGTTATCCTTTTAGAAGGGTATGTCTGCCTATCATGAGCACCTCACACCTTTGCACTTTGCTCCTGAACGTGACCCTTGCCCAGCTTCACTCCTGCAGCTCCTCCCCAGAGTGAGCCAGGCCCAGAGTATGCTCCCCTCTGTAGCAAAGCACAGCAGGGAGGCAGAGAGGTGGGGCAAGCACGTGTTGGGGTGGGAGGGGGAAGCCAGAGCGGAAGGCTGCTACCTCTCGGCCTGGAGAGGCCTGTCCGACATTCCCGACCTCTGAAATCACCCACCGCGGGGTGCTGGCCGGGGCATGTCAGTTCCTGCTTTGCCTGATACAGGGACAGTTGCAGCCCAGCTGATAAAGCAGAGCAGGGTCTCCGGGGTGCGAAATTCTGTACCAGCCCAACAAAAAGCTTTCACAAACTCTGTCCACTTACCTAACAGTGGACGGCGGCACCGCTACGTTGAGCAAGTTTTTGAGCCTGGATTCCCAGTCGGGTCGTGTTGATGGCTGCGCTTGGCGTCACCACTCCACGTGGAGTGTGTGGGGCTCGCACGAGTGCGTGCGCCGGGCATCATACAGGAGCTTGAGTGAATCCAGTTCACAGTATCATGCTAAGGAGAAAAGAACTTTTTTGGCTGTCTTCCCAGGAAGTGGCTAATCCAGGTTCCCTGCGGTCCATTATATAAATATATGTGGAAAGATTTTCTTATCTTGTTAAGAAAAAACTAATTTTATTTAATTAAAAAAGAAATGCATGCTCATGATAAAAAAATAACTCAAGTGGGATAAGAATATAGAGTGTGAAAAGAAGTTGCTTTTCCCCATCCCCCCATTTCCCCCTCATAGAGGCCACTGCGTACCCTTTGCGGTGTGCCCTCCCTGGGGGGTCTCCGCGTGTGTGTATACGCGCGTGGTGTGTGTGCACGTTATGGGTCTGCACACCCCCACCCCGATTTTCTTACAGGAACCACCTATACACGTTTGTTCTAGACTTGTTCTGCATTTTACTTTTTCCATTCAATCTTTGCGATTGGTTCATATCAGTGTGTATGGATCTAGCCCTTTTATTCCTTGCTTTTCCCACTTTATGGCTGCATCACAATTTGTTTACTTAGTTTCCAGTCTTTTGCCATTTTAAACAGGGCTGTAGTCCATTTCCCTAACCACACTTCTTTGTAGACGTGTAAAAGCTTATCTATAGGATAGAGTGTGAGAATTTTTGAGTCAAAGGGTATGTGTCCTGCGTGTAAAAATTACAGGCATTGTCAAATCCTCCTCCCTAGCGTGGACACTCCCACCAATAATTCGGGGAAGTACAAAGGAGAGTCTTTCTTCAAAAGGGAGGTGCCACAGTGGGACATGGCCTGCTTGGATCTTTGGCCTTGCTGAGTGGGCGTGGATGGGCACCCTCTGAGTCCTGCAGCCTGGGCGCCCTCAGACGGGGCCGCTGGGTGAGGAGCAGTCCAGCAGCGACATGGTAGGGATTGCTACCGCCCCTCACAACAACAACAACGATTTTATTACTGTTGTTACCACCTAACATTTGCATTGTGCTTTATGGTTCGCAACATAGTTTGATATTCATGGTTTCATTAAGAAGTTTGCTTTTTCAGTGAAAGTGAATGCTCTTTAAAGGAAGAACACATGTAAGTGTATCAAATTGAATATACTTATATTTGTTTTCAAAATTTGGCGAATAATGAGAGATTTCAGGGCCCTGGGCTATAGAGGGTCTGTGCTATTAGTGCTCAACAGAGGCCTGGGCTGGCTAACTTGTTCTCTTTCTGATTCAGTTCAAGCAAATATCACCTCCTCCTGGGAGCCCTCCCTGACCTCCTCCTCACTACCTCCTTCTCTTATTCCATCCCCAGTCTGGGGTTGGTGCCCCAGTGGACTCCCACATTCTCTGTTCCTATTGCTGTCTCGCTGATCAGTGTCTCGTGTTGATTCTCTGTCCGTCTCTTTCCCACTTGACTGTGAGCTCCCTGAGTTTAAGGACCATGTCTGGCTCATCTCTGGGTTTCAAGCACCCAGCACAGGGCTTGGCACAGGGAAGGTGCTCAGAGATAGATGAATGAACTCTGTGGCTCAAGGGGCTTCTTTCTGGAGCTGTACCCGGTGAGCCCTGGTATTTCCAACCCTTGATAGAGGGTTTGCAGAAACCGGTATGAGCCAATCCCTTCATTTCCTTATTTAAGCATCTGTCCAAATTTACATCTCATCATTGCTCCCTGTCGAGCCGGGGTGGTGGCCACAGCCTTGACTAGCCTTGACTAGCATCTGGCTGCCCGTGGAGCTTTCGAAAGGGATGGGACATCAGCCAGTAGGCTTGTGGGGCTGAAAGTCTGGGCCTCCTTTTTCTTGGAGAAAAAATAAAACCGTCTTGCAGTTCCTGGCCCACCCAGGGTTGTACAAGGCCCTTGGGAATCTCTGGCCGGGATTATCCAAATAAATGTGTACTGCTGGGCAGGGCAAAAGGAAACCATGAAGCAGATTAACACTCTGCTTCCCAGACTGGAAGGTACACCCTGACTTTCCTTTCCTGCTCATTGGAGACTCTTGATCTGCTTTGCTTTTTTTTTTTTCTTCCCCCACAATAAAGAATATCTAGGAGATCAGTATATTTTATGGCCAGAGAATTCTCCCACCTGGTGTGAATATATCTGTCTACCTCCTACCCCCCTGGGTGGGTACCAGGCCGAGTTCAGACCCTGGCCACAGGACAGGTCCTGGGCAGTTCCCTGGGCCAGATTGTGCCCCTCCACTGAGTTCGTGAGGATTGCATTCGGCTGCAAGTACCTGATAAATCTGACCATGGAGACTAAAATAAATAGGGGCTTATTTTTTTTAACAGAAGTCAGAAGAGAGGTAGTGACTGGAGGTTCAGTAGCTGTGTTCTCTGATTCTCTGGGCCAGTGCTGTCCAATAGAAATATAATGGGAGATACATATGTAATTTAAACATTTCTAGCAGCCACATTTGAAAAATACAAAGAAATAGTGAAATTAATTTTTATAATGTATTTTATTTAATTATAAAATAAGGGGTGCTCAGAGAGCAATGCTTGGATATAACTTTGGACAGGCAAATGAGGAAATGAAGGGATTGGCTGGCACTGGTTTCTGCAAAGCCACTATCAAGGCTTGGAAATACCAGGGCTCACCCAGTGAAGCTAATATATCCACAATTTTTATCATTTCAACATGTAGTAAGCATAAAAAAATGATTACTGAGATATTTTACTTTGTTATATGAAATCTCCAAAATCCTGTATGCATTTTACAGGTCGTCTCAATTCAAGCCAGCCACATTTCAAGTGCTTAATAGCCACATGTGGCTAGTGGGTGTTGAATTGGACAGTGCGGCTTTTTCTTACACTCATCACCTTATAGACACAAGGTGGCTGCTGTAACTCCAGCCTTCACATCTGCTTTCAATGCAGGAAGAAGGTAGAAGGGGCTGCTCTAGCTACATACATTTCCTTATCATATAGGCAAAAGTGTTCCCAGAAATATTAAAATATAAGTTCCATGGGGGCTGGAGTTTTTGTCCATATCTTCTTTGATGATATGGTAACCTAGGGTAATGTCTGACACATAATAGGTATTTGTCACAGGTTGAATTCTTCAAAAGCAAATGCTTGCAAGGTATTTGAAGTGCAGGGTGTTCATTAGCAATCAACACCTGTGAAAGGAATGGGGGAAGAGGCAGGATTGAGCTGAGGAAGAAGTCAAACTGTGTAGTAGAGAACCAAATGTCTGCAGGTTCAAGCAATTAGGTCTTCTATTCAGCCTTTGAGCAAATGAGTTTTTCAAGAGACAAGGGTAGGAAGCTACGCGGTTCTCGGTTGATCTCTAGGATGGTCAGCTATAAGCTACCAGCTCTCTGTGTAACACATATTAACATATATACCAATGAAAAATATTGAAATATATGAACATATATGGTTATAGAAGTTTATAACTAAGGAGAGTATATAACTTAAGGAGAGTTGTAAATGTAAGAGTATATACATATATTTTTATCATATATAAAATATGTTACATAAAAAGGTATCCATATCAAGCTTCTATTAGCTTCTTGGAAAGACAAACCAAGTATGTTATAATTTCAGAGCTTGCTCAGAGCTGTCAGCTGAGTGTCACATATTTCACTGCAGCCTGGCATACTCTCCACCTCCTGCCGTCTGTCACAGTCTCAAGAGATGTGAATACAGGCTAGCGAGCTACACCAAAGGCTTGTCCTCGGGAATTCTTCAGTGGAAAGATTTTCTTCTCAGGACGCTTTCTCCAGGGGAGAGCTGTCTAAATCAGAGAAACACACCAGGGGAAATGCTTTTAAGTCCCAATCTGGAATATTTAAGCGCAGGACGTTCCATGTGCCCTTCCACCCGAGGAACGAGCACATTGATGTTTTACCATGTGGCTGCTTGTTGCTCCTCACTAGTTACAAGAAACTGATTGCATGTATTTATTCCTTTTTCTTTTTCCTGCTTTCCAAATTTGCCTTTTTAAATTGTGGTAAAGTACATATAACATAAAATTTGTCATCTTAACCATTTTTAAGTGTGTAATTCAGTGGCATTCATTACATTCATGACCATGTACAACCATCACCAGTTTCTATTTCCAAAATTTTCCATCCCTGCAAAGAGAAACTCTGTAAACATTAAGCAAAAACTCCCCATTCCCTTCTCCCCCCAGCAATCCCTGATAACCTCTAATCTTTCTGTCTCCATAAATTTGCCTGTTCCGGATATTTCATGTAAGTGGAGTCATTGTGTTAGGTTTATTTCTCTTAGCACAATATTTTCAAGGTTTATCCATATGGTAGCACATGTAAAAACTTCATTCCTTTCTTTTCTTTTTCAATCTTAATAACTTATTTAACCCAATGTTTCAAAATTATTATCATTTCAGCATGTAATTACTATAAAAATATTTAAAGATAAATTTGCATTTTTTGTACTAAGTCTTCAAAATCTGGTGTGTATTTTATTCACATAGAACATCTCAGTGTGGATGCTAAAGTTTAATCAGAAATATTTAACCTGTATTTCGATTTCCTAAAATGTATGATTGAAAAAGTAGATTCACATACCCACATTATTCCAATCATACTTAAAACTTGTCCAATAACTGAATTGAGTATGAGGTTTTTTTAACTGTGATAAAATATACATAAGATAAAATTTACATTTTAACCATTTTTAAGTGTATAGTTCGGTGGCATTAAATACATTCATATCATTATGCAATCATCACCACCATTCATCTCTACAATCTTTTTCATTTTACAAAACTGAAACTCTGTACCTACTAATCAATAACTCTCTACTCCTTCCTAGCCTCTGGCAACCACCATCCTACTTTCTGTCTCTAGAATTTAACTACTCTAGGTACCTCGTAAATATGTACCCATACAGCATTTGTGACTGGCTTATTCACTGAGCTTGATGTCCTCAAGGTTCATCTATGTTGTAACATGTGCCGGAATTTTCTTCATTTTAGGGCTGAATAATATTCCATTGTGTGTATACACACATTTGTTTATCCATTCATTCATCGATGGACACTCGGGTTTTTGGCACCTTTTGGCCACATGTTATGAATAATGCTGCGATGAAGACTGGTGTACAAGTATCAGTTTGAGTCCTTGTTTTCCCTTTTTTGGCATATATACCTAGGAGAAAAATTGCTGAGTTATACGGTAATTCTATTTTTAACTTTTTGAGGAACCACCAGACTGTTTACATTTACTCTTATTTTTAAAATTGCCATCCCTGAGTTAAATTTTTCACAGTTATTAACTCATTCAAAAAATCATCTTGAGTGTCTGTTACGTGCCAGGCATTGGGAATACAGCACTAAAGAAAAACAAAGTCCCTGTCCTCTTAGCGTTTATGTTCTTGTTAGTGAGAGACAGTAAACAAATGTGTGTGGTCCGAGTGTGTGTGTGTGCGTGTGTCTAGAGGTGGTAAGTCCTAGGTTGAAAACACCGCAGGGTAGGGGAGCGTGGGTTGCTGTTTGATGTAGGATGTCCTTGGAAGGCTTCTAGGAGATGGTGGCATTTGAGCAGAGACCTAAAGGAAGTCCAGTCATGAGCGTGCAGCTCTTAGAGGGAAGAGAAGTCTAGGCAAAGGGCACAATGGCAGGTGCACAGGTGCTGACAAGCCAGTGTGCTCAGTATGTTTTTGAAACAGCAAGGAGACTCGTGTGGCTGGGAGGAGCCAGGGGTGTTAAGAGATGGGCCAGAGAGAGTGGGGTTGGCCTTGAAACCACTGGATGGACTTTGTCGTTTACCCCAAATGAGATGCGAAGCCACAGGAGGCTTTTGGGTGGAAAGTAACATGATCTGACTTCCCCATAAAAGGAATTGTGAAATCTCGGGGATGAAAAACATAAAGGTAGACTGGGGTCCCTCCCATCTGTGAGTAACAGCCGTCTCAGGCCGAAAGAATTTATTGCATCCCGTGCTCATGATGTCTGAGGAGCTGCCTGCTCTTTCCCCATATACCAGCAGACCAGGGCCAGGCTGGAGCCAGCCTCGCTGCCAAGGTCAGGGCCATTCTGATTTAAAGTCTTCTTGGAAGAAAAAAAAATCCTCTGGAATAGCCACAGCACTTAACACTACCCGTGTCTCACTAACTGTGTGGTCTTGCTTCTTGGAGCTTCTGTCTCTTCTTCTATGCCACGGGAATAATAATAATGATAGCTGTTATCTCACGGGGCTGGGGTGAAGGCTATGTGAGGAAACGCACATAAACATTTAAAATGCCTGGTAGCTGTTAGTCACCTCCTTCTCCTTCTTGAGTCTATCCTATTGCCTTTTGCGACACAACTTTTTTTTTTTTAACATAAAATTTACCATTTTAACCATTTTTAAGTGTACAGTTCAGTGGAATTAAGTACATTCACGTTTGTGTGCAGCCATCACCACCATTCATCTATAAAACTTTTTTCATCTTGTAAAACTGAAATTCTGTACGTTAAAAATTAATGACTCATTTCCCCCTCCCCCAGCCCCTGGCAACCACTATTCTACTTTCTGTGAAATTTGGTAACTCTAACTGCCTCATATGAGGTTCTTAGAGTAACCAAACCACAGTATTTGTCCTTTTGTGACTGCCTTATTTCACTTAGCAAAATGTCCTCAAAGTTCATCCATGTCATAACATGTGTCCATATTGCCTTCTTTTTCAGGGCTGAATAATATTCCGTTGTGTGTATGTATCACATTTGTTCATTCATCTGTCAGTGGACACAGGTTACTTCCAAGTTTTGGCTGTTCTGAATATGGATATACAAATATCTCTTCAAGACCCTGCTTTCAGTTATTTTGGGTATACAGAAGTGGAATTGCTGGATCACATGGCAATTCTATTTTTAATTTTTTGAGGAACCATCATCCTATTTTCCATAAGGGCTGCACCATTTTACATTCCCACCAGCAGTGCCAAGCATTCGAATTTCTCCACATCCTCACCAATATGTATTTTTTGTTTTCTTTTATAGTAGCCGTACTAGCGGAGGTGAGATGGTGTCTCATTGTGGTTTTGATTTGCATTTCCCTAATGATTAGTGGTGTTGAGTGTCTTTTCCTGTGCTTATTGTCCATTTGTATGTCTTCCTTAGAGACATGTCTATTCAAGTCCTTTGCCCACTTCTGAATAAGGCTGTATGTTTTGTTGTTGTCGACTTTTAAGAATTCTCTATATATTCTGGATATTAATCCATTGTCATATATGGGATTTTAAAATATTTTCCCCCATTCTAGGGGTTGCCTTTCTACTGGGTTGATAGTATCCTTTGTTCCACCAAAGTTTTTAATTTTGGTGAAGTCCAGTTCATCTATTTTCCTCTTCTTGCCTGTGCCTTTGGTGTCATATCCAAGAAATTGTTACCAAATACGGTATCATGAAACTTTTGGCCTATATTTTCTTCTAGGAGCTTTATAGTTTCAGCTCTTAGGTTTCGACCTTTCATCATTGTGAGTAAACTTTTGTGCATGGTGTTAGGGAAGGGCATGCAACAAGTTTTCATTTTTCAAAGTCTTCTTTGTGTTTTTTCTCCTTTTGCGTAGTGAATACTTGGTATCTTCCAAGGGTTTGTCTCTGACTCCTGTTCTGCCGGGTGTGCTTTCTCAGGGAAAACTCAGCCACACTCTCCTATCACCCCATGAGGATGACTCTCCACATTTCTGTCCCTGCCCTGTACCCTCTCCTGAGCCCCATGCCCTCACTGAGGTACCCTGATATTGTGAAATGCGTATTTGGTTTTCCCTGATGCCTGACACACAGCTCCTAAAACCGTTGGAATTTTGTATGCTAATAAGGTAGCGTCAGGATGGGGGCTGGTCCCCTGAAAGAGGGGCCAAAGGTTAACTTGATCATCAATGATTTAATTAGTCATCGCTACATAATGGAGCTTCCATAAAAACACAAAAGGACTGGATTTGGAGAGCTTCTGGATAGCTGCACGCACAGAGGGGCCTAGAGGGTGGCATGTCGGGAGAGGGCACAGAAGCTTCCCGCCCCTTCCCACACGCCTTGCCCTGTGCATCTCTCCCATCTGGCTGTTCATCTGCATCTTTTACAGTATCCTTTATAATGAGCTGATACATGTAAGTAGGTGTTTCCCTGAGTTCTGTGAGTGCTCTAGCAAATGGGTGGAACCTGACGAGGGGGACATGGGAACCCTTGATTTACAGCCCGTTGGGCAGAAGTGTAGGTGACCACCTGCTACTTGCGACAGGCATCTGAAGTGGGGGCAGTCTTGTGGGACTGAGCCCTCAACCTGTGGGATACCGTGTCGGGATCGAATTGAATTAGAAGACACCACTGCAGAATTGGTTGCTGGTGGGGAGAAATTCCCACACATGCTGGTGACCAGAGGTCACAGAAGTATTGTGTGTTGGTTGTGTTGTGAGAGTATCGTAAGGGAAAAACAGTTTGTTTTTCAACTCAGGTAACGTCTAGATGTCTTCAGGATGCCCCTCCAGCACCTTTGAACACACCCAGCCCCTTCTTTCTGCAGCCTGCTGTCTTCGTCTGTTTCAATGTCCTGAAGGCTCACACCCTGCAAGCATTTTGGACTCCCACCTCCTTTCTGCTTCCACATCCAATCAGTTGTCAAGTCCTGCTGCACCTTTCTCTGCGATTTTATTCACACCTGTCCCCTGCTGTCCCTTCCCACCCTCCCACTTTGGTTTAGGGACTGGCTGATCACAGCTGCCAGCCTCTGGACTGTCCCGTGGCCTTCCCTCCCCTGCAGCCCGGCTACCTACTGGCCCCTGCGGAGTCCTCTTCCCAAGCACAGCTCTGACTGTGCCTCTGCGCAAACTCAGGGGCTCCCCAGCGCCTGTGGATTAAAGTCCCAGCTCCAGCCTGGCGGGGTGCCCTGCCGCTCAGCCCATCCCTGCCTCGCCGACCTGTCTCCCACAGCTCCCAGTGGGCTGCGATATAGCCACACTACTCCCCTGCTCTCAGCCTCTCCTCCACCCTACCCCTGGCCGGCATTGCTGGCACTTTCTGTGTTCGATCTGTGAACGCCCTGTCCTCAGAGAACCTGGTCCTTTGCGGCTCCAGTAGCTTCCGCTTCCCCTCTTCTCAGCAGCCCATCCCAGGGCCACACCTAGGAGTTTGCCACCACCAGAACTGCCCCACCCAAACTCTCACTGGAAACGCTCCTGTCTGACCACAGCTCGGAGCTGCTGCTCCTCTCGCTATGCCACTCTCCGAAACCTGCTGCAAACCCAGGTTTCCATCCTCAGCCAACGCCTCCCCCTCCTCCCCACCCAGCAGCCTCCCCCGGCATCATCTCTTGCCCATGGTGGGGCCCGTGTTGTGCCTTTGCAATCACGGTTGGCAGCTTCTCGGCGCCCCTGACTGCAGGCTGCCCCCACCTGAGGAGGCTCTAACACAGTGTCCTGCTCTCGAGGGCTGCCTGGCGCTGGTTGGTGTCGTTACTGAGTTATGGTAACTTAATGCTGAGCCTCTTAGTGCTGCTGGGACAGCCTTTTCAGAAAACCGAGCCAGTTTCCTGTCTGTTTCGATTCCCACGCAGCTGTTCTCACCCTTTACCTCCCTCCCTCTCTCTCAGCTCCTTCCCTTTAAGCAGCCATCTGACTTCTCACAAAAACCAGTATTTCTCCTTCCCTTCTCAACCAAATGTCTGGGGAAGATAATCTCCCTCCCTATTCCTTGCTCCCGTGTCTTCACCTCCCTTTTCTCCCCCGACCCACTGTAACCCGCTTCATTCCCCCGTGCCAGTAGAAATGCTTTCTTTAGAGCCACTAGAGGCCTCGGAGTTAGCAAAGACCATGACTGCCTTTGTGTTCTCATCTACTTGGCCTCTTTCAGACATCTTGGCTGTGGTTTGTCACCATCTCCTTGAAACTCTCTTCTCCTTAAAGACACACCTAGGTGTAGACCGTGAGCCATGGTCCTTGAGGAGGGGAGAAGGTAGGTTATGCTGCTTTGCAAGGGATTGTAAACCCAAGTATTAGCAGGTCTGGACTCTCCCAGTGTTTCTGTATTTTCCTGGCAGGAAGGTTTTCCATGCAGAGCGTGCCGCTGGCCTCGCTTCTGGTCTGCTGCACGTGGCCACAGGTGTGGGTGGCATTGATGGATGATCCTCTCTTGTGCTGCAGGCACTTGTGTTTTTGCCTGTCACATTTACTCTGAAGCTCCCGATCATATGGAATGACTTATCCATTGTTAGATTTAATAACACATCACAAGAACTTTGTAAAAGCTCTTCTGTTTACAAGCAATTTTGCATCTAGAATCTCATTTGATTCTCACAATAGCTCTGAGGTAATAAGGGGCGGGATTGCTGTCCCTACTTTACAGATGAGAACAGTGAGCCTCAATTGGGATAAAGGAATTGCCTGGAATTACATGGGGATAAATGGAAGAATGAAGAATGTTCAAAACCAGTGGTCCCAGACATTAGCATACAGTCGATCCACCTTTGTTTAAGGGCTTCAGTGGAGAAAGTGATTTTTGGAAAGATATAGATGCATTGTCTCTCCAGGCACACTATTTCTTCAACACTTAGTGTTGGGTGGCGAGGATACAGAGAGAGCTCAGATATTATATTTACCTTTATTTTTCAAAACAAATCCTGCTTGAAATATTTAAGGTAGGCAACAGCATTATTTTGTGTTTATAAATTTCTGACTTTAGACTTTCACATTTGAGTGTTTGCTTATTATAAGTTCTCGATTAATGTCCTGGTACCATGAAGTTGTTTTGGTGGAGGTAGTAGTTTGAAATTTGGGGTTAAAGATGACATTGGTAGCCTTATGTCAGTTTTAGCATCTAATTGATTTTGTTTTCTTTATACGAATTCAAAATTCATATAGACAAGTAGGGAGCTTCAGGTAAAATAGTTTTTCCTAACTGCTTACTTTGCAATCTCTTCAATCACAGTCATCTAGTGTCTCATGTGATAATCTAGAAATTTGAACGTGCAATAGGTGCATCTAACTTGCTTTAAGATTCCACTTTGAAACCAAAATTTTCTGCTTTGCAAGATGAAGGCAATATTACCCACTTCAAAGAATGGTTATGAGTAGGAAATGAGTTAGCTTGGCAGGGGGGCTGCAACACTGTGACATTCTGTAAATAGTAACAGTTATTATTTTGTACTTCAGTTTTAAGGAAGAGGTTGACAATTGTGTCTCACGCTGGGGATTCATAGCAGTGCTGATCTGGTACACGGATTTTTAATCTTTAGAGATCTGTGAGCTTGGATGGAAAAAAAATTTATTTTCACTGACCTCTAACTCTGCAGTCCCCAATCCCGAGGTTTAGGAATAGTATCGTTCTGTGGCCCGTTAGGAACCAGGCCGTACACAGGAGGTGAGTGGCAGGTGAGCAAAGCTTCATCTGTATTTACAGCCGCTCCCCATCACTGGTATCACTGCCTGAGCTCTGCCTCCTGTCACAACAGTGGCAGCATTAAATTCTCATAGGAGCTCGGACCCTACTGTAAACTGTGCATGTGAGGGATCTAGGTTGCGCACTCCTTATGAGAATCTAATGCCTGATGATCTGAGGTGGAGCTGAGGCAGTGGTGCGAGCGCTGGGGAGCAGCTACAAATACAGATTATCATTTGCAGAGAGGTTTGACTGTACAATAAATGTAGTGTGCTTGAATCATCCCAAAACCATCCCCCCCTCTCCCCCCAGTCCATGGAAAAATTGTCTTCCATGAAACTGGTCCCTGGTGCCAAAAAGCTTGGGACCACTGCTCTAACTGACATGTGGCATACCCCCCAATTATGAATGTAGGCAGCAAACCTGCATTAGCAGTGCCTGTGACTTTGTCACCAATAGAATTTTCATTTCTTCTTGCAGTGGTCACAGACATCTCAATCCATGCTTTACGCATATTATTACTGACAAATTATGTGTTAGGCTTGCAGCTAGATCTTGTTATTTAATGTATTATTAGATACGTTAAATGTGTTAACATTTTGTCTTCTGCATTTAAAGATAATATTCTGAGAAAATGTCCGTAGGCTTTACCAGGCTGCCGGAGTGGCCCATGGCATAAAAGTGGTGGAGGACGCTGGTCTGATGTCACAGAGCTGGGAGTAGCGGTTGGGAGCCCGGTGGGGCCTGACCATGTGCGGCGGCGAGGGTTTGCTGGGGAGAGCCTGGGAGGGAGATGGGGTCAAATCTCTGTTCCTTCATTTATTAGCTTTGTGACCCAGGGCCAATTACTTTACCGGCTTGAGTCCCAATTTCCGCTTCTGTAAAACAGCAATATTAAAACATACCTTACCAGCTTTAACAAACACATAAACTTCATTCCTAGCATTAGGAAGTCCTCAGAAAGGTAGACTCCTCTCTCCCTTCCTCCCTACTCCATCCTGTTTCCCTTGCATGATGTGAGAGGTTTTAGTAGATGGCCTCTCTAAGGTCTCTCTTTCATGTCTTGTGACTCTGTCTTTGCTTTAATTAAGACCACACCAGACCGTCCATTGCTGTTTGAGGCAGAGCTGGTGTCGTAGCACTTACATGGGACGGCCAGTCTTCCTTTCCCGGGGCAGAGGCGAGAATCACAGGCTCTCGACCCTTCCTGCTCTGTCCACCTTGGCTCTCGCTGGCTCTCGTCCAGCCTGAGCTCATGGGTTGGGAATGCGTTGGCTGATCCTCTGCTCCCTGGAGCACCCGCGAGGGGGCCTTTGGAGTGACACATTCTGAGACCCCTCCCTGCACTAAGTGTCTGGACCCTCTGATAGCAGGCCTGGGAAACCCATTAATGTCCTACGCGGCTCTGCAGGCTCACGTCCACTCTTGCTGCTCCATCTGTTGTTTCAAGCCAACTGTTGTTAGACGGAAAAATGCAGCCTATTGTTGTCTTGGTGGAAAGGCGCTATAATGACGGAATGCTTTCTTTGTACGGGAAGTTAGGAGTATGTGGGACGGGGGAGCAGCTCAATGCCGTCATGTAACCATATCCTGACTCATTTTTGTTTTTGTTTTTCTTCATTAAGCTCTGAATCAAAAAAGGCTTTGTGGTCACTGGGTTCAGATCACATGCACTGTGGTCTTGTTTTTTGGTTGTTTAACTGTCCTGGGCCTTGGAACCACGTTCTAGCTCAACTCAATTTTCAGAGTAGGCAAACATGTATGGTGCTGCGCTATTCATTAAAATGATTGCCAGAGTCCTGGCCAGGTGGACCCTGTCTGTACTCTGCCTGTCCTTCTCCCTGTCCCAGCCCAGACACGGGGCCTCCACTCCAGCCCAGAGCCCAGAATCTAACCACCTGTGCTCCTCTCAGGCCTGCGAGAGAATTGAGTGTGAGAGAGCAAATGTTTCTAGACTGAGCTGAGCCAGGAGATGTTAAGTATCACTGCAGGATGCTGGGGACTGTCGAGATGAGAGGGACCGTCTTGCCAGGACATTTGAGAGGGAGGTGTGCTAAGGGCTCTATTGAGATAAACCACCCTTGAGGCTCTCATTTCTTTGAGCCATGGAGTGAGGTAGTGGTGTGGTGTGGTCTTTGAAGTCAGGCCAACTTGGGTTTGCATCCCACAGCTGTGTGACCTTAAGCATGTTACTTAACCTCTCTGTGCCTCAAATTTCTTAATTGTAAAATGGGGATGATAATAGTACCCAACTCAGCGGGTGATTGTGAGGCCTGGGTGAGTTAATGTATGTAAAGCACTCAGAACAATGCCTGGCACAGGGTAAGAGTATTACTGCTGTCATTACTGTTGGTCAGGGTAAAAGGCATCTGGACACTGGGGCTCTCTGTCTTGGCCACCTCCCTGCCCTGTGAGCTGCTCCTTGTTCACCATTCCCCGAGGCATTAAGTGTGGGTGTCTTTGTCCCCGGGGAGGGTCCCACTGCAGACGCCGGCCGTGTGCACACCTGCCCTTGGAGGCTGCGGAGTGGGTGGTCAGCCGCTTCTCTGAAATTGTGGCCTGGGAGAGGTGAAGTGGGGAAAGGCCAGTCTCACTTTCCACAGGGTGCCGAGCTCCTGAGTGTCCTGCACTGTCATCCATCCCAGAGAACGTCTGTCCAACGTTGAGGTTTACGATGAAATCGTCTGAGCTTTTCTGAGATGTTTCGTAAATAGATTCCAGACAAGCTGGGCCTTTCCGTATTTTTACTGACACAACAATGAGCTTGTGGGAACCATTGCTTCAGTCTGCTGGGGGATGGGAGGTTGGGCAAGTTAATGCAGTGGTTAATAACAACAGTGGCAACTAACCCACACTGGGCCCTACAGTTTCTAATTCCCCTGAAAGCCTCAGGAGTTGGCGTGGTTATCCCATCAGACAGATTGGTTCAAGGACTCATCAGCTCAGCCTCTTGTGCTCAGAGTCTCTCTAGGTAGCTGGGCCTTCTGAATCTGTCTGCCTTAGGAGTTTGCATGGCAGGAAGCAAGGCTCCATGTAGCCTAGTGTGTTATGGAAAGGCCAATGGCAAAAGGAGGGGGTGCCCACCTACCTCCTCCAGGATGCCTCCTGTGTAAATGAGGCATTTGGAAAGTGTTCAGAGTAGTGGTTAGCTTTCATTTAACAAGGCAGACGGACGGACGGATGGATGGATGGATGGAGGCATGATTGCACTATTTTAGATGCTGGAGATAAATAAGTGGTTGCTCTTAGAATAAAAACCATTACTAATTATTCAGTGCTAGAGGGAATAGTGAAGAAATATTCTACATGTTAGCCGTTCAAACGTGCCTTCCTACACAGAAGATGGGCTTCATTACTCGAATCCCTTATTTTTGATCCAAGCCACTCATGCTTCCTTCCCATCCCCATGACAGAGTCTGCCATTGCTGGCTATGTTGGCTGGGGCAGGAACCTGAGCCTCCCAGCAACGCTCTGATGTGTCGGTGCTACTTTTCCCATTTCATGGATGAACAGACTGAGGCTGGAGGAGACCAGATCCCTGAAGTGGAGGAACAGTTCAGCTTTTAGTTCTCAGTTCAGTTCTAGTTCTTCGTGTTCTTTGTACTGTGCTAGACTGCTCAGCTTTCCCAGTGGAGGCAGCAAGGACATCCGAGTATATAGAACAGAAGTTCTAGGTTTAAGATCTCTGGAAGCCTGGAAGAAGCCAAGGTGACATTCCTATACCCTGTCATGCTTCTTGTAAACTGCTTCGAATTGAATCCCAACCCCAGCCTGGGATCATGTTTTCAAAATACCACCAAAGTGTTTGAAATTCTATACCTTCTTTGCCGTACACTATGTGCTTCCCATGCACATAGTAGGTGCTCAACAAAGGAGTCCTGGAACTGGAAGATTGGTCCAGGTCTCTGAATGGGGCCCCGGCTCCTAGCCCTGGTGGGCATTTCCTTTCCTCCCCCCTCAGGCAGGGGGTGGCAGCCCCCTTGCCAGCCGCAGGGGAGGACCTCCTTTATAGGATTAACTGGCGCCTGCACTTTTGCTGGAAACTTGTGGGAAGTGGCTGAGTGCTCTCCAGTGCTTAAGAAGTGGGTTTTGGAAAAACAAACAAGACCTTGCCTACGCAGGGCTGAAGCAGAGGTTAGACATGGCTTTGGGGAGGTTTTTTTTTTTTGGTTAGTTGAATAACAGACTAGAAGGAACTTTCTGAGTGGGCTCTAGTCCCTTTGAAAACAGGTCCATAAGGTTGTCTAGAGGACAGTGAGTTCTCTGTATTTATTAAGAGTAAATTTAATAACAACTATCATTTATAAAAAGTGTTGTAATTAATGAAGCCCTTTTTACATGCACTGTGTGTGTAAGTACCATATGTAAACTACCACTTTAAGATTGTTGTACGTTTTTTAAAAAAAGATGCACAGACTCTTCATTCTGCCTATAACATAGGGGAAAGAACATAGGTAGGCTTTCAGTCTCTGGGACTCAGTTTACCCATCTGCAGAATGAGGTTGCTGGGAGAGGTGGGGCAAGGGGAAAGTGCCTCCCACAGGCTCAGGTGCCTCCTGGGGCTGTGGAGAGAGGAGCTGAGTGGACTCAGGACATGCTGGGCAGTTCAAGGGTGCCCAGCACGGGGGTGGCAGCTCCAGGCCTCAGCTGTAGAGAGGTTCCCTGAAGGGGCTGCCGGCTCAGAGGGTGGGGAGTGGCCTCTTCCTGGAGCCAGGCCGGGGAGGCTGAGGCCTGTGCACCTGCCCTCCTGTACCTGGCTCTCAGGGTGACCTGACTGGGTCCCGGGTCCACCAGCGCGCTAGCTCTCCACGAGCAGTACATAGCGTCTCTGCTCAGGGACCCTGAGAGCAGCCTGTGAGTGGTCACTTCCCTGCCTCCCCCCTGAGGCGAGGGTGTGTCTGTCCCTGTGTGACCTCTGTCTGGGGCTCTGCCTCTGCCTTTTTCTCTTTCTGTTTGTCCTCCTCGGCTGCTTCCTGCCCCCTACTTGCCTTTCCTCTAACTTCTTCCTTCCTCTCTTTAACCCCATGGAGCTGATTGTGTTTTAGTTGTAAAGGGCTTTATGTCTCTTGTTCCTTACACAAAACACTAGTTCATTAAATGATTTCATAGTCCAGGGGGAACATCTCTAAGATTTTTTTATTTTTGGATTATGTGCTTCAGTTAAGTTTTTTTTTTTTTTTCCCCTTTAAATAATGAGTGAAGCATCCTGGCTGGGGCACTTTCTAGAGGTGTGGTGCTGTGTCTCCATCCGTGCAGTGGGGACAGTGACACTTCCCTCTCTGGGGTAGCAGTGGCCGAATGAGGGAGTAAATGAATCCAGGCAGTGGCAAGCCCCCAGCCCTTCCGTTTGAATGACCCCAAGAGTATGTTGATTGTTGCTGAGTCGTCCTGGGCAAGAGCTTTGACTTTTTGGAAGTGACTGGAGGTTGACTCAGATGCTGTGGTTTTGAAGGCTTTGTTTTAGTGGTTCCTGGGGCTGGAATCAGCCCTGCGTCAGCAGCTGCCGGTGGAGGTGCCTGGGGTTTCCCAGGCGGGGCTGAGTTGTCAGCATCTGTCTTAGTCTTTGGATGCTCCCGGCTACCTCCCTGAATGTCCCCAGTGACTCCCATTGTCTGCGTGGGTGGGCTTCTAGGGCCCCTCCCCAGGCTCCCCGTGCCCCCTCCGCCTTTATTTACTCCCACTTGTACCCCATCCCTGGGTAGGTGAGTTGTTGAGAGAGAAGGGCAGGTCCCAGAGGGGAAAGGACAGGCTTGAACTCCTGGGGTCCCCAGAAGTTGTCACTGACGCCTTCTGCATTGCTTTCGCTTCTCCTACCCCACCCATTCCGAAATGTGGGTGATTCCCTTCTTTTTTCTGCTAGCCTTTTGCTGTTCAGTATGGGAGCCATGAGCCACACCACTAGGGCACTTGAAATGTGGCAGGTCCACCCTGAGCTGTGCTGTAGGTGTAAAATTCTTACCTGATGTCAAAGACTTAGTATTTAAAAAAAAGATTGTAAAATATCTCATTAATACTTTTTAGATTGATTGCATATTGAAATGATAATATTTTGGCTATGTTGGGTTAAATAAAATGTTAAAATTAGTTTAACCTATTTCTTTTTACTTTTAAAAAAATATGGCTACTATAAAATTTAAAAGTACATGTGTGGCTCACATTATATTTCAATGGCAGTAAATGTTGTAGTGCTTTTGCCACCCAGGGACATTTGGCAATATCTGGAGATTTTTTTATTGTCATGCCAGGGAGTGGGAGGGGGTTGTTCCTAGGCCAGGGGTGCTGCTACAACATCCTGCAGTGCACAAGACAGCCCCCCACAACAAAACAATTGTCTGGCCCCAAATGTCAGTAGTGCTGAGGTTGAGAAACCCAGTTCTATAGAGCGTCGCTATTGTACTTCCATTTTGGATGAGCTAATCTTCTCTCATTGGCAATGACTCCAAAATTGGAGGTCTTAGGGAGGGGGTGGGGAACCTTTTCATGTTGGAAGGCTGCATTAATTTAGCTATGATCAAATAAGGCCACATTCAAAAAACTTCAATTAGATATACTCAAAAAGGTACACTATTTTGTAAAAATTAACTACTGTGTACTTAATTTCAAAAAATGAATACTATTTGTTAATTTTAAAGTTAACCTTTTAATGACTTTGTTGTGTTTGCTTTTTTGTTGGAAAGCATTTGAATTTTTGGTTGCAGCATGGAGGTCTACAGTTTCAGTTGATCCTCTAGATGGGTATCGGTCATTTGTGACCTTAACAGTGTCTTGATTTGGGATAGGTAGGAGAAGGTAGATTCGCAGCAGTAAGTGGCTGAAAAGCAAGAAAGCATTTTTCGGGCATGTTGCTGAAGATGTGGGTATCTGCATTTTTCCATATTTCAAGTGGATCTTTCTTAGCATCAAACTATGACTTTAAAATGTCATCTATTGAGAGCTCAATCAATTCCATCTGTAGTTCTTTAGGTGCCTTGGTGATATCAACTAGATGAGGCTGAAATGCTAATTTGAGTGTGATGTCATGATTCTCAAAGTCAGTGAACCTTTCATTGTATCTCCAGTTACCGCTATAACAGCTGTGTAATCTTCAAGTGATTCACATATATCATTCTGCTTATCAGTGACCTTTGCTAACTGGTGAAAATGTTCACCCAAAATTTCCTTTTGAAGAAGAAGTGTTTTGAAAAAAAATAGCTTTTTTCAAAATGCTTGGATTTTTTGCCATATATCATGTATAGACTTAGTTTTACCTTGCAAAGAAATATTCAAGTCATTTTGATTTGACATATTATACCAAATGCTGCATTTCTATAGAAGTCTTCTTTTAATCATCCACATTGCTGATTCCATACTTCATAAAATTTAACTATCTGTTCTCGCAGAGATACAATTTTGTCTAGCAGCTGTCCCTGTGATAGCCAGTGCACTTTAGAATGATACAGCAAATCCACACTGAATACCTCATTGTTTAGCTTTAGCATGTTACAAAACTTACGATGCCATGTTGCATTTGCACAAATATCGTTAACAATGCTTAATATTAATAACTTGTTACAAAGTGTCACTTAGTAGCTTTAGCACAAAAATTTTGCTGACACAAGATACAATGAAAAGAAATGAAAACATCTGAATCCGTTAATACTTTCTTCATCTGTGCAATAAACCCTTCATGTTTTCCTGTCATGGAAGGTGCACCATCTTCATACACTCACTAAATTTAGCAAACTCAGTCCAATTTAACGACGTTTATCTTGAAAGTTGTTGAAGATATCTATTTCCCATGTTTTGTTCCCAAGAGTGCCCAAGTGACTAACTCTTCATAGCAAGGAAATCTTCAGTTATGACCTGAATGAAGTGCAAAACATGCACCGAGTCAGAAGTATCAGTTGATTCATCCAAAGCGATTGAATAATATATATTTTCCTTTTGAAGTATTGTATGAAGTTGTTCTGTTAAGTTCAAGGCTAATTCATGCTGCCAGTCAGTTTTGGTTCTCCTTGAGAGAGGCAGCTGTTTGTACTTTGAAACGTTATCAGGGTCTAAGCATCCTACAACTTCGACAATGCATTCTTTCACAATTTCTACATTACTGAATGGCTTTCTTTTTTTCCTGAGCATGTAAGCTACTTTATAAATTGCTTCAGGGGCATTATTTCCCAGTCTTATTGCTGCTTAAAAGAATTGTCTTTTTTTTACTTTTCAACTTTTAATTTCTGCAATACAACCTTTCGTACCTCTCCCTCTAATTTAAAAATATTTGTGGTCCTTATGAGTGTTATAATGCTGATGAGTACTGAATTTTTTTAATGTTGATATTTCAGTATCACAGAGCAAGCAAATCATCTTATCTTTAGCAGAAACAAGATAATAGTGCAATTCCCAATCCTCATTAAAAAATCTGTTTTCTGGCCAGGCGCGGTGGCTCTCGCCTGTAATCCTAGCACTCTGGGAGGCCGAGGCAGGCGGATTGTTTGAGCTCAGGAGTTCGAGACCAGCCTGAGAAAGAGCGAGATCCCGTCTCTACCAAAAATAGAAAGACATTATATGGACAGCTAAAAAAAAAATATATAGAAAAAATTAGCCAGGCATGGTGGCACATGTCTGTAGTCCCAGCTACTTGGGAGGCTGAGGCAGAAGGATTGCTTGAGCCCAGGAGTTTGAGGTTGCTGTGAGCTAGGGTGATGCCACGGCACTCTAGCCAGGGTGACAGAGTGAGACTCTGTCTCAAAAAAAAAAAAAAAAAAAATCTGTTTTCTTTCTTCAGTGTCCTCTTGGTCTTTGACATGATGGGTTGTTAAAGCAGACAGAATTAAAAAATACTGTCGAGCTATGCAACTAACTATTCACAAATTCCACTTCAAACAGAAACACAGTGCACCGCTGTCAAAAGCAGATAACAGACTGGCGTACTCAACCCTCATAAACTCTCACCAACCAGCCTCATGCGGTAGTGGAGCCGGTCAGGCGGGGAAGTTAGAACTAAATCACGAGCATAGCAGCTGTCATTTTAGCCCTTATGGCTTACTAATGTTCTCATTGTGCTGGTCAATCTGGGGGGATTATTTTGTTGAAACTTACCTTATTCTTTGGTATTTTAAATAAGTTCATTTTAAAAATAAAAATATAAAAGATGAACAAATATGTATTAATAAAAATAAAAGGATTTGTTCTGTAAAATTTGGATTCATTCAAAAGGCTACATTTAAGGACCTAGAAAGTCACATGTGGCCTTAGGGCCCCAGGTTCCCCGCCCTTATCTTAGGGCAGGGCACAGTAGAAAGAGCATAATGTCCAGGGCCAGATACCTGTGACCTTGGGCAGGTTATTTAACATTTCAGAGCTTACACTTCCTCATCTGTGAAACAGGCATAGTCATACTTACTTTACAGGATTCTTATTAGGACTGAATGAGATTGACGTGTGGCATACCTGACACATGGTAGACCTCCACTAAATAGAAGTTACTATTATTGTTAAAAGTCTGTGTCTCTTACTCTGTCTGTGCTCTGGATCAACTATTGGGATTTCTACAAGTACCTGACACTCAATAAACAGAAAACTAAATTCGTAACTTTACACTTCCTCTCCCCTCCCACTCCCTAAATATAGTCTTCTTTTTGACTTTCGGTCTTAGTTCACAGGGTCACCATTCTCCCGCTCTGAGAATCTGAGTCAGTTTCACTACCTTCTACCCCCCCAGCCCAAATTTGTGATCTCAACTTGTGTAGGCTAAATGTGTCTCATCCAACCTCTCGTTTCCATCCCCACTCAGGGGAGCCTCTGCACCTGCCTAAGAGCGGCTTCCATCTAGGTCCTCGCCTCTGCTCTTTCCTGATCCGTCTATGTGTAAAGTTGGTGGACTCCATCTTGCTTAGGAACCTTCAGTGTCTTTTTTGGCTAAAGTGTGAGTACCTGTGGGCAGAAAATGTGACATGTCCATCTCTATTTCCTTAGCATCCAACATGATGCCTAGAAAAAGTTGCTTATTGAATGTTTTTTGAATGAATGAATGATGGATTTCCTTTTCCCCTTGGCTCCTGGCTAGGATCACGTATTACAGGGAGGTAGAGTAGTGGTTTTCAAATGCCTTATATTCCTTTAATAGTTCAGCAGAGCTTAAACCATGCCCTCACCTACCTTATCGCCCCACCGCCACCACCTCCCTGGGTTTGAGCTGGGGAAGCAGTTTGTTTATTCTCCCTGGAGTGTTACAGCAATGATGCAATGGACCCAGATCCCGTAAGTCCTGCCTTCCATGTGTGGACTTCCTCAGCCTAAGGGGTGATGCCAAAGCCGTGGCTCACGTTCCTCTGGCCCAGGCCTGCCTCTAAAGGGGAGGTGCCACAGATGCCCAGGCATGCCTTCCTCTTGGTAGCAGAAAGAATTCCCAGGCAGCCCCCAGCAGGCTATGAGGAGAGGCTTTCCAGAAATGTGCCCTTAAAGATGCTCCGATAAAGGAAACATGACATGTTCTTTGGCGAGTAGTAGACACCGATCACATAGTAATCGTGGGCTGGCAGGATGGTGTAGGATTGGAGTCTCCTGATGTCTAGACGCTGTGGTCTGTTCATAGTTTCAAAAACATTTTAATTACAAGCCACTTTATGGTGTAAGGTGACGTAAGGTGACCCACTTGGAGTTATCAAGAACCTCTGAGTAAGTTTGCTCACTTCTTTTGTGGCAGCTGCAAGTCAAAACTTGTGACATTCCACTGGTGATTGTGACATTCCACTGGTGAGTTCGGGTTCTCTGACCGGGAAGGCATGTGTGAGATGCTCGAAGAGATTCTGCTTTTTCCCGTTATGTGCAAGGCCTCAAAGTTCCTTTGTTGGGGAAGGCTTCTTTCTACATGCAAACACACTGGGACTTGTCTTCTCTTAGACCATCAGGATCTGGACTTTCCCATACAGTGCCTTTCTGTGGAATGGGTATCCAACCTCCAGGAGACGGATCAAGGTGCAGTTGACCAAATGTCTTTTCCTGTGGGAAACCAGAGGATTTGCTATCACCTCTAGCTGACTGTGATATCTGAAGCTGTTTCCCTTATCTGAACCTTGTTATTCCATTGGGTAAAGCTGAGAAAATCCCCACCTGTTTTGCAGCTTTGTTTCCTTTTCTTGCCCCGCAAACCCATGCTTTGAAACACATTGTTTCACAAACCAGCTTG
Organism: Eulemur rufifrons; assembly: GCF_041146395.1. Taxonomy (NCBI): domain Eukaryota; kingdom Metazoa; phylum Chordata; class Mammalia; order Primates; family Lemuridae; genus Eulemur; species Eulemur rufifrons. The sequence continues at coordinate 62,606,788 of NC_090988.1, forward strand.
CGTATATTGGGCACCAGTATCTTCCCTCCATTTCTGTAATGTCTAAAGGCACATCACTGCCCATCAGCATTTCTAATCAGCCATGGGTAATTCTGTTCACACTAAATTGACAAAATCCCAGGCAAAATTAAGCAAGAGTGGTGATTAGTAGCCTGGGTCCAGAGTTGGACAGATCTGGGTTTGAAACTTAGCTCTGCCTTTTACCGGATAAGTGTCTTTGAGTAGTATGACCTGAACTTCAATGTTCTCACCTGAAATAAAGAGGAAAAAAATATATATATATAAAAAATAATATTAGGTTTTTAAGTATGAAATGTCCGATTTCCTTAAGTACTAAGTTTGACAGGTGATATCTATGACATTTCACGTTGACACTTCTTGTTTTATTTTTATTGTGAAGGTACATCCTCAGTCTTTCAAACACATGTTTTGGCTTGTGATTATCTTGCAAATATTTTTTAGAGCAATTTTTATGAAACCATGGATAAGTAAAAAATTCGTATTATTTTCAAACATGAGTTCCACCGTGGAACAAATGCAGCACAGACAGCTTGAAATACCAAAGTGTTTGGGAAGGGTGTGGCTAATGAACGCACAGTACGTGGATGGTTTGAGAAGTTCCATTCTGGTGATTTTAATCTTGAAAATGAGACACATGGGTGACCTGAGACCAAGGTGGATAATGATGAGCTGAAAGCTGTAGTGGAAGCAAATCCATCTCAACCTGTGCATGAATTAGCAGCAAGATTTGACGTTACGATTCCAACAATATTGGACCATTTGAAGCAAATGGGCAAGGTAAAGAAGCTGGATAGATGGGTACTGCATGAGCTAAATGAGCATCAGAAGAGAAATCATCTCGAAGCTTGCCTTTTTTTGCTGTCACGACATAAAGGCAAATCATTTCTACACTGTACTGTTACATGTGATGAAAAATGGATTCTCTTTGACCATCACAAGTGTTCAGTAAATGGCTGAATAAAAATGAAATGCTGAAACATAGTCCAAAACCGAATATTCATCAAGAAAAGCTAATGGTGTCTGTTTGGTGGTCCAGCACTGATATTTTCCACTACAGCTTCATGAAACCTGGTCAATTACAGCGATGTCTACTGCAACCAGTTGGATGAAATGATGAAGATGCTTGTGATTAAGCAGTGAGATTGGTTGATAGAGATAGGCCAATCCTCTTGCAAGACAACGCTTGACCACGTGTCGCTCAAACAACGCTGCTCAAACTACAGAGACTGGACTTGGAAACTCTCTGTCATCCACCATATTCACCAGACCTTGCACCAACTGACTACCACTTCCTCCAGGCTTTGGACCACCTCTTGCAAGGAAAAATATTCAATTCTCAACAAGCTGTGGAACATACCTTTTGTGATGTCATCGCCACTTGCTCTCTAGGCTTCTTCGCTGCTGGCATAAACAAGTTACCATTACGATGGCAAAACTGTGTCAATAGGTTAGGCACATACTTTGATTAATTGTGCTGCTTCTTGTTTGAGCTATAATTAAACTTTTGATTCGAAATTGGATATTTCTTATTTAATGACTTACCTTTAATGTTCCCACTTTGTAACTTAGTTTCTCCCTCATTTAATAAAATAATATGTGTAAGGGCCTCAGACAGTCTCTTCATAAATACTGGCTATTATATTTCAGTTTGCCTCAGTGTGCGTCTTGATTTGGGGTAAAGATATGATTTTATTATTTACTCATTTGGCAAATATTTACTGGTACCTACTATGGATCAGGGACCATACTGGCCTCTGGGGATACAGCTGTGAATAAGAGAGGCAAGGCCGCTGCTTTAGTGGAGCTTATATTCTAGAGAGAGACACACAGACACACAGTGAACTAGTTAACCAATAAATAAATAAGAAATGTAGGATTGTGACAAGCACCGTGCAGAAAACAAACAGGGAAACGTGCGAGAGTGATGGGGCGGAGCCGGGCAGGTGTCTCTGGGGAATGTGATGTTTGAGCTCAGGCCCAAATGGTGAGGAGGAGCTGTCCCCCGACAGCTGAGGGAAGGGTACCCCAGGCAGGAGGACCAGCCAGGAAATCCACCAGACTTCCAGAGGTCTTAAAAATGGCCTCTGGGCTCCCTTAAACAACTTCCTGGACCCCCTTAATGGGAAGGGGTCACAGAGAGGGATGCATTGTGCAGTATGGTCTAAGCCAGTGGTTTGCAAAAAGCCTAAAATATTACTGTCTGGCCCTTTACAGAAAAACATGTGCTGGCCCCAGATGTAAGGTCCCTTCCAGCTCGGACAGTGCACGCACCTGTGAGCTCAGGGTAGGGGTGGTCAGCCGGGCAGCTCCTGGGTGCTCAGGCTCATTCGCCGTCCTGAAGATGCCCTGAGGAAGGCAGTATGTCTGCCCCAAGGAAGGCAGACCTCTGCCAGCCTTTGGACTGCTGGGATCACAGTGTCCCTGTCCCCAGATGGGATGGACTGGCCTGTGAGCTCTTGGAGGTCAAAATCTGATTTGACTTAAAGGATTCCCCCTCGGGAAGAAGGGAGGGAGGACAGGCGCTGGCGGTCGTTGCTGCCACTGACAGAGTGCTCGTCACATGCTGTACTAGACTCTTCTATGACACTTCTGCAGTGTGTGAACTCCGTCTCCATAACAACCCACCTGGTAGGAACTGCCCTTATTCCTCTTTTATAGTCGAGGGAACTGACAACAAAGGTAATTAGCTGCCATGCTCAAAGTTGCACAGCTGGCAAATGGGCCGGCTGCTTCCGGACTCACTTCACCACCGTGCCTGCTGTTCCCCGGTGGTGCTCCATCCAGGGTTGGTGAGTCTTTACCTGTCTGTGTGCCCAAATTAAGTTGTGCTTAGACCGCGATGCTGTATTCGTGCAGCACCTGTCTATAGAGTGAGAGACTCTATAAAAGAGCAAATGAAGGAGGTCAGCGTATTCTTACGGTATGTTCATAGCATGTTCTTACCTGCTGCCTCCTTCCTGGGGGCTGCTCTAAGGCTCTTGGCGGGCGGCTGCTGTGGACATAACAGCTGCTGCAGAGATGGCTGTAGAATAGCAGGGCTGGCCTTGGGCTTCTTGGCTCCAGCTGTGGGCTGGCAGCAGGGACAGCTGCTGGGCTTAGGTAAATAGTCTCCACTTCGCTGACCTCAGAGCAAAAGGAGTTGGTGGAAGTTGAAGGAATGCCTGGCCTGCTCTCATGCAGATCCATTACTAGGCCTCATGTGGCCTTTCTGTAGAGGCCAGATGGGACAAAGCTGCTGTGCACAGATAGGGTCGGACTTGCCTGTGACCGTGAGTGGTCATGGATGAGGTGACTGCCCATAAGGGAAAGAGAAGGGGGCAGAAAGAGAGAGTGGGCCCTAACACCGTTGGGAACATATTCTAAGGAGAGCAATGTAGAAGAAGGAGCCAGGTGTTGGAGTCGCACCTGGTAGAGACTCTCAGCTCTGCCTTTGTTAACCGTGTGAAGTCAGCCAGGTGTAGCTCCGTGGGTATGAGCTCGTGCTTTGGAGCTAGACCGCCTGGGTCCAGATGCCAGTTCCTCCACTCACTGTAATGTGATGACCTGGGCACGCTGCTTACCCATCTTGTGCCTCTATTTCCTGATCTGGGCTTGGCATGTGGTTTCAGTGAGTTAACATAACACATGTTACGTACTTAGGGCTCAAAACAGAGTCAGAGTTCAGCAACCATTTATCTTGTTTTGCAGTACATTTCAACTAAATTACTAAATCAGCACATTTCCTCCCAGATCCTTCAGGATGCATGTCATCGACTAGAGTTCAACAGAGTTCAGTATTTGTTCAAGTTCTTTTTAAGGTAGAATTTTCACAGAGTGATACACACGTATCTTAAACATATCATTTGATGTGACAAATTACAACATATTTTGCTTCTTGTAACATCGGTTTTCTCCCTATCAGTGGTTTTTCTTCCAACTGACCCTGCGAGTTCTTGTCCTGTGGGCTCTGCTGCTGGCATCTGGTGTGTCCTGGAACCAGGAAGCTCCTCCTCAAGGGCTAGGGCTGGGTCTGGTGGCTGCCTTCCCTCCATGCAGGACAGCAGAGGGCACAGGCTCTTCCAAGACCCAAACTGAGATTTCCAGTCTAAGCAGCTGGAAAAGTAGATATCCATTTACCAAGACAGTGCTAATTGGGGGAGAAGCAGGTTGAGGGAGGGAACAGAGTTTGAGTGTAGGTCTGTTTCGCATGTGATACTTGTTAGAGCAGCTGGGGAGGACAGTGGGAGTCTGGAGTCTGGGGGAGTTTCAGGGCTGGGGATAATGTTGAGTTAGGATCATCAGCATGGAGATGGTAATTAAAGCTGGGGAAGTAGATGGTGTCAAGGTCAAGAAGGCAAGAGGATGAAGAGCCCCCGGCACTCCTAAGTGTAGAGGTCGGGAAGATGACGGGGAACCAACAAAGGTACCTGAGCATCTGCAGACGGGAGAGACAAGAGGGGCGTCAACCATTTCAAATACTGTTGTAGCTTTTTTCTCTGCCTTTAGCTTCTCTTCCCTCTTCTTACCATCTTTGTTATTGCTCTGGAACCAGTTGTCCTAAGAGCAGCACCTTCATTCTGTTCTAAACGTGTAATAGCCACGTGCAGGGAGGGGGATACAGTCCAAACTCTTTGACCTGCCATGCAAGACCCTCCACGATGGGGCTTGTCCTGCCTTTCCTGGCTCGTGTGCCTTCCCCACACACTTCCCCCCTCACTGCAGCCCATTCTGGGCTCCCCGCTGCCCTGCAAACCTCCCCTCTTTCTCAGTACTCCATTTCTTCTGTCTGTCCAAGTCCCCAGCCTCAGTTCCCCACTTATGGCCCATCTCCTGGAGGTCCCTCTCTTGACTGTGGCCACTCATCTGTTCCTTCTCCAAATGTCCACAGTAGCTGCAGGTAGCACCAAACAATCTTGCATTCATTGTATCTATTTTCTTCTTCTCTGGTCCCCAGTAGACAACAGCTCCCTGAGGTCTGGGGACATGGGCCTACATCCTCACAGCCATCTCACCAGTCCTTACATACCTTAGGAATGTCTTAGAGGGAGAACATTCATGTTCTACCACGTAACACTCCACAGAAACCTGGAAAAACTGACATAGGACTGGGTGTTGAGCGTGGACCCTGGGATCAGCGGTTAGGTTCTCACCCTTGTTTATACCACGGCCGAGCCATTGACCCTTCCCGAGCTCTGGCTTTCTCACCTATCACATGGCGAGGACTGTGCCTAAGTCAGGGTCGTTGTAAGAACAAAGTGAGATGCCTGTCTTATACCATGCTTAGAACAGTTTTAGTACAGCATAAGCAGGTAATAAGGGGTAGCTCCACTTATTGCTGTCGCCATTACTAAGACCATTATTACTGTGGGGAGGCACAGGCGTCAACAAAGGTGGGGCTGAGCTGGCTCTGTTCTTCGTGCACTTTGAGACCTGAAGTGAAGTGTTTGCCTCTCCCCCCGGCACTCACGCCCTGACTTCGGGGAACTCAGGTGTTAGATGGGGCGATGCCGTGAGGCATGAAGAGCACCCAGGACAGCCCCGGCCTTGAGTGCTTATAATTTCTAAAGCAGGCATGAACGTACTAACAGGGCCAAGGGCAAACTGTTTGCAGATGAAACTGTCCCCGAAAATCCAAACCCCATGGTCACTGGTTAGCGTACTTAGAAGAGGGGAGAGCACCCACTCAAGACGGAAGGGCAGGACAGAGAGAAACGGAATGGTTCTTAGAGGAATTACTATTTTTTTTTTTCAGGGGAAGCAAGGAGAATAGGGTATCTTTTTCCATTTCCTTTCTGTAAATTTCTGAGATTAGCAAGTGATGTGTAATTGTTGCTCAGGAATAACTGGGTGTGATCCAGATACAGGAGAGAGTCAGGCCATGTCAGGTCAGACAAGACTCAGCTCCTGCCCAGAGTGGCCTTTAAAGTCCCCATGAAGAGCCCCTCCTGGCCGATCCCAGAGAATCCTCCACAGCTAGAACCCCAGGTAGCTGTGTCTCTTATGAGTCCCCCCAGCACTGCCCTGCAGGGAGGAGGCTGTGAGGCCAGGGCCTCAGGGCAAGGCCCCCACTGGCAGGTGGGTGGCACTTTGGATTTGAAAACTCTCCATCCTGCGGTTTGGAAGCAAGCTGTTTTAGCTCATGGTAACCCAGCAACAGGCGCTTCCTGCCAGGTTCAGATAAGCGGCTGGTCCTGAGAGCCAGTAAGGCCGCAGAGCCATATCAGGAAGTACAGTGGCACGTCCCTGGCACTCGAGCACTGCCCCAGTGAGCTGGCCTGCAGGTCAGTGTGCCGGGAGGGCTGCTGCTACCAGGGAGACAGCACCATGCGTGACCTCCCGTTGCCCGGCTCACTGCCAGGGCCATCGGCTCACTGGAGGCAGCCTGCACTGTCCAAGCCCAAACTCCCGCTGCTGTGGCACTGGCCAGCGTGGCTTTTTAGGGCTTGCACAGGCTCAAGCTCTGCTCTGTCCAGCCTGTGAACTTCTACCCTGGGGAAGCACACGCAGCTCAGCCTGTACACGGCTTGGTCCTTCTGTGCAGAGGCCCTGTGAACGCAGCCTAGGCCCCAGCTCTGTTCAGGAGGCCACAGTGTGCTCCATGCACGGCAGGAGTGAAGTCACCTCACTCTATCCTGACCTCACCCCTAATATCAGGCTTCACTGTCAGATAAGTAGATAAAAATACACACCTTGGGCAGGTTGCAGTGGCTCATGCCTGTAATCCTAGCACTCTGGGAGGCCAAAGCAGGAGGATCTCTTGAGGTCAGGAGTTTGAGACCAGCCTGCACAAAAGTGAGACCCTGTCTCTACCAAAAATAGAAAAAATTACCTGGGTGTGTGGTGTGTATCTGTAGTCCCAGCTACTCGGAGGCTGAGGCAGGAGGATTGCTTGAGCCCAAGATTTTGAGGTTGCAGTGAGCTGTGCTAATGCATGGCACTCTAGCCCAGGTAACAGAGCAAGAATCTGTTTCCAAAAAAAAAAAAAAAACAACTACACACACACACACACACACACACACACACACCTTGACCCACACTGCCTGGGTTTGAATCCAAACTTGACTGCTTACTTGTTAAGTGAGCTTGGAGAAATATCCTACCCTCTTTGTTTCCATTTCTTAACCCAAAATTGGGGATAATAAGGGTACCCTGAGCGAACTGCTTAGTGTTTCCATGCCCTGGTTTCCTCACTTACAAAGCAGAGAGATGATAATATCACCTTCGCAGGGCAGTTGCAAGGATGAAATGCACAAAGCGATCAGGACGGTGCCAGGCAAGGAGAAGGCGCTGGGCACAGTGCAGTTTAGAAATTACAGCCATCCTTGCGGATGAGGTGCTGGGGGGATGGGTGCGGGGGGGAATGAGGTGTGAGGGGATGAGGTGCGGGGGGATGAGGTGCGGGGGGATGAGGTAGGGGGGATAAGGTGCGGGGGGATGAGGTAGGGGGGTGAGGTGCAGGGCGGTGCAGACCTGCCGGGGAAGGGCAGCCCCCGTCAAGCACTGGCTTTTGGCACCCCACCTCACGGCAGCGTCCGCACACACGGAGCCCCGGGACACAGAGGCAGATTCAGAAGCGGAAATTGAGCCTGCAGACTGCTAACCCTGGCTTAGCCCTGTCCCCTCAGCGTCTCCCTCTGGGGATTGAATCCCTTGCACATGCCTGACACAGCCCAGCCCGCCCACTCACTGCTGGGCTGGCAGGGGGCGGCTGGAGGATGTGCATGTCATCGAGACGTGGGCTGTGCTTGCTAGGCCCTCCAAGCAGCAGCAGGAGTCGCATGTGTGCCCCGACTGTGCGCGAGTCAGCCATCATCCTCCCCTTCCTGCCCCTTGGTAAATAAAGAGCTGGTTTTTCCATGTGCTGTTTGTCTCTCCCCTTTGCTATTGTGGAGGCCTAAACACTGCGGAGCTTATCTATACACTGGATTTCCTGCTGGCGTGGATCTGCCCCGCTCCCCACTGGGTAATAATTTATGTCCCCCGAACACACAGATATGCTGACGTCCGAGATGCTGGTGGCCTTGGCAGATCCCAGCTCCCCCAGCCTGGGTGGGAATCTGCAGACGTTAACCGCGGCTGACGTGAACTGAACATCCCAGTTAGGAATGGAGAGCCAGACTGGGTGGGCAGGGAGAGTGTGGAAAGTCCGTTCATCCGTCAGCTATTTATCAAGGCCTTCCGTGTGCCAGGCTGGTCCTGGGCTCTGAGCAGGCAGCGGTACAGAGGACGCCAGGCAGTGTTGAGGAGCGCTCAGACTGGCTGTGGATCAGACACAGATAAGTGTAGCACGCACAGCTTAGTTCTGGGGTAGCAGTAAGGACAGAGCCTGTGGGAAGACGGGGGAGGCATGTACAGTCTAATTCGGGGGCTCGAGGAAGGCCTGAGGGCTGAGTTTTAAGGAACAGCTTTTCTTCCTTGGCACTGAGTCCTCAGCAGCGATAGCCCAGTGGGTCGGGGGGACGTGGAGCACTCCTCTGGGTTGAGCTATCACAACTCTTGACCTCACTGGTCTGTTTAGACCCTGCCCAGTGTCCGGAGCATCAGCAGTGGGCACGGCCGGCAAGTCCTCTTCTCTCCTGCTCCCCTGCCCAGGCGTGTGGCTGCCATGCATTGGCCTCTTGTCAGAATGCCCAGTTCCCATGTTAATCATAACAGGCGTGTTCCGAGAGGAGCCTGCCTGGCCCCTGCCCACAACCCCTCTCTATGTCCTTGATAACATCTGCACCGAATTTTCTCCCTTTATGTAATTAGGCCTGTTGGTATTTGCTTTGACTTTAGATTATGGTATGACTGGCATCTCTGAAATTTCAGGCCCGAAATATGTGCTGGGGCCCAGGATGGTGGGAAAACTGAGCTTTCACTGATGGGATTTTAGATTTAGCCAGGAGGGTTAGAAACAATACACCGCCTACTGTTTGCGTGCAAAATGCGCAGCAGCCCCCTGGCTGGTGGGAAGAGGACCTCCTGCTTGCCAGGGAGCAGTGCTGGGTCAGGCCGGTGGGGAGAAGGATGCAGAGGGTTCCTCTCCTGCCCTCCTGCCTCTCGTCACCCCACATCCTCCCACCCCCTCTCCAGCCCTGGCCCAGGAGGGACAGAACTCAGCAAAGGGGGAAAGATGCAGTAACTGCAAAGAAATGCAGTGAATCTAGACTTAACCCCAAAGCAAACCTCACAAGTGTCAGGGTTTGGAGTTGTGCTTTGAAATGACCCGTCATTGTCTGGCTATGTCTGCCAAGGAGCTGTTTGGGGAGTGAGATAAGGGGGGGGGTTGGTTCTCTCCCGAGGCTCCATCCAGGGAGGAAGCAAGTGGGTTTGCACACCCACTCGCTCCCCAGCGTCTCTGAGCTGGATCTCAGCGGTGACTTCATTTCCCCTAATTAGGTGTCCACAAACTCCCTGGAAGGTTCCAACCAGCAAGCCACGCTGATTATGGTGTGGGAGCTTCTGATATGCTTGTTTGCACTTTCCCTTTGGGACCCTGGAGGCCCAGCTGACTGATAACTAGATGATGGAATATTTGCTAGGGGAAGGGGAATGTATTTTTTTAAGATAAGGTCTGCTCTCAAGCAGAAGGGAAGTTTCCAGATGGCTCTGCATTGTCAGGAAGTGAGGAGTGGGTGCAGGTCTCTTTGCCTGTTGCCTTGCTGGAGGTAGTCTCAGCTATTTAGAGCCCCCCACCACAGGAACTAAGCATTACTATTTTCCTATGGTTTTAGACAGTACTGGTGCTCCTCCTTAGATTTCGTTTGAATGGAAGGGCTGTTGCCCAGTAAAATTAGCTAGGTCATTGTGTATCTTCCCTGGAGAAGGACCCTTGCCTTATTCGGCATGCAATGTCCATTGAGGACCCGTGCATAACTTGTATGGAATCCTGTTTTTTCACCTCTGCCCATGTGGGCCCAGTGCCAGCAGGACCAAGATCATACTCCTTCTCTTGGCAATGAAGATCTTCAGCATCTGGCTTCAGACTAACTCTCATCTCTTTCTCTCCTTCGCCTCTCTTCTCCCAAAGTATCCTTCTCTCCATCCACCTTGAACTTCTTTCTTTTTCTCTTTGAATGGGCTGTTCCCTCTGCTGAAATGTTCTGTTTTTCTTTTTATTCTTGGCAAACCAGAAGCAGTATAGCATGGTGGGCTCTGGAATGAGACCACCTGGGTTTGAGCCCTGGCTCTGCCCCTTTGAATCTGTGAAACCATGAGGCAGTTACTCAGCTGCTTTGTGCCTTGGCTTCCCCACCTGTGCAATGGGCATAATAATAGTTCCTTCCAATGGGCATAAAAATAATTCCTTAGATTTGTTGTGAGGATTAAAGCTAAAGCATATAAAGCACTTGAAACAGTGTCTGACACATAGCAAATGTTCAACAAATACAGTAGGCTAAAATATTAATCATTTTTAAAGCCCCTCCTCTGTGAAATCTTTTCCAGACTACCAGGCAGGATTAGTTTTTCCCCTTCCGGGTTCCAAATAGAAGCAACCATATGAGAGTCTAGTTATTTATTTCACAAGTCTGAATTTACCTCTAACCTGAGAGTTCCTAGAAGACAGGACTGGGTCTCAGCAATAAGATTAACATTTACACTGGTGTGTGCCAAGCTCTGTACCATATGCTTTTTTTAATAGAATTTTTTTATTAAGACATAATTCACATACTATAGCATTTACCCTTTTAAAGTATGTAATTCAGTGGTTTTAGCATATTTACAAAATTTTGCAACCATCACCACTAATTGCAGAACATTCCAGAAAGAAACCCTGTACCCATGAACAGTTGCTCCCAATTCTCCCTCCTCCATTCCCTGGTACTCACTAATCTACTTTCTGTCTCATGGATTTTCCCATCCTGGGCATTTCATCTAAATGGAATCATACAATATTCCATTTGTGTCCTTTTGTATCTGGTTTCTTTCACTTAGCACAATGCTTTCAAGGTTCATCCATATGTTAGAACTTCCTTTCTTTTTAGAGCTGAATAATATTCCATTGTATGGATATACCACATTTTGTTTATTCATCAGGTAATTGCCAAATTGGCTTATTTCTACTTTTGAGCTGTTATGAATAATGCTGCCATGAACATTCATGTATAGGATTTTGTGTGAACGTATGTTTTCATTTCTGTTAGGTATATATACCTGGGAATAGCATTGCTGGCTCATATGGTACTTCTGTGTTTAAATTTTGGAGGAATGGCCAAAGCGTTCTAAGGCATCTGCACCATTTTACATTCCCATCCGCAATGTACGAAGGTTGCAGTTTCTCCATATCTTCACCCACAACTTGCTATTCTCTGTCTATTTTATTATAGCCATGCTAGTGGGTGTGAAGTGCTATCTATCTCACTGTGGCTTTGATTTGCATTTCCCTCATGGCTAATGGTGTTCAGCATCTTTTCATGTACTTACCATTTGTATATCTTCTGTGAAGAAATGTCTAATGAAGTACTGTGCCCATTCTTTAATAGGGCTATTTGTATTTTTATTTGTTTAGTTGTAAAAATTCTTTACATACTTTGGATATGAGTCTCTTATCGGATACATGATTTGCAAATATTTTCTCCCATCTGTGGTGTTGTCTTTTCACTTGTTTTTTTTTTTTTTTTTTTTTTTGAGACAGAGTTTCACTCTGTTGCCCGGGTTAGAGTGCCGTGGCATCAGCCTAGCTCATAGCAACCTCAAACTCCTGGGCTCAAGCAATCCTCCTGCCTCAGCCTCCCGAGTAGCTGGGACTACAAGCATGTGCCACCATGCCTGGCTAATTTTTTCTGTATATTTTTAGTTGTCCATATAATTTCTTTCTATTTTTTTAATAGAGACGGGGTCTCGCTCTTGCTCAGGCTGGTCTTGAACTCCTGAGTTCAAACGATCCACCCGCCTCGGCTTTCCAGAGTGCCAGGATTACAGGCATGAGCCACTGCGCCCGGCCCTTTTCACTTTTTTGATAGTGGCTTTTGAAGCACCAGAGTTTTAATTTTGATGAAGTATAATTTATCAATTTTTTCTTTTGTTGCTTGTGCTTTTTGGTGTTGTATCTAAGAAACTATTGCCTAACCCAAGATCACAAAGGTGCACCATACACTTTTTAAGTGTGACCTTATTTACAAGAACCCTATGAGGAAAGGGTAGTAGACCCACCTCACAGATGAGGAAACGCTGCATCAAATGCCAGAGCTGCAACTTGACCCCCGTTCAGTTTGCTCTGAACCTCATGTGCATCTTACTGTTCCTCCTCCCCAAGTCCCTTTACTTCTTTATCCCTCCCGGGGCTTGGCACGGTGGCTGGTGCCTGGTAGGCCCACAGGTACTGTACCCAGACAGGTGCACCATTTGCACTTGCTGGCTGATTTGGGTGGATTGGGGTTTGCACCTCATCACACTGCTGACGAGGGGTTCGTGTCTGTGATGCCAGAGGTCACTGAGGGTCTCTGTCCTCTCTCACCTCCACAGTGTCTCATCGTCGGGGGAGGACCATGCGGCTTGCGCACTGCCATTGAACTTGCCTACCTGGGAGCCAAGGTGGTCGTGGTGGAGAAGAGGGACACCTTCTCCCGGAACAACGTGCTGCACCTCTGGCCTTTCACTATCCATGATCTGCGGGGCCTGGGAGCCAAGAAGTTCTATGGGAAGTTCTGTGCTGGCTCCATCGACCACATCAGTGAGTAGAGCCAGTGGTGGGACCCTGTGAAGGGAGGGGCAGACCTGAGGTGGGACACATTTGGGCACATCTAGGAGTCCCCAGCTTGTTCCATCTTCCAAGTCCCTGGGGGCTCCATGTGTCCAACTAACAGACATTGAGTGAAAGGCCCACTTTGTGCCTTATCCGGGCCCTGTGCTCTGCCCCTCTACGCGGTAAGCACCACGAGGTCAGGGACTTGGCATGTCTTAATCACCAGGCTATCTCCAGGGCATAAAGGAGTGCTTGACACATAGCAGGTGCCTGAGAAACATCTGTGGGATGAATGAATGAAATACGGAAAACAGAGGCAGAGATAATAGCAGAGTCTGCACCCTCGGGGAGCTCACCAAAATTTTGTCAGCAATAAAATATGTTTTAATAGAGTTAGTCAAACTTGCTAAAGGAGTTCAGAGGAGGGAGCCACATAAAGCTATGAAATGAGTCAGTTGAGACCCTCTGTGCAAAGGAGTTTGGACACCATGCTGCCAGTGCTGGGGGCCGTGGCAAGTTTTAGAAGAGGAATGATGCATTTGAATCTGTGTTTCCTAACAGATCCCACAACAAAGTTTTTAAAACTTGGGCTTTAAAAAGAGAGAGAACATCATGATGAAACGTTAGCTAGAATAGGAAGGGAAATAGAGAACATGATCTCAGGTCCTACCTAGGCCGTTCCTGAATGCTTATGTGGGGCGAGATGCGTGCGGAGGCCCTTCTGCTCTGTCATCTCTCAAGCCTGGGTCTCTCGGGGCAAGATCTGTGCAGACTTTGGGAAGGTCAGCGTTGCAGGAAGGAGGTCTTAGCCATTTTATATATGGTTGACCCTTTGAACAAAACAGGATTGAACTGCGTTAATCCACTTACACACAAATTTTTGTCAACCAAATGCTGGTCAAAAATACAGTATTCTGGGGAACAGACACGCCTGGAGCTCTGACTTGGGGGGAAAGGCGGTACATGGGCAACGTATGTAACCTGCAATTCTGTATCCCCCATAACAATAAGATGAAATAAAAAAAAAAAATACAGTATTTGTGGAAAGCAAAACCCACGTGTAAGGAGGGCTGACTTTTCCTATACTCAAGTTCTGCAGGGCTGGCTGTGGAATGACTGTGTATGACTATATAGCAAAGTCACCCATGTAAGTCAAGGAGGTTAACACTGCAGGGACAGTTCAAGGGTTTGAACAGATTTGGGTCCAAAATCTGTCTCTTCCATTTCTGTCTGACTTTAGTCAAGTTCTTTACCCTCTTCAAGCCTCAGTTTTATCTCCTGTGAAATGTAATTAATTCCTGTCTCCCAGAATTTCTGAGAACATTACACGAAGTCAAGTTTGCAATGTGCTTATTAGCACTACGCCCGGCCCACAGTAGCTGCTCAGGAAGGTGCATTGTGTCCAGTGGTGTACAGTGAGTAAGAGGCAGCCATGGTCCCCAAACTTCAGGATACCGGGCTGCTTCTCTCAAACCATGTTTTGCTGTGGGGGTGGGTGGGAGGAGAGCCCTGAGAGCCATGTTCTTATGAGGACAAGCTTGATGGGAAAAGGGACTGGGGTTTGGGCAGGAATGACTGGAGAGAATTATCAGCTACATAGGGTGTAATTTATTCAGACACAGGAGAATTTACCAGCAGTGGCCCCAGAGTTTATTCCCACTTTGGGATGAGAAAATTCTAGGAGTCCAACGGAAAGAAATTTGGATTTGCCCAGAAAGCTGCCACGTCAGCCTTCAGGATGTTCTCTACCACCCACGGAGGAATGTGTGTCGGTCACCAATTTAGAATGACGACACAGAGCAGCACGTCCTCATCAAGTCTTCTTCCTGAGAGGCAGAGCCGGGCGCCAGCAGGCCTCATGAGGGCCCTGGGCGGTGGGGCTGGCTTCCTGGCCCAGAGCCCCCCCTCTCCCCTCTTTGATGGGGCTCTCATTTAACCCCCAGTCCTTGGAAAGACTGCAGCGTGCGAAAGTGCTGGCAGGAATCTGCAAATGAGACTGAGATGGTCAGAATGGTCATTGTCAAGGGTAGCTCCAGTACCGGTGAGAAGGGAGGCAGGAAGAATTGAGCACCTACTGTGTGCTGGAACCACGTGGACTAAGAACTTGAAATTCTAAGGAGAGGCCAGGCCTCCCCTGGAAGGAAGGAAGTTCATGGCGGGGTGTGGATTGGGCCCTTTAAAGCCCAGCTGATTGGCTTCCTGTCAGCCCAGCGTGTCTCCAGCCCTGGTTCACACTCAGCATTGCTCAGCAGTTCTCAAATGTCCCGTGTTAGTGTCCTCCTCCAGGTCCCACTGCTGCGTTCCAAACCCCAGCACAGCCTCCTCGTTCTGAGCAGATGGCCTCCCTCCTGAGCTCTGGGGAAGAGAAAAGCCACTGGCGGCGCTCCTGGGCCAGACCCACTTCCCTCCTCCGCCACCCGAGTACCATTCCTTCCTCGCACCGTGTCAGAGCAGAGCCGGCCGCCTCCTTCCCAACTCCAGTCCCTCCGGCTTCCTTCCCTCCTTGCCACCTGCCCCATCACCGAGTCTTCCTGCTCCTCACCTCGCGCTGGCCCTCCAGCCCTCTGTTGTTGCACTGTTACCTCTCCTTGCCTCAAAGTATTTCTTCTAGAAAGAGGAAGAGTAGACCCGGTCTACACTTTCCATTCACACCTCCTTCCACTGCAGTCTGGTCTCTCCTGACCACCATGCTAAAGAGATTTTCACAAAGGTGCCCAGAAGTGTCCTAACCCCCAAGTGCCCTGCCTCTTGCCACCTTAATAGCCCTTAATCTCTCCGTGGGATTTGATATTCTTGGTCCCTCTTCTCTTGGCTTCCAGGACCTCCACTTAGGCCCCTTCTGGCTCTACCCCCCGCATCCCCACTGTATCCTGCCCATTCTGTTTACCTACGTTCCCTCTGTTAGAGAGTGTGCTCCATGTCTCCTCTGCCTAGCGTGGCACCTGGCACATGTAGATGCTCAATAAATGTTAGATGAACTAAGCCCGCTAAATACACAGGGCCCACAGGAAGTTAAGAACTTCTCACTCTGCAGGAAAATACTTGGAGGCATATGCATTTGTGCTGAATGACTGGAGACCAGATAGGGAAATGAGGTGCCACTAGTTGGGGGAGTCTCAAAGAGTGAATAGGAGATGGAGAACCATGACCCAGCTTTGTGGGGAGAATTTCCCACCTTATCCCTCACCCCTGGCTGGCTGAGAGCTGACGGACAGGCCCCATATAATGAGCCACTGACCACTGACTTGACTTACAGCCCTTTCTCTCTGTTTGTCTACTCCTCTTTCCGTCTTTATCTCATCAAACCCAGGGCCCAGCTCAGGAAGGAGTCGGAGACGGAGGCTCCTTCACGATAGCATCATCTAACTGCTAGAGCCGGGTCTTGGAACCAGACAGACCTGGGTCCACCTTCTCCTTTTGCTACTGTGTGACCTTGAACGAGTCCCTTAACCTTGTTAAGCCTCAATTTCTCATCTATAAAATGAGAATAATAATGATCCCAAAGGGCCACTGTAAGGGTTAAATGAGAAAACACAGCGTGTGGGCATGTAATTGGTGCTCAAGAGCGATCTCTGTTGGCAGGTTGCCGCGCTCACTGGGTGTGGTTACATAGCACCCTGCGCTCGGCCTTGCTACCCACCCTTCGTCTCTCTTCCCCTTCCTTCCTAACAGGTATTCGCCAACTGCAGCTCATCCTATTCAAGGTGGCCCTAATGCTGGGTGTTGAAATCCACGTGAATGTGGAGTTTGTGAAGGTTCTGGAGCCTCCTGAAGATCAAGAAAATCAAAGTACAGTATCATTTTCCTTTTCTGTCTGGAAATCAGATATTGCAAAATGGAAATCACATTTGCAGCTCTCAGAGGATGTTTCTGTGAGAGTTATTTTTACTGGGAGCCGCTTGGCATAATTCCACTGAAGGATGTTTTACCCTTTTTCACTGTTGCTGTCACTTTAGGTTTGTTCTTCAGCTCCCAGGGGATTTATTACTCAGCTATTAAACCTACAGTTTGGTTACCCTGTCCCTAGGGGATGCTACTTTGGCAAATGAAATCTGATTGATAAGTATTAAATGGAAGACATAGGTTTGGTTGTTTGATAAAGTTCATTCACATGTTCTTCAATCTGTGTTTGTGTGTTCACATATAGATATGTGGAGGCACGTGTTGTATCCATAGATATTTTAAATTCCAGTAAAGAAATTGAAGTTTCTAGAGCAACTATGACATAAGATTCAAGATATTATCAGTATATAATATTCTTAACTTTACTGAAATATAATTTATATAGTCTAATATTTACTCATAAAGGTATGTCTTACTTAGTAATGTTTCTCTTTTTTCTTTTAGTATGTTTATCGAAATTCTGATCTTTTGCACATACCATGGTCAGAGCTTGCTCATGATGCCTCTGCATCTCACTGACAAAATCTGCTGCCGCCTGGGAAGGGCTTTGAGTCTGGGGCCAGCCTCGTGTCAGAGACCTCACAGTCTCCTGCTGAGGGTGCATCTGTGATTTCTCCTGTCCTCTGCCCAGAATATTTGAGAATTTAGGGGAGGCTTTAGCAGGACAGCATTTGTTATATGGCATTCAGAGACTGTGTGCTTTTATCGTTTTTCAGACTTCTAGTGGATGGTAAATCTTAATTTTGGGTAAGCAGCCAGGCTTCACCTAAAAATGTGTTCATAAAAGATAGTGTGCTGTACACCAGAACATTCTGAGCATTTTGAACATGGAAACTCAAACTGATTTCATTGCACCCTGCACCTCCTCCAGGGTCTGTCGCGATGGCAGGCTCTGCGGAATATGGGAGAATATGGAAAGACATGGTGCAGTCTGTTGAGGAAAAGACGGAGCAAGAGTGACTAGGCTGAGAACCATTGAGGGGAGACTCCCAGCAAGGCCGGTAAAACCAGGCATGGAGCTGGCATTGCTGGGTTACTTTGTCCTGGGTTAACTGGTACTAAAGCCAGAAGGATGCCAGGTAGAGTGTGAGTCTGGACTGCTCTCGGCCTTTCCTCTGGAGGCTCTGCCTGGGGCACATATACCTGGTTGCTCTGTCCATTTCTTGTGGCCAAGAGTGAAGGGATTTGATCACTCTCTCTCCACCTCTGCCAACTCATCTTATTTTTCTGTCCTGGTAGAAATCGGCTGGCGGGCAGAATTCCTCCCTGCAGACCATTCTCTGTCAGAGTTCGAGTTCGATGTCATCATTGGTGCCGATGGCCGCAGGAACACCCTGGAAGGTGAAGATTCTTCTTCATGGAGTGGGCTGGGGGGACGGGAATGGGAGGGCATGTGTGGAGGAGCAGGTGGAGAAAGGCAGGCAGGATGGCAGATACCAAAGCTGGATGGGGGTCTGGATCAAGGGGCAGGCTATCCTGTCCTGTCCTTGCTAAGTAGAGTGGCCCATCCTCCTGTGAGGCTCAGACTTTAGAGGACAGCCATTTCATTATTTCTGAACCTTGGTTTTCTCAATGGTAAATAGCAGAACGCCCGCAGGATGTTGTCATGAGGGCTGAGAAAAGACTAGCATGTAAAAATGCTTTATAAAGATAGAGTGCCGTGGAAAAAACCAGCATCCATTTATTGAGCACCTGCTGATGTGCAAGCCATGGTGCTAAGCGCTTCTATACTACTTCGTCTAGAATAAATGTTTGTATACTATTAGTGGTATTAGTTTGCTGTCGAGCATAATACTACTACTTATACTTGAAGGAGGGGCCCATCTCTTTTCCTAACTTTTAAGCACACCTGTTGCTGGGCAGTTAGGCAAGTCTTGCCGAATTGTCAAGGTGCAAAAGCCACACTTCTCTGAGTTCCAAAGCTGGAAGCATATCATGCTTTCCGGGAGTAAGGTCCAGTTAGGTTGAGGGAAAACCCCATTGCCGGGAAGTGCTTCAGTCACCTCCACCCCGGCCCCAGGAAGAGCCAGGCCACACTAATTGATACTAATGGCACTGATTCGTATCATGGGCTGTGAACAGCATGGCCCCAGTGGCATCTCCTAGACTGGGGTGGTTCTGATTTTTGAGTTTGCCCCTGAGGGGCCACAGGCTGCACGTGCCTGACTGGGAGGGCACATCCTCTGAGGACATGCTCCCTGAAACAGGCTTAGAAAACTCAGGCAACTCAGGATATGTGGCCACCTGGCCCAGAGCCTTCCCATCTGCCACCCAACCAGGACTGGTGGCCACTCCCTTTCTTGCTTCACTTCCCTACCCACCTCCCCACCATCGATAACCCACATCCAGCAGGGAGTTTTTAAGCTGCCAGCCTGGGTGTTGTGCTGTTAAAATTCATGGTCAATATGGTGGTTTGGTAAAAGTGTACGTTGGAATATTTGAAAATCCAGGATCCATCGTCAGCTTGAGTATAGTTCCACATTTCACGAGCATGGAAAGAAGGGTGGGAAGGGTGGAGCCCTTTGGCCACTGGGGCCACGTGAGTAGATCACGGCAGGGCTTCCCAGTATCGGCACCAGCGACATTGGGGCCGGCTCATTCTTTGTCTCGAGGGCCATCCTGTGCACTGTAGGCTGTTTAGCAGCATCCCTGGCCTCTACCCACTAGTAGCACCCCTAGTGTGACAACCAGAACTGTCTCCACACATTGCCAGGTGGCCCTGGGGGGTGAGATCACCCCCAGTTGAGAAATATTAGACTAGAGAATCATTTCTGACCCTTTGACAAAAGGTCAAAGAATGACTTAAAGGAAAGGTATTAAATAGAAACCCAAAGCTTTCAGCCAAAGGGATTTTTGACAGAGCGATTGAGAATCAGTGTGAGGCTGGAGTACGTGGTGAGCAGATGTGAGGATCCCAAAGGCATCTGAGGAAAGGCTACGTCTGGAGAGTCTGCGTCTGTAGACCAGCGCCTGGAGTTACGCCAAGTGCATGGCATGCCCGGGGCTGGGGGGACTCAGGACTGCAGGGGTGGTCAGATGCCAGCAGAGGGGGACTAGGAGGGAGATGCTCTGTTAAGAAGTGACCATCTGTTGTGATCCATCTGCAATCCACTGCCATTCAAAAGCAATTCAATACACCTCATTGAAAACAATAACAATTCTGAAGAATTAGAGTGCTAAATTAGTCAGTTGCAGGTTAGCATTCTGTCAATAGATGGGATACATTATGTATTTGTTGAGTGTGTACTAAGTGCCGGTCACTGGGAATTGGTGTATCCCCCATTTCCTGGGGCTCCCCTAACAAAGTACCATATACTAAGTGTCTTGACCAGCAGAAATGTATTGTCTCACAGTTCTGGAGGCTGGAAGTCCAAGATCAAGGTGTCTGCAGGGTTGGTTCCTTCTGAGGGCTGTGAGGAAGAATCTATTCCATGCCCCTCTCCTAGTGTCTGGTGCTTTACTGGCAGCCTGTGGTGTTCCTTGGCTTCTACAAGCATCATCCCGATCTTTGCCTTCAACTTCGCATGGTGTTCTTCCTGTGTGCATTTGTCTCCAAATGTTCCCTTTTTTATAAGAACACAATCATATTGGATGAAGGCCCATCCAACCCCTGTATGACCTCATCTTAACTAATTCCATCTGCAATGACCCTATTTCCAAATCACAAAGCCACATTCTGAGGTATTGGAGGTTAACATGAATTTTTGGGGTGCGGGGACACAATAAAACCTGTAACAATCGGAGATACAAAGAAAAGTTGTTAAAATCCCTGTCCCACAGAAATTCAATTGAATAATCCTACTTTTCAAACGGGAAAAAAAAAACATGAGAAATGCTAACAAAGTAGTTTTCATCCTTTAAGTACAAAGCGCATGAGGGTCTCCCATGAGTGTTATCTCGCGACAATGCCTAAAACTTTAAAAGGATGAGTTCTGCAGTGACCTGCTGGGAAAGATCACTTTAGGCTTTCGTTTGTTGAGGCCTAACCAGGACCTAGAGATTTCACAAAAGGACAAAGTTCCACTGACTTTGAAAGGCCGCTGGTGACATGCGTCCTCCTGGGGCAGGAACCTTGGCATGTCTGCCTGCCCCTGTTCTCTAGAGATCTAGAATTTTGTTTCCGTGGACCCGGGTGGCATCTGCAAATAGCTTTCTCAGCACTTTTTCAGTTTTCACGCCAAATCCAGAAGCTAGACCCACTTCCTCCGTTCTCCTCGTGCAGGGTTCAGAAGGAAAGAATTCCGTGGGAAGCTGGCCATTGCGATCACCGCCAACTTCATCAACAGAAACAGCACAGCCGAGGCCAAGGTGGAGGAGATTAGCGGCGTGGCTTTCATCTTCAATCAGAAGTTTTTTCAGGACCTTAAAGAAGAAACAGGTGGGACCCTTACCTTTCTCCCAGCCAGGCCATTGTCCGAGGTTTCTGAAGTGCACAGCGGGGCATGGTGGCTTTTCGGGCTCTTGGAAATGGAGACGCTCACTCTGACAGGGAGGAGGCAGAGACTTCTTGAGGATAGGTGATGAGTGGGCAGGATTCCTTCAAAGATGAGAGAGATTCTTGAGGGAAAGTTCTGGATGTTGTACATGAAAAGAGATACCAGAGTGAATAAATAAGAATTTATTTATGCTGTAGACAGTTTCTAAGTGCCGACTATATGCCCATTCTCAATATTGTGGGGTACCCAGTGGAGGTTGGCTTGATCCCTCCCAAAGCGGCTCCCTGTCCAGCGAGGGAGACCCGCGTGAACCACCTTCAGGCAGGAGATTAGCACCATGTCCCAGGTCAGCGTGATGCTCGGGGACCACGCCGAGCGGGGAGCCAGCACCTGCAGGCGGGACCTGAAGAAGCCCCAGTGCTTTCGTGCAGCGCAGCAGCTGCACTTCTTCATGAAGGACGTCCAGGGCCACTCCGTGAACGTGACACTTACTGCCATCAGTTGTCACCCAGCCGTGGGCCTAGAGGATAGAAGGTTTTGATTCATTTACTCCACAAATATTTATTGAATGCCTACTCTATGCCAGGGCCTGAGATAGAGCAGTGAGCAGAACAAAAATCCCTCTGTCTTGGAGCTTCTATTATTCTACAGGGGTAGACAGTCAGTAAACAAACAAGCCACACATCAGGTGGTGACAGGAGGGTAGAGAAAAACAAGACGGGGTGGAGGGGGGGAGAGGGATGAATTGCTTGTTCCCAATTAAGTCAATTCCAGAGTTTTTCTTTTCTTTTTAACCGATTAAAAATATATCCTTCTTTTTGAAAAAGCAGTATAACAACAGTGTTAAGTAGAATCTTTACACTGAAAATAAACGACCCACGATCCGACCGCCTAGCACAGGGACAGTCTTCGTGGTCGTGGGCTCCTTTTCTGCGATCTGCCGCCTGTGAGCTTGCTTTCCACGTGGCTCTAGCGCTAACCATGGTGCCCCTGGCCTCTGTTGCTCTGTTGTTCTAAACATTGTCCTTCTGACGGTCGGTGTTAGGGGCTGCAGCATGTCTTACCAAGTAGAGATATCATCACCGCCTAAGCATGTGAGCCAAAGATGAGCAAACTATGGCCACAGTGTTTGTATTGTCTTCGGGCTAAGAATGGTTTTATATTTTTAAAGGGCTAAAGAAAAAAATCAAAAGAATAATATTGTGTGACACATGAAAATTACATAAAATTCAAATTTCAATGTGCAAAATGAAGGTTGGGTGTAGCACAGCCACGCCCATTTCTGTACGTTGTTGCCTATGGCTGCCTCCACCGCGAGTGGCCACGACAGAGACCGTATGGCCACAAAACCAAAGGTAGATATTGACTATCTGGCCCTTTACAGAAACATTTGCTGACCTCTGATTCAGGCCTTCCGGTTATTTACTGTTACAGATAAAGCTGCTTCTGTGAAATTCTTTAAGATCATTTTCTAGAAGGGGGACTCGGCGAGTGAGACCGTGTCTCTTGCTAGCCACAGAGATGTGTGCCCATCACCTGACCCTCTGGGTTTAACCACAGTTGCATTATTTTTTTTAAAGTTTTAATATTTCCTTCCAGCATATAATGCCCTTCTGAATGATTTAAGAATTCTCCAGCCTTCCCTTCCCTTCAAAAACCAAGAACACGAATACTTACACCCCCAAATATAAATGATGACAGGACATGGAATATGTTTTCCCATGTTTCAATGAGCTTCCTTTAAACTCTGCTGTGGCTGTCACCTTCAGCCATTGTTTCCCCACGGTGCCCTGCGCAGCAACAGCTGTGAATTTCCTCTGACTCTGGGGGGGCGGGGGGGCTCTGCACTGATGGCTATTTCCTATTTAACGGTAATAAAGCTGTTGCTATGGTTACCCAGCACGCCTTGTGCTGCATGCCTGTGTCACCACGCCCTGTGTCTGTTCCTTTCTCTCCCTTCAAATAAGCTAAGGCAGTCATTCTCAAACTGGAACGCGGCTCAGACCGCCTAGAGAGCTTGTTAAAACAGAATTCTCGCTCTGTCCCCAGGGTTTTGATTCAGTAGGTCTGGGCTGGGGCCTTGGTAATTTGCATTTCTATTAAGTTCTCAGTTGATGCTGATGCTGCTGCCCGGGGACCACCCTTCGAGATCCACAGAGCTGAGCTCTCATCTCCATAGCTTGGTTTTCAATGCAGAAACCCTAGTTTATAAAATGTTTTGCAATTGGTGGAAACCTGAGTTGTTCCTACCACTGCACCTGGGTTTTCACATGTGAATAGGGAAATGGTAAAAACATGCTTTAGCATGGTCTTTGGAGAATTCCCACAGCTCCATGCAGCTGTGGCCACACAGAGGGCACACTGGACAGGACTTGGAGTCAGATCCCGGCTGCGTCGTTGCTTAGATGCCATGGTCATGGCCGGCGCTTGGCCTTTCTGCAACAGTTACCCAGCTCTAACTTCGAATGCTGGTCTACAACCTCTATGCACATTGTAAGTGGGACTGTAAAAGCTAGCTACTTTGACTTGGGTAAATTCTGGCACTCTATTTTACCCTTTCTAGCCTTGTATGTCTTAAAAACTTGTCTAACGTGAATATGCTGCAGATAAATAATGAGATCTGGAATAAGGCAAAGTACAGTTCCTGGCGCACATTTGGCGTGAGGAAGAAATACTGAGTCTACAAACACTTCTTTTTTTCAGGGATTGATCTAGAGAACATTGTTTACTACAAGGATTGCACCCACTACTTTGTCATGACAGCCAAGAAGCAGAGCCTGCTCGACAAAGGTGTCATCATCAATGTACGTACCTCTTGGCTGTGATTTCCCAACCATCTCTCCCTTTGTGACCTGGGCTGGCAGCATGGGCAGGTGTGGGAGCAGACGTCCTCCTGCCGGAAAGTGAGCAAGGGGAGGAGAGGGAAGGGACCGCCTGCCTACCACCATCCCTTGCCTCGATGTTGCTGGAGTGTTGGATGAAGACCCCAGGCTGATACATGTAGAGATGTCTCTGCAGAGGGTGTGTAGTGCTGTTAAATGTCAGCTGAGCTTTCCCTGCCCAAGACTCATTCAGCCCTGCCCCTTCTCTGGGAGGTCACTTGTCATTTGGAGGCAGATGGGGGCTCCTTGTCCTAGCGGGACATAGGATGGTTTTGCTTGTGAATTTCACCCTGTGAACCTTTGTCATGGCATCAGGGGAAGCTCACTGTTTGCGCAGTCAAAAAGATGCAAGCTGCGCCGTGTGCTAACTCAGATCGTGGGCAAACTGAGCCTCAGTCTTGTCATCTACAAAGTAGAAGCGATAGTTGTTTATGCTCCTGGGAAGGCGCAAATAAACACACACACAGCACCTAGCACAGTGCTGCGCATGGCGGGTTGGTAGATCCCTCCGTAACTTCTCAGCCTTGTTTGGACACCAGCTTTTTCCCTGCTGGCTTCCTGGCTGCTGCTCCGTGGCTTTGCCTCTTCCTGCTTCAACAGAGAAGGTTGGAAGGAAGAAACACAGAGTGGTGGTCCCTGGCTGGAAGCTTCTGTGGTCAGGTTTTCAGCCCTTCCAGAGTCCCTGTCATTGTCGCTGCTGCTGCATCCTCCAGATAAGGATCGTGCAGCCCAGGGTCAGCCTGCTCTTGTGGTGTCAGCCTGGAGCGCGGGCAGCGCGGTACCCATTCATCACTGCTTGTCAGAGAAGAATGTGTCTATCTTCTCGCCTGCTGGTGCTGGCAGCCGGCCGGGCAGCATTAGTAACCCAGCCCTCCCCTGGGCCTCCTCCACCTCAGCCCAGGCCTTCGCTGAGAGCCTGCCTTGTGGGCAGAGGCTGTGGGCGTGGGCCCGGTGGAGCTGGCAGGGCCCCCAGCAGATGGGTGGGCGGTGGGCTTCGGCACATGGCGCCCGCTGCTGACCAGTCAGTCTGGGGGAGGCGGATCCCCTTCATCCCCCTGCCCCACAGGCATCCCTCCAGAAGTCACCTCATCAGTCTGGAGCTGACTGTGTCAGAGAGCAAAGGGTCATCCTGGGGTGCAGGGGCAGTGGGCCCTTGGCGAAGGCGGGGGTGGGCAGGCAGGCGAAGTTTGCCTGGTTTCATGTTTCACTGGCTGAGTTCTCCGGCCTCCCGGGATGAGAAGGTGACCTTCAGTCATCCCAGGGCATTTGCCCAGGCAGTGACATGTTCTCATGGACACTCTGCAATCGCTTGGCAGTTGGCAGAGCCGCTCCGGCCCCATGTGTCCTCACCAAGCCCTTTCCTTCTCCCTCAGAGGACTCCGGGGCACCTCCTGAGCTGGT
The DNA here is from genome assembly GCF_041146395.1 of Eulemur rufifrons. NCBI lineage: Eukaryota > Metazoa > Chordata > Mammalia > Primates > Lemuridae > Eulemur > Eulemur rufifrons. The sequence goes on from NC_090988.1 coordinate 62,632,077, forward strand.
GCTGAGGGGCCTCAGGGTACTAAGCGGGAACTCTCTTCTAGAAATTGGAGGCCTTGGGCTGGACATGGGGGAATTGGATGCCCATTTGGGCCAGGAGCTGTGGCCTGAGCCTCCAGGTTTCCAGCCACACTCTGTAGCATTTGCCTGGCCCGTGAGCCACTGAAATTCACATTCTCCTCTTGCTCCCCAAGGAATGGCAGGTCCTGTCTGTTTTCCCCTCCTTGTGTGGGTCAGCACCTTCCTACAGGCACACAGAAGGTGCTGAATAAATGTTTGTTGAATGACTGACTGACCTCTGAACACAAAGTTTCCCTTTCCTGCTTCCCCATTGATTCCAGCTGCTCTCTGGGCTCATTCCCATGGCCACTGAAGGGAGTGAAGTTTCTTCTCCAGAAACCATGCCTATGGGCTTGCAGCTGGGTCCATCTTTCTGTTCCTCACCAGGAGGATGTCCCATCCCAGAGCCTCCCTAGGACCCCGCCTCTGCTGGCCACTCATGCGTGGGCTGGGACTCCCAGGCCAGCAAGCCTGCTGTCGGCACTGAGGGGGGAGCTTGGCTGCTGGGTGAGGCATGGTGCGGGTGCACGGCAGGCAGCCTCCTGTTGCTGATCCCCCCACCCCTGCATGGAGCATGTGGGCATCGCCTGGCCTCCTCTGCCAGCCTCCAGCCTCTTCCCAGCTCTACACCTGGGGAGGCTGCTCTTCTTACGGGCCCTACCCTCTGCTCATGTTCTCTGCTTCCCTCCACACTGCCCCACCTCTCTGTCCAGGACCCAAGCTCCCCCAGTTCCACAGGCCTGTGGCGAGTGGGCCCAGGTACAACCCCCCCCTCGCCCCCCGCCCTCGGCCCATGTCTCCTTCATCTTAATGCAGGATGACGTCCCTGGGCCTGCCCGCTTCACTTAAGAACCTATTTCCTGTCCCTTTCCCCCACTTCTGTCCTCTCGTCCTGTTCTTACCTCCTCCTACGGTTCTGTTCCTGCTGCCCTCCACCCAGTCACCTAGGACCCTCCGGCCCCTCACAGGCCCCGCCGCAGCCAGGTGGGCTATCATCCAGGCCTGGCCCAGAGGCCTGCTCCCTCGGCCAGGTCCCCACACTGCTGCAAGGGTGTCCACACCAGGCAGTTTAATGTCACCCACACCCCCTCAGGGATGTTGCTTTGAGGAGGGGTGCGTTTGAGACCTCCCCATTCACTCATCCCCATCTCTCTGCACACCTTCAGGGAGGGACGGGGTCCATGGCTGTAGCAAGGGGGATAGGAAAGACCACCAGGTAACAGGCCCTCGTCCTGGACACCAGGACCTGACAAAGGGCTCTCGGGCCAATGCTGGGCACACTTCGGGGCATGTGGTTTGGATGTAGACATTTTAGAATTTTCAAAACGGGGTATTTAAAGTCATGGTGATTCAGAAAATTGAGACAGTAGGTCACTCTGGTTGTGGATAAAGCTGTGCCTTTTAAGACCTTTGTAGATGCGGTGCCTTGGGTGGGTCTAGGGTGCACTTCAGCACATACTGTGTTTTGTGCCATCATGAATTGCTGGGGACGGAAATTCACATTCATGGAGCACTTCCCAGGTGCCAGGCATGGGGTTAGGGATTCCACGTATGCACTCTCCCTCAATCCTCACGTGGCTCTGTGAAATAGATTTTGTTATAACCATTTTACCAATGAGAAGATGAAGACTCAGAAAAGTCAAATAACTTGCCCAAATCCATAGCTAGTAAACAGCAGAGGTGGACTTGGACCTGTTGCTCTTGCTGACCCCAAAATCTGTGCTCACCTTACACACTGGTCCTCCCTACCCCCAGGGCTCTGTGATTTTTGTGTCACCTTTGGGAAAGGTGGTCTTTTTAGCTTTTTTAGCCACACGGTGAGCAGTCTGGACTCTGGGATACTCCAGCCTTTCTTACTTCCTTCAGTCCCTGACATCCTGCGGTTCGTTGCCAGTATCCCTCCAGGATGGACATCCTCGTTCTCTTAGCTCAGGATCCTCCACTCCCAGCAGGGAAGTCTAACAATTAACACCACAAGCAAAGCTGAGCCTTGAGCAGCCCTTGGCCTGCCAAGAAAAGGGGTAACTGATTCTGGAGAGAAAATCTGAGAGTTATGCCGAGTACCAGTTTTTTTCCTGGTCTTGTTTGACCACTAAACACAGCATATCTGGACCGCGTTAGCTTAGCTCAATTCATCATAAAGTCACACTTACTGATTTGCTCTTGGTCTTTTAACTGTATTGGAAGTTATGGTGAGAACCAGCCACATGAAATGCGCTTGTCGCTTGCTCCAAGACCGTTATCAAGTCCTCTGTTCATTACAACTCTCAGGGTTCTCTGTTGAAATTCCTACATGAGAGAGATCTTTTAGAATTTAGTGCCAGGAAAAAATTGCCTCCCCTGAGGAATTTCTATGCTTCCTTCTTTCTGATAAGGAAAGCCCTGTAACATATCACATTTCCCTTTTGCCCTGGATGCCGGGAAGCTCAGTGTCAAACTTGGTGCTTAATCACAATCATGTTAACCCTCACAGCTGGCTCATTTATTTCCTCTTTATTCTGTTGGCCCTGATTTTCTATTTTTTGTTTTGATTAGCTTCACTGGAGAGACCCACCCCAAGTCCTTTTCCCGAGTGGGTATGCAGGCTAGCCCTGTAGAGGGGCGGGTTACTGAACCGTGTTTTGATGTCCCCCAGGACTACATCGACACAGAGATGCTGCTGTGTGCCGAGAACGTGAACCAAGACAACCTGCTCTCCTATGCCCGGGAAGCTGCAGACTTTGCCACTAACTACCAGCTGCCATCCTTAGACTTTGCCATGAACCACTACGGGCAGCCTGACGTGGCCATGTTTGACTTCACCTCCATGTACGCCTCGGAGAATGCAGCCCTGGTGCGGGAGCGGCAGGCACACCGGCTGCTCGTGGCCCTCGTGGGTGACAGCTTGCTCGAGGTACCGCCTGCATTCGAAGCCCCCTCATTCCTGCAACGAGACAGATCCTGCATTTATATTCTGGCAGGCAGCATCTGCTGTCATGCCGTGGGGGAAGGACAGGCTCTCAGCCAGTTGGCAGGACTCTGCCAAGCCCGTCCTGGCCTCGGAGCCTGCCCTGCTAAATTCGGAGGAGACTGTTCTGCCTGTGTGTAGGTGGGAGACCTCTCTCTTCCATCCCTGGGTTCTTCCGTGATGACTTCCTGGTTGAAGTTCAAAATCGGGCAGCCCTGGTCTACTCCACGTGGGCTGTCCTTCTCAGAGCGTGCAGACCCTCAGCTGGGCCAAGACTCCTTTCTCAAGTGGGTGGCCCTTTGTGGTCTTTTGACAAGAAAATCAGATAGGATGCAAAAGAGGTGTGTGGGCCCCAAAGTCCAGAAAATCTGTAAATGCAAGGACTCTTAGATTAAATAAATGTTTTCAGAAGGGATACATTTTTATCTTTAATGCAAGCATTGATCAAAAAATGTTTATGTATTTATCCCAAGTTATGAGTTGAATTCCAAACCACACTTTTGGCATTCCTGGGAGAGGCTAGTTATCACTTAGCATTGAATTCGCCCTTGGGCACTATTGGGCAAGGACCACTGTGCATGGACTTGAACTGTAATTCCTTGGCGAGCATTCAGCACCCACCCTGCTTCTGGCCCAGCCTCCCTTCCCAGTGTGACTTCTCTCTACATTCCCCCCATGCTCAGTGCTACACCCCAACCAAGGGGCTGTTCTTCCAACAGGTTCCAGCATTTTCCAGCCACCATGCCTTTGCCCACACTATTCCCTAGTGGGTCAAAAGCAGAATCCTATCCATTCTTTAAGATTGGTTTAATGCTGCTCTTTTTTTTCCCCCCTTGAGACACAGTCTCTCTCTGTTGCCCAGGCTGGAAAGCAGTGGTACCATCATAGCTCACTGCAACCTCAAACTCCTGGGCTCAAGTGATCCTCTTGCCTCAGCCTCCCCAGTAGCTGGAACTACAGACTACAGGCATGCACCACCACACCCAGCTAATTTTTCTATTTTTTGTAGAGACAGGGATCTCACTGTGTTGCTCAGGCTGGTCTTAAACTCCTAGCCTCAAGTGATCTCCCCATCTCAGCCTCCTTAAGTGATGGGATCACAGGTGTAAGCCACTGCACCTGACCAATGCCACTCTTTTATGAAGCAAACTCTGATTTCCATCTCCCTCTCCCAGGGTGGGAGTTGCCTCACTTTTTCTGAGCCCTAAAGCAGTTTTGCTGTACCTATGTCATAGCACCCTTTGCATTTGACTTTGTGCTACAGCTATTTGAGCTTGTGGCAAATCCTTGTACGTATTAGGGTCCCCGCCCTGTCACCTCTCTATTCTTCCAGTGCCTTGTGCAAGCCTGGCCAGCAGTGTGTGCTGGGTACAATGGGACCATAGACTGGGAGATCATAGAATCAACCAGAGTTTTGCACGTTTTCTTTTGCAGCCATTTTGGCCCATGGGCACAGGCTGTGCCCGTGGCTTCCTGGCAGCCTTTGACACGGCGTGGATGGTGAAGAGCTGGAACCAGGGCACCCCTCCCCTGGAGCTGCTGGCCGAAAGGTGAGTTCTGCCAGCAGGGCTCCTACCTGGGGGCAGGGCCGTGTCAAAGGCTCAGGCAGAAGGGACAAGTTCACCTGTCAGGTGACCAGATGACCCTTAGATGTTGCTGGAGCCTCTGCACCCCCTGAATCTGCCTTCTCACATGTGGCCTGATTTAATCACTGGGGTCTCCAAGGACACTTTCTTCATCACAACCTACCTCCTTCAGTGCCTCTCTCTGGTGGTTAGGACCTCAGGCCCTGGATGCCAAAGAGAAGTCTTCATCTGGGGTGGCCCTAGAGCCGGGGCTCCCCAACATTGCTCACTCACCCAGGAGCCAGAGAGTTTTAAGGGAGTCTTCCAAGGTGGTGCTGAGTGTCCCGCCCTGGTGGGTTCTCTGGCCTGCCAAGCCCATCCCACTGCTGAGATTCTGGGCTTCCTCCCAGATCCCTGCTGCTGGCCACGTGGCCGTGTGGCTATGACAGCTGCAGACACTGGAAGTCAGGGCTGGCGGGTCAGGGCAGACCTCTGACAGTCTTGGGTGTGGAGGCCGGTGGTCACGGGGAGAGGCTGCAGGAGGCAGCGAGGCTCCGTGTGGTCACAGCAGAACCACAGGTCACTGTGCCACCAGCCCTGCACCCCTGCTTCTGCCCTCGGGAGGAGGCCAGCATCCCTGCCTCTCAGACACCCCTCTTCTCTCGGCCCCTTTGACTGTTCCCCAACTTTGCAGATCTCAAGAACTGTGAGTGTCGGGTATCTCAGGGAAGGGTGATACAAACACATCCAAGAAGCCCTTGAAAGAGGGGAATGATGGGGGTGGCGGGCAGAGGCCTGAGACGGCAAGGCCTGACCTCTGGGCTCTGCCTCCCTCCAGAGAAAGTCTTTACCGGCTGTTACCTCAGACAACCCCCGAGAACATCAACAAGAACTTTGAGCAGTACACGCTGGACCCAGGGACGCGCTACCCAAACCTCAACTCAAACTGTGTCCGGCCCCACCAGGCAAGTCCGCCCCTCGGCCCTGTCTGGGTCACTCTGCACTGGGTGGTGGGAAGGGGGTCACATAAACTCCAGCTTATTCCTAGGACCCAGGGCAGAGCCAGTTCCTCTCCCCAGTAGAGTCAGCATTCTTTGTAACCCACAGGAGAGAACTAGAACTCCTGGGGATAAATTAATGTATGCATCTGTGCATATATTTACATATATTAATATTAACTTGTCACTATGCATATGTGTTGCTGATCACACCTCTCTCAAATCATCTACTCAGACAAGCATCCTCCCTCCTCACCACCATGGTCCTTGAGACCTTTTTTCTCCCACTGACTTGGAGCCACCAAACCCCCAACCTCATTGGTCAATGGAGTAGAGAAAGATGTGAATTTTTAAATTTAGCCAATTATATATATGCAAACTAGCCACATGCATGCACACTTAGTTCTCCACATTTGGGTGGGTGATTGAGGTCCCTTGATCTGTGACTCGTGCCCTCCAGCGAGGGAGAAGGGAGGCAGGCACTGAGTTTGGAGGCCCTGAGATGAGGCTTTGGGGGAACTGGTAGGCAAGCGTGTGTCTCTCTTGCTCGTAGGTGAAGCACTTGTACATCACGAAGGAGCTGGACCGCTACCCCCTCGAGAGACTGGGCTCAGTGAGGAGATCCGTCAGCCTCTCCAGGAGGGGTAAGCGCCCTCCTGGGGTCCTGGCCGGACAGCCGGGGAGGGGCTTTGCGGGGAGGAGGCCTGCCAGGCGGCTGTCCTGACACAGGCTCTGCAGCCAGCCCGGCTTGTTACCTGTGTGACCTTAGGCAGGCACCTTTCCTCTCTGAACTCCAGTTTCCTTATCTTTGAGACCAAGGGAACATCTGCCTGTAGAATCATTGTGACGACTGAAGGAGTTAACACATGTTGAGAGCTTAGCACAGCAAATGCGAACCGTGGAATTACTTCAGTAGGACTTGTTTTTATCTTCCTGTTGTTTCTAGTGTAGGGGTCTTGTCTCCCCAACTGGATAGCAAGCTTCATGGGTGTCACCCTTTTCCTGACCTTCTTGGGCACAAGGCCGGTGCTCCACAGCAGGGCAGAGGGAGGGGCTGACTGGATGAGTAACTGCCCCCCAGCCCCCTGCACCCAGCTCGGCCAGGGCACTGCTCTGCCCAGAGACCTCCCGCCCCCTGCACCTGTCCAGACCTGGTGTCCTCTCCCTCCCTAGGCTCGCTCAGCCGTATTCCTCCCTTCCCTCCACGCTCCACGTGCCCTGCTGCTATAATAAACCATCTCACCACCACACAGACAGGGCAGGTTTTGCTAGATTCTTTGCCACTGCACAGTCCTTTCTGTCTTCCTAGAATGCCTTCTCCTGTGATGAATTCCTAGACACTCTCCAAGGACCAGCTCAAATGCACCTCCCCCATGGCACTTTCTTTGGAGAGTGCCCCCCTCCACGCCCCCAGGGCTGCAGACTCGGGCAAAGGGGGCTCCCATGCTCCCACGGCACCCTGTTTCTCCCTCTGTTGCAGCACCATGTCATTGTCACCCCCCAGCCCCCGAGTCTGACTTCCCCACTAGATGAGCGTGTTGCCAGCAGGGTCTGTGCTCCTAGCGTCTCACCCGGGGCCCAGCCACAGTGGTCATGGGGACCGTGCTGCAGGAGCATGTGTTTCCTGTCCCAGCATCCTGTCCTCCTGCCACCCTCTTGACTGGGCCCCCAGGCAGCAGCATTCCGGGGGCTGCACCCATGCCAATGGCCCCTGCCCTGGCCCCTTGCCTGACTGCCACTCCTCCTGGTCCCCAGCCATGGTGGCAGTGGGAGGGGATCCCCTCAGAGCCTCACTGACTGTGCTCCCCTTCCTGCAGAGTCGGACATCCGGCCCAGCAAGCTCTTAACCTGGTGCCAGCAGCAGACCGAGGGCTACCAGCACGTCAACGTCACCGATCTGACCACATCCTGGCGCAGCGGCCTGGCCCTGTGCGCCATCATCCACCACTTCCGGCCTGAGCTGATGTGAGTCTGGGGCCCGCTGGACCCTGAGATGAGAGGCGCCAAGGCTGCTCTGCTGGGTGCAGAATCTTCACTGATGGGTTCAGTGTCGCACTTGGCATGTTTTCAATTTGAGTTTTTCTTAGATTTGTTCTTTTCCCTTTGTACTGAGGCCTCTATCAGCGATGTGTTTGATCTGCGTTCCTCACACGTGAGGATGAAAATTGGCTCCGGCTTACTGATTGCATTCTTCAGTCCCTCCGGTTGCCACACTTTGGAAATTGGAGCGTTTGCACTTTGTAACTCTGCCCTCGAGAGAGGAATTATGTGTGGGCAAGACCTAATTCTGGGGACTGGTTTGAGTGTTTTGCAAAATTAGGTTTGAGACCCAGATCCATAAGCTGTGTGGCCTTGGGCAAGCCACTTACCTTCTCTGAGTTTTAGACGCTTCATCTATAGATTGGGAAGTACAGCAAGGCCATTAGGAAGATCAGACTATGTTAGTGCAAGCACATTGTGATGTCCAAAGCCTGACACATTTATATTTAAATCAGTAGCAGTATAGCCTCACACCTATGTGCAAATCCCCGGGAGGAAGCTTCCCAAAGAGTTAACAATTTGTACTTTTAGCAAGTGAGGTTGCTTTGAGAAAGGTAATATAGGCATCTTGTTTTAAAAAAATGAAGTTATACATATCATATAAAGCAGTATAGCCTCACACCTGTGCGCAAATCCACTGAGAGGAAGCTTCCCAAAGAGTTAGCAATTTGTACTTTTAGCAAGTGAGGTTGCTTTGAAGAAGGAATGGGACTCTCACTTTTTGCTTTATATGATATGTATAACTTGATTTTTTAAAAACAAGGTGCCCATATTACTTTCATAATTAAAAAGGAAAAATATAAGGGAAATACTTAAAGTAGCTCATAAATTTTCCAAAGAGATTTAAATTAATTTCTGATGGTTTCTGCCCAGGCAGCAGTGACATTATCATGGCCCAAGTCTGATTTGGTCCCTCTCTGAGTGGGAAGGATGGGATTAGCACCTTCTGGGGGGGCAGGGTGAGAACTGGGGCAGGGGCTGGGGTCGCTGCTCCTTTGCCCCCCATCCCTGCTGCCACCCGGCAGAGTGTCACTCCCTAGTGCTCAGCTCATCCTACCTCTGCCTCCTCTCCCTGAATTTCTCTACTTTGTTTTGATTTTCTAGCAACTTTGACTCTTTGAATGAAGATGACGCTGTGGAGAACAACCAGCTGGCATTTGATGTGGCGGAGCGTGAGTTTGGGATCCCTCCGGTGACCACGGGCAAAGAGATGGCCTCAGCACAGGAGCCAGACAAGCTCAGCATGGTCATGTACCTCTCCAAGTTCTACGAGCTCTTCCGGGGCACCCCGCTGAGGCCCATGGGTAAGGACCTGCATGGGGGCTCTGCTCGGCCCCCTGAGCCATCTCTGTCCTGGTGCCCAAACCCAACTGCCATCCTCTGTTCCGGGGCCGGCCGGTGCCTTCCCTGTGACTGTGAGGTCAAAGAGGGTGCAGACCCTGTGTGTTTGGGTGCATCTGTCTGCCATTTATACCTTTAGTTTGGAGTGAGGGAATTATTTTAGAGGAACCTTGTTACAAGAACACCTCTAGTTACAGCAATTCCCCTGGGCCCAGGATCTAAATCTCAGTTGTGCTGTTATTTCCCAACAGATTCTTGGCGCAAAAATTACCGAGACAACGCTGACCTTGGCTTGGCCAAATCATCCATTTCTAATAACTATCTCAACCTCACCTTTCCAAGGAAGAGGACTCCACGAGTAAGTTCCAGCCTGGTTTTTGTTTTATTTCTCATTGCACGTGCATGGGGTCTGAGGAACGGAGCGTTTCACGTTCTCAGTCTGTTTATGCTGTGAGTTACACAGATCGAGTGCTCGCCAAAGATGTGCGTGAAACTCGGTCTAGTCACTGAGTGTTTTTGGAAGTTCTCGCTGGCACCGCGAAGCTGGTTTCAGTGACGTGGAAGTGGTGACAGGAGGGGCACGGTAGGGAGCAGAGAGGACACGCTGGCAAATATTTTTAAAAGTAAATCAGAATAGCTCTGCCTCCTGAGGGACGGGAACGAGATGATTTCTCACTTTGCTGAGCGGTTTAGATCAGGAACACGGTGGCCATCGTTTACCCATCTGCTCCATTGATTTTTACCTCTTCATTCATTCAACAAATGCTTGTTGGGCTCTACTATATGCCAGCTTTAGGGCTATAGTTTTATTTGTTTTTGATGAGGGAAGCAAATATGCAGAAGTGAATAATAAATGGACCTTGGCTTTCAGGAGCTTAGAGCCTAATAAAAAGGTTCCCAGACTTTCTCAATTTGTGGTACCCTTAGTGTCTCTGTAAATTTTTTCACAAAAATTACAAAGGAAATACCTAACTGTTCCATTTATTAAGTACTGAAGTCCGAATAACTTAGTAGGAATATTTTTCAAGGTGTCTGATAGACATCATGTGTTTCCCTAGAAAATTTAAAATATCCTGTGGCTCCTCTGTGAGTTCACCATGGTGCCACAAGGTGCCTTGGTACACAGTTTGGGAATCACCCAAGGGACAGAGCCTTGGGGAACAAGAGAATTTGAGGGGCTGGCCGGGGCAGAGCAGCCAGGAAAGAAGAGGGGGAAGGCGCAGTCGGAGAGGTGGAGGGGTGTCAGAAAGCCCGGGGAGCAGAGTGGGTGTATAGGGTGGGCCCAGGAGACAGTGCCAGCATGCACGGGGTGGGGGGGGGGGGGCGGGGAGGAACAGCCAGGGCGAGGGCTGAGGACAGGCTGCAGGGTGTGGATGAGCCGGGGCAGAAGCAAATGTCAGTGTTCTGGGGCTGGTGTGGGGGTTTCTGGGTGGTCCACGGGAGCAGAGGACAGAAGATGGGTCAAGGAGACCGGGGCCAGGGCAAGGCCACTGGCAGGAGCAGGGCGGGCTCGGGGCAGGGCAGTTGTGAGTACCCGCCCAGAGCTCTCCTTCCCTCTCCAGGACAGCAGGGCATCTCCACTGATTGGCTGGAGGCCCCTGCAAGTCTCTGAGTCTCTTTAGGGCCGACAGTCTCTCCAGCCCTGGCCGCTGCTGCCTGGTGCTGCCAGCCCCTCCGCCCAGGGTGGAGTGAGGCCGCCCGGCCTCCTTTCTTTTCCTGGGCCATGTGAGCAGTGATCACTTTTTCCACTGGGCCTGCACTCCCTGCTCCCCGGAATGCTGCTGCGGCTGTTTTGCTGACTTCGGGAGCAGGATGCTCCATGCCTCTGCCCCTCCCTGGCTCTGGGAGGGATGGGCTGGCGAGGCCGGGCCGGGCGAGGAAGGCATGCAGCAGGGCGGCTGGAATGATGAGGTGCTCCCGGCCGCTCTCCCCTCTGCCTCCTGAGCTGCCCCGACTAGAGGCTCCGCGTGAGGACTACTCTGCCCAGCCTGTCCCACTGCACGACAGTGCTGTCTTCTGGAGACCAGTGGTCAGCTTCCTTGACCCCCAGCCCAGCCGTTTTTCCTCTGAAGCCCAGGGACCCCTGTTTTGGGCTGCTTGCCTCAAGCAAGCCAGTGCAGCCTTTCTGGAAGCTCTCTGAGCCAGACATGTGCCACCTTTTCCATTCAGCCTGCCTCTCTCGCCACTCAGCCCACAGAGGGAGCTGCAGAGGGATGGGTCAACCTTTCACTCACCACACCTCTGTTTACAGAGTGACCCAACTGAAGCAGCCCAGCTGGCGCTGGCTCAGGAAGTGGGGAGGGTCAAAAGTCGGGAGTGGGCAAGGCCAGCCAGGCCAGCCAGGCCCTCCAAGGCTGCTAGGAATGGCCTAGGGAGTGGGAGGGCACTGCCTGGCCCAGCCCTGGCCCATGTTGAACCAAGTCCGGCCTCCTCCAAAGTGTGTCCCCGGGCTGCCATTTTGAGGGGGTTAAGGCCCATGGCTCTGATCCCTCCCACAGCTCACTTTAGACGAGTTAATGTCTGAACTTTGCCCCACTCTTTGGATAGGGAAAGAGATTTGGTCATTGAGCTAAGTACCTGGCATGGGCATTATTTGTCCTTCTCTCCTCAAAACAAGTATTTCCTCTGAGTGAGTAGGTGGGTTAGTAAGGCCACAGGGTCACACTCTGCCTTGGTCATCACTGCAATTCCCCAGCACGTTGGCGGTGGCCAACACACCCGATGGCAGCACAGTGATCAGGCCACATAGAAAGTACCTTCTCCCTATCCTACCATGGCTCAGCATCTTATATCAGGATACTTTGTTGGTTTGGGGAAACTATTTGCAGTGCCCTTTGGCCTTGACATTTCCCACAAACAAAGGGCACTGAGTCCACCCCAGTCGGGTCCTGCACAGACACAGAGGATGTCTGTGCACAAGACTCTGGAATCCGCACACACAACCATGTCTGTACACAGAGGCTCCATGACAGTTACACCAAGGAGATATCAACACAGGTAGACACACAACCCTCAATGCCCTTGCTCAGGTGCCGTTATGGAATGAAGACACAGGGTGGGCCATGCTCTAGGATTCTATACCATACCTCCCCCACACACAATATCTGTGTGCGACATATAGGTGCATCTGTGTTTGAGCTTCCTCCCCACCCCTTCCTAAGCTCCTCCCCAACTTCCAGAGGAAGATCTGAATGCGAGAATTGAGCAGCACACACATTGGTTTACAATGTAGCTTCTTCATCTGAAGAGGACTCATTGGCTCTCTGCTGAGCCAGGCTTAAGAATCTCTCTCCCTCCTGGTTTTCACTGTTGGTGTTAAATTCTTCTCCCCTCCCCAATCTTATCTTTCTGACAATATCCAAATCCCAGCAAGATTTATCAACTTCATGCAAAATTAAAGACTTTTTCCCCATCAAGGATTTTGTTTACTTTTAGAGAGAGTAACTTTGCCAGCCCACTGTGATTGGGTGGATGAGCTCTGAAGACTGGGCAGCTACGCCTGGGAAAAGGAGAAGACTTTAGGGATCTTTTCCTCCTAAAAGGCCCTGGGTCGGCTTCTGCAGATCTGTCTGTGACGCTGGTCAGCATCTAAAATCCTCAAGGCAAGGGACAATTTCTGGGGCTCCAGGGCTTTTGTCACCATGCATGCAGGTAACACCTGAACACACACCCCTGGCCTCTGTGGTCCCCGTGTGCACACGCACAGGCACGTGCACATGTACACACACACACACACACACACTCATAATACTTCTCTGTACTCTCCTAGACCAGCCACACGTGGGTGATAACTATATTTATGGCCACTGCAGTCACTGCACATGTTATATTATGTACATATATAGGACACTTGATTTTGTTCCATTCTGAGCCCACTCCTTGGGGGACAACACAAAAGTTGTCACTCATCCCTGGAAATCCCGTCCCAGAAGCCAGGCAGGTGGCCCCAGGCTCTATCCTGTGTAGCCGGGTCCTCCTCCTCCAGCCTGGGTCCCTGGTGGAGTGGAGCTCACAGAGCATGGCTCACCTGGTCTCAGTGGCCCAGGTCCCCTCCCCAGCCCTCTTCTCCTTGACCCTCCCACACAAACACTTTCCAAAGAGCTGTAACCGGTTCCATAAGCAAGAAAACATTTCCTCTGTCTCAATAATTAGCTTTCTGTGCAGCAAGTAACAGAGAGAACTCCCCTTGAGGGTTCCTTACCAGAGCTGGGGGCATTTTATGTAAGAAAGTGCCTCTTCCGTCCATCCATCCATTCATTCAACAACTGTTTCCCGGGCATTATTTTGCACTGACTTCTCTTCTCAGTGCTGGGGATTGAGCAGTGAACAAGACAAGCAGGGACCTGCCCAGAGAGCTGACCTTCTAGTGGAACTTACGAAGTTCTTCTCTCCGTTTCCCCAGCCTCTCTCACGGAACCACCCACCCAGCAGCCGAAGCTCCCCACTAGGCCTCTGGTTCTCATGTCAGAGCCGTGAAGAAGTCTTAGGAGAGTCGAGAGTGCTGGCTTCCAAGGCTGGGCAAGCACAGGGCCCTGGAGCAGCCCCTCCTGGCCCCTGTGGTTTGCGGGTCACTGCCAAGCTGCAGTCTCTCCTTTGCTCCGTACAACCTCAGCCCAGGTTCAGAGTTGATTTGCAGACTGGGAATGCAACTTGAAGCCAAGCAGGCAAACACGTATTTAAGCCTGCTGAGGATTCGACAAATGTTCGAACCTCTCGGAAAGCTCCTTTGCTTGTCTGAAAAATGAGGGTAACAACGTATACATCATAGCGTTACTGCAAGGATGATGTGAGCAAGGACATGCGGCAGGTCTGAGCAGGTGGAAGGGGCTCAGTAAATGATAGTTCCCTTCCTTTAGGAATGCTGATTAAATGAAGATGCTTGTTTTCTGAAGGGATGACTAAAACTGTCTGGATTGAACACTTGGTTCTAGACCGCAACCCATACAGCACTTTCCTGCGTGCAGAGTGCTGTCCTGCATGTCTCACTGGCTCCTCATGTCACCTCTGGAGGGAGGCTGGGAACATATTCTCATGCCAAGTTTTAGATGAAGAAACTTGGACTTGGGGAGATTAAGTTTTGATAAGTCATATAGGTGGAAAATGTCAAAGCTAGAACTAGAATTCAGATGTTTAAAATTCTGTTACTACCGCTAACCTCACTAATAGTGTCTAACACTTGTTCAGTAGTCCCCCCTTATCCACAGGTTCAGTTACCTGTGATCAACCACAGTCTGAAAACATTAAATGGAAAATTCCAGAAATAAACAATAAGTTTCAAATCATGCACCATTCTGAGTGCCATGATGAAATCTCACACCATCCCACTCTGTCCTGCTTGAGACATGAGTCATCCCTTTGACCAGTGTATCCACGCTGTATACACTACCCACCCGTTACTCACTCTCAGTTACTAGATCAGAAAACATAGTACATATATATGTTTAGGGTTTGGTACTATCCACGGTTTCAGGCATCCTCTGGGGGTCTTGGAACATATCCCCCAAGGATAAGGAGGGACTGCTATATAGCACTTAATAGTTTAAGAAGTGTTTGACATCCATGATTTCGTTATTCCTTACAATAGCTTATGAACTAGACAATATAAGATCCCTTCTTGTAGGTAAGGAAATTAAACTCAGAGAAGTTGGATGATTTTCCTAAGGTCACACAGCTGGGAAGTAGTTAGTAACAGAACCCAAAGCCATGATTCCTTGAAGAAAGAGCTCTCATGCTAGTATCACGGGCTATCTTTCTAAATATCAGAGCCCCCGCCCAACTCAACCAGGCAATAGGCTGCAATGGCCAATCTCTCTTCCTGTGACCCAGATCTAAATTTCTCCAGGGCTAGGCTGTACCAGCTAACTAAATATAAAGCTTATTGGCTTTGAGCTAAAATCACATTAACTCAAGCAGTATGGGAACGTGGTTATCTCGTGCCCATCAAATAAATGATCAGACTGGCAGATACATGTCTTTGATTTTTTTAATGGGGAAGCCAATTAGTTTAATAAATGCCTTTGGGTATATAGACTCTTTCAAATTATTGGGAAATAATAGTAAGAAAGTATTCTTAGGGTGAAAGAGCTGGAAACATTAATAGGGAAAGAAAGCAAGTTATTTGTTTATTCTCCTCTCTCTGGGCATGATAAGCATTTTCCTTCTCTTCGTACTTGCAATTGTTTGGAGAGTACAATAGGGTCCAAGGAGATGGGGTTACTGAGACAATTTTGGCTTCCAAATATAGATGTACAGGTAAGAAAAAATTAGATAAATCTTTAGGTTTGAATTTTCTTATCCTTTTTGTTTTAACCTAGATCTTAGTTGAGAATCAGTGCTTCAGTGATAAATCCGTAAGGAAAAGTGAAAGCCATTTGGGCATGTGTGTTGCTATCCTTTCCATGTAGACTGTACTTCACCATCCCATAGGTCGGAGTGGGTTGGAGGGACCGAGGTTGACCCCATGCACTTGCTTTATTTCCTCTGAAGGACTGGAGTCCCCTTAGGAGCTGCTGCCTGGGCGCTTTCTCCCCAGGAACGCCTTTTACGAGTCCACGGCTAACACGGCTGGTTTGGATCTATACAGGCTGTGATGGTGGATTGTTGGAACAGTCTCACCCTGGGCTGTCGAGTGCAATGGGAGAGTAACATGTGCTGCTCTTTGGAGGAAAAGCCAAATCCTCATTTAAGATGGAAACAAACGAACAAACAAAACCCCCCAGCTAACCCTCCTACCATGCAGGAAGTGTCTCCGCTGGGTAGGACGTTCTGTACTTTCACAGGCTGGGATCTCTGGGCCAGGGCAGCATTCACAGCCGAGGCGCTGAGGCCCAGACAGCCTGTGCCTCTGAGACCCAACATTGTTGCAAATAAGGTCATCTGTTTCTCTTGGTGTTTGCCCAAGCCTTGGGCTTAAAATCATTTCCATTCACAGAATACTGATTTATTAGAAGCTGAGGAAAATGTTGAGGAGAAGGCAGGGCCCTTTGATCTGTTGTCTTGTGCCTCCTGGGTCAAATTTTTGAACAAATACCAATGACTAAATTATGGTTGATCTTGTTTTTTTACAAAACTGGTAAACATGGGGAGGGGGTGGGGTGGCGCGGAGGGTAAGAGCCAGGGACGCGGTGCTCTCTGCTGCAGGCAGGGGTGCGCAGTGGACTGGGTGCTGGGGCGCCCATAGTCGTCCTTTCAGAGCAAACAGGAGCTGAAAAAATCCTGGGTAAATTAGGATTTATCAGGCTTATTGGGCTGTGTGCCCGGGTTTGAGGTGAGCGGGTGGCCGGCAGCCCTTCCCGCTGTGTCCCCAGGGGTAGAAAGCCAGGATTTCATCTGGACCCGCCACGGAGGGCCCCTCTGAGAGTGTAGGAGGCTCCCTGCAGAAGGGATACATAGTCGGTGAGGCACGGCTTATGGCTTCGTGGTCCTGAGGGCGCTGGCCCTTAGAGAAGGCTCCAGAGGCTGGAATCTGGTGGTGGAAAGGTCGAACCCCAGCAGGGCTGGGGGGCCTAGCCCAGTGTCAAGGATAGGCTTGCGCACAGGGTGCGGAGAAGGTGCTAAGTTCAGCCCCAGCCCAGCCCATAGCGTCAGCTCGACCTTGAGGTCCTGCTACCTTGTCCCTTAGGGACAAGCCTAACAACAGGAGCGCCCTTGGTAGCCCTTGCAGGGGTGATGCGATGGGCTTGGGTAGAGCAGGGATTTCGGATTTAAATGTCCGGATTCAGGCAGCAGAGAGTGGGCTGTGAGGGGCTGTCAGTGGGGCAACGTATTATCTAAACCAGGAGACTTCTGAGATGGAAGCGGGTGGGGGCACAGCAGTCAATCAGACCTGCCCTGGGCAAACTGGGTTGTATGGTCACTCTGGTCACATGGCTACATCTAATGCTTATTCAAATTAAAACACTGTTTGCTAGTAGCTGTGATGGTGACTGATTTGCACACTAAATTTGCCATCAAATCCCTGGACAGCCCATTTGAGCCCTGAGAATCCCTGTGAGAGGAACAGGTCACCTCCTCACAGGGCAGAGGCCCCCGAGGTACACAGAGGCCCCGGGTGGTCTCCATGAGGCAGCAGCACGCTGCAGGAGTCAGCAAGGCTGGCTGTGACCTCGGAGTCACGCAACTGCTCTGAGCCCAAGGCCCCGTTGCAGTGGAGACTGCCATGTCACAGGCATTCCTTTTGCTTTGGGATGGTTCCTCATGATCTTTGGGGATGTAATTCCCACCCTTCTGACTGAAGAACCCTTGGCTCCTTAAGTGGAGTGAGGTTCCCTCCGCTGGGCCTGAACAAAACTCTGTGACAGCATTTGTCATAGTGCAGGGTAATTTATTACCGTGATTGCATGTAGGGTGGCAGCTGTTTGCAGCAAGGATACATCCGTAGTGCCAGCTCAAGGCCAGCTCTGTAGCCTCAGGGATCTTCGTGGGGCTGAAGCCCTTGAACTCACCTGCTGAACTCACCGTGGTTTCTTGGCCCTTGCAGGTGGATGGCCAAACCGAAGAGAATGACATGAACAAACGGAGGCGGAAAGGCTTCAATAACCTGGACGAGGTTTGTGAGCACAGTGTCACTTTAAACAAAGGCTCGTTTCCTGACAACCAGTGGCCGCAGGCCTGCCTGACCATGACGGTAGCCCTGGCCCTCTTCCTTTCCTCCCTCATGAACCACTGGGTTCCAAGCTTGGCTTGATGGAAAAGCAGTCTGGGCTCTGGTCCTCGCTTTACTACTTGCTGGCTATGTAACCTTGAGAAACGTAACCTCCCAGGGTGTGGTTCATGTCTGTAAGATGCAGTCATGAGTCTTTGCAGCATTTTTAAAGATGAATAAGACGATGGATATAACCTGCTGGACATGGTATCTGTCACATCGGTTAATAAATGTATAATCACTATTAATATCAATAATAAGTGGTAAAGAGGCTCCAGCAATCCCCCTTCTCTCCCAGCCGTTGTTTGTATTCTTTTATGTTTTCTTGTGCTTTTAGTCTTTAAGGCAAATGTCCTGGTGCCCACAAGTGCCACCTTCTGGTGAAAGAAGAAAATTATGGGTTACTGTGTCAGAAAGAGCCCTAATCTCTAACTGCTTCTGAAAAATCAGTCAGCAGAAAGAGTATCAGTTCTTGCTTCCCCAGGCAACTCTTGAAAGAGAACTGCGATATACACTTTATTAAAAAAAAAAAAAAAGCCATTCTGATTCCACAGGCATACATATTGTCAGCGAAGTACAGGATGCCAGCTTTAGCTGTCCTGCTGGCTGATGTCAAAATGAGGACGTAGAGTCATGTGGGGCAATCAGTGTAACATATTCATGCCTGATTTATAGGACTCAGAAGAGACTTTTTCTATTTTATATGGTCGAGGAGGTTTTATTGCTGTATATTTATATGACATCATTGTTCATGTCTGACTTGCTCCATCTTACAACAGTGGACTTTATAATAAATATAAAAATAAATATAATAAACAGAATCACGAGGGCTAGCTGGGGTGGGGGACAGCTGCCTGCTCACCCCATCTCCTGGGGTGCTTGAAGGGAAGCATCCCTAAAGGAAACCTGGAGTTCTGTTCACATCTTAAAATGTACAAAACCCCATTCTATCCAATGAGTTCAAATCACGCCTGTCTGAACATTTTCTAGAACTTCTTTGGGTGATTCCTTCAAGAACTGTTGCTTCCCCACCTGCTGGCTGTGGTGTGAGCAGGAAGCCAGCAAATGGGGAGATAATTCAGCAGAGGCAGAGGCAGGCTAGAGACATGCCCCGTCTCCCAGGCTGCAGGTGTTGCCTCCCACGCTCAGTGCCTGTGAGTGGCTCCCAAGAAGCTTGCCTTGGGTACACTTGGTCTCAGGTGCAAGTCTTTTCCCACCTTTCCTTGGCTTATTTGAGGGGTGCTTGTGCTATTCTTGTTGGTGGAGCAGGAAGGAATCTGGTTTGCATCTGCCCCTTTTGAGATTGCCGTGGACTGTTTTCTGGGACAGCTGTTTTGCTTAAAGTCAGCTTGAATGAAGCAATAATTCTTTCTAAATTCTTGCTCCTCAAAACATGGCCCAAGGTCCAGCAGTACCAGCAGCACTGGGGAACTTGTTAGAAACGCAGACCCTCGGGCCCACCCCAGACCTGCTGAAATCAGATCCGCTTTGGAAGATTGATTCATGTGCAGGTTCATGTCTGAAAAGTGCTGGCCCATGTGGCCCACTGTCCTGGCTGACTTTGGTCTTGCACGGTGATCATCCCAGTCCCAGTAAATGCACCGTTTTCTCTCTCAAGCCTGCACTGACATGTGCAGTTACATTCACTTTGGAGCAGGGACTGCCTCTTGGGTTTGTGTT
This sequence comes from Eulemur rufifrons, assembly GCF_041146395.1. Lineage (NCBI taxonomy): Eukaryota > Metazoa > Chordata > Mammalia > Primates > Lemuridae > Eulemur > Eulemur rufifrons. Next base: position 62,651,349 of record NC_090988.1, read on the forward strand.
TGTCCAGCATTTCAGAGTGGCCGTGCATAAAAGCTTTCCCACGGGGCTGCTACTCTTAGGGCTCTTTTTAAAAAACAGTTGACTGTAGCTTGCCTCTGCCTGTGAATTTCTTCTGAGTGAACACGTCTTGTTGTCTTGGGAATGTGTTTTCCTGTGGGGGAGATCCACGGTGTCCTTGTGAAAGCTTACTGCCCTCTTGGCATGGCAACACCATTTATACTTCTGGAGTCTCTGGGAGGAGATCCCACGGTAAGGGGATCAGGCATTCTTACTGAACGCCGGCAGTTTTCAAATTTTTATTGTCAGCAGATGAGCTAGAGAAATCTTATGTGGAGCTCTATTTTACAAAATAGTGACCAAAGGCTACACCACCACTTACAAGTCATGTTGCTATCACGAACCCTGATGTGATGGAGTGATGGGGGCTCTTCGCCTCTGCGGTAGCCTCCCCCAAACCCACAGCCCCTGTCTAAGCATGGGAAAGCATCAGACCAACCCAGATTGAGGGACTTTCTGTAAAATAGCTGCCCAGTACTCTTCAAAAGTGTCAAGGTCATGAAAGAGAAGATAAGACGGAGACCAAGGAGACATGACGTTTCAATGCAGTGTGGGATCCTGGACTGAATCCTGGGACAGAAAAAGGATGTTAGTGGAAAAACTGGTACAGTTTGAATAAAGTCTATAATTTCCTTAATAGTATTGTGCCAAGGTTAGATTCTTAGCTTTGATAATAGTGTCATGATTGTTCCAGATATTAACATTAGGGGAAGCTGGGTGAGGGGTATGCAGGAATAACCTGTGCTATCTTTGCAACTTTTGTGTAAATCTAAAATTATTTCTAAATTAAAAGTTTTTGAAAATAGTGAAAACAGAGCAGGACTGGTTGAAGTCGGGGATAGGGCAGAGAGGAGAAAGAAGCCCAGAGCCTGTGCCTTCCTTCATCCCCCCATTCTTCACCTCTTCTCAGCCACATGATGTATTTTGAAAACCATTTTGCTTGACATTTCATTATTAAATTTGGGTTTTGCAGTACCCATGTGAAGTGGATTACAGATGAGGAACTTCAGAGAAGTTAAGCAAATTGCCAAGGTCACAGAGCTGGGAAATGAGTCAGGATTCAAACCCTGCCTGGCTCCCAAGCCTGGCTGTGCCCATCCTTTGGAAAGACGCATCTGTCCTGTGACCATTGTCTCTGCAGGTGGCTCTGTGGCCGCTTCCTCAGACCATGGAGGGAATCCTTCTTCAGCAAACTAGTCCTGTGTCCCTTGCCCCCTCCCTGATGTCTGGGCTCCAGGATCCAACCACCAATGCAGTGTTTTGACCTTTGCAGCCTTCAACCTTTTCCAGCCGTAGCTTGGGCTCCAATCAAGAGTACAGCAGCAGTAAAGAAGGTGGAAATCAGAACAAAGTCAAGTCCATGGCAAACCAGCTGCTGGCCAAGTTTGAGGAGAGCTCTCGGAACCCCTCGCTCCTGAAGCAGGTGAGTCACACACGTCAGGTGCTCCCTGGACCTGCCGTCTTGGTGGTCAGAACCTGCAGGACTGTTTAGGTTAGTGACGGATTTTAGATATGCCAGCCAGGCCCAGTGAAAATGAGACTTGAGCTTCTTCTAGATCAGGAGTCAGACTTTTCTAGAAGATGCCAGATAGCAAATTCTTTACACTTTGGAGGCCACACCATCTCTGTCACCAGTATGTAGCTCTGCCATGGTAGCACGAAAGCAGCTATAGACAGTACCTAAACAAATGAGCTGGCTGTGTTCCAATAAAACTTTATTTACAAAAGCAGGTGGCAGGCCAGATGTGGCCCATGGGCCAGAGTTTGCTGGTGCCTGTTCTACATTAAGGAAATCCAGTCCCTAATTTAGTTTTACTTCCCCACCATGACTTGGTTCGCAGCCAATTTTGAGGTGGTGCAGCCTGAGGGAGCTTCTGAGATGGGGCTGTCTGGGAGCGTACAGGCTCAGCCCATGGTGAGAACCACGCAGACCAGAGGAAGTGAGTTGGGACTGTGGGTCGGGCTGCAGGCTTCTTTCTGACTCTGGCTCGGAGGTCTGTGCCTCGTGGTTCATTTGGTTGCTCCCCTGAAGTTCCTTTGGGATGCTGTTGTCATGTTACAAAAGGTTGGAGAAAGGGCTTTGGTTTTGCTATGGAAAGGACCTGTCACGTGACAGAATTAGGCTCCTTTCAGGAGGACAGACCCTTGGTCAATTGGCTTTAGAGTGATCATAGACAGCTCCTTGATCTCGATACAGACCACACCCCTCCTGGACTAACCTAGGAAGTGACGTGATTTTATTATGAGGGGGCCATTTCCTTGAGACTGGTTATTCTCCAAAATGTTCTCGATTGTTCCTTCTGGAGGCTTGGCCCCCCACAGCCCCCAAGTGTCGATGAGGGCTCTGTTCCTTCAGGAGCACGGGAGCATTCCTGGCCTAGGCTGGCCGTGCCGGCCTGGCATGGGCTCCGGCAGTGCCCGCCCAGGGCCCTGCGTCTCAGCCAAGAGCGAGGCTGCCCTGGGATTCACACATTGTCCGAGAGGAGGGGACTCTAGGACTTGCTGTTCACAGGGGCTCGGGTTTCCCAGCTGGGCCCGGCTTGCAGAAGCTCAGCCCAGCGCCCTCCCCACACGCACACGCTGCATCTCCCTGCTTCTCTTTCTCCTGCCCCCAAGTGGCTCAGTCTGACTCTCCTTTTCCTTCATGTCTCCTGTGGCTGCTTTTTCGGACTCACCCTTCTCCTCCCAGGAGCGCCGTGTCTCAGGGATGGGTAAGCCAGTCCTGTGCTCTTCCTCTGACCCTCCTGCTCACTCTCGCTGCCCCAAGGCAGAGGAGCCCACACCCAGCCCGTCACCTGCTCTGAAAAGGCAGGTAGGGCTCCTTGCAGTGGACGCTGTTTTAGTGGAGCTAAGGGTGGACTGTGATCCAGACGGGTGGGGTCGGTGGCTCTCCCCACATCCCAGATAGGGCTGGCGGTAGATTCTCTGGGCAAGCAGACACAACTTGAGGTCACCACCCTTATAGGTAAGAATAACCAAGTATGCAGTATCGGGAAATACATCCCATGGGTCCCTCAACCAGCCAGAGATATGGAATGACCAACCACCAAGCTCTTGATGCTGCTACTTGGGGAAAAGCAAACCAGACCACATAGGGTATTTTGTGGGATGCCCTGTGACACCAAGCTTTATTTGCAGATCATTTGAATAGGCTGATTTCCAAATCAATGAAAACATGATGTTGGAAGGGGCTCAGGTGGCCACTTGGCTGTGCCCCTCGAAGGGGCGAGGCTGGGGTGTGGGGAGGGCCTTCCCAGGGCCAGAGCGGCTGAGGACCTGCGAAGCGGGCAGAGAGGCAGCTGGCAGCCACGCGCTGTGGCTCATTCCAGCTAGCGTCTCTGGGTTGGGAACTTGACCAGAATCACTATTACTGACCACAAATTTCAAAGACATCTGGTCAGTGTTAAGAATTGGGTGTTGCTTCCGGGTGGTAGAGGTTGAGTAAGGTGAGTGTTTATGTAATTCAGCGATTTTGTGTCTCTGTGCATCCCTTGGGAAGCTTTTTTAAAAATATCCATGTCTGATGCCCAGTCCAGAACAATCAGAGTCTGTGGGGGTTGGGCCCAGACTTGGGTCTATTTGAAAAATACCCTAGATGATTTCAGTGACAACCAGGATTGAGAACAGGGTTGGTTGCACAGGTTTAGGTTCAGGGGCTCTGGGCCGAGGCCCCAGACTGTGCATTGTTACAGGGCTGCCAGGTGATTTTGCTGCAGGTGTGGAAAGTCAAGACCTGAGGCTAGTTTGGAATCTCACTTAAGGGGATATCTGAGGTGCCTTTGTCCCTGGTCCCCATGGGGGATTCCTTACAGAAGTCCCTGAAAGGGCCACAATTCGGAAGGAAGCTTAATTTTCCCTCTCTCCCAGTTCCCCTCCGTGGTTGTGACAGGGCATGTGCTCAGAGAGCTCAAGCAAGTGTCTGCTGGTGGCGAGTGTCTGAGCAGGCCCTGGAGAGCCAGAGCCAAGTCTGACCTGCAGCTGGGCAAGCCGGAAAATCTCGCTGCCCTGGCTCCGCCCTGCCAGGGCCCACAGGCCCTTTCCGGAGTGCTGCGGCGGCTGCAGCAAGTGGAAGAAAAGATTCTCCAGGTGAAAGCTTCACTTTCTGCCCTGTCTCTGTGTCTGGGTGACTTCCTTTCTGCCCCCACCTCCTGCCTACTGCCTGTCTCCCAGCCTGCTATGCATGAGGACCAGGCAAGCCTCTGTCACTATCTTGCTTTTCTTTCTCCTCTCTCCCCTTGACTGCAGAAGAGGGCTCAGAACTTGGCCAACAGGGAATTTCACAAAAAGAACATTAAAGAGAAGGCGGCTCACCTCGCTTCCATGTTTGGACAAGGGGATTTCCCGCAGGTAAACACGGGGCTTTCAGATCCCCCAGGAACCCAGATGCTGGACACCCCTCCAGGGGACCACGAATCAGTCTCCAGAGCTGGATTTGCTCCTTCCTCCTTTTATAGCATGAGGAGCTATTCATCTTTCGAGCCACTAGAGAATTTAAGCTGGCATCTGAAAGAGATCCAAATGAGAAGATTCAAAATAGGCAGATACATCATCCCACAGGGAAAACCAAGGGTGGAAATTAAACTCAGGTCAAAGGAAAACATTACCAAAGAGAAACATATGCTGTTAGGCCCTAGGTAGTTTTTGAGTAGGCTCTGAGCTTCCTACAGGTCAACACAAAGGGGGAACACTGGTCAGTTGCCAGAATCACAGTGCCTTTATGGTGAAAGCAAACCAGTTGATGTTTTGGGGGCACAAGGGAGGAATCTCCCTGTGCCTCTCATCAGGGAGACACTGAATGATGAGGTCAACCACCTGGGCTCTGCTTCCCCAGAGGCAATGTCAAGCCAGGAAGAATGGCTTTGCTGTACAATAGGAAGTGCAGCCCCTCCAAGCCAGTTACTTAATTGGAAATTTGCTGGAAAAAAGAGCCTGTGTTCCCAGGGGGATGAAAGAGTTGATAATGAGATCCCACAGATGTACGTGTGAAGTCCGCCCTCTCTTGCAGCAAGCCTGTCTGCAGACTTTACCTCCTCTGCTGCTTTCGCTCAGTCCCCTCCAGACCTGTGTCCTCTGCTACTTGGTGGAGTCATTGACATGGAAAGGATGCTGTCCACTCAGTTCATGTTTAGGATCCACATGGCCACCAGGAGGCTGGCACAGGTGTCTGCCATGGCTGCAGAGGCCCCTGCTGTGGCCATCTGCCCCAGAGCAGCCCTGGGTTCTCCTTTCCTAAGCTGGCAGCTGCTACTTCATTCCAAGCTCCAGGGCGAGGGCTTCAGTAATTAGTGCTGCTGTCTGAGGCAGATGCAGGCAGGAACAGATTGGATCTGTGCGAGCTATTTTGGTGTGACCAGGGAGCTGGAATAGTTGCACCAGAATGCAGCGTAACCAGGAGCCAGATAATCCTGCTTGGCTCCAAAGACAGGGTTTCCGTGTCTCCCCCTTGAGTGCATTGGCATGGGACTGCGTCACCGAGGGTGCATCGCTCGGCGCGTCCCTGGGATAACCCTAGTTTCTTCTGTTTCTGTTCTGTGCAGAATAAACTACTCTCTAAAGGCCTGTCTCATACTCATCCTCCGTCTTCTCCCTCTTGCCTTCCGTCTCCTGATCCAGCTGCTACTTCTCCGCCGACTGTTGACTCTGCTTCTCTTGCCAGAAAGGTAGTTGTCCTGAATAATTTGTTCCCCTGCTCCCTGCACGTTCTGAGATGTTCTCACCCTCTGCTTGACCTGCGCAGCGAACATCTAGAGCCTGGCTTGGCTGGGATGAAAATTTACAAGATATTTTACAACAGTGCTGGGTTCAGTTTTGTTTTTATGTGCGAGCACGCAACATAGCAGAACAGGCAGCATACAAAAACTTGCCAAGCCGTGCTCATTCATTCAGCAAGCATTCATCGGGTACCCTCCATGTGCCAACCACTGTGCCAGGTTCTGAGAAAACAAAGAGGAGGGCAGTGCAGCTCCTTGACTACAATTTAGATGGGAAACAGAACATTGGCATAGAAAGAAGTAACATTTTTGCTATACAAAATTGCCAATATGTGGCTGTTTTTGATCTAACAAAGTGGCAGTTTCACATGATAAACCAAATACTGTACTATTCGTCAATTCCGTAAGAGGTAGAAAGGGCAAGATTGTAGGAACAGAGAGGAGCGAAGCCTGGGAGGGGTTTACAGAGGCGGTATTGTGGGAGCTGAGTGTTGAGGTTACAGGGGAGGATGCTGCTAGAGAAAAGTGTAGGGCAAGGGCGCTGTAGAGGGGCTCGTGTGTGCAAGGCGGGCAGACAGGACTTGCATGGCATGGGAAGACGTGTCTGGTGTAACTTGAACTTGGGGATTAAAGTATTCACGGGGGTGCGGAGAGTGAAAGTGAGCCCACTCTGTGTGTGTGTGTGAAGGAATTTCATTTTATCCTCTGCGCTATGGGAAGCCACTGTGGGATCTGCTCTGTGTTCTAGAAGGATAACCCAGCTTGTGGTGCAGAGCTTGACTTGGAGGAAAAGGGGAGGCAGGGAGCTAACTTTGGTTAAGTATATAATGAAATGCAGCCATGGGCACTGAATAAATTTGGGTTCTGGGGCAATTTTCTTGTTTTCCACTTGTCCTCCTGTCACCTCCTGTGCTGAGAACAATAGCAGACTGGGATAGGAGAGGGTCAGTTTTCTGGGAAGCTTGACCCCTGGAATGAATGAGTCTATAAAGGGACATGAAGCCCACTTCTTCAGCTGTTGCGCGTAGTAGGAGTGGCGTCTCGTCCCTACCCACACTGTGCTCCTCCGAACACACCCCGTCCATCTGGCTCCCACCGCAGCTCGGTGTGTGGTGCTGAAGGTCCCCCTGCCAGAGGGACGGCTGGTTTGCTTCCTAGCTGTCAGGCTAATGCACACACCAGCTCCATGCCATCGTATTAATGAAAAGCTAGAAGCGCCTCTTGGTGTGTAGCTGCGGGTCCCAACCCCGCTGGCCTTCGCCTCTGTGGGAATAAGGGTATAGGTAGGGCCCCCAAGAAAGCATCAAGGAATCTCACCAGCCCCACCCCTCCAAGGCCCCCACCGTGTCGGGAGCACCCCCAGAAGAGCAGCGGGAGGTGGCATGGAGGAACAAAACCACTTCTAATGTTCAGTGCTGCTGCAAACAGCCACGGTCCCCTACCAAGATACCAGCATCTTGTTCCAGGTCAGCCACGGGGCAGCTGCTTGGCCTGAAGTCTCCTGCCCTGCCTGGGCTTCCGTTCTTCTCCCGAGTAAGAAAGTGTTCTCTGGCTTATGTTACAATCAGCTATGTGGGTCGAGACGTGTTTGTCATCATCATCATCACCATGAGGTTCCAGGGTAGCCTTGTTGCCCAGCTCGGGAGAACAGCCTTACCTGGGGGGTACTTCCTGCTGCGGGAAAAGGTCATTGGCACCCTTAGGGCACCTGGGCACAGAGCAGGCCGTGACTCGTGCTCCTGGCTGGTCAGCTGGACCCACACCTTGCTTTTCTCTGGCTCAGCCCCCTCCAGCTGCCTGGGCCCTTTGCGGTGGAGCCAGGCAAGGCCTTCTCTTGTCCCTGCCCTTCTTCCATCCTCAGGAAGGCCTGGCGTGGTCACTGCCCGCTCAGAGTTGAGGGCCGAGCTGGGGCAAGAAAAGCCACCACACTTCCCAAGGCCCCTGCGTTGGTTTCCTTCTAAGCAAGGGCAGGAGGCAGCTGGGAACTTACAGAGCTGCTGGGCCCGACAGAGACACTTCTTGCCAGTAAGCGTGTCCGAGTCACGTGGTGATCACGTCCCAGTGAGGCCCGTGGCTGTTTCTCCATCGGGCTCTTCAGGCAGCTTTAAGCCAGTATCACTCATGAAGCCCATATTTATTGCGTGACAACTCAGCATGAGGCACTTCTGGCTCTTGGGATATGCATCAATAACAAGAGTCCAGTTCCTGCCCTGTTGAGGCTTACATTCTAGCCAGGAAGCCAGCAATCAACAATAATGTGATACAGAAGTAAATTATATCATGTGTTAGAAGGCAACACAGTACTTCCTGCGAAAAAATTAGAGCCGGTGGCAGGGACCTGCAGCGCCAGGAAGGGTAGCAATTGCACGTGGAGTGAGTGGGAGCAGGATCACAGGTGAGAAGGCAGAGGCCCAGGTCCTGGCTCCCAGTCCGGTGTCCTCTCCTGTGTGCTGCAGAGGCCGGTGTGCGTGGAGGCCGTGTCCATGTGAAGCCCTACACCCAGGGGCAGCAAGGGCTTCGAATGGGACCGGCCTTGGAATGGCCCAGCCCCAGATCCTCCGGCCCCCACCTCGACGGCTATGTCCCTGTGTCTCCCAGGTTGTGGCAGGACAATCACCCCCCGTTTTTTAATCCTATCCCCCAAGCCAGCCTTGGCCATCACATGATGGTATAATTAGGCCGTTTTAACAGCGTCCAATGTATTAATTACAGGCTAATGTGCCTTTCACAGCATGGCTGGGAATGCTCAGGGAGCTCTTAGAAGGGGCCACCACTGGACACTTGGACAAGTCACTTAAACTGTGCCATAGTTTCTCTAAGTACCTACCCTTGCGGGCCCCCGCAGGTCTCGCTGGGAGTCCACTGTAGGCAGTTAGGGATGAGTGGTGAGTTTCCAGTTTCAAGCTGTCTTGGGATGGATATTGCCAGCCTCACCCCTGCCCCCCAGCCCGACTTTCCTCCCTCCCTAAATCCTACCTTGCCATTGGTTCAACACTGGGCTTTGCACATGCAGAATCTGGCAGAATCACAGCCTCCCCTGAGGAGAGAACTGGCTGTTTCTCAAAGTAGGTGATGACAGTGACAAACAGCTTTATTCTGTCCTGGTGGAGCTCAGGGAGTCTCTCCCCCAGAGAGAGCTGGGACCTTAATGCTTCTTCCAGACTGACCATGGGCTGTTCTGTTTGCCCGGTGGCCCGAGTTTGCCTCAATTCAGGGGAACCAGAGGAAGAAAAACGCACTTGGAAACTGATGCTTAGTCCTTGGCAGTTTCCTGGCAGGCAGGGTGTCTCTGCTCCTGCTCGCCAGTTCTGAGGATACAGGAATAATCACCTCTTCATGGGAACAGACTTGGCCAAACTTATTAAGCAAAGCACGTGTTACTCACAGGGATGCAGGCTTGAGTCACGGACTCTGAGACAGGTAGCCAGGGCTCTGCGTTCAGACTACACTTGCCCATCCTCTCAGACTGACATTCTCCTTTAAAGTTCAGAGTTTGGCCTACCAGCCACAGAGTCTTGTTTAGGGCTCAGATCCTTGCCAGGGTCTGTTTTTTGAGGCTGTGGACTATAGGATCCATATCCAGTCTTGTGTCCCCAGCACCATTTTTCTCATTGATCCCATCAAACCAGCCCTCCTCTGTGGTCTCAGCTCACCGTCAATCATTAGTTAATCCCTTTCTTTAAGAAGGGAGCCCGCTGCTGCTTTGGCCTGTGGCGTGGCAGCTGGCCCTTTGCCGAGGATGGTGAGCTTTTGCAAGAACAAGATGGCAGCTGAATGTTTGCACAGTTGAGCAAGGGGACCCTCCACTGGGCTGGGAACTGCCCTTTAGTCTTCCTGGATCAGAAGAGCACTGAGCATGGCAAAAGGAGCTTTCTCTACCCTTGGAAGTGTTTGTTTTAAAACCGGATTTGCAGGGTTTACGCTAGAGATTTGCATAGCAGAGGGAAACAGGGAAAAGCCTGGCAAGTTTTGGCCAGACAATCTGCCTTTGTTTTGTCTGGTTTGAGGATAAATATCAAGGATAGGTCTCAAGGCTGCCTCCAACCTCACTGTCCCTCTCTGTCCCAGGGGTAGAAGCAGGCCACCTTTTGGAGGTCTCCTCTGTGCATCCCAGCCTGGGAGGGTTTATGCAGGGTGCTGGTGTATGTCAGGGAGGCAGGGAGAGAGATATGAGCTTGGAATCAAACTTGAGTTCAGAGCACCAGTTGCTTACTGTGTGACTTTGGACAAATTAGTGGACCTCTCTGAGCCTTAATTTCTTAACCTATAAAATGGAGATGGCAACAGCTACTCCTGAGGGTAACTGGAATACCGCAATGACCTAATTTATGTAAAATGCCTGAAGTATCCAGTAAATGGTCTCTTTCCCCGGTGGAAGAGAATTAGAGAAGAAATCTCATTTACTTAAAATGCATGTTGATTCCTCTCTTTCTAAAGGAAAAGAAGGCACCTTCACGTTTCCATTTCCATCCCAGCCACTTACGAACAGTACAGTCTCAGGTGAGTTAGAGCCTCCCTGAACCTCAGCAGCCTCACCTGCAAAGGGGGATTTTAAGACCCACCTGCAGGGTGGTGAGGTTTAGATGCCAGGCGCCAGGAGACAAAGGTGGGCAGGTGGGTGCCCACCGGGTGGTCTCAGTTCTGAGCGTGTAATGTGCAGACCCCCTTGAACAAGGTGGTTTCAGTTTCTGGTACCCCCTCCCTTGTCCTGGGCATATAGCTGAGGAATCAAGTCCAACAGGCTGTCTGCTGGTGTTTGCTCATCCAGGGACTCCTCAGTGAGGATGTCCTTGCCCAAATAGACCCAGGAGACCTCCTCTGGCCCTACTTGTCAAAAACTCCCCTTCCCGTGAGCCCTCAGTTCCGAGGCCCTGGACCCCCCCACTGTCCCTTCTGCCTGACTCATGTGGCCTTGTGTGATGCTCATAGCAGGCTGTGTGGCCACAGGGGGCCCAACTCTGTGAAGAAGCACAGCCTGGACGCCTGGTATTCCTGGCCGAGTTCCAGGCCCAAAGAGGGGCGTTCCCATTGTTTGGACACAAATGGGCCCAGGAGCCTGCCTCCTCCTTCATTCTGAGTATCTCCCCTGTGCTGGGAACATAGAGTTGAGTAAGACAGGTCACTGGCATCAGGCAGTGCACCCCGGAGAGGAGATGGGCCAGCCCGATGCAGTGGGAGAAAAGCTCTGACATCCAGGCAGGGACAGGCAGCTTCTAAGCTGGGCATCCCAGGATGGCCTGAGGGATGCCTCTGTGGAGGTCTGCAGAGCCATCTTCTGCAAGCTCTGGCTTTTGCTTGTGACAAAAGTCGTGTCCCCATGTTTGAATCTAAGTTGGCTCAGGGGAGAGAAGGCAGCCTGCTTGTCCTGGGTGGGCCACCCTACTCTTACTCCTGTAGACGGGAAGTGAAAGTGATTTAAGAGAGGGGAGAAATAATCCCGGAACATGCCAATGCAAAACTGTGCACATGGCGGTGCCTTAGACTCATTAACTATCTGCCGAGTCTCTCCTACATGCCCAGCACCGTTCAGGGCCTGGCCCAGAGGCTTTCACGACTCTTCTGCAGCTCTGCAAGGCTGGGGGTGGCTCCTCGATTTACAGATGAGGAAGCTGAGGCTCACGGAAGGACAATGGTGTGTGCAAGGCTAACCCAATGTAACGTGAGATGACGCCCCCCCCCGAAATGTTCTAATTAACTGAGAAATAATTAGAATTCAAAGGGGGAGAAAAAGTGAAAAATACCTAAGTTCTTGAAAATGACAAAAATATTGGAAGATATATAAAGCATTGCAAAAACAGTCCAACAGGACTCCAAGATTACTAATTCTTTAAAAGCTAGTGATTGGGACATGGTCATTTTTGGCCACATCATGGGATTGCCCAACTTTGTGTTTGGAATAATCTCCCCAGGAACGCTGTGGCTTGCCTTTCAGTGCATGCCTGTCCTTGGTGGTTCCCCTCTGGCTCTTACTCTGGTCAACGCTAGGATGAGTTCTCTGGAAGTTCCTTCACGAGTTGAGCGTTTCTTTATTTCTCAGGATCCTGAGAACCTGGTAATTCCCCAGTTGACTAGAGCAGCGCTACCCAAAGTGTGGTTCACCGGCAGGTACTGGTCTGTGATCCAATGCACACAGCAAGTGAGAGTATTAGAAACTCGTAGAGCAATTCAACATCGCCACACCTCTAAGTCTATGATCATATTTCTAGTAATTTATTTTTACAGTGTCCAGAAGTATCGAGCTACAATGGATTAGAGCACTAAAAAGAACAATTAAAACCTGGTCACTGGCCACAGATAGTTTGAGGAGCACTGAGCTAGCAGAAGGCAGCAGTTATATCCTCACTCTCGGGGCCTGGGAGGCCGTTCTGCTGTCAGGAAATAGAGGGTAACCCTCGAGCCCTGGGCGACATTTGCCTTCATAGTGGTCTTTGTGGTGGGCTTCAAAGGCCCCCCTCTCATGCCTTGAGACAAGTTCTCCATCAAGTGGTTCCCTTGTGACCTCTCAAGGAAGTCCTAGTCTACCCCTTGGTGGCTCTGGGATGGTTTCCATCAGGTGGGGAAGGGCAGGTTGGAGACCCAGTGCTGATTTCCTTAAGGTTGCTTTCATTTCACTTTTTTTTCTTTTTAAAGAAAGTCCCCCTTTCATGGTGGATGTGTGGATGCCGCTAGGGGAAAGGAGACCTTTGGCCCTAATGAAAGGCAGACCCAGGTGTGGTCTCCATCCTGGGTGCCCTGGCCAGGGGACCCAGCCAGTGCCCGGTGCCGTAGAACAACCAAGCAGGCCTGCGACTGCTCCTACATGTTGCGGCAACCCTCCCAGCGACCTCGCGGCCCTCGGCTTGCGTCAGTAATAGCGCGGAAGCCCGGTGGTACAAAGTGAATATTAGCTAAGTGGTTAATAAGGTCTCATTAGGGACTTGTATTCAAAGTCCCAGAAAGTATAGTCTCAGTCTCTGCCAATGCAGGGGAGGCAGTAATTGCGCGTGGGAATCTCGGCATCAGCAGGGTGCCTTTCTGGGAGAGTCCCGTGGAGCCGGTTCACACACTGGGCCAGTGGAGACGGCGCACAGGGGCTGGGTGGGCAGTACAGAGAGTAAATCTGACTTCCCCCTCTCCCTCCCCTCGTTATTTTGATATAAACCCAGGAAGTAGTTTGTATTCTACAGCCCCAGAGGGGCCAAGTTGGGGGCCAGAGCAGGGGACGGAGCATCGGGCAAACAATGGCCTATTGTCCTGAGCCAACGTACCTGAACCTTTCCTGGAAGCAGGAGCCAAGTTTCTTGGCATTTGTATCCTCCTGGAAATGGCAGAGAGTGTGGCTGGAAGCAGAATCCTGGTCTCTCCGAGGCACAGCCAGCATGGGGCAGGGACAGGAGCGGGGGCTGGCCTGGCAGCTGGTGCCCCTGAGAAGCAAAGACTGACGACTCTGTTCAAGTCTGAGGGATCAGACACCCCCAGCAGGCCTGTAGCTGTGGCCTCTGCAGCCCCCAAGGGCCACACCGTGGTCTGGAGTGGCCACTCCAGTTGTTTCTCGTGTTGGGCTTCTTGAGTGAGAACGGGAGCAGGGGTCCCCTGGGCCTCGTCACTCCCACCGGCCTGCTTGGCGCCCTCTCCCTGTTCAGCCCTGTTTCGTGCCCTGTGCTTGTGCGGACTCTGACAAGGTGCTTTGGGTCCTAAGGGTGGGCTCTGCTACCAGGAGTCGGAGACCTGTGCAGGCCTGCTATCACTGGCTGTGCGGTTCCCCGAACTTCCTGCTTTCTGTTTGAGGCTTTCTGTTATCGGATTAGATGTGGCCTCCCAAGCGCAGTCTTGGGTTTAGACGGAGGGCATTACTTCACCCACATGCAAGTTACTGTCATTTGTTGTGGTGATGGCTATCAACCCCTGCCCAGAGGCCTTGCAGCCTAAATTGCTGCTCTCTCTGGCCACATCTCCCAGAAGCTGGATTTGGAGGCTGGGAAAGGTCTGGAGCCTCCTTCTGGAAGCATCAGAAATGGTGCTTCCAGAATCTCATACTGTGCATATCTACCCCCCCTAAGAAGAGACGGTGGCATTCTCAGGGTGGGCTTTCAGAGCTGGTGAGGGAGAGGGGAGCAAGTTGGGGTTTGCTGAGGAGCGTATGTGTTGATTGTGCCATACAGCTGTCTGGGCTGCCAGCTGCCACCCCTTCCCCAGCTCCCTGACACCTTCGTGGGGACGCAGGCATTCGTAGATGCCCTCAGGAGCACAGGCGCCCGCATCCCAGCATCAGGTGGTGGTCCCGGGCCCCCACGGAGCCACTGGCTCCGAGCCGCTGCAGAGCCCCAGCCCGGCCCGCTCCGCACACTGCTCTTGCTGGCAAGTCGGCTGCAGTCCTGCTGGGAGGGACCCAGGTGGCACCCAAACACAGCTCCCCGGGGCCGGGAGCTGCGGGGCAGCTGGGGGAGGCCGAACGTAGAGGAGAAAGGGAGGAGTAATCAAGGTGTGAGGAAAAAACGGTGTTTTCTCTCACTCTCACACCACTCGCCTCTGGTCACCAAAATACGTGTGGGGATGTTTCTCCCACCAACAAAATCTGTAAACATAATGTTTTCCCCGAGTTCTGCGAGCTGTCCTAGCAAATTAATGGAACCCGAGGAGGGAAGCGCTTGCTTATGTTTACTGGTCTATTGTGAAGGATGCAATGGCAGAGACGATGAGCACCCGGGTGAAGAGGTGCGCAGGGTGGCGCCTGTCGGGAGGGCACGAGGCTTCCTTGTCCTCCAGGGCCACCACCTTCCAGGCACCTCCACCTGTTCAGCTACCCGGAAGCTTCCCAAACGCCACCCTCTCTGGTTTCTGTGGAGGCCTCGTTATGTCAGCGTGATTGATTCACTCGCTGGCCATTGGTGATGGACTCAACCTCAGCCCCTCTGCCTACGCCCTGGGTCAGGAGCGGGCTGAAAGGGCCAACCCTTGATCATGGGGTCGGTTCCCCTGGCAACCAGCCCCATCCTGAAGCTATCCAGGAGCCTAAGAGTCACCTCATTAGAGCAAAAGATGCTCCTGTCACCCAGGAAATTCCCAAGGACTTAGGAGTGATAATGCCAGACATGATCACTCAGCAAATTACAAAGAGCTCTGAGGTCTGTCTCGGGAACCAGGGGGCAGAGACCAGATATATATTTCTTATTAGATCATAGTGTCACACAAGGTACTCTTGGCCCAGCCCCTGCTCAGTGCCGGGCATTCCAACACACATTGTCTCCCTCAGTCCTCCCCACAAATCCACGAGCTAAGTACAACTGTCCCCATTTAACTAAACGAGGAAACTGAGCTCACTGCAGTGCTTTGTACGGAGACTCATAGTCTCAGCACCAGCTCGAGGTGGAGCTGGGTCCCCACCCTCCCCCCTGGCCTGTGGCCCCACTGTTCCCTGCACAGCCACCTACGGTCCCCGAGGAGGAGGGGGCTCTACAGGAGGGCACTGCCCCCCAACAGCCATCTGGGAAGGCTTGCCTCCTGATTTCTTTCTCTCCTTTGCTTGGTTTCTCCGACACACTGGCTTTTGGCGGCGACAGGCCTTTTTGGTGACGATTTGGCCCAAGCAACGTGATTCCCTCCACCTGGAGGAGAGTGGCTGCGAAGACCCCAGGACCAAGGCTCAGGAGATCTGAGTGCTGTCCCGAATCTTGCATATATTTGCAGAGTGGCCTTGGATACACCCCTTCCCCGCTCTGGGATTCATTTGTGCCATCTGTGCAAGAAGAGGCTCAAGGAACTCCTGAAGGCCTTGTACCCCCAGTGGGTGTAGTTCTGCCAGTCACCTGGTTTGCCCAGGGCCACAGGGATTTTTCTCTTTTGATTTTTAATCCTTCTTTTCCAATTTTTTATTGTGTTAAAATATATATAACTTAAAACTTAACATCTTAACCTTTTTTTAAGTGTATGGTTCAGAAACGGGGTCTCGCTATGTTGCCCAGCCTGGTCTCAAACTCCTGGCTTCAAGCATTCCTCCCGCCTTGGCTTCCCAAAGTGCTGTGATTACAGGCGTGCACCCGGCCAAGTGTATAGTTCAGTGGTATTAAATACATTCATAATGTGCAACCATCACTATCATCCATCTGTACAACTCTTTCCATCTTGTAAAACTGAAACTCAGCGCCATTAAACAGCAACTCTCCACTCCCCTGCCCCCAACCCCCACAACCACCATTCTACTTTCTGCCTCTGTGATTTTGACTACTCTAGGTACCACACACAAGTGGGATCAGACAGTATTTGTCCCTTTATAGCCACGGGGTTTTATTTCTCTCCTTTCCTCCATCTCCAGAGTGCCTGCTGTTCGCTCCTGGCTGGTCGTGCCTCTCGCGGGACGTGGGCTGCTGTGGGCGTGTGGGCGTGTGGGCGTGGAGCCCTCGCCCACGTCCAGCCTGTTTGCCTTTCCCCTCTGGGTGCTAACTGGCCTCTACCTTTGTCTCTGTCTCCTCCGCCTCCGCTCTCGGTTAGCTGACAGTAGGGAAAGTGTCCAGCGGCATAGGGGCTGCGGCTGAAGTCCTGGTCAATCTGTACATGAATGATCACAGACCTAAGACCCAGGCCAGCTCTCCAGACCTGGTAAGGACATGCACCCCTCAGCCTTCACCCGCAGACACTCGCTCTGGCCTCGCAGGGAGTGTGCGCGGGATGACCCGTCCCTCCCAGGGCTCCCCTTCTCGTGGGACAAGAGGGGGCTGAGGACGGGCTAGGGCAGAGCAGAGGTTAGAAGGAAGCTGCATTTCCTTAAAGGCAAACCTCACTCTGGTCCCTTGTGGATCATTTCCAAGACAGAGCATCTTCCCTGCTGTCTGGGGTTCAGGGGAACTGCTCAGTAGAAAGGCCCAGGTGAAGCCGTAGCATAATTGGGCCTCCCTAACTTTCCGTGTTTAATGTCCAACCTGAACAGCCCCTTTGCACTGGATTGAGAAATAAGTATTGGGAAAAACATCCCTTTGATTTGAGTTCTCCCCTTCTCCCAGCTAGGCCACTTGCTGTGGTCACCTATTCTTTTGGTTTCCTTTTGGCACATTCCCCTGGAATCACCCAGGTGTCCCCCTGCCCGGGCCCACACCCTCCCTCTTGGCATTTACGAATTTAACTGAGCAGACTTGATGCCACAGGGGCAAGGACATGTCAAACGTCCCCAGTGGGCTGGTTTCAGTGACCTCTCTCTAGAGCCCGGTGACCCTTAACCCCCGGGACAGATCCTAGAGAGAAAGTCCCTGAGCAGACACGTTTGAGTGATGCCCACTCTGTCATCTCAGACAATGTCACTCCTACCCCAAAGCCAGGGCAGCCGGCCTGGGGGACAGTCCCTCCCAGGCCCCCCTTGCTGCAGCCGCCTGGGTGGGAGTGCACGGCAGCACCGCTGCAGGGCGGGGGTCTGTGCCGGGAGCGGATCTTCCCACCCCTCACTCTTTGCTGCGGTGACGGTGACGAGGGCAACAAAGGTCCCCAGGATTTAGTGCGGAGTTTCCAAAAGCCTTGGCCTGGCATTCGAAAGCCGAGGTCAGCCCTAACACACCGCTCTTTTCTCCTGATCCCCAGGAATCTACGCGGAAGCCGTCATTTCCCCTGAACCTGGGTGGCAGCAACACCTGTTACTTCTGCAAGAAGCGTGTGTACGTGATGGAGCGGCTGAGCGCCGAGGGCCACTTCTTCCACCGCGAGTGTTTCCGCTGCAGCGTCTGCGCCACCACCTTGCGCCTGGCTGCCTACGCCTTCGACGGCGACGAAGGTAGCCCCAGGGGCCAGGGCAGCGCTGGGTTCTGGCCTCGGCCTCAGACGTGGCCTTGGCCTGGGTTCCTGTCCCTCTAGCGGCTCTGGGACACCCAACACATCCCCAGCAGGGAGTGCAATGTCGTCACCAAAGCTGTTCAGAGAAACTAGGAGCTCCTGCTAGACAGAGAGCCTGCCTGGTCTGGGGGAAGGGGAAGTGTTGGCACCTGCAGTATACCAGGCACTGCTGGGCACCTACTGTGTGCCAAGGGCTTTATGTACATTTCTCATTTAGCCTCACCACGTGCCTTGTCCTGGTGTGGCCAAGAAAATCAAACCTCATAACCTGTGTGACACGCTTGGCACCACACCTGGCATGTGATACAGGTTTTCATTAGTGATGGTATATTCATATTCTTCCTAAAGTATGTATTATAAAAATAACCAGAATAACACCCACTCTGATAAGTGGCCTAAGAGAGATCATCGAGGAAGGAATGTGCTCATTGAAATGAGTGACTGTTTTCTGCTTTTCACACTTGATATTTGCACTGTCATGTATGATGAGAGGCCGCGTAGCATGGGGCTCTCCGTTACATACCCTCGAGCTGAACTGCCCGGGTTCAAACCCAGCCTGCACCCCTTACTGGCCACATCATCCTGGGCCTGTTGCTTAACCTCTTGGCCCCTCAGTTTGCTCATCTGCAAAATGTGGTTAATAGTAATGCCTGGCTCTTAAATTTGTTGTGAGAATTGACGAGAGTTGACCCAATTATTATAAAGGATGCAGAGGAGCAGCCAGAGGGAGGGGATGCACAGGGTGAGGAGTGGCAGGCGGGGCTCAGCGCTCCCGTGCCCTCTCCAGGTACAGCCCCGCCACGTGGGAGCCTCCTCGTAACCAGCTATCCGGAAGCTCTGCTTGGCTTGAGGGTTTTAGCCCCATCCACAGACGCTGCTGCCTCATCTCAGCACCACTGTTTTAAGGCAGGCGACAGAAGGTGCTTCCCAAGTTTGAGCCGTCCTGGGCTTAGGTCCACTGTTGGTGTTTTCTGACTTGGACAGTGGCAGGTACTTTGGCTTGTGTCTACTGTGGTGCTGGTTTATGGGAGAGAAATCTTCATGTATGTGTATGTGCACCTCTTTTTACAGGCAAGTTTTACTGCAAGCCCCACTTCATTCACTGTAAAACCAGCAGCAAACAACGGAAGAGACGGGCAGAGTTGAAGCAGCAGAGAGAGGTATGTTTTGTCTCGAGAGGCCGGGGAGACAGGGAAGACCCTTGAGAGGAGAAGGTTCTCCAGGGTTCCTCAAAGTGAGGTCACCTTTTTTGCCCTGGAGCGATGGAAGCTACTCACATATAAACAAGAGAGCCTCCATTTCCTGCTGTGGATGGGTCCTCTGCCTCAGTCTGTTCCAGATGCCAGCTCCCAGGAGAGGCTGTGCTGGCTTCTCACAAGAAGCCCAGAAAGAGCTTGCCCACGTGCCAGGGGTGGGACGCTAGGCTCAGCCACGCAAAGGCCCCGGGGTCCCTCTGTGCCTGGGGCCCACCTGGCCTCAGACTGCTGCCTGCAGGAATACCTGGTATGGGGTTGACCGTCTGTGGATTCCAAGTCCTTTCCCAGGCTCTTGAAGTCAGCCTGGTGACCAGCCCGCTGAGTTCATAGACGATGTGTGGTAGCGCCGGCCCCGGCAGCCCTTAGCAAACACCTTCTCCCAGGTTTGAGTAATCACCCACCACCAGCCACGAGCTACAACCTAAAACTTAATTTCTCCATTTACTCTAGTTATATAGGATCCTTGTAGAAAACTGGGAAAATAAAGTATACAAAGGAGGAAAGTTGTATCACCTATAAGCGCTCTATCCGGAGAAAACCACAATAACATATTGTAACATCCGCTTCCAGACTTATTTCTGTGTGAATATATTTTAGCCTAGATGGAATCCTATCTCTACAGTTTTATAACCACCTTTTTTTCACTAGCAACATATCAAGAACAGTTTCCCATGACATTAAAAAGTCTTTTGAGACATAATTTTTGATGCCTGTAAGAAATTTTACTTTATGGATGGTCGATAGTTTACTTCTCTGGTCCCATATTATTGAACCTTTATGTTTGATATTTTTATCTTACAAATATTGTTACAATGTACATCTTGGTATGTGTATCCTTATCCGTATTTCCAGTTACTTGTTTGGTATATATCATTAGAAGTGAGATTGCTGATCCAAGGGTGTGTGTATATATTTTGAAGAATCGGGACCGCCGTGGTCACTTCGCCCCCCAGAAAAATTGCGCCCATATGCAGCACCCGCTTCAGCAGCAAAAGGGGGGCCGGTTGCAGAACACAGGGTCTGCCAGGTTCGAGTTTTGTGGCTCTCTTGGTCTGCTTCATTGGAGCAGTCCCTCTGGGGGACTCAGGGACTAAACGCCCACATTGTGATCTCGTTCGCAGGAGGAGGGGACGTGGCAGGAGCAGGAAGCCCCTCGCCGAGACACTCCCTCGGAAAGTTCTTGCGCCGTGGCCGCCATCAGCACGCCGGAAGGCAGCCCCCCAGGTATCTCCACCTCCTCCTTTAGGAAGGCGCTGAGCTGGTCTCTCGGGCTGCCTGGGGCCCTGCTCCACCTTCCCGGGAGCCTGCTTGACTGGATGCAGGGAGCGCTGCGAGCCGCCGGCCGCCATTTCAGGGACAATGCTTCCAACTACTGCTACACCTACGAGCTGCTGAGCCTCGGGCTGCCGCTGCTCTGGGCCTTCTCGGAGGTCCTGGCAGCCATGTACAGGGAGTCCGAGGAGTCCCTCGAGACCGTCCGCACCTGGGTGCTCAGGTGCCTCCCGGTCAAGCTTCACTGAAGCACCCGGCTGCCCCAAAGTGCCTTAACATTTCCGGAGTTGGTCGGCGACGTGTCTGTCGTTTGCTAAGGCTCTGGCCACGAGGCCTAGCGTTCGTTAACCAAATAGCTCCAAGCCAAAGCGTTTCACGTTGGCCACCTCCGCCTGGCCTTGTCAGGGTGAACATCTACTCACGGTGCTAGGGCCAGGGACAACATGAAGGATGTTTTTTATAGCTTTGTACTTTTTTATACCAAAGCGAGCCATATTTCTGGGTTTACATTTCAATTTTTAACTTCTAATAAGCCAAGAGAAAACTCTTTTTTCTATGAGTGTCAATTTTTCTAAACACAAGTTTGCAGTTTATAGCTGGTTTCACACGAACCCATCAACATTATAGTGATTTGTAGTAGCCACTGTCTGCAAAGTTTTAACAGTGGGGATTTTACATACACAAAAGTGAGTGTGCCTTCTCCTCACCGGTGCCTCTCTACTTATGTACCCGGATGTCACTGGTCAACAGCAGGCAATTTTTTGTGACATGGAACTCTAATTATTTTAGAAGAAAAGAGTAGAGAACAAAATAGAATTAAAGCTACAAAAGCACATAGCATATGTAGTTGGCTGTTGTCTGTCCTCCCTCTGGGAGGAGAACTGTTTTGTTCCCTTGTTTTGATGTAAAATAGTAGCTTGAAGGCTTTATCCCCCATAGTAAATCACAGCCAGATGACACAGAACCGCGGGTTTCAACCAGATTGCCATAAGCATACATTTCCCTTCCCACTAATGGGCACGGCAGAGGAAGCCCATTGAACTTGACCTTAGAGAGCTCCGTCAAGCTGATGCAGTGCTGAAGACGAGATATTTCAGCTGGTAGCATTTTAACTCCCGGAGCTGTCCCTACTGGGTCCCCCAGCCCAGGCTGCAGGCTGAGCCAAGGCCACTCAGGGCGCATAAGGGTCAGGCTGAGTGGAGTGGAAGACTCTGCCCTCTCACGGGGTGTCCTTTGAGACTGAGGGCATTGCGAGCACATCAGGCTATTGCAGGGAAATGTGGCCTGTCCACTGAGCATTGCCCGTGGCTGTCCTGGCTGCTTAGTGGCTCCACGGCCAGGCGCACATGGTCAGAATAGTCAGAAACCACTTTCACACTGCCCTAGCAAAGCAACGTGTCTGACCTCCACGGGGAAGCTCTACTGTATGTTGACTGGCAGGGAAGGCTGGGAGTAGAAGCTGTTTATTGACTGACCCAAAGGAAGTTTGCCCTAGTAAGGGCAAAAACGAGCATCGGGCCCACCTACATTCTTCACTCTGAGTATCTGGGAGAGCCCTTGGCTGTCCCCACGCCAGTCTGCCTGGACATGCACAGCTGCAGGGTCTGGTTGAACAATCAGGAGACTGAGAGAGAAAGGCCTTCTATGGTGCTCAGTGTATCCGGATTTGCTGGGCCCAAAATAGCTCTATGCATTTGTTATCACTATCACTGGAGATTCTTCTAGATTAACTAAGGTGGAGCCTGGTGTGAGTTAGGAGCCAGAGTTCTCTACAGCTTTGAGATGACAGGTTTCTATAGAGTGGGAAGAAAGGGTGGTGAGTTTCTACAAACGCCTATCAGAAATCCTTGAGAAGAACAGGGGAATGGCCTTGGCTAAGTCTGTGGGAACCGGCGCCTCCGTCCTTGTTGGAACTGTTCTCAGTCTGATGACTCGCATTGTGTTTTTTCCAATTTTTGCTGGGATTTTAATGTTCAGCATGGTAGGCGGAGCCCTTGATTCCTTTTGTGTTTCATTATGGAGAGTAAATTCTCGAGGTGATGATGTGAACAGCCGTGTTATTGTCATTACAATCAGCTCAGGGTAGACTGAGATGGTGTGTGGAATGTTCTATGAAGCCAGAGTTGGAATCTCTAAGAATGTCCTATATGGCCATAAGGAGACTGGTTTGAATTACTCTGGTGAGACAGGGTGTGCCTAGCAGAAGTCTGAGATTTTTGTATAATATGTTCTGAGACCTCGAACCTTCCTGGTAGACGGTACCAACACGCACAGGTGGATCCCAGAGGGCGATGGCTCTAGGCCCCCATGGCGTATTGGAGAACGAGTAGGAGACACTAGAGGACAGTGGGGCAGAGAGGGAGGTCCCGGGGGCATTTGTAGCTCTAAGTGGAGTACAGGGTGGTGTTGGCAGTAGCAAACTGCATGCGTCCACCCTTGTAATTAAGTAACTGGCCACTACCAGAAAGGTTCATCTCTCCTAAGCAAGCAGTGACTTGTTTGGAGTAGGTTCCCCCTTTTTTTAACGATTGCCTTATTTTCAACTCTGATGCCTTCTCGCATTGTCATTCGTTTTCCTTTTGTCCCTCACTAATTTCTCTTTTCTGTCTTTCTCTCTCTTTCCAACCTCACACTGTGGCCGTCAGTGCATTTCAGCCTTCCAGTGCTACACCCACTTCTTGGCTGACACACTTCTGCTCTGAGGTGACTGGTTTTCTTGCCAATTTCCAGAGAGTGGTACTAACCCCTAACCCGCTTTCCGCACCCCGTCTTCCCCGCCGGTGGTGCTGGTTGCGCTAACTGTGAGTGTCTCGCATCCTAATGGACTCATTCCGTGGCATGGTCGGTTAACAACGAGGGGTGGTGTTCAGCTTGAGAGCCGTGTTCTGCCTGCCCTTCCCCTGGAGCTGGCGGTCTGGTCCACACCAAGTGCATGCCCCGCCGCTCCTCTGTCCCCTGCGCCTGCCTGCCTGCATGCTTTCCCAGGTGTGCCTGCAAAGCCACTTACCTTCTTGGGAGGGTCAACCCTGATGGTGAGTCAGTACCATAGGGAGGGCTCTGTCCCCTTGGAAAAGAACACTTTTGCCTAGCAGTCTCTGAAAAATCTCATGCATATCAGCATCTTCTTAAATTGGTTCCAATACACAGAATAATGTCATTGATCAAAACCCATAGGTGGTTCTTTCTGGAGGGGTTTTAAAAAAACATTTCCTCCCAGGCTTCATCCCAAGCTTGACCCACGCTCTGCAGTTTGAACACATAATCGCAATTGCTCCAGTAACTCCTCTCTCTCTGTTGCAACCTGCACTATAGATCCGATGGTTTTGCTATGGCTCTTCTTATCTCCCTTGGCTCATAAAGCCCCAAATGATCCGGGAGCTTCAAATAGAGCAATCATGAGCCCAGGCAGGGATGTCTTTGAGAAATGACTCAGTTCAGCCCCAGGCCTGGAGCCGCCAGTTCAAACGCCCCTGTGGCTCTGCTTAAAACACACATTCTGCTGACTCATTTACCTGGAGCAGCAGGCCAGTTGACATGCTTTTAAAGAGAAGCAGCTCGCCCAGCACAGTGGAGCTGTGGTAGGCCAGGAGGCCTCACGGTCTCAGGTCCTGCATGTGGCCCAGAGCCGTCCCGCCCCCCAGCCTGTCTGCCCAGAGCTGCATGCTGCACCCCCGCTGCCTCCGTGCAGATCCTGGCCAGTACGAAGTCGTTGCTCTTGTCTTATCTTCTCTTGCAGAGTCTCCCTTCCTTTCTAGAATGTCAACCAAAGAGTGGCATCCTCCCCTGTCAGCCTCCTCTCTAGCTAGGCTCCCAATCTCATCACAACGCATGTCTGTGACCTTTGGTGATCATTTACAGTGCCACACGGAACCCTGTATTTTGCACACAGCAAAACAATGTTTAGCTTTATTTATGGTATTTGATGCTGTAAATGGAAATAAATATGGTTCTTTATAAAGCTCATTGTTTCCTCTCTTCTTTGCCACAGAGGCTTCTAAACCCCCAAACACAGGGATTGGTTGAAGGGGTCTGTTTTCCCTGAACTGCTGGCGGGACTTGCACTGGTGGTGACACAGGGCTCTCTGGGTCTGCGCTGAGGCATTCTGAAAAGAAATATTACCCGGGGGTAATATTTGGAGAATGTCACCAACGCTCCTGGGCCAGGCTTTGGGTTCTCTTTCCTGACAACTAATCGTACCTCGCTGTTCTAGATGCTGGGCATCATGGGTGAGGGTTGGTGTCCCCTCAGCTGTTAGGGACAGACCGTGTTGACAGCAGCCTGCACCCCTTACCCCACACACCCAAGCGTGGCTCTATAGGAGAGCTTTACCTGTGAGCCTTATGCTAATTTAGGCTCCTGGATAGCAAGGTTGGTCTCGAGCACCTCACATCCGGCTGAGTGATGGGTGAAAGGTGAGGAGGAAGGACAGGATGGTAGTCTCGGGATGGCAGTGACCATGGCGGTGTGCTCATCAGACGCAGAGTGGTTTGCCATCTTAAGAGACCTCCCCTGCCCCTAAAGCCTCAGGGCATTCATCGTCTTATGCTGTGAGCTCTGCACACAGGGCCACTCTGAGTACAGCACCCACGGCAATCTCTGGCCCAACTCAGGATGGATTTAAGGGAAGGATTTGGAGTCTCCAGCTAGCCTGGGCAGTGCCAAAGAAGTCTGGTCCTCAGCCTCCCCAGGATGGGATGGCTGCCACCGCCTGGCTAGGTGCAGCTGGGCTTCTGACACTGGCATGAAAAGTCACCTGTGAGCTTCACAGGTGCTGGGTTGGGCATGTGACTCATTCCTTTATGTACTCGCTTATTTAACAATTGTTTGTCCTAGGCATTAATTCTAGGTCCTAGGGATATAGCAAGGAACCACACACAAAGTCCCGGCACCTCCTTGCATTGTAGTGAGTATGTATCTTTGTATTGCTGTTCTAGATCTGATTTGTTTGTTTATCTGTGCAGGCACTCATTTGTTTATTCAACTACGTAATATTTACTGAGCATCTACGAGGATTTGGGAATACAGCAGGGAAAGAAGCAGACAAAAGTCCTCACTCTATGGAGTTTACAGTTGGGTTTTGAGTTTTTTGTTTGAAGTTGGGATGAAGCAACATTGTCAAAGGTATGGCACCCCAAGAGGTGCTTCACAGACAAAGGGTCCCACGGTCACAAAGTTTGAGAAATATTTTATACCAACCTTGCCAATTCTCCCAAACCTTGAAGACTCACAAGATTCATTAGCATGTGAAGTCTCTAAGGAGTCTAGACAAAGTTTAATTAACTTTGTTCAAGTCAGCTTTCCCACACTTATTTGGTTTGGTTTACTTTGGGGTTTTTTGGATATTACAGTCTACATAAATAGTGTTTGGTAAAATATTCTTTAATCCAGAAACACCAGATTAAAGACTTGAAATTTTAAAAGTAAAATAATAGAATGAAATGTTAAATAGAATTAAATATTGATTAGATCATGGGGTGATAACTTTCTAAGCTGGAATCTTCTGATAGAAAAAAAAATCACATAGAAAAACAGGACGAAAATCTGATTGCATACATTTTTAAAATGTAATGTATAAAAATAAAAATATTAACTAGGCAGTCAGACTAGGGGAAAATATGAATTAAATGTGATAACAAAGAAGTTCATTGCCATCATATTTTGAAAGTTCCTTTAAAATTGATGTTGCCAGGCATCTCGCACAGTGTAGGTGATCAGTTAATAGTTATTGATTAGAGAGTCAATGATAAATAGGCAAAGGCTATGAATAGACAGTGTATACTTAAGCAAATTTTAAAAAGTAAACACTAAAAACAAAAAGCAAGCATTTGCAATAATGCTCCTACTGGCTTTTAAAGGAATATGAATTAATTATGTTGCACCCACTGAATTAGTAAAGAAAAAAAGTAGAGTCTATTGTAAGAAAAAGTATGAGCTTAGTCACTAGTATTGAGCAGAAAGTAAACTGGGAGACTCTTTTTTTGGAAAGGAATATGGCAAAAATTGTTAAGATCCAGAAAAGTGTTCCAACTTCTTGGCCCATTAATCCCACTCTAGGGAATCTACTCTGAGGAAGTAATCCGGCAGGAGAAATAAATCTCTGTGCAGCTTGAATATTGGGGAGTAAGGAGGCCAACCAGAGCGGGTGGGCTGGTCTCCTTCACTTCTCTAAACACATTCACTTTTACAACTTTCTTTTTAAAAAGATCTTAGTAAGTAAAAGAAGTCACCGTGTCTTTTATTGCCCCCCAGCCAGCCGTTACCCGTGGAGCGTTTTCTCTGTGCCAAGCACTTTATGTGCAGAGCTCGGGCAGTTCCTCCCTCCTGTGGCACCCTTGAGGTCAGTACCAAGACTAAAGCAGCCCCTCCCTCCCAAAGAAGCCCCCTGATGCTGGGGAGGTGAGTCTAGAGCAGCATCTTCAACTGTGAGGCAGCAGAGTCCCACGGCCCGGGAGTCAGGTGGCTGCTCTAAGAGAACCTGGGCGCATGGTGAGGGCCTGGACTTGGCCACAGACTGGCCTTGACTCCCCGCACGCTGGACTGAGTGGCACCGGGCGTGCCCCTCTGTGCACCGGGACTAGCCAGGCCTCTGGCGTGGGGTTCTGCGGAGGTGGAGTCAGCGAGCGCACCAGCACGGGGCCTGGCACTCAGGGCGGCCAATGCTCTTTGCCAAGTTCTAGAGCACTTTCCTCGTCTCATACGCAAGGAGCCCCCCCGGGAAGACTTTCCCTGTGCATTCTAGATCAGCGGGGGCTCAGGACGCCTGACAGGACATCTCGGTCGGGGACTAGACAGAGGTCCCAAGTCACACTGGGTGGCACCACGTTTTTTTCTCCAGCTTTGTGATCCCCCAGCCCTCTTGAAGGCAAGCAGCCACCCGCCTACAGACTCCCCGGCCTCGGCTCTCGGGTTCCCCTTCCTACTTGCCCCAGCTGCCCACGGACTTTGTTTTTGCTGTAGTGAAAGACAGAGCGTGGGCTCTGGCTCTTTCCAGCTGCCTGCCCGGATGTCCACTGGGCATCTCCGACCCAATCCTCCTCCAACTCCTGATCTTCCCCTGAAACAGGCTCCACCCTTGGCCGCCGCAACTCTGCAAACCTCGATTCACCTCTTCTTGGAGCCATTCTTGACTCTTCTTTCTCTTGGCCCCACACCCCAACCATTGGCAAATTCCAGGAACATCCAGAACTCGTCCACATCTCACCACCTCCACGCTCCCCGGCCTCAGCCCCTGTCATCTCTTCCTGGCTCATTGCAGCGGCCCCTCCGAGGCCACCCACTTCTCCCTCCAACACAGCTGCGGGGGTGGTCCTCTTAGAGCTCAAGCCAGGCCTCCCGCTGCTCACAGCTCTCCAGCCCACTGCACAAGTCAGGGCTCTGCAGGGTCTGGCCCCTGTGCTCTGACCTCCTGTCCTGCCTCTCTCGCTCACACACGCTGTCCCAGCCACACGGGCCTCCTCACACACCAGCTCACTCCATCGTAGAGCCTTTGCACTGGCTGTTCCCTCTGCCAAGAATACCCTTCCCAGTACCCACTGGCTGAACCCGTCCGTCATTCAAGTCTGTTCACACGTCCCCCTCTCAGTGAGGTCTGCTATAGCACTGCACCCCGCACTCCCAGAGACCCTGCTCCCCTTTACCCGGCTAGACGGTTTTTCTGTCGCATTTACGTGTAATGCATTCGTTTAGTGTGTGTGTTGTTTAATCTGTTCCCCCCTTGCCTCAGCGCAAGCTCCATGGAGGCGGGGTCTCTGTTTCTTCTGAATGCTTTTATAACCCTGACAGGTAGAACACTGCTCTGGACATAGTGGGACCTCAGGAAATATTTGTAGAATGTGTGCCCTCTGGCCTGGACCTCAGCCTGGGGAGCGTGCAGCCACCTGAGGCTGGGGAAGGCCTTGCTGGCGTCCAGTCGTGGTTCAGGAGGGAGACCTGGAAGGAGAGAGGATGACATTGTGTGTCCTGCTGCCTCTGCAGAGTCTTGATTGTGAGAAGGGAGTTTTGATTTTGCTTCTGGGAGTGTCACCTCCACATACATCTTGAGGCAGAGGTGGCAGGTGAGGCTTGGTGCCCCTCCCAGGGACAGGCCTGAGGTTGGCAGCAGAGAGCAGATCTGGGGGGCATGATGCCTTTCAGATACCAAGGCCTGGGCCACCGGCCTAATACGTATCCTCTGTCACCTTCTCACTGTCTCCTGCTCTGGGGTCCTCACATAGGAACCCGGTGGCAGGTTTGAGACAGGGATGTGGGGGTGAATGCTCTACCCACCGCAACCTGGGTGGAGAGTGGGGCCCCCACGCCAAGGCATGTGGGTGGCTCGATGTAGCTTTGACCTCGTAAGTCTAGTCATCCTGCAAATGCCTGTACCTGAGCCCAGGAGAGGCTGCCTGCCAGCTGCAGGGGGCCAGGGAGCGGAAGACCCACTCCCAGATAGAGAAGCTGACTCTTCCATTGGCGGGGCCTAGAAGTGCCAGAAGATTAGGTCTCCTCTCTTCCCAGCCCCAGCCCATACCAGGCCCACAGGCCAGGGCACTACCCCTGGCTATGGGGACACCACCAGGGACTCATGGCAGTGCCTGCCACCCCCATCTGCCCCGAGGCAGGCTGTACAGGGATTGTTTGCTCAGCACTGGGTTCAGCTGCTGCCCCGGCCAGGGGTGTGGACAGGAGGGAAGGACAGTGGCCCCAGGCTACTTCCTTCCTGCTTTACCACGTTGCTGTTGGGCCTTCCCAGAGACTGAGAGTTGTCCCTGCCCACCTCATTCGGGGAAACCCAGGTGTAGGGTCTGGCTGTGCCCAGCTGGAGGCTCGGAGCTGGCCAGCCGCGGTGCCTGTTAGTGGCAGGGAGAAGAGGAAGAAAAGAGTCAGGGTCCAAGAATGAAGGCTTCGAACCTGCTGGTGTTGGCAAGAATCCAGCCTCTTGCTGCTCTGGAGCCCGCAGGGCTGCAGGGAAGATGCTGTGTGTGCTCCACCCCTCGCCTCAGCGGAGGAGACCCTGGTGCTCGGAGGGAGCTGTGTGATGAGGCTGATGCTGGAGTGTGGCCCGAATGTGGCTGCTGTTTCCCTGGTGTGGGGCCCAGGGTCCAGGATGAGGGCTATGGGGGAAGGGGCCCAGCCTTGACCCACTTCCACACCTGTCCTGTCCAGGGCCGTGTCTTCCCTCAGGTTTGCTGTTAGTTTAGTTTATTGGTCTCTGTACCAAGTTGCTGCCAGGGCCGGGCAGGGCCCTTTGAGTCACAGTGTCTGCCCTGGTTTGCGGTCAGCAGAGGGTGTGTCTGTGTGTACACGCACCTGCACACAGACGGGGCCGGGGACACCTGGCCCGAACACAGCCAGGCAGGGCAGCCATGCCCCGGGGTGGAGGGTGGGCCCACAGGCCCAGGGCCATACACCAATTAGTTATCCCCTGAATATCCCCGGACACTCCTTTCCCATTAGTGCACCCTGAGAAGTCACTCTCAGAAGCCCCAGGGAGGCATCTGTGCCTTTGTCTCTAAAGGGCCACACACTGCAAAGGACCTTAGCACTGGCACACACAAATCTCCCCCCCAGAGCCATCGCAGCATCCCCCGGCAGTGGGTGGGAAGACCCACCGGCCACAGGACCCTGCCCAGGGCCCTCCCTTGTCCCGCTGTGGGGAGGCCATGCCCTCGTCCTGGACATCTGCCTGTCTGTACACAGAAGCTCTGCCCTCCCCTTCCCCTGCTCTGCTTTGTGTTGCAGGGGTGCAGCCATGCAAACCGTGTTGCCAGGCTCCCCTGCACTGGCTTCCTGTTAGCTTTGACCATGGAAGCTTGGAGGGGAGTGGGGGGGCGGGCTGCAGGGCAGGATCAGGGAAAAGCCAGGTGTCCCTTCAAGCTCCCCACCTCGTGGGGTGGCGCTGCCTCTGCACTCTGGCAGCACCAGCTCTCCCCATTGTCCCTCTGGCCAGTGGCCTCCCACGGCCGCTCATCTCTGGTCGCCTCAGACCCCTGCCTGGATTTCAGCTCTTCCAACACCATTGCAGTTCGTTTCTGGGATTGACTTTCCTCTGCTGAGCTCCTGCGTGGTTCTGTTTCCTGACTGGATCCTGTACACTTGGTTTCATCGCTCTCTTTCCCAACTTTTTTCCTTGGAGAGAGTAGTGGATGAGATGGGGGATGGGGGGCGTTTGTCCAAGTGCAGAGCCAGAAAAGGCCCTGGCAGATGGGAGCTGTGTGACCTTGGACAGTGCGATAGCCCCTCTGAGCCTCAGTTTCCCTTCTTGTAAATAGGATTATAACAATCTGCAGGAGGACGTGTTGCTTTGTCGTCTCCTGAGTGGAAGAGTCTCCAGACTTGGGTAGAAAACAGGAGCGATTTCACCAGCGGAACCGGGGAGCGAAGGTCCTCTCTGGCCCGCAGCAGGGGCCTGGTCAGGAAGGGCCTCTGGACGTGGCTGCTGGGGACAGTGTGTAAGGACAGACGTTTCCCCAGGCCCTGCCTGGCTCTGCCTTTCTCAGGCTTGTAGGGGGCTGGCCCAGCACCTCGGGTCTCTGGGGTCTCGTCTTCCATCAGGGAGCGGCGGGCTGGCCACAGCGCTGAGGCGGGCTGAGGTGCTCAGTTCTGGGCAGACCTGCTTCCCGCCACGGGCCGCGGCAGCCCCTCTGAGTGGTGCCGGATCCCCTCCTCACCCCACCCCCACGTGCCTCCTCTCCTGGCACCCTCAGCCCTGTGCCAGCGAGTACACATGACTTCAGGCAAGGAGCAGCCGGCCTGGGGGAGGTGGTGAGAGGCTGGCAGTGTAGACCTGTGGCACAGGTGAGCATACCTGGACCCTCACCTGGGGCCGGCCACAGATACAGCTGCTGTGTCCCAGTGGCAGGCGGTTCAGCTGCAGTGGCATCTGGCACTGTGTACTCACGGGGTGGCCCCGGCTGAGTTCTTTTCTCTGGACTCCACTGCCTTCCGCTCATGCAATGAAGATGGCGATGCCGTCCTCTCAGAGTTGTCGGGATGATGGAGGCAAAGTGCTCAGCAGGCACGTGGGTGCCGGATCTGAGTCGGTGCTTTCCTTACTGCCGTTAGTATTGCTTCGAGGACTCGTGCTGGTCCCACCAGGACTGCCACTGCGGTATGTGCACGTGGCCAGGAGCCCTCCGGGAAGGAAGAGGTGTCTGGAAGTAGAAACTTGACTGGAGAGATTTCCTCCTAGGGCTGACTGAACCCCAGAGGCCCAGCGGTAGTCTGCGGCCTGGGCCTTGGGGACAGAGGCAGGAGAGGAGTGTGGCCCGCTCTGGGGCTCATGGCGTGGGCATGTGGGGCGGAGGAGGCACCAGCTTCCTTTCCACAAAGTCCCTGCCTTCCAGCCCCACCCTCCACACATGTCCAGGCTCCCTGTGAGCAACACTGGCCCTGGCCTGCCCAAACTGGGGGGCCATCGGTCAGCCATGCCCTCTACCCTCCAAGAGTCTGGGGAGCCAGGATGAGCCCTGTTCCACCCCTCAGTCAGAACTCTCTGGAAGCTGGACCCCCAGGTGTTCCCCACAGGTTTGGTCTGAGCCCTGCGGTGAGAGGCTGTGGGTCTGGCACCTCCGCAGCCCGGCTCAGCTCGCCTGCGTGTGGCCACCTTGTCCTGCCAGGCCGCCCCCAGCTCCACTGCTCTTCGCCCCTCAGCCTCAAGCCCAGTTACAGTGGCGCCTTCAACCCAAAGCATCTGTTGCATGAAGTCAGATCTCCCTCCCCTCCGCCTCTTCCCTGCCTCACTCGTAGATGGTCTACCTGATGATGTAGATATTTGTGAACATGCCTTGTCCCCTCCGTGGGACAGGAGGAGATCCTCGAGGGCAGGGGCCGTGGTGGCTGGTGCATCTCCAAGCCCCCAGCACAGGCCTGTGTCCGAGGAGGGCACATCTACGGCTGTGCAAGTGTTCGGGCCACAGCTCACAGGTCCACACCTGCCTGCACTCAGATAGGAGCCGGGTATGGAGCTGGTCTCTGCCACGCCATTCTATGTCAGCAGCCTCCCAGATCCCAGTGGCTGATCGTGCCTGTTTCTTGCTCGTGAGCCTGTGGGTTGGCTGGGTAGCTCGGCTGTAGGCTGCAGGTCCAGGGTGGGCTGGGCTCCCACAGGACCAAGTGGGTTGGCTCCAGGTCAGTTCCCTGTGCCCTTCCATCGGGGACCCCAGGTGAAGGGGCAGTGGCCATGTGGGACAAGCTCTTTTCACAGTAACCTAGCAGGAGCGTGAGTGACCAGCCAAACCAGCAAGCCCATTTATCTGCTCACGGCACCTCCACGAATGTCCACTGGTCAAGGCAAGTCTTGCAGCCAGGCCTCACATCAGTGTGGCAGGGACACATGCCCCACCGACTCTAGTGGGAGGGACTGCAAAGCCACAGAACAGGTGTGACTCAGTTACAGGAGGGCGTGAAGAACATTCCAGCCCAAACTCCCGGAATAAAGGCCACACGCAATGGTGTCCACTTGTGGCTCTGCTGTGCTCCCAGACGTGCAGACTGTCCCCATCCGCTGGCCGGATATCTGACCATGTGCTGGCGTCTTGCCCTCGTGGAGCTTCAGTTTTCTCAGCAGGAAAATGGGGCTAACTGTAATGCTTTCCTCAGAGGATTACGTGAGGCTTAACAGACTTAGTATGTGCAAAATGCTCAAACAGTTCTTGGTATATATTGAGCACCCAAGAAAAGTAAGCTGCCACTGCTACCGCTGCCACCATCATGTCACCATTATTAGTATGCAGCGGAGCATCCAGTTCTATTCCTGGAAAGCCTCCCACCCCCAGTCGCGCTAACAGAAGTGTAAACACACGTACACACACACCAGGGGACACAAACCGGCAACCCACGGGCTAAGTCTGCCTGCAGATGTGTTTTGTTGGACCTGTACGGTCATTTAAGACTTGAGGCATTTCACATAAAAATCAAAATTTCTTGAGTTATTTTCACAGGTGGTAAATACAGGCAGGGAGTAGGTGACATGTCCCCGAGAGAAGGTGTGGGGTGACAAGCTGGGCGGGCTCAGGTGGAAGCATGAAGGCCCGGCGTTAGAGGACTGGCCGGGAAACCGGGGGCCGAGGGGCACAGCAGAGAGGCAGGGAGAGCAGGCGTCGCCAGGAGCAGGGAGGGACAGCGGCGTCCCCAGAGCCCTGGGAACTGGGCTCAGCAACAAGGAGGCTGCTGGGGACTGTGTTGGGGGCAGGTGGGGAGTAGTGGGGCCACAGGAAGGATTACAGGGACAGGGAGTGATGACGACGTGGGGATAGAGAGTGTAGCAAACTCTTCCAAGAGGATTGGCTGGGAAGGAAGAAGAGAGAGTAGGCTGGGGGCTGGGGGCGACGACTGGGATTAAAAGGACTTTTCTTAAGACAGGAGAACCGTTAGCATCTTCAAATACTGATGGAAACGATTCAGTAGGAAAAGAAGGTAAGAACACAGGAAAGGGAGGAGATAATGACCCAGGAGCCAAGTTCAGGTGAGGCGTCCACCTGAGGAAGGGAAAAAGACACCTGTTCCACCGTGACCAGAGAAGGGGTCACCCTGCTAGTTAGCAGCCCAGACGGAGCTGGGGCTCATTCATTCATGGACTCATTCAGCAGGTATTTATTGAGCACCTGTTCTTCACTGGGCACAATTCTAGCCACAGGTGAAACAGACAAAAGCCA
Organism: Eulemur rufifrons; assembly: GCF_041146395.1. Lineage (NCBI taxonomy): Eukaryota > Metazoa > Chordata > Mammalia > Primates > Lemuridae > Eulemur > Eulemur rufifrons. Next base: position 62,685,073 of record NC_090988.1, read on the forward strand.
CAGCTCACCTTCACAGGAGAGAGACAGTAAACAAAATAACATAGAGAACTGTACAGTTTATTGGAAGGTGAGACAACTAGGACAGCAAAGGGGCTGCAGTCTCACCCCAGGATGGTCAGGGCGGGCCTCAGTGAGAAGGTGGCGTCAGACCAAAGACTGGGAGGTGGTAGGTGAGCGAGCCCTGTGTGAAAATATCTGGGGTAATATGTTCTAGGCAGGAGCAAGAGCAGTGCAGAGGCCCAAGGAGGCCACATGCCCCAAGTGCTGGCAGAACATCAAGGAGATGACATGGTCAGGGCAGAGAAGACTGGGGACAGTTCTAGGAGATAAGGTCACAGGGCCCCAGGGGACTAAGTTATATAGGACTTGGAAGGCCAGGTGGGGCCTTCAGCTTTCACTCTGAGTGGATGAGGAGCCATCAGAGGGTTTTGAGCAAAGGGGCCGCATGATCTGACTTAGGTTTTAATGGGGTCACCCTGGCTGCTGTGTGAGAGTGGACTGAGGGCCGGAGCACAGTGACAGGGAAGGCAGGGAGGCTGAGGAAAGGTAGCTTCTGTGATCCAGGCAAGAGACGAGGGTGGCTGGGTCAGGGTAGCGCAGAAGGTGGTGAGGGGGATCTGGGATCCTGACGCATTTGAAGGCGGAGCTGCCAGGAGTTGCTGGTGTCTTGTGTGAGGAAAGAACAAGAGAAGTCAAGGATGGTGTGAGGCGTTGACTGGAGCCACAGGAGACTGAGCTTGCCGCTCACTGCGATGGGGAAGAGCTCCGTTTGGAGAGTGTGATTTAGATCGAGTTTGATTTATCTGTGAGACGTCCCAGTGGAGATGCCACGTAAGCAGCAGTGCACATGCGTCTAGAATCAGGGGACTGTCCCGGCTGGGGATGTCAATCAGAGAGTCATTGTTGTCTGGGGTTATTTAAAACCATGAGACCAGATGAGATCAGTAAGGGAGAATGTGGACGGAGAGGAGAGTTTCCGAGACCGAGCCTGGGACGTTTCAGTGTTACCAGGGCAAGGGGAGGAGAGGAGGAGGCAGACAGTGAGGAGGCCAGAGCCAGGCCGTGGCCCAACACTGGGAGAAAAGCCATTTCTCGAAGGAGGGCGTGGTCAGCTGGATCAAGTGTGCTGGTGTGTCCAGTAACATGAGAACCAACGTGTGACCACTGGCCTTAGCAACATGGTGGACATGGCCATTTTGACAACAGCAGCTCAGAGGCTGCTGGGCTTGGGCTGGGCCTGGGCTGGGCCCTCTGAACGCATCAGGACCCTCCCTCCGGGTTAAATGGGATGACGTGTGCGTTTGGGCCCTGCACGTGGGAGGTGTGCTCTAAATGCTGGGGTGTCAGATGGCTGGGGTGTGGCTCCAGCAGTGGCACAGAGGATGTGAAGGTCAGGCTTGGAGTGTCCCAGAGTGGCCCCGATCCCCGGGAGGAGCCCTGCCAGGGCCATCCATTCCCACGGTCTCTCTAGACCTGTTCTCTTCCCAGCAGACGAGCCCACCTCCCCCAAGAAGCCAAAGAGTGTCCCTGAGCCGGAGAGCAGCGATGTGGACGTAGGAGCCACCTCTCCCCCACCCTCCGAGTGGACCTCCGTGAGGATCAGCCCCGGGGAGGACGCAGCGGGGCAGGACGTGCTGGCTGTGCGTGTCCTGGTCACCAGCGAGGACAGCAGGTACGCATGGGCTACTATAGGATGAGGGCAGAACCAGGGTTGGAGGAGGGGGACGGCATTCCAGATCTGGCCTTCTCCTCACTGGCTTGCCAGTGACCTCTCTATGCCTCCATTTTCTCATCCGTGAGATGGGGATAGTCACAGTACCTGTCTCAGAGGGACTTGTGAGCATCAAAGAATTAACCTATGGGAAATGTATAGAACAAACAATTCGTGCACATAACAAGCAGGGGAAGTGTCAGCAATTGTTATTTTCTCAGAGCAGGGAAAGGGCCTGGCCCCACTGTCTTCTCCAGGAGGCAGCTCAAATGCAGGCTGCAGTGGAGGGGTGCAGAGTGGGTGCCCACGGGGCCCTCCCCCTGCAAGATGGTGGTGAGTGGGGGTGGGGAGGCCAGGCTGGGTGGGGGGGACATGAGCAATGAAGCCCTGGTGCTGTGGGTGACTGTTTCTCAGAGGCCGTCCCCACCATCTGCGTCAGCATCACCTGGAGCGGTTATCGGACGTGCAGCCCCTGGGCCTGTCCCCAGACACACTGAACTCAAGCAGGAAGTCTGTTGGCAGCGGCCCCACGTTAACCTTGTGGGTCTGTTCTTGACTAAGACATCATTCTGCAGGGCCTGACTGGAATTCAAAGAGAATTTTTAAGTGGAATAGTGAACCTCGTTTGCGATTTTCAAAGCTAAGCAGGCCTCACCGAGGAGAGTGGACGGGGCAGGGGGTGGCGTGGAGCAGATGGAGATGGGCTTGCTGAAGGACCGAACGAGACGGAAAGAGAATTCCAGGGTCACGCCCAGAGTTTGACTTGAGTGGCTGAAAGGCTGGTGCCTTGAGGTGGGGAGATTTCAGGGAAGGCGCGGGTTTGTGGAGAAATGGAGCTTGGCTTGGGACCTGCTGGGTTTGAGACGCCTGTGCCGGTGTGGACCCGGCGTAGGTGGTTGACCGTGTGGGTGCAAAGGTCTGGGAGGCAGGCCTGGGAGTGGGGACCGGATGGGCTGTCAGAGCCAAGGGCTCTGCCGTGGTGCTTATGGAGTAAGAACCGCTCCTGCAGATAAAGAAGCGCTGAGCCCAGAAGAGAGGCCCTGGGCACGGAACTTTCAGTGGGCAGAGAAGGAGCTGGCAAAACCCCCGGGAGCAGAGAACCCGGGAATGTGTGGGCAGGGAGTCAGAGGAGAAGTGTCTCCGGAAGGGGGTGTGGCTCACTGTGTCAGAGGCTGCCCCAGGGTCCAGTCAGGTGCCCTAGAGAGTGACCTGTGGACTCCCTGGCTGGAGGATTGTTGTTAACTTGGACAAACACGGAGGGAAGGAGCAGAACCTGACAGGAGGAGGTGTGGGGACAGTGTGAGGGGAAATGGAGACTGCGGGTGTGGACGCCTGGCTCACCAAGTCTTGATTGTGCAGACTCTGGAGTGGGAACGTACATCTCAGCAAGTTCCACAGGTGATTCTGCGTGACAGCCACTGCTGTGGAGTGACCAAGCCATCACTGAGCCGGAGAGCAGGGCCCAGGGCAGGGACGCTACCTGCCCCGGATCACAGGCCTTCATTGTCTTCTCTGTCTCAATCAGGCAGGGCTATTTCCATTGTAAGAGGCAGAAACCCAGCTCAAACTAGCTTCAGGAACAAAGGCAAATACATTGGCTCCTCTGACTGCAAATTCAAGGCTGGTCCCCCTTCATGCAGGGTTGGAGCTAGAGCCTCAACCACCCGTGCCCCCCAGCCGCCCCTCTGCACGCCGGTCTGGCAGCAGCCCACAGAGATACTATCTCCACGGTGGGACTGTTGGCTGATGATGGTCTCAGCCCATGTCCACCAATTCACGTCTGTAGGTCAAGATCTCAAGGTAGGCCCCCAACTGCTACTGCCCATGTCACAGACCCACCTCGGGGACCAATTGGTGGACAGGACTGGGCACCATGACCGGCCAGGCTTGGCACTCTGTTGACATGGAGCCCATCAACAGGCATGGGTAGATGAAGGCCAGGGGCCTCGTGGTAAGAGCTGTGCTGGATTTACACATGCAGAGAGAGAGTGAATGTGTATATTTTCACTAAACTGTCACTGCCCAACAGGTTTTGTGCTTTCCCATTGTGGGACTGTGCCTGGGCTGTCCCTCCTGCCTGGGACCCCCTGCCTCCCTTCTGTGAGTTCCCGCCAGTTATTTAAGGCCCACGTTAAATACGACCCCACCCCCACCCTGCTCCGGGCTCTTTTCTGTCCATCGTCCATTCCGGGTGCAGGAGAGCAGTATGCAAACGCCGGAAGTTCCAGGACCAGCCCCTAATGCTGAGCTTTCTGACCCCAGCGACCTCAGGCGGCATGCAGGGGCTGGGTGAGGCAGGGAGACCCGCCTGTGTGTGGACGGTCCACCCTACGGCTGCTGGGCTCCTTCCTCCCGCTCTGATCCGAGCCCGCGCTATTCTGCTCAGGCTGCCCCAACAAAGTACTGCAGACTGGGCGGCTTCACCGGCAGAAATTTATCATCTCACAGTTCTGGAGGCTGGAAGCCCCAGATCAAGGTGTAGGCAGGGTTGGTTCCTGCTGCGGGATTTGAGGGAAGGGTCTGTCCCCAGCCTCGCTCACTGGCTCGTAGGCGGCGTCTTCCTGTTCGCATGGTGTTCTCCTTCTGTGCGTGTCTGTGTCGAAATGTCCTCTTCTTATAAGGGCACCAGTCATTAGCCCTAATGACCTCTGTAAGACCCATCTCTGACTGTAGTCCCATTCTGAGGTCCTGGGGATTAGGATGTCAACAAAGGAATCTGGGGGACACAGAACTGCCCAGAACAAAGTCTGAGGCTGGGCCCTGGGCACAGAGGACGGAACCGCTGGGCTTGCCCAGGCCCCTGGGTTCTGTGGGAGGCACGTGGGTGGGTGCAGTGTGGGCGTGTGTTGGGGTGGGTTCCCGGGCTCCTGACCACCCGCTCCCTCCTTCCTCCTCCAGCTCCGACGCAGAGTCTGACTATGGCGGCACCGAGGCCTCCAGTTCGGAGCCCTGGGAAGAGAGGCCCCAGCGGCCAGAGTCCCCACCTCTGCCACAGCCCCTGGTCCGGCACGTCTCCCTGAGGGAGCCCCTGACCAGGGCGGCCTCTGCACAGTGCCCCGAGGAGCCCACAGGGGTGCATGGTGAGCACAGAGCCCAGACGCTTGGTTCTGGGACGTGGGGAGGGAGCGGAGACCCCACAGACAGATTTTCCTCATGGAGGACCAGGTGACACTCGCCCTTGGGCTCGGAGGCAGTGGGGCTAGGATCTCTAGGGAGTGAGGCGCAGGTGAGAGTGAGGAGATTGGGACCAGGCCTGGTACCCCTTTCCATGAGACGCTTTGGGATCCCATGTGGGAAGATGTCACGGGGCCTGGCCACTGTCCTGTGTCACAGGATAGCAAAGATAAGGGCCCAGGACTCTCCTGCCTGGAGCAGTCTCTCTCCTGCCTCCTGCGTGTGTATCTCCGTAGGGGCCCTCCAGCGTTCCACGGCCCCCGAGGGAAGGCAGGGGGGCCTGGCTGCTGTTGCACAACGTGCAGCCCTGGGCAGCACTGCCTCCCTGGGACCACCTGGGCGCCTGCCTCAGGGCAGCACGGGGGCCATTTCTGGAGCTGGGGGCTCGTGGGAGACACCCAGACTTTACTCACAGTAACCAATGCACCTCCACTGAGTACCGGTAATGGGCTGGGACTTTCCCATGCATGGCCTGTTTCAGCCCCGGGACGACCTGGAGGTGAGTATGAGGCCTGCTCTGCAGGTGAGCAGACGGACTGACTGCTTTCCCAGGGCCTCATGGCCAGACAGGGACCACAGTGGTGCGGTCAGTGCTGGGTGACTCCACCCTCTTAGCTCTCCTTCCTAAAAACAGCTGTCTTTAGCAACTTGGGACCCAATCGTCTGACTTCTGGGCAACTTCTGGGAGAGCCTGGGCAGGAACAGGCTGAGACTTGCCACCGTCTGAACAACCTTCGCTGGCTGGGAGGGCTGGGGCTCAACTTGTCCTGCACCTCCCTCTGGTGGCCAAGAGCAGAATTGCCCCCGGACCAGGGCTGGGAGCTGGAAAGAACTCGTATAGTTATTTTTAAATCCTAGAAACTCTGAATTTATCCTCCCAAATGAGCCTTTTTTTAAAAAGGAAAAATTGTCATCAAAACACAATTGTTCAGTACCATTGTGGGATGTCCATAAAGGCTTAGCACTGGCAATGAGCTGAGTCCCGGCCCGTGCCTAGCTGGGTCTAGCCCTGCCTCTGATTACTGCTTGGCCTTGTACAGCCTCCGTCTCCCTGGGCTGCAGCCCCCTCATTTGCAGATATGAAGCCTGCTTGCCTTTCATCCCTTTCCTTCACTTCTCCTTTCCCCCCAGTTGCCAGGGGATTTCAGGCAACTTACAAGAAAGACATAAAACAAAATTGTGTATCCATATATATGAAAAAGCAGGCATCATAATCAGGGTTAACAGAACCAGTTTAGGAGGTATAGACCCCAGAGAGGCAGAACATAGTCCTAAGCAGTTGCTCTCGTTGAATCATAACCTTGATTCTGAGTTTTCTGGCAGCTAATGTTAAAAAAGGAAACACAGACAATTATTATTCTCATTGTTCATGAGGAAAACATATACTAGTTTACAGCAAGGTCTCAGAGCAGGGACAGCTCTTCCTAACGCTTCACTCTGCAGCAAGTTTGCAGCTCGTGTCAAATAGATGATATTGAGAGATGTATTAGATCATGTCTTAAACAACAGCTCCTCAGAAGATGCAGCCATGGTTTCCTCAAGGCTGTTTCTTGTATTACTCCCTTGCTGGCAGGTAAGGGCATGCCAACCACACATAACTCAGTGAAAGAAGTTCTCCCAGCGGGGTGAGAGAACTGAGAGAGTAAAGCAGTGTGGCCAAAGCATTTCATTTCTGACAGTCCAGTTTAACTCTAGGATAAAATGCAGAATAGGTAGAGACATGAATAGACTGTATGTCTTTCAAACAATTTCTATTGAGTTAGTCTTCATCCATCATTGCTTTGACCACTAATAGGCAGACCACATTGTGAGGTTAAAATCTCTGACACAGGTCTAAGTATCGTGTTTTGTGTTGCCGGTTATGGTGGCCCCATCCCTATACCAAATAATGTAGGGTGTATGGGTATTAAAGACCTTCATTAGCCACAATTCTCTCCTGGACAAATGCCTCCAAGGCGAGTTAAGGGAATGCTGGACAAGAAGAGGATATTGCTTTAAAAAGACTCCTGCTTTGTACAGTCATGCTCATAGAAGCATTAGTCACATTCGTCCAAATGTGATGGGCAAACCAACAGACAAATGGATAAACAAATGTAGAATGTAGTATATCCATACCATGACACGTTATGTAGCCTTACAAAGGAAGGAACTTCTGATACACGCCACAACGTACATAAACCTTGAGGATGTTATGCTAAGGGAAATAAGCCAGTCATAAACAGATAAATACTATATGATGCCGCTTATATAAGGCCCCTGGAGCAAATTCATAAAGACAGAAAGTAGACTGGTAGTTACCAGGGACTGGGGGCGGGGGGTGCGGAGTTATTGTTTAAAGATTGCAGAGTTTCAGTTTGGGGTGGATGTAGCGATAGTTGCACAGCGGTGCGAGTGTACTTAATGCCACTGAACTCTATACTTAAAAATGTTTCAAATGGTAATTTTTATGTTACATGCATTTTCCCACACTTTAAAAGATGACTTCCAGGACTGCCTCAGCACATTAAGAGACCTATCATATCCTTGATGTTCATAGAGCACGCCCAGATGGTCTGAAACATCACTTACGCCCTGCATTATTGTCCCCAGAAAACACTGCTGTGGAAAACACTCCCCTAAAACATCCGGTAAAGTGACTCTTGAAAGTCTTGTTTAAAAGTCAGATTCCCAGGTTCCCATCTTCAGAGATTCAGATTCGCTGGATCTGCAGTGAGGCCAAGTATCTGCATTTTGCTTGAGCACCCCGGGTGCTGCGACACAGTGGACCGTATCCCACACGTGGGGAATCTCAGAAGCACAGCTTGGTGGAGGGCCTGCCTGCGTGAGCTGGGTGTGCAGAGCATGCCCAAGCAACAACATGAATTGATCTAGTGCATTGGATTCTTGGCTATACACCAGTTAGATTTAGGAGGACAATCTGCCCTCAAATTATTCTGGCGAAGAAGAATTGGTATTTATCCATAATTTTTTGGCAATAATTTGATAACAGGATGGTCCATGGCATACGGAGGGCACCACTAGTTTGCAACAATGAAACGGTATCGCCAGCACCACATGGCAGAGTACTCACCCTCTGCCTGTTTTTATAGCAGGTCATGTACTATGGTTTCTGCAAGTGCCCCTTTAAAATAAATATAAATTAATACACATAAAATATAAGCTAAAAAGAAAAGAACCAGTCCTGATTTTGCTGTTCAAAATTACTAGATGAACTCACTTCCCAGAATCACAGTTGGGATCTTAAAAAAAGAAAGAGAGAACTCATTACTACCCAGCCTAATGTTCCATTCTCATTGCGGTGAAAATGTATGCATGTGTGCCCTGTAAGCACCAGTGATGGAAAATCTCTCATGGATTTTAGCCATTTCTCATAGGTTCCATTCCACAAGGTTAAATGGTTAACTTTGGTCAGCAGGACGTAGCTGTACTAAAGCCTGCTTGCTCCTTATGCAAAACATCCAGGCTGGAAAACCCAGCCTGCACTTGGCAGGGAGGAATTGGACCTACACTGCAGTGGGGAGATGGGGAGACTAAGTGCCCATCCACACAGGCTCCTTCTCAACTCGTGGACTTGATCTTGAGAGCAGACCTGTGGGACTGGGACCTGCCGGGCAGAGCAGGCACAATACGTCTCCGAGTTCAGTAAGGAAGGAAGAGGGGCCAAGGGTCTAAGCAGCCGAGGATCCTGACTTGAGGAAAGGAGGCCCCCAGTTCGTGGCTGACAGCTGTGCTGCCCAGCCCAGCTGCTAAGAAGGAGCTGAGGCCCCGCTCTGAGGCCTGGCAGGGAGCAGGGTGTCTAGGACCGTTTCTAGGGGGAGAGGGGGCTGGGCCAGCTGAGCCTTGGGGTCAGAGAGTCTTGTGTTCAGACCTGCCCTACCCCATACTCCCACACCCAAATCGCTCCCGCAAGCTTCCTTTCCTTCCTCACCTCCTGGCCCCAGGTGTGTGAGCACTCAGAGGTCCCTATTCTGTCTCTCTGCATGTGCTGGGGGCACAGAGGCCTGAGAACAGATCTGAGGGCCCTGCCTGGGAATGGGCACACTTGGATCCCACCTCACGCCCTAAATGGCCAATGCATGTGATGTTCAGTGTGCTCAGCTAATCCTCCAGGCCCCACTGGTCAGAGGGTCTTCAGTACGAAGTACACAGTGTCTGCGACGTGTTTCCATTGGAACCAGGCCAAGAGGAGGGGTCGTGACAATGGATTGTCCAGAGCTTCAGTTAAAACTGGTTTCCAAAGGGCTTCTGGGGCTCTATGGGCACAGGGGAGGGTAGAACTTTCTTCAGCTTTCTGACTTCAATCAGAGCAGCTCCAGTTTTTACCTGTTCCACACATGGAACATTGATATGAGGCATCAGCTGTAAAGAAGTTTTCTGATATAAATGAATGAATGTATGCATGTACATATATATGCACGCATGACTATAGTGTGCATGTAAATACTAATGATCGGTGACTTAGAATGACAGCTCAGAATTTGAGGCATTTTCTGATTAAGGGCAGTAACTATCCCATAACAGGGTCTCAATAAATGTTTGGTGAGTGAATGAATGGAAAGTATGGTGTTGTGTGTTGTGGAGACAGGGAAGTGCTGTCTGGGGGAAGGAAGGGGTTCATTGGTCTATTAAGTTTTGGTAAATGGGCCATAGGAGAAAAATCCCTGTTTATTCTACACATTGAACAGACTCCTCCTCCCTCCCCACCTTCCCTGTCCCTTGGTTTTTCCACAGCTGCTCTGCAACGAGCCAGTAGCTTCCAGTCTCCAACCCGGAGCAAATACCAGAACTGGAGAAGAGAATTCCAGTCCAGTGAGTCACGAGCTCTCTGGGGTGGGGTGGGGGGTCCTGGGGGCAGGCGGGAGTTCTCTGGTTAATTCTCAGGGGCAGCCGTTCTCGTTCCTTATGTGGCATCTTCTCTGACATGACCTCCAGGATTGGAGGGGCCAGAAATTAAATACACGCCTGACTTTTCCACTGCTGACTAGAAGAAGCATTTCCCAAGGGATTGGGGACCTTCCTGTCCCCCTATACCCCCTACTCTGGAATCATGAGGCCTTAGGACTCTGTAGTCTTGCCGGGACAGAGTCTAAGCAGCCATCAGCTCCAAGATTTTGAAACACACATGGGTACGCTGAGGTCCAGGGACTCTAGACCGTTTGATTCTGTACACTGGAGTTGGGCTGAGGTGTCAGCTTAATGGTCTCATGCAAAGCAGGAAGCTATGTACACACACACACATGCACACACGAGCATGTGCACACACGGACACACACACACATCACACACGCGTACATGCACACACACAGCCCCCCTCCTTGTTCTGAGCAGGCCTTGGCCCAAGCATCCCTGGGAAGATCAGGGTTGGGTGAGGACCAGGGCTGCGGTGGGTGCCAGGGCAGCAGGCCCCCTCTAGGGGCACAGTGACCACACACAGTCCCACAGCACCTGGGCTGGCCCCCATTCCAGGCCCCGCAGCAGTTATAGAGCAGGAATTCCCCACCCAGGCCCTGAGTGAGGGGCAGGGACTCTTCATCCCATTCCAAGTCCTTCACCACCTTCCTCTCCCCTCTATGTCCACTTCCTCGCCAGCCTCGCCCCAGGAGAGGTGGACCCAGGAAGGCCTTGAGTTAGACGGGGGTTTCTACCAGAAACGCTGCAGCAGTTGGAATAGAGCCCTGGTTTTCCTTCCCTGTGAGTCAAGGCTAACTGCCGGCCAATGAGTCATTCCCTGGCAAGCCCTGGACTCACCGCCCTCACCGGGTCCGGCTGGGACGGGGCGCCCAGGAGCAGGAACCAGAGCTGCATTCCCGGGCAGGCTGCTTCACCTGCAACGCCCTAAAATAACTCTTGAATCATCAGATAGCCCCCAGGCATAAGAGCAGAGGACAGACGGAGTTGACATTTCCACATGTCCATTATCTCGCCTACTGCCCTGCTCCAGTCCTCCCCAGGTCCCTGGGGTCCCGCTGCCCACCCGCGACAGGACTGTGTGGGTGCACAGTCTGTGCCAACGCTTCCAGCCCACTTTTCTGAGCGCTGCCAGTGGAGTGTTCAGTCTTGCCCTCAGGAACTCCCAGCACCCAGATTGGGGTGAGAGCAGGGAGGCTGGTGGGAGACACCCCCCTCCCCCGGCCCCAGCAGGGTCTGGGTGCTGGAGGGGGCGTAGGAGAGGGGACAGCTGGGCAGCTCCGTGTTTCTGGGATGGGCCGGGGACCTCAGCCTTTAGTTACCAAGGAGGATCAAGTGCTGATTCTCAAGTATGTATGAGAGCTGGCTTGAGGGCTTGAGTTTGAACCATTTCTATAGCCTAGTGTCTACCTGGTCTGGCCCAGAGGAGAAACCCAGTCCTTGTTTGCTGAATGAATAAATGAACCAAGGAATAAGCTGGCTGGACTGGGTGCAAATGTAGCACATGGGTTCAGGCCTGTGCAGGCTGCTGCCCCTAGAGGGCGCTCCAAGACTTTGAGAGGGATTTGTGCTTTCCATAACCTCCAAATTCTGCGAAGCAGCACCCTGGAATCCCACCTTGTGAAAAACCCCACAGCTGAAAGCCTCCAGAGCCATCTTTTTGGTTATCTTCATTTTTCCCAAAAGGAAACCTCAAAGGGCAGGACTGGTCTTGTCCAGGGAGCAGAACACAGGGCACCATCCCTGCAGTCCGGAGGAATGGTGCCCGTCACAGCCAGTGCTGGCCCCAAACCCCAGAGAGAGGGCAGACAGGGCTGGGAGACTGCCCTTGACACCCTCCCCCAGCTACCATGACCTCTGGGACCTAGGAGAAAAGTCACCATTGCCAGAGGACCCCCAGGAAGGGCCTGGAGGCTCTCCCGAGGCCCTGGTCTGCTCGTCAACACTCCCTTCCATGCACAAAGGGACCCTAAGGGCCAGCAGCACCCAGGACCAGGAAGAAGGCAGGGCAGCCCTGTGTGGGCCATACCCAGGTTTCAAGGAAAGGGCTGGCAGAGGAGGATCTGAGTTTGCAAATGAGGGGTTCCTAGGCCAACCAGTTAGAGAAACCTTGAGTGGGGTCAGTGTGCAGCCCCCTCTGGAATGGGCGAGGGGTTCAGCAGTGTCTTTATTGGACACCACTTGTGTGCATGAGAGAATGGAAAGGGACTCCTATTTATCGAACAGGTGGCATTTCCTTTGTGTCCTGCACCACTGGGCAGCTCTTTTTATGCCATTGCCTTCCTGCAACCACCCCAGAGAGCTGCACCACACTGACCATTCGGGGGTGAGGAAACCTAGGGTAAGTAGCCAGCTCAGGGTCAGGCAGCTGGTGTGAGTGTGGAGGCCGTGGGGTTCCAGGCTGCCTTTTACCATCTTCTGAGAGGACCCACAGGCGCTGGCCTCCCCACTGGCTCCCAGCTGGGCCCTGGCTCCCCCGCCCTCCCCCCCAGCTGGCCTACCTCCCAGGCAGTGACTTGAGTGGCAGCCGGGGCCAAGGGCTTGGTTCCTCCATCTCCTTGAGCCCTGCTGGAGTGAAGACAGCGCGTGAGGACCACGTGTGGAGAGAGAGACCTCGAGCTGGGGTGGGGATTAGAGAAGGGAGGAGGGAGCAGCTGCTGGGTCATGACCTTGGGAGCCCTGGGCTTTTCTGTCAGGCTTGGTTCCCAAGGTGGCCCTGGCTTTGTGCCAGAAGGTCCCCTGAGCGCTCCTCGGGGGAGCAAAAACGCAGTCTGCTGAGCTGAGGGGCCTTGAGACGTGTGAAGGAGTTTGGTTCAGGCGGCAGAGAGAGGAGAACGAGGGGGCAAGGAAGAGGGGAAGAAGGAATTTGGCAGGAATTTGGCAAGCTGAGGACAGGAAGAAAGACAACAACTGACTCACAACTTTTGCCTTTTTAGGCTCGAACCTTCTCCTTGTGGGCTGCAGCAGGGTGCGGGCAGCGGGAGGCAGGCCAGCCGCCTCCCCGGCAGCTCCTTCCTGCCCGCCCTCGATCACATCTGCTCCCAAGTCACCTTTCTCTGGGAAGCAGGCTGGGCGGCCGCCCCGGGAGCTCGCTGACCCGGTGTGGCACCATCTGCTCAGAACCCAAGGCTGGGAAGTGTGGTCGGACACACACGCATTTGTGTATGAGCAAAGCCAGGCAGCGTTCTGAGAGCCCACCCGAGTGGTCCCCCAGTGCGGGTGGGGCTCAGTTTACCCAGTCTTTGTGGGTCCCCCAGCAGCAGCCTCTCACCCAGAAACTGAGACCAGGGGACTGTGTTGGGCTGAGAAGCTACAGTCTGAAGAATGGATGCCTTGGGGGGAATCCGAAGGGGTCAGCCGAGCAGCCAGAAGCAGGAGTTGGAGGTCAGACGAGAGAGAGGGCTGGTTAGGCGCAGTGGTCCTGGGACATTTCTGAGGGACATCCGTTCTGTGACACTATGGTTCCTAGAACAGCTGGTTGGGCTGAGGGCAGACGCTGAGTAGGCAAATCTGAAAGGGTGCATGCCATTTTTCTGAATCTATTTGCAGATGAATGATCTGAAATGGTACAATATGGAGAAAAAAATGCTTGGGATTTTCGATATAAGGTTACCATACTCAAGGGGAAGAGGGAGAGAGGGAGAAGGCGCATGCACGTGAGCTTAGCTGACCTTATAGGCTACAACTGTTAGGATTCTGTTCTGCCTGGGGGAATCTCGGCTCCCCACAGCTCAGAGCAGGCCTGTCCCCAGGCCCCTGCTCCACTCTTCCTCCCGCGTCTCAGAGCAGCCACGCTGCATCCCATTTGTTCCCTGACCCACGGGAGCTTGGTGTGGACCCCACTCCAGGTGCTTCACATGACTCCACTCACTGGAACCTCCCTCCCTTGTGATCTCTTAAAATCTCAAACCACCCGTCGTCTGGGAGCCCCTTGGTGCCCATGTGAGCAGGAAGAGCCCCTTTCGTTAGTGGAGAATGTCTACCCTGTCTGTGCCCACAGCAAATGGTTGGTGTCTTGTGTGGTTTACTGACTAAGTAAGTGATCTAACACGGCCCCAGCTACCAACCACAGTGGCTTTAGGGAATCTTTAGAAGCAGATGCCAGTTTCTAAGAAACTCTCTGGAGGCTCCCTACATCTCAGGAACATTCTCACGTGAGTCTGAAACACGATGGTTCTCAGACTCTTCATCCTGGCACCTCCTTTCCCCCACAGGACCCTGCCACTCCTATACCCACTCCTCCATGTCCCAAGCCATGGGCACCGGGGACCTCTGAACCGGCCTCTGACATCTTCCTCTCTCTGGCTCTGCTCATAGAATGGAAGCTTCACTTGCTAATAAAACCTCCACCTTTCTCGGTAAGGTAGTAACAGCTCTGTAACGGAGGGTGTATTCTTTCCTTGGTAGGTTTGACATCAATGAACAAAAGAACTGTGTCTCCTCCAAAGGAACCTTCTCCGTCTCTTCCTTTTTCTTCATTGTCCTCTCTTTCATCTTCCCCACCATCTTCTTCCTCTTCAGCCAGTATCCCTAGGAATGCTCTGGATGGTTCCTCTCCACCTCAGGTGAGTGCCCCGAGGGCCCCGCACAGGTGTTAGAAGCTGAGCTGCCTCCAACTTTCCACTCTTAATTCTGGATTCTAAGTGCTCTTAGGTCAACCCAAGTGCAAAGCCAGGGCCAGAGAAATGCCCTGTCAGGGGCCCAGCCCAGCCTTCCTGCATGTGCCTTTCGTGAAAGCTCATGCTGCTCCTTCACAGCCACCCCCGAGTCACTCCCTGAGCACACTTTACAGGTATAGGCTGTGCAGGTGTTGGGCTGCACCATGGGAGGCAGAGGTGCTAGGACATTATGCTCTTCCCTTGAGGAACTCTCAGAGGGTGTTGAGGAGCTCACAGCCAGAGGATGGCAGGCATAGAAGTGAGGGTACCTTCGGTAGCATCCGAGAACCTTGGAAGCAACATCTCGCTTGAATGGAGAATGTCATCATTGATGTGCAGGGCTGGACTCTGTCCTCCCATGTGTGTTCATCAAACCTCTGTTACCTGCCGGGCTCTTCTCTCTGGGAAGCAAAGCACACAAGACAGAAAAGATGTGTGCTCTTGTGAAGCCCCTGTCCCATGACCTGCCCCTGGGCATAAGAGCTCTTGGAGGGTACAAACCAGTCCTTCTAGAGTCCCAGTTCCTGCATGCTAGAAATAGCTCCTTTCTCAATGGTGCAAGGTGTGAGGTTCAAAAGGGTCACTGGCAGGTCCTAAAGGCCATCCTTGGGCTACCACAGCTCTAGAGAAGGTGACTGTTTTTCTCCTTACCTTGATGGCTTGGTTGTTGGAGGAACATGCCAATGGGTGGCACGTGTCCCTTAGTAGGGAGCATGGCTGAATAAGCCAAGGAGGAGCTTGGCCATCCACGGAGGCCAGGCCAGCCCTGCCCTCACAGCCCAGGAGCTTGTCAACTGCAGGGGCCAGGCCTTTGCCTCCCCTCTGGCTTCCTGCCCACCCAATGTGGGACCCAGAAAAGCCTTTGATCAGTGCTGATTCGGGGCTTCCAGGCAGAGGCTGGCAGGTCCCAAGGCAGCCACTTAGAACAAAGAGCAGCCCTTTGAAATCATCTTAGGCAAAGCTACTTTTGAATTTGGGTATCTGAGATCTAGAGAAAAGAAAGGCAGCGGTCATGGATTGAGATTTGCCTTCCTCGTATAAATAAATGGTGGGAATTGTAAATAACTGCCATTTTTGCCCATCCCCTCTAGGTGACAGCTTACGACCCCTCCTCACAGGTCTCAAGAGGTCATCACAGTCCTCCCACCCCAATCTTTCTGAGGCGAGCCAGAGCCCAAGGGGCACCCAGGGAAATTCCCCTCTATCTGCCCCATCGCCTGGTGCGGGAGGGGGCAGAGTACAGCCCCGTGAGCCCTGGCAGAGATGCAAGCCCTGCGGAAAAGGCTTCTGATGGGTGCCAGGAGGCAGAGGCCCCTCTCGGGGACACCAGAAGCATCCACAGAGGCCCACACCCCACTGGGGGTAAGGACAGGTGCGTGCCAGACCAAGAGCCATCTCCCAGGGGTGGAGAAGACCCTGGAGAATGGAATATTGGACCCAGGAGGGGAGAGGAGGCTGGGCCAGAGCTGGCGGAGGAGAAGAAGTCCGGCTTAAAGAAGTTAGTCCTCACTCAGGAGCAGAAGACCATGTTGCTGGATTGGAACGACTCCATCCAGGAGAGGGTGCGCCTCGAGGCTGGGGAGCGGCCTTCCCAGAAAAGTGCTGAGAACGGAAGAGGAGGCCGAATATTGAAACCAGTCCGCCCCTTGCTGCTCTCTCAGCCGGTGAGAGAGACCCTGCCAGCCCAGAGAGAGGCTCTGGAGGACATGGGGACCCCGGCAGAACGAGCCCCAGGGGAGCACAGCGTGCCCCCACCCCGGTCCCCGCTGCGGCTCATAGCCAATGCCATCCGAAGGTCCCTGGAGCCCCTCCTCCCCAACTCCGAACGTGCGAAGAAGGCCTGGGCCAAGCCAGAATCCAAAACTTTGCCCACCCGCTTGCTCAGCCTTCGCAAAACCAGTTCCAACAAAGACCAGGAGCAGCATTCCCCGGGGAGAACCGTGGCGGGCAGGGCCCCAGCCTTCTTCTCCCTGGGAACCCAGTCCTCAGACCTCAGCCCTCCTGACCCGGCCCTCCGCACCCACAGTTTGCCCAATCGGCCATCCAGGACCTTTCCTGCACTCACGCCCCCACCCTGCAGCAAGATGGAAGATGTCCCCACACTCCTCGAGAAAGTGAGTTTGCAAGAGACCTTCCCAGAGGCTTCTATGGTTCCAAAGAAAAGAATCTCACTGTTTTCCTCCCTCAGACTCAAAGACAAATCTTTTGAGAGTTTCCTTCAAGAATGCAGACAGAGAAAGGACATCAGGGACCTCTTTGGTAGCCCCAAGGGGAAGGTGCAGCCTGTGGACAGCGCCCAGCTCCTGGAGAAGCCGGTGCAGCCTTTGAGAAGCGCCTCCCTGCCACAGGCCGCCCACACCCCTCCCCCAGCGGGACGTGCAAGTAAGTGGCTCTTTCCTAACAAACATCTAGGGTTCCTGCTGGGCTGTTAGTCAGCCTCACTGGGTTAACAAGCAGGCGTCTTTTACTGTGGTTTTTTTGCTTTTCAAATTGAATTCTGACAAAAGTACGAAAACTTGAAGGTGAAAATTTTGGAAATAATCTGAAAAATTAGTTTTGAAATTATGTTATAGAGTGTGTTGAAAAGGGACAAAGAATCAGCCATAATTCCACCACTTTCCCACTCATTTTCCATATGAATGTTTTTTACTAAGTTATTAGTAAGTTATACATGGAAATTTGTATCTTTTTTAATCAACATTATATCATAGGCATTATGCCAATTATCACATAGTCTACATAAATATGATTTAATTGATATTCTATCTAGTGGATATGTTATCATTTAATGAATTATTTTCTTATTGTTTAACTTATAGGCATTCATGTATATATAAATTATATATGAATATTTTTATATTTTATATATGGTGTTGAATGAATATTTTTATACATATAACTTTTTCTTTCCTTTGAATTACTTGCCTAAACACTTTTATGTATGTTTGCTTACTGATGTAAACATAGGCTTTTTTATATTTAAATCTGATTAATTTTTTTAAATTCTAAAATGAATTAATATGTCAAAAAATCAGCATAATCCAACAATGTGGAAATATCTAATAAAAAGTAAAATGTATTATCTCATCCCCTCTCCTCCTTGCCAAAGTTTTAGTATATTCCCTTAGAGACAGTTTAGCTAAACATTTGCATGAGTTCTTTTTTGTTGTTGATATTTGTTTGATTACTTTAAACAAACCATGATTCTACTATCACTATTGTTGAACAACTTTGTTTTTCTTTATTTTTTTACCTTTTTATTTTCTTATTTAACTTTTATTCTGGAGCATTAGTTTTCAAGTAAAAAATTATTTATCTTCTTAGGTACCATAATCAAGCAGCTAAATAGATTACAAGAGACTTTGTTTTCAGCCAAGTTCAGGGTAAGCATGGACAGGCTGGAGTATAACTACACCCTTATGTCTCACATTGTAAAATTGAATGTGCTGTGCATTTTTTGATAGCTAATAAATTTATGTGGTTCAAAGTCGAAGGGTACAAAAGGCACAAAATGAAAAGTCCTCTCTCCCTTCCTCGTACCTGAGTTATTGTGTCCTATCCAATGATGGTAGATATTATTGTCAGTTTCTTAGGTATGTTTGTAGACAGAATGTATACATATCAGAGCAAATTTACATATAATATCCATTCTTTTTTTTTTTTACACAAATGATAGCATGGTAGCATACTGTACACATCTTTTTTATACTTTTTGTTTTGTTTTGGAGATCATTCCATGTTAGTACATAAAGAACTTTCTCCTTTATTTTATAGCTGTATAGTATTCCATTCTGTAAATTATGATGTACCATAATTTATGTAGCTAGTCCTTTATAATACAAAGTTTAAGTTATTTCAAATCTTTGGTTATTGCAAATAGTGCAATAGTAACTGTGCAATAAGTAACTGAAGTGTTTGGGAAGGATGTGGCTAATGAACACACAGTATGTCGATGGTTTGAGAAGTTCCACCGTGGTGATTTTAATCTTGAAAATGAGATACATGGTCGACCTGAGACCAACGTGAATAATGATGAGCTGAAAGCTGTAGTGGAAGTGAATCCATCTCAACCTATGTGTGAATTAGCAGCAAGGTTTGACGTTACTATTCCAACAATATTTGACCATTGGAAACAAATCGGCAAGATAAAGAAGTTGGCTAGATGGGGTCCACATGAATTAAATGAGCGTCAGAAGAGAAATCGTCTCAAAGCTTGCCTTTCTTTGCTGTCACGACATAAAGGCAAACCATTTCTACACTGTATTGTTACATGTGATGAAAAATGGATTCTTTTTGACTATTGCAAATGTTCAGTAAATGGTTGGATAAAAATGAAGTGCCAAAACACAGTCCAAAACCTAATATTCATCAAGAAAAGCTAATGGTGTCTGTTTGGTGGTCCAGTGCTGGTATTGTCCACTACAGCTTCATGACACTTGGTCAGTCAATTACAGCAGATGTCTACTGCAACCAATTGGACAAAATGATGAGGATGCTTGTGATTAAGCAGCAAAGACTGGTCAATAGAAACAGGCCAATCGTCTTGCAAGACAACGCTTGACCACATGTCACTCAAACAATGCTGCTAGAACTACAGAAGCTGAAGTTGGAAACTCTGTCATCCACCTTATTCACCGGGCCTTGCACCAGCTACTGCTTTTTCCAGGCTTTGGACCACTTCTTACGAGGAAAAATACTCAATTCTCAACAAGCTGTGGAAAACGCCTTTTGCAATTTCATCACCACTCACTCTCTAGGCTTCTTCGCTGCTGGCATAAACAAGCTACTGTTAAGATGGCAAAACTGTGTTGATAGTTTAGGCACAAACTTTGCTTAATTGTACTGCTTCTTGTTTAAAGTATAATAAACTACACTTTTGATTTGAAATCTGACATTTCATATTTAATGACCTAATAATTTGATTTTCTTGCTGTTGAGTTGTTTGAGTTCCTTCTATATTCTGGTTATTAATCCCTTGTCAGATGAATAGTTTGCGAATATTTTCTACCATAATGTAGGTTGTCTCTTCACTTTGTTAATTGTTTCCTTTGCTGTAAAGAAGCTTTTTAGCTTGATGTAGTCCCATTTGTCTATTTTTGCTTTTGTTGCCTGTGCTTTGGGGTCTTATCCAAAAAATCTTTGGCCAAACCAGTGTCCTATAGTATTTCCCCAATGTTTTCTTCTAGTAGTTGCATAGTTTCAGGTCTTAGATTTAAGTCTTTAATCCATTTTGAGTTCATTTTTGTATGTGGTAAAAGATGGGCATCTCATTTCACTCTCCTGCATATGAATATCCAGTTTCCCGAGCACCATTTATTATTAAAAACACTGTCCTTTCCATAGAAATTTTATCATGGCATTGGTAATTTCTCAGGAATTGCATTGACTCTATAGATTGCTTTGGGCAGTATAGACATTTTAACAATATTAATTCTTTCAATCTCATGAGCATGGAATATCTTTCCATTTTTTTGTGTGTCCTCTTGAATTTCCTTGATCAGTGTTTTTTAGTTGTCCTTGTAGAGATCTTTCACTTCTTTGGTTAAATTTATTCCTAGGTGGTTTTATTTATTTATTTATTTGCTATTGTAAATGGGATTGCCTTCTCAATTTCTTTTTCAGATTAATTGTTGTTAGCATATAGAAACGCTACTAATTTTTGCATGTTGATTTTGTATCATGCAACTTGACTAAATTCATTTATCAATTCTAAGAGTTTTTGGTAGAATTTTTAAGTTTTTCTAAATATAAGATCATGTTATCTGCAAAGAAGGATAATCTGACTCTTTCCTTTCCAATTTGGATGCTGTTTATATCTTTCTCTTACCTAATTATTCTGACTAGAACTATATAGATTTCAAAATGTTAAACTATTATTGTGTTCCTGGAGTAAACCCAACTTGGCCATAATGTACTATCTTTTTATGTATAACTGTATTGCATTTACTAATTTATTTTTAGGAGTTTTCCATCTATTAATATGTTCATAAGTTGTATTGGCCTGGCATTTTTCTTTCTTTCAGTATCCTTATCAGGTTTTAGTATCAAGCTTATGCTAGTCTCAGAACACAAATTGGGAAGTGTTCCATTTTTTTCTATTCTCTTGATGAGTTTTGTTTCTAAATATTTGTGCTATTTTTTCTTAAACATTTATATACAAATGAAGTCATCTAACCTAGAAATTTTTTGTGGAATGTTTTTAAATTATGAATTAAGTCCCTTTAATAGATAGAGAACTATTCAGATTTTCTATTTCTTCTTATGTCAGTTTTAGTAAATTGTGTTTTCTAATGAATTTACTTATTTTATCTAAATTTTCAAGTTTATTGTCATAAAATAGTTTATATAATAGCTTCTTTTAGTACTCTGTAGGAATTTTTATCCCTAATATTGGAAATTTGTGTTTTCTGTCCCTTTTTTCTTAATCATTCTTAATCAATTTTATTGGTCTTTTTAAAGAGCCAAATTTTTCCTTTGTTGATTTTCTATTTTATTTCTGTTTTATCTTTATTATCTCTCACAATTTGTTCTTATCTTGATTATTTTATTTCTTTTACCATCTTTAGGTTCAGTTTCTCTCTCTGTCTTCTTGAGGTGGATCATAGAATATTCATTC
Organism: Eulemur rufifrons; assembly: GCF_041146395.1. Classification (NCBI taxonomy): domain Eukaryota; kingdom Metazoa; phylum Chordata; class Mammalia; order Primates; family Lemuridae; genus Eulemur; species Eulemur rufifrons. The sequence goes on from NC_090988.1 coordinate 62,706,140, forward strand.
TAAACTTTTCTTTTGTTTGATATGTGCTTTCTTTAAAAGCTCTATTTTCTCTCTGGCCGGGCGCGGTGGCTCACGCCTGTAATCCTAGCACTGTGGAAGGCCGAGGCGGGAGGATGGCTCGAGGTCAGGAGTTCAAGACCAGCCTGAGCAAGAGCGAGACCCTGTCTCTACTAAAAATAGAACAAATGATTTGGACAGCTCAAAATATATACAGAAAAAAATTAACCGGACATGGTGGCACATGCCTGTAGCCCCAGCTACTCGGGAGGCTGAGGCAGTAGTATCACTTAAGCCCAGGAGTTTGAGGTTGCTGTGAGCTAGGCTGATGCCATGGCACTCTAGCCTGGGCAACAGAGTGAGACTCTGTCTCAAAAAAAAAAAAAAGCTCTAATTTCTCTTTAATTACTGCTTTGACTGCATTCCAGTCATTTTATTATGTGATAATTTTATCATCAGTCAGTTTAAATTTATTTTTATTTCTTCTTTGATCTATAGGTTGTTTTTAAAAAGTATTGATTAATTTTGTAGGAGCCAAGGGAAAATATCCCCCTTGCCCTCTGAAGATTCACTGAAAATCACTGGCAAAAGACAAATTAATAGGAAAAAAAGGAGAAAAAATTATTTGATCATAGTTTTAGGTGACATGGGAACCTTCAGAATGAAGACCCAAAGATCTAGGGGAAACTGTTCATTTTTGTGCTTAGATTCAACAAATTATGAACAGCCATGTAGAAATATGATTGGACAAAAAGGGTACAATCTAATGCTAACAGGCTAAGTTGGGAAACACAGCAAAGCCCGTCTGTTCAGATTCTTCTTGTCCTCTCTGTGCAGCATTCCTTTTTTCTGGGTACGGGACAGGACTCTCTGGAATGGGGGTGGTGTTATGACCCACAGTCAAACAAGTTAGGTCAGATAATTTCTTTATGGCCAGTTTTTACACAGAAAGGCAGGGGTAGTTAGAGTAATATTTTTAGGTTTCATGTCTGGCTTTGGGGAAAAGGGGTCTGGTTTCTGTGACCTGCCTTGGGGAAGAGGGATTCTAGTTCCTATGGCTAGCCTTGGGGGAGAATGAGAGGCCAGAGAAGGCCAGAGAGAGCTGCTTCTGAGGCCTTCATTTTGGTGTATTGTTTTCTGACACACTACAATTTCTACATCATTTTGTTGATTTCTAGCTTAATTCCACTGCCGTCAGAAGACATACTCTGTGTGATTTAAGTATTTTAAGATTTGCTGATGCTTGCTTTATGGTTTGGCCTATCACCAATTTAGTACATTTTCCATGTGTGCTTGAAAAGAATATATATTCTCTAATTATTGGATGTGATGTTCTAAATTTACTTATCAATTAGGTCAAATTTATTAAATGTTTTTTTGTATCTTTTATATCCTTACTGATTTTTTTTGTCTCATTGTTCTGTCACCTGCTGAGAGAGCTATGTTTAAAACATCTAGCAATGATTGGGAGATTTGATCATGTCTCTTTTTAGTTCAATAAGTGTTTGCTTTGTATATTTTGACATTATGCTATTAGGTGTGTACACATATATGATTGTTATCATATACTTTTGAATTGACAGTTTGATCATTATTAAATGTCCCTTATTTTTCTTATATTTCTTCCCTTAATGTCTTTGTCTGATATTTTGTATAGCTATATTAGCTTTCTTCTGGTCTGTTCTTCACATATTTCTTTTTCCTTCTTTTTCCTTTAACCTTACTATGTTCTTATAGTCAAAGTATCTTTCTTATGAGCAGCATTTAGTTTGGATTTTTTTATATAAAAATTCAATTTTGTGGCCATTGTCTTTTGAGTATTTAGTCTACTTACAGTTAACATAATTACTGATATATCTGGATTTAAATTTGTCAGCTTGCGTTTGTTTTTCATTTGCCTCATATGATCTTTGTTCCTTTTTTCTCTTTTCTTGCTTTATTTTGGATTAGTAAAGAGTTTAATTCAATTTCTCTCTCTTTTACTTATTAGTTATGCTGTACATTGTATACACTGCATGCAATTATGTATAGTTTGTTCATTACTATTCTGGTGGTTACTCGAGACTACAATGGGCACCTCTCTTTGTGCTTGTGTATCCCCATTGTTTAGCTCCCAATTATTAGAGAGTACATGTGGTGAACAAAAAATCTATGTGAAATTAGTTCTCTTATCTCCTCCTGGATAACCTAAGTACTTCAGAAAACTTCAAACTCCCTTTACCTCCTTCCAATTTTTGTGCTATTGCTGTAATGTATTTTAATTCTATAAATATTTTAAACCCATAGATATTTTAATTATGGTTTTTACACAGTTTTCATTTGGATTTGCACATATGTTTTCTATTTTAGGGTTCTTCATTTTTTTCTGCATCACTGTGCTTCCATCCTAGAGTGGTTTTCTTCTGCCTAAAAGACTCCCTGTGGCATTCCCTTTAGTGTGGATCTGCTAGAGAGTAATTCTCTCAGGATTTTTTTGTCTGAAAACACTTGACTTTTGCCTTCATTTTTAAAGGATATTTCTATAGGATATAATCACAAGTTGGCAGTTAGCATTGTCTTTCATCACTTAATTATATCATTGCATTGTCTTCTGGCTCCCATTGTTTCTACTGAAAGTCTTTTGATAGTTTTACGGTTACTTCTTTGAAAATAAGTCACATTTTCTAACTTCTTACAGTATAAACTTAAGTGGTTGATTTTCAACCTTTGTTCTTTCTAACATAAACACTTAAAGTCATACATTTCTCTCTGAGCACTGCGTTAGCTGCGTCCTGCAAAGTCTGATATGTTGTGTTTTCATTCAGTTCAAATTGTTTTAATTTACTTTGTGATTTCTTCTGTGACCTATGAGTTATTTGGAAGTGTGTTGTTTAATTTCTAAATATTTGGAGATTTTCCTGGATATCTCTCAGTTATTGATTTCTAATTTCTAATTTAAATCCCATGAGATCAGAGAACATGCTCTTTTGAGAACATGCTCTTTATGATTTCAATCTCTTTGACTTTGTCGAGATTGCCCAGCATAAAATCTAACTTAAGGAATGTTTCATATCCACTTTAAAAGACCTGCTGTTGTTTGATGACATGTTCTATAATGTGAACTAGGTCAAGTTGTTTAATAGTGTTTATAAGTCACATACTCTATTTTTGTTTACTTATTCTATCAATTATTGAGAGAGGAGAGTTATTAACCCCTAACTATAATTTTTAATTGCCTATTTGTCCTTTCAGTTCTGTCATTTTTTTGCTTCATATCTTTTGATACTCTCTAGTCAAGTGCATATACCTTTAAAATTATTTTGTCTTCTTGATAGATTTACCCTTTTAGTATGAGATGTTCCTCTTTATCTCTGTTAATATTCCTTGTCCAAAAACTACTTTGGTATAACCACATAAGCTTTCTTATGATAAGGGTTTTCACACTATAGGTTTTCTATCTTTTTACTTTTTTTTTTTTTTTTTTTTTTTTTTTTTTTTTTGAGACAGAGTCTCACTCTGTTGCCCAGGCTAGAGTGAGTGCCGTGGCGTCAGCCTAGCTCACAGCAACCTCAAACTCCTGAGCTCAAGCGATCCTCCTGTCTCAGCCTCCCGAGTAGCTAGGACTACAGGCATGCGCCACTATGCCCGGCTAATTTTTTCTATATATATTTTTAGCTGTCCATATAATTTCTTTCTATTTTTAGTAGAGGTGGGGTCTCGCTCTTGCTCAGGCTGGTCTCGAACTCCTGAGCTCAAACGATCCACCCACCTCGGCCTCCCAGAGTGCTAGGATTACAGGCGTGAGCCACCGCGCCCGGCCTCTTTTTACTTTTAATCTCCTCTTTATCTTTGTATTTAAGGTAGATTTATTTTAGACAGTATATAGTAGGTTCTAGCTGTTTTTAATAAAATCTAACAATACCTGCTTTTTAATTTTTTTTCATTTCAAAATATTAGGGAGTAAAAATGTTTTTGTTAGTTGGATACCTTATATAAGGCTTAAATTGGGGCTTTTAGTGTGCCCATCACCAGAATAGTGTTCATGTACTTAATAGGTAAGTTTTTACCCTTCACTGCCTCCCACCCTCCCTGCTTCTTGGTTTCCAATGTCCTTTACATCCCTTTGTGCCTGTGTGTGCCCATTGTTTAGCTCCCAATTATTAGAGAGTACATGTGGTGTTTGTTTTTCCATTCCTGAGATACTTCACTTAGGACAATGGTTTCCAGTTCCATCCAAGTTGCTGCAAAAGACATTATTTCATTCCTTTTTATGGCTGAGTAGTACTCCATAGTGTATAAACACCATATTTTCTTTATCCACTCATGAATCGATAGACACTTAGATTGATTCCACATCTTTGCAGTTGTGAACTGTGCTACAATAAACATTTGAATTCTGTTGTCTTTTTGATAAAATGACCTATTTTCCTCTGGGTAGATACCTAGTAATGGGATTGCTGGATCAAATGGTAAGTCTACATTTATTTCTTTGAGGAATCTCCATACTGTTTTCTATAGAGGTTGTACTAATTTGCAGTCCCACTAATAGTGTGTACAAGCGTTCCTTTCGCTCTGCATCCATGCCAGCATCTATTGTTTTTGGAATTTTTAATAATGGCCATTCTGACAAGAAGGATAAGGTGTTACCTCATTGTGGTTTTAATTTGCATTTCCCTGATGATTAGTGATGTTGAACATTTTTTCATATGTTTGTTGGCCATCTGTCTATCTTCTTTTGGAAAACTTCTGTTCATGTCTTTTACCCACTTTAATGGGGTTGTTTGTTTTTCTCTTGCTGATTTGTTTCAGTTCTTTGTAGATTCTGGATGTTAGCCCTTTGTCAGATGTAAAGTTTGCAAATATTTTCTCCCATTCTGTAGGTTGTCTATTTCCTGATTATTTCCTTTACTGTGCAGAAGCTTTTTAATTTAATTAAGATCTATTTATTTTTGTTGTTGCTATATTTGCCTTTGGGGTCTTTGCCATAAAGTTACTTCAATGAATGTTTAAAAAACTTTCTTTCTTGCTTTCTTTATATCTGTATATCTCTATTATCTCTATCTATTTATCTATGTTACAGTAAATCATCAAAACTAAGTTTAAAACTAAGATGAAAAATTATTTTGTATTTACCATCTCTGGCATTATTCATTCCATCTGGTGCAGAACTTTTTAAAAACATTTTTGTATGCATATCTGCTAGCAACAAATTGTTCTAGGTTTTGTTTTCCTTAGGAAAAACCCCTTTATTTTTGCCTTCACTTTGAAGGGATAGTTTTCACTGGATATAGAATTATAAGTTAAAAAGTGTTTTTTCTTTCAGCATTTTAATGATGTTATCCCATTGTCTTTTGGCTTATTTAGGTTCAGATGAAATGTCTGTGGACATTCTTATCTTTGTCTGTATGCAATGTATCTTTTTTGTCTGTTTTTAAGATTTTTTGTTTCTGGTTTTCAGCAATTTTGTTATCAACGAGTCTTGCTATGATTTTGTGTTTATCCTATTTGTGGTTTTTTAAGCTTTTTAAAACTGTAAAATTTATAATTTTCATTCAGTTTGGATGATTTTCAGCAATATTACGTACTCCAATTACATGCATTTTAGACTACTTGATTTTGACACTGAGGTGCTGTTCATTTTTTCAGTTTTTTTCCTCTGTGCTTCATTTTGGATAGTTTCTATTGCTATTATTTAATTTCACTGATTTTTTTGGTAGTGTTTAATCTGCTATTAAGCTGATTTAGTAAAAATTTTTATAGGTTCCATTTGTTCTTTGTCTTCTACTTCTGTCCTCATTAAGTTCGTGGTTTTTTAAATTTTTTTTTAATTAATTAATTTTAGTTGACAAAAATTATATATACCATGTATAGCATGATGTTTTAAAATGTGTAAACATTGTGGAATGGCTCAAGAGAGCTAATTAACATGCTTTAGCTCACATACTTATCATTTGTGTGGTGAGAACACTTAAAATCTACTGTCATCAATTTTCAAGAATACATTGTTAATTATAGTGACCATGTTCAATAGATCTCTTGAGCTTATTCTCTCTATCTAACTCTAATTTTGTATCCTTTGACCAATATCTCTCCACCCCTGGCCTTCTACCTCCTAGCCCCTGGTAACTACAATTCTACTCTCTGTTTCCATGAATTTAACATTTTTACATTCTACATATAAGCAAGATCATGCAGTATTTACCCATCTGTGCCTGGCTTGTTTCACTTATGTCCTCTAGGTTTATCCATGCTGTCACAAATTGCAAAATTTCCTTCTTTTTTAAGGCTGAATAGTATTTCATTATGTATATATACCACATGTCTTTATCCATTCATTCATTAATGGACACTTAGGTTGGTTTCATATCTTGGCTATTATAAATAATGCTACAGTGAACATGGGAATGCAGATATCTCTTCAACATACTGATTTCATTTCCTTTTGATGTATATCCAGTAGTGGAATTGTTGAGTCATACAATAGTTCTATTTTTAATTTTTTGAGGAACTTTCATACTGTTTTCTATAATGCCTGTACTAATTTATATTCCCATCAATAGCATGCAAGGATTCCCTTTTTTCTACAACCTCACCAATGCTTAGTATCTTTCATCTTTTTTAATAGTAGCCATTCCAACAGGTGTAAGGTGATATCTCATTGTGGTTTTAATTTGTATTTTCCTGATTAGTGATGCTTAACACCTTTTCACATACCTGTTGGCCATTTGTATGTCTTCTTTTGAGAAATTTCTATTCAGGTCCTTTGCCAATTTTTTAATTGGGTTATTTTTTTTTTCTTGCTATTGAGTTCTTTGAGTTCCTTATAACTATATTTTGGATATTAGCCCCTTATCTGATATGGTTTGCAAACGCCTTATCTGTAGGTTGTCTCTTCACTCTGTCAATTGTTTCCATCACTGGGCAGAAGTTTTTTAGTTTGATGTAATCCTATTGTCTATTTTTGCTTTTGTTACCTGTGCTTTAGGATTCCTATCCAAGAAATCATTGCCCAGTCCCAGACCAATGTTACAGAGCTTTCCCCCATGTTGTCTTCTTGGAACTTTGCAATTTTCCATCATATTTAACTCTTTAATCCATTTTGAGTTGATTTTTGTATATGGTGTAAGATAAGGATCTAATTTCATTCTTCTGCATGTGGATATCCAGTTTTCCCAACACCACTTATTGAAGAGACTGTTCTTTCCCCATTGTATGTTCTTGGCACCTTTGTCAAAATTCAATTGACCATAAATGCATGGATTTATTTCTGGGTTCTCCTTTTTGTTCCATTATGTATGTTTTTATGCCAGCACCATGCTGTTTTGATTACTGTAGCTTTGTAGTATATTTTGAAGTAAGGTTGTGTGATGCCTCTAGCTTTTTTCTTTTTGCTCATGATTGCTTTGGCTATTTGGGGTCATTTGTGGTTCCATAGGAATTTTAGGATTTTTTTTTCCTATTTCTGTAAAAATGTCTTTGGAATTTTGATAAGGATTGCATTAAATCTGAAGATCACTTTGGGTATTATGAACATTTTAACAATTTTAATTCTTCTAATCCACGAACGTGGCATTTCTTTTCATTTATTTGTGTTTTCCTTAATTTCTTTCATAAATGTTTTATAGTTTTCTGTGTATAGGTCTTTCACCTCCTTGGTTAAGTTTATTCCTAAGTATTTTTTTATAGTTATTGTAAATGGGATTGTTTTCTTGATTTCTTTTTCAGATAGTTCATTGTTAGTGTATAGAGATGCTACTAACTTTTGTATGTTAATTTTGTAACCTGTAACCTTACTGAATTTGTTTATTCATTCCAACAGTTTTTTGGTAGATTTCTTTTTAAATTCTTGAGCACATTCTTAATAGCTATTTAAAAATCCTTGTCTGGTCACTCCATCATATCTGTCATTTCTGGGTCTGCTTTTATTGCCTGATTTTTCTCTTGATTATCATAATTGTCCTGCTTTCTTATATATCTAATAATTTTTTACCAATGGCTAGATTTTGTGGCTACTACATTCCAGATTTTGTGGCTATTACATTCCAGAGTGTCTATATTTTGTTTCTTTATTTAAAGAATGCTAAATAAGCACTAAAGAATACTTGACAGGCAGTAAAGTATTAATAACTTCACATTACTTTGTTTCTATCAAGGCTTGTTTTTTAAGCTTTGTTCAGGTGAATCTATAATAACCTTTACTGTAGGGATAGTTTATTCCCACTGACTCTTCGGTCATCTGTACTAATGCCTCAAATGTTTGTTCTACCCTGGCTAGGTAGAGTTTGAACATCTCCCAGTCCTATAAAAGCTTTAGAGATTGTTTCACCTACAATTTCCCAGAAGTTATTTCCCCAACCTCATGGAGTTTCTCTCTATGTATCTATAGTTTACTATTATGCAATAGACTCAAGGGGACTTCCATGCTTATTTCTGAAGTTCTTCTTTGCACAGCTCCCTCCTCTCCAGCACTCCGGCCCACAGATTTCAGCTGGTTCTGCTTGCCCAAACTTTGATCTGTCTTTTCAGCTCAATGAATCTGTTATGCTTTTTTTAGGTTATTCTTACCTGCATTGTGGTCTGGAAAGGGTCTCTAGGCAGAAAACTATTGTGATTGGAAGGCTTTCCTTGTTTGCTTCTGGTTTTGCCTTTATCATGATTCTGTACTGTCTGAAAAGAGATGCTTTATATATTTTGTCCTGATTTCTAGTGCTTTGTGGTGGTTGATGAATTCCAGACTCAGTCATTCTAACACACCCAGAGTAGAACAATGCTACAAAGTTTCTAAAACTTTGCAAATAAAAAGTAAACTCCTAGAGTGGTTGGTTCTACGATGGAGAGAGTATTAAGGAAGAGACTTAAAGGCAACTAACTTCTTTCTTGCTAGGATTTTAAGAAATACATTATATTTAGAAGCATTTTCTTCTCAATTTCAAAGTGAAATGCAATTGAAATATTTATTTTTTGAAAGCTAGAAAAAGTTTCAACTTTAGGTTTATACTTTTCCCATAAATGTAGATTAATTAGGCAGTTTTATGAATATTGCAGTATTATTAATGGGCATCAGTGATGATGATGGAGGATCTTCTGCTGCTGCTGCTGACAACATTTGCTTAGGTATCTTTTATGTACCAGGCACCGTGTTAGACACTTTATATTAATTATCTTTACTTTTCCACAACAATTCTGCAAGTTAGAAATCATGATCCTGAGAAACTCAGGGAGGTAAAATTAGTTCCTGAAGTTCACACACTAAGAAGTAAATACTCAGTGACTAAATTACTCAGTGGTAAGCTGGTGGCTGGAACTGGGAAATAATCTCAGCTCCCCCTTAACAACGCCTGCTCCCATTATTCTCCTGCTCTCTGATTCTGTCTTTACCTGAGCTTTCCCTTCTGGCAGACTAAAGTGGAAAACAGTGAACTCCCTGCCCAGAAAGGCTGTGTTATTATATAGATGTTTTGCTTTGAATAACAGCATATGTAAATGTACTCCTGGGGACTAACAGTACCCTTATTTTGTAGAACTTGGCCTCTCCCACTGGGTGAATAGTTGAAAATTATGGGGAGGAGAAAGCAGGCTAGAGAGCATATTAGTTGACTTGGGATTTCTTCTCCTCCTTCCCCCACCCCGCCCAACACATATCTCTATTCAGATATAAGCTGCCTTGGCAGATTAAGATTAGTAAATTTCCTATCATGGAGTCCTAGCTGATTCTGAGATTTGGAGTCAAGAGTGCACTAATCTAGATGTTAATCATGAATTCTGCATCAGGTTGATGTGTAGGGACAGATGTTCTTGCTGCAAAGAATAAAAGCTTCCTGTGGCACCTGGAAGATTTCATCATACGTGGTACCCAGCCAGTTAACATGGGCACGTTGCTGCCTTTAGCCGTCTACCTCTGTTCAGAGGTTGGCATATCTCTCTTCCGCTCTCCCATGGTCCCTGCATGGTTGAGCCATCTCTATCTTAAACTGCCTTTCCTGGCATTTGAATCATTACTTCGATGATGTGATAATATCTTCAAGTTGGGAAAATAAAAATGGCATTTGTTTAGCCATAATTAATGAAATATTTATGTTGCATGAGACTATGTGATAAAACCTTAGGCTTAGAGTCCTTTTGCTTCTGATTACATTTGGGATTTTTTTTTTCTATGACCAGACATTCTGACGCCAGCTCTTTTACACTGAGCAGATGTCATGTAGTAAAAATGGGTGCCAGATGCTGTGAGCCACAGAAGGGCGATTTGTTTAAGAGCTGGCTCTAACTTTTTTTGCATTCAATTACTCTGCAGAACGAACCTTACACAAGCATTTAGGTAACTCAGCTAACTTCGGACGTGCATTTTAATAATAGATTTCCTCTCTGAATGCATTTAGAGCAACACACCATATAAATGGTGTTTAAGGAATTAATTGATTTCTGCATAATACCTTTTTTTTTTTTTTTATGTGAAAAGAGAGCTGTAAAGCTCTTGGCAGGGACCCAGAAATGTAATTAACGTGGAGGGCCGAATTTTCAGTTGCCCTTAGGTACCGCCTTCTTATACTCACGGCAGGTGCAGGGAGGGGAGAGCAGGGAGGAAGGGCACGAGGGTAAGTGGGGAGGGGAGGGGGCAGCTGTGGTTCATGAAGCAGGAAATGAAGCTAGCTGGTCAGTGAGTTTTTCTGTTCTCATTTCAGGCTCCAAGCACACCCCCGTCAGAGCAAAGGTAACAGAGGCTGCCTCTTCTGCCTCTTCTACCAGCTCCTCCTCTGCAGATGAAGAATTCGATCCTCAGCTTTCCTTGCATTCAAAGGTAACAACACTTGGCCAACCAAAGAGGGCCTTGGCTGGTGGGGGCTGTTTACCATCCAGAATTCAGACCCAATGTGGGCTCCAGCTGCAGTGGTTTCGTTAGGAGGATCACGTTTCATTGCTTCTGACAGCGTGCTCTTTCTACCTGGAACAGCCCAAGAATTATCTCTTTAATAAAACAAACAAACAAAAAAAAACTTAGAAGCTTGCCTTTCTCAGAGACCCAAATTGGGGAGAGAAAAAAAGAGGCATATTTACTTGAAATCATTTGGTGACTGCAGCTCTTAAAGTGGGTTTAATATGTGGTCCAACAAGCAAACCATCGAAAATATTACAACAAGCAGATGCATATTTCCCTGGGGGAAGCACAGCTTCATTTAAGAAGCACTAGAGGCAGATTGCATGGAAAATGTTATGTTTGTTCTAATCAGAAATATGAAATGAACCATGCAGTTGCATCTAGACATGGATACTCTGAGGATCCCTACTGTGGAAGGGACAAGCCGTGTGCCAGCGGGGAGACAGCCGTCCCCTTTGCTTAGCGAACACTAATGTTTCTGGAGAACTCTTTAAACAACTCTCTCCCCATAGATGGAAAACACAGGCATTGTTATATGTCTGTAGTTGTCTGTGTATCACGTTCGCAGGGATAGGCATCCCACAACCAAAGCCCACTGTGGTTTTCTTCACCCGCTGGGGCTGGAGCTTTTTCACGGGGACAGTGGAGAGCAGGAGAGACTGAATGGTTGGACCTAAAATGATCCCCGGGTGGACAGAGATGTGGCTCACTGCTCTGGTAGTGTTTATTTTTTGGAGCAGTGAGGATCTGGGGAGGGAAGGAGAGAACCAAATTTATTTACTTAGACTCAACTTTTCCATATCTGGCATTAGTAGCTTTGGCGTCATCTCAAGTCACTCAGGGGTTCCAACTCCCCATGGCCCAGCTTACAGCAAGGCAGGAGGGGTCTGGGATGTGTGTGTGTGTGTGTGTGTGTGTAAGAGAGAGAGAGAGAGGCATTAAGGAGGAGAGAGAACATGTATGGATTTCTCATTTCTAATTGTGGGCATCTCTGATGAGTTCAGTACTCAACACAAATGAATTCTGTGTGTTGCATTGATTTCTGGGATTTTCTTACTGCCCCTCTCACCCCCTTGAGTGACCCTGAGTTAATTCTGTATTCAAATGAGAGTGTGATCTCAGCATTAGCCATCTCGACACTCATGGAGAGTAAATGAATAGAGTGGCCCAAACACATGGAAATAGCGAGACTACGGTGTCTAGGACCACCCTCCCAAACAGCTCCTTGTCCTCCTGCTGGCCCAGAGCAGAGCCAGTCCTCACTGAGGCTTGCCAGTTGGTAAGGTGTGCCTGCTTCACCTGGCTTCTGACCTGGCCCGCTCTTCCAGGAAGGGAATTTCTTCTTTACGACTTCTTGAGGACTGACAGTGAAGGAACGAGGGGAGGTTTTTGTCCTCTGGTTTCTTTGTTTCTTCTGTCCCACACAGGTGTGTTTGTCCCCAGCCAGGTGGCACAGAGCCCCTGACAGCTCAAATGAACCTTTGCACAGGAAGCTGGAGACAGGCCATGTCCTCTCTGCCTCCTCCCTGTGCCTCACCCCTGCCCACTACCGCCTCTCCCAGCCTGCGGCCTGGATCTAAGAGACCAGGCCAGGAAGAGACGTCGCAGCTTGTCCTTGACTCAGCCAGGTTTCTCCCTCGTCCTTTCCTGTGGCTTTTCTTCCTCAGTCCCTAGCCCCTTTACTATCTTTATACTGAAGATACAAGAACTGTGCCTGGCATGGCGTAAGGCGATGTGAGTGTTTGGTGAAGCACTTGTCCTTTCCATGCCAACATCTTTTTAATAAAAGGCAATAAATGACTTTCTTTCCTCCTCTGGGTTCTGTTTTGCTGACTCTTGATCAAGCAGCAAGGGTCCGTTAGTTTTGTTGCTGAGAAGCACTAAGACGGTGTGATGCTGTTTAGGCAACCCCCTTGAAATTGTATTCAGTGCTCTTTGTTTAGGGGGAAACACTGACATGTCTTACAGGATCCACTGTAGAGGGTCCTTGTTGTGCCTGGACAGTATTTGGTATGAAGAGACGCAATATAGACTAGGCAAACTGTGGGTACTGGGGTCAGCTACCTGCACTTCACTCCTGGCTCCACCCGTTACTAATTGCGTCATATTGGGCAAGTTACTTACCTCTGAGTTTTGATTTTCTTATCTGTAAAATAAGTGCAATTTGAGGAATAAATGAGATGATACTTGTGAGGTAATTAGTACAGTGTCCGGCACATAGCGCTCAGTAGACACTGGGATTTATTATGTAGGTTAGTATGATGGAAGCTTGAGATATTTGTTAAATGAATGAACTGACTCTCCCTATAGATTGAGTTAGACAATGTCTGGATAACAGCTACCATTAATACCCACCACCTCCCCATGCCTCCAGCCTTTCCAGAAAAGTCCTAGCTACTTGATGGTGGGGTCTTCCGTGCAAAAGGCCTGGAATATCCATTCACAGTGATGGACAGTCAATCTGGAGGTCATCCCCTAGAAACAGAGATGACAGGATGTGGAATAAGCTGAGTTCTGATGGCCAAAATTTCCTTCCAAGGATAAAGAAGATCTTTAGGATTCTAGATTCTAGGAGAATTCTAGAAAACGAAGTTTTGTCATTGAGATTAATGTTTTCATTACTGATCTGTAGAGGTTCTAAAGCCTCAAAGCTGAATGTTTTCTTAAGGACAGTAATGGTTTCTCCATCCATGTCCATGGGATGAGTGACAAAATGACAAGGACCCATAGAGCCCTGAAACACACATGCTTTCAAGGTCCAATCTCTGACCTTTGTTTTGGACTCAGATTGCTCTGGCAATATCAAGGGTCAGGCTGTTAGGTCTCTATTCCCCACTTACGGCTTTATAAGCATTTAATGAGCAAACATTCAGTTCAACTATAGTTAGTGAATGCCCAGGCACCAGGCTAGCTACAACAATTTTTAAATTCTGTATTTGTTTCTGCCAGCATTAAAAAGAAATCTCCAGCATGCTCTAATCCTCATCCTAATATGTAGAAAGCTAATGTGTATGCTCAGAGAAGGCAAACTGGGCTAGTAAAACTAGCCCAATTTGAACATCTATTTTGTATATGCAGGATGTGTGTGTATATACCTAGTCACACACTGATGAAAAATAGATTTTAGAAAAGAGTCACAGTCATACTAATGTACAATATAATACAATAGACATGCTAGTTATAATCCAAACCACGCTATTTACTGAGTATTTTATCCCATATCTCTTTCAAGTATCTACAAAGGGCTTAGCCTGTGTTATCTCATCTAATCCTTATGGTATCCCTACAAGGTAGGCATTAAATCCTCATTGCTCTGAAGAGGACACTGAAGTTCAGCAAGCCGTGTTGACACGCTGAAGCCCACACAGCCCAGCTGGGACTTGATGCCAGCTTTGCGTGGCTCCTGGGCCCAGTGCTCACACATTACTCTGTGCTGTCTCTCTGAGCAGAAGTGTCTCCTGAACTTTCCGATGTGTAGAACTGGCCACACCAACACTTCTCCTTTCTCTGGTGCTTAAAGCCAGGAAATGGCACCAACAAGATCCAGACATCTATTTTGCATGCATAAATGTTGAATTTTTTTTTAAAAAGTCCAGGAACACACCAAACCCAGAGACAGTAATGCTGAATTTGTATAAGCAAAGTGAAGGAGGGAAGGGAAGTGATCTCAGGCCTCCCTCAAGCCAAGAAGCACTTCGATTTCAATTATTTAGATCCATCCCTCTAGTACCAGGTTTGATTAGGCACTTCAGACTAACCTAAGTACTATTTAAATTGTTAACTGGTTTTCATGTAGTGAGAATGTGTATGTCTGCCTGCCTGTCTCTCCCAGGCCCCTCATCCCTGGGCTGTATGGTAGCACATACGTAAAGTATAATTCTTGTCTTATTCCCTCTCTCAACTGAACCTAGTCAGTACTCTGTAAAGCAACTCCTGTATATGCATACACTCCCTGCATGCACACGCACGAGCGTGCACACACACACACACACACCAGCTTCCCAATCTGGCACCTACCAGCAACATGTGGTTACTTAAATTTACATTTAAATTCATTAAAATTGAATAAAATTTAAAAATCAGTTCCTTACACTCACCTCATTTCAAGTGTCCAGTAGCCACGTGTGGCTGGTGCCTTCCAAATTTAAACAGTATAGACAGAGATCATTCTCATCATTGCAGAAAGTTCTACTGGATGTCATTATTCTAGAAGCAAAGTAGTGGTTAGGAACCATTGGTTGGAGAGGACAGAAGCCTATGATGATATTTTATAAACTTCAATTCCATTTTTTTCAGACATATTTTTTCTTCTCCACTGGTTTTCATAGGAAAGGAAGACCCTTAGAAGACGACGGAAGCTGGAAAAAGCAACAAAGCAATTGGTTAAGCAAGAAGAACTGAAAAGACTCTATAAGGCTCAGGTCAGAAGACAGGCTGAGTGAGGGGGCCGGGATATGGGGTCTCAGATGGAAAGAGCTCTGAGGGTCTGTATGGTAATGGGGACAGCAGGCTGGAGGAGGGCCAGGCACCTGTCTCTGAGGGACCAGGTTTGCCGCCACTCTAAGGGCCCTGGCTCAATCCCCAGCGGGGCTGGGACCTGGAGAGCCCTGGTGCTGAGATGGCCCATTCGTAGCCGCCTTTCCATCTGCCCACACGTGCTCTACAAAGTGAGGCTGGGCTGGTGCATCGACCCTCACTGCCACAGAGCAGTGACCTTACTTCTGTCCTCTGTGTCCTCTGTCTTCCACCGACTCCTGACAGTGTCTTTGCTAAACTACCACTGTTAAGGGCTGTCTCCGTAACAAGGTTACTTGAAATCACAAGTGTCCAGCATTCCAGTATAGATTTCCTTGCCTGATTGCTTCCTTCAAACATTTCTGCCCAAGCCCATCTGCACCCTCTGTCACAGACAGGCAAAATGGAGCAGAAAGTCAAGGTATTCTCCATGTCCCTGAGAACCCTGAACCTGGTCTTGAAGAACAGCTCGGCATTAGGACCTAAGGACTGAGAATGAGTGTGTTAATCCAACGTCCCCTGACATCCCTTTCTGCAGTTATCCCTTTATCTGGCCATGTAGTCCCCAAGGTCATTTCCGATAAGAGTAAAGTCATTAACCCAACCTCCTTCACCCTTGCCGGTAGTGGGCTCAGGAGCCCCCTTTCACCTAGTGGACGGGGAGACTCCCACGAACTCCCCTCTGTCCACCCACAACCTCTCAAATAGATTGCCCTGAAACATTTCAACTTTTCCTTCTGAGAACAAGACAAGTCTTAAGAAATCGATTGGCAAGCTTGTCAATTTCTCTTCCTTATATTTTCACCCCAGACAGTAGGTGGTGACGAGAAGAATTACAGTGGCCTTTTGCGTCCTCACCTGCTGGCACCCATACTGGCCCTTTTTAGTCTTTGAGACATTTTTCCTTCCTTTCTGGAGAACGACCACTGTGCTAGTCTGCTTGGGCTGCCATTACAAAACACCACGGATGGGTGGCTTAAACAACAGAAATTTATTTTCCTCTTGTTCTGGAGGCTGGAAGTCCAGGATGAAGGTGCCATCAGGTTTGGTGTCTGCTGAGGCCTCTCTTCCTGGCTTGCAGACAGCTGCCTTCTTGCCGTGTCCTCACATGGCCTGTTGTGTGTGAGAAAAATATCTCTGGTATCTCTCTTCTTATAAGGACACCGTCCTATCAGGTTAGGACCTCATTTAACCGTAATTACCCCCTTAAAGGCCCAATCTGCAAATGCAATCACATTCCGGGTTAGGGCTCCAACACATGAATCTGGGGAGGGTTTTGGGGGTGGGGGACACAATTCAGTCTATAACAACCATGTACTGTCATTTCACAGTAGTCAGTAATAAAGTCACGTAAGCGTTTCACTTTAGCAATCCTGCACCACACCAGCAAGAGAGATGGATTTGTAAAGATCCAATTGTCTTGAGAAGAGAGATGAGAGGAAAAGAGTGTAAAATTACAAGTCCTTTTAAAGAGAATTCCCATCTATTGCAGATTTTATGTTTGGGGCTTAAACTCTCATAGGTGGGACAAGAAGAGGCAGGTGGCTGCTCAGGCCCGTCCCCTGCTTGGCTCTCTTCACGGGGTTGGAGGGCCTCGGCTACTGTACCCGTGATTCCAGAGGAGGTTTAGAAAGACGTAGGGTTAAGGAGGAAGGGGAATGAGACAGAGCTGAAATAAGGCAGAGGAAGAACACAGGCATTCTGTCTGCCCAAACAGGTGACAATTCCTTTAATATACCTGTTCCACTAGGTGCAAATTCTGTTCTGCCAAGGGATATGCCTTTTAGCAGCATGTTGTTTGAAAGCAGAGAAAATTGATCGGAATGAACAAAACTTATATAGGAAAGGCTTTCCCTTAACTTTCCTTCCTAATATGTACAAGAGAGGAATATTAATAGCTAGTAAGGAAAATAAATACGTCGTTGCAAACCTAGTCATGACCCCAAACCTTAATAGGTACGAGTCTAAAGAGAGTGTGAGGTTGTCCCCTAATGGGTTAGACATCTTGTGTCTTGTCTTAATAACCTACTAGTAACAAAGCCACAGTCCATTGCTACAGTGAAAGAATAGGTACAATTTGTAGGGAAGGATAGGAGTAGGACAATCTGAATAAAGAATACCAAGCCCCAAGAGTTGGCCCAGGTCTCCTGCTCCAGATCAACTTCTTAAGAATTATAGGCTGGTGGTTCTTAGGGAAATAGAATATGAGTGTACTGTGTTTGCCCCGGACCCCGTAGCCTACTCTGAGTCATGGCTACAGCTCCTGTCATTATTCCATGACCACAGTCAGAGGCTGTGGGCTCCGAGGAAGAGTCCAGGAGCCACGAGGACCATTCTCCTAGCCCAGCAGCCTCTGTCTTGGAGGACATCCCTGTGATTGGCCTTGTCAAAGGGGACTGTTTTAACACCTACTTGGGGGCAGGTTGAACATACACACAGATTCCTTGCTTTATGTTTCATCCTAAAGAAGGGAAACAGCAAGTCTAGTTGTTTGGTAGTTCAGAGGTCCTTGCGCAGTTAGTCAAGGCAGGACCATCCCGAGTGAAAGGGCCTCTTTCTCCTGGAGAGTGAGTGGCAGGATCAGCTCCTGTGTGTGGACAGTCCCCATATGACATGTGATCCTGGCGTTGCAGGCCATCCAGAGGCAGCTGGAGGAGGTGGAAGAGCGGCAGAGGGCATCCGAGATCCAGGGCGTGAGGCTGGAGAAGGCCCTGCGAGGAGAGGCAGGTATGGCATCTCAGCGGAGATGGAGCCGCGGGCGTGGTCTGAGGGTAGAGCCGGCTGACCATCTGGGCAAAACAGTGGGACCTTGTCACCCCCTGTGGATCTGTCAGCACAGACATGTGGTGCTAAATGCACAACTGCTGCAGGCTTTAAAAATCAAACTGGTGGTCCCATCTGAAATTTCTAGGGGCATCGGTCAGCCTGTGGGCCTTGTAACCGGGTTTCTGTCCTGCCCAGCCTCTCTTCTGGCAAGTGTGAATGTTCTTTGCAATTCAGGGGTTGAGATAAATTCAGGAGAAATATTGGGTGTTCAAGCAATGTTGTTAGTGATTCAAAGCCTGGAGTTAGAATCAAAGTCCTTGTTTTTCCTTTACTATGACCTTGGGCCAGTCATGTTAAAAATCTTTATAAATTTTCATTTTCTCATCTAAAATGGTGATAATAGTGGTTTTCTCCGTTATAGAGCTGATATAAGGATTAAAGATGGAATTCAAAATGATGCTTAAATTAGCACCTTACCTGGCCCAAGGCAAAGCAATAAATGGTAACTATTCCACTGATGGCTTCGGATTCTTAGATTCAAACAGAATTCATCTGGTGAAGACCTACTATGTGTTGGACATAAAGACCCTGGGTCTATAACAATGAGTATGATGCAATTTCTACCTTGAGAAGTTTATAGTCCATTGAGAGATACAGATATGTAAATAAACCACAGTAGAGTATGACAAGTGCTGTGATAAGGACAAGCATTAGTGTACAACGTGAACGGAACCAAGAGGGTCTGGACTGATCCTGGAGGGAGGGGAGCCATCAGGCTAGGCTTTCTGGAAGGATCATACATAAGATGAGAACCAGAAGAGGGGCGGGAGTTACCCAGCGAGGCGAGGGGATTGTTCTGGCAGAGGGCACAGCACCTACAAAGGCCAAATGGGAACAGACACAAAATACCCTAACAGGTGAGGAGCCAGGGAAGGGTTCTCAGGTAAGAAATGGCTTAAGGAAATCTACAGTTTTTGGGAAAACCCTCCAGGAGCGGTGTAGCTAATGAATTGGAGGAGCCCTTAGAGTTTGTTGGAGGTATTGTCTCTAGTTTTATGATGCGATGACTTCAGCCTTCTATATTTGAGATATAAAGTGTGAAGAACCAAACACTGAAAACACATAGCTCTATGTGCAATAATGTAAACAACAGGTTACTTGCTATGCAACAAGTGAAAGGTTAGGAGTGCAGTTCTTTTAAAAGTTCATTCATTTGAGAGTGATGAAACCGGCAGGAGCAGACCCAGACTGTTGGAGGCTGGAAGCTCATACAGGGTCATGTCTGCCAACGTGTGAGGGTTGCACCCAGAGCCTTGCAAGGGTGCATCCAAGTAAGGGGCCCTGCGGTTTCAGCTTCATTCGCTGCATGGCTAATTTATTACTAGATATCAGGAAAACGGTGGAGTCAGACTTTACCCCCTCCGTGCCTCAGTTTCCTTGTTTGTAAATTGGGAGTGATGATCACTCTGTTTCTTGTATTTGTGGTGAAGATTAGCTAAAACAATTGATGTAAAACCCCTGGCCTAGTGCCTGGCATGGAGTAGATGATTAATCAACATTTGCTCCTTTTTTTTTTTTTTTTTCTAAACTACACTGTGGATTTTCTTGAAAAGATAACCCGATTTCACTCATCAGAAGTAGGCTTTAATATAAAAATGATGACTTTCTTGCTGCTTGGAATGAGAGTCACTCCCTGTCCCTGCAGCCGCTGTTGGGACTTTCAGTGGCATGAACTGCCCTTGCTTGGTGGTTGGTCATATTCCCAATCAAGAAGGCTCTGGTACTTGTCTTTAGGAATCTGCCGATTTCAGTGAGAGCTTTAGAAATGAAAGGAAAAAGCAGCAAAGCTAGGGCATGTCAGTTTGCCATTAGCAACATGTTGCCAACACGATGGGAATCAAAAAGCCTTGTGTTCAAGTCCTGTTCCACTCCATTTAGGCTGTACAGTGCTGGGAAAATCACTTAAACTCCCTGGACCTAGATTCCTTATCTGAAAAATGGAGATCATAATCCCCATATTACCTGGTCATTTTTCAGAGTTAGGGGCATGGGTGGGCAAAGTGTCTACCAGAGCATCTACTACGTTGTACCCATTCAGTAAACACTACCTAATATTATTTTACAAAATATTATTATCTACACACGTACACTTTTAAAGAAAAGTCTCTCTAATCTTTGCTGCTTGAAATTTAAATTATAGAAACCAAAAGTTTAAAGCATCTTTTGAAAATCTCCTTCATCCTCCAAATATAAAAACATAAAAGAAACAAAGGAAAAGAAAGGGCTATTTTGAGTTCTGGCTAAAGAAACCTAGCCACCTTGTGGTGTTCTCAAAGGTGTGCCAAACCAGCCGGAAGACGGATTCTACTCATTCCCTTTATATCATTGGTAATTTAATTCCCCTGGTAAGTTCATGGGCCTTTCTACCTTGATTGTCCTTGTGTGGGTGACAGATGCAGCTCAACAAGGGGCTGGAGACCGCAAGAGTCGAGTCAGGGAGACTGGCCTCAAAGGAAACCATGCGGAAGATCTGCAAACCAGGCATCAGAATTAATACACTCCAACTTGTAATAACATTTGTGCAATACTAATATTCCTTTGTGGTTTAATATTCTATTCAGTCCCTTTAAGAGATTGCCCTGTTGCTTAATGAATGACCAATGCTTATTAGGTTAAGCTGTATTTGAGCTGGCCTGTGCTGCTCCGGTTCAAGTGACTTAATGGGAATTATTTAATAGGTATTATTAGGATAATTAGAAAATGATCACAGTTAGACAATAATATTGAGCTATAAAGGTTGTGAATAACCAAATTTAGAGACAGGCCTGCAAACATGAGTAGTCTGCGACAGTTATGTAAGGCTCCTCTAATAATTATGTAGGCAGCCTGAAAGGGTCTTTTGTTCTAAGAGTTATTCATTAGGCGGGCATTGAATTAGAGGAACATGCGGGGGTGCGGGATGGAGAAGGGGGGCAGTGATGGCTGATGAGCAAAATGAGGCTTTGATGAGCTCCTCATTGCCGTGACAACAATTACGGCTTTCTTCTTTCCCAGCAGTCAGAAATAAGCTCTCCCACCCCCGGGTTCCCCATTTTGTCAAGGAAAGGGTAACAAAGAAAAACAAAAATCTAACAATCCACCCAGATGAGAGATCAATATGTTTTGCGGGGTGTGTGAATGTGTGTTGTCTTTGACAAGGGGCATGGAGTCCCTCGTGGTCCTGACTGCCCAGGTGAAGGACAGGATGTGCAGGAGCCTGGGTCCCCGGGGCACCACCGCCTTCCAGGGGGAGGCCCAGCCACTCTGCCGGACACTTAGGCTCTTCCTGGTCCAGGCACTGTTTGTTACCTGCTGGCTGGTTAGCTGTCAATGTGGTGATCGGTGTTACAGATTAGGGCCACAGAATACCCCAATTTAGCAAGAGACCCCCATCCAAATTTGCATGGTCTGGATGACAGAATCTGCTTTCATTCAATACCTGGAGACAGATAAAATCTAATGAGAACGGAGAACAGCTTTGAAGGGCAAAGGGTTTATCCCCAGGGGAAGTAGATAAGAATTATTACTCCCTTATCACTTCACCAACTTTGGGGAGATTTTCCAGCTGGTTGTCCACATGGAGCTTCTTGCCTTTTTTGGGACCACATGGATTTGTCCTTTACAAAGACTAAGGGATTTAAGGGAAAAAAAAAAAAAAAAAAAAATCAGTATGCACAAGGCTGCCAGCAGGTGGCAGCAGGAGCACACGTTGTGATGAGAAATGCCAAGTGAACCGCACCTGGACCAGAGAAGTAGTTTGGCTCATACTCTGTGGTTTTCATCTTGACTGCTGAGAACCCGAGGAATAATAATTTCATGGATAACGTAGCAGGGAGGTATCCTGGACAGAGCACAGGTATCAGAGCCAGACACTCCTGAGTTTGTTTGAATCCCGAGGTAGCCATTTTAGACAATTATTGACCTCTCTGCCAAATTTTCTCATCTGTAAAATGGGACTAATAATACCAACCTCATAGGGATGATATGAAGAAGAGATTAAGTGAAATAATGTTAGTAAAGCACCTAAAAAAGAGCCTGATATATAATAGATGTTTAAAAATATGGATTCCTTCTCTTTTCTTTTATATTCCTATCATTATAAAGCATCACTGGATGGTCAATGACTTCTCAAACTGTACTTGTGTGCTGGTTCATTCACATTCATTTATAGTTATACTCTCTAGAAGAGATTTAAGCTGGTTTCTATAAATACATATAACACATGAATTTTGCATGCTTGGCCCATATAAGGATCGCAATATAGACTCATACTGGTATCCTCCTCCGCCCCCCCCCCCCCAAAAAAATGATTCAATAAAAGCAGTTTAACAACGAGAGCAGACCATGGGCTCCGAGGCACGTCTTTCTTACAGCCATAATTTGGGAATGGATATCCTTTAGGTAACCTTTCATAACTAATATTTGTCCCCTACATGTACTAAAAGGCAGTGAGTTCAAGGTCGCACACTCTCATCTGTCATTACACACGGCTGGTCACTGTGTGTCCAGAGGTCAGCAGAGCAAGGGAAGGGCTGAGATCTTTCTATGATCCCAGAGGAGCTGTCTGGATGTAGGTAGCCATAAACATGCAAACACGGATAATGTTATTTTATCACATAATATAATGGGATATTGTCAGAAAAGAACTCCAACCTTATAGAAATTGGCAGGGCATAACAAGACTCCAAAGTTGATAATTAAGCAAGCAATGAATTTGGGTTAGTTTGCTACAACTCTATAGGTGCTGAAAGTAAACGACAAAATTCAGTGCATCAGAACAAGGGAGTTTAGTACTCACAGCACAGCAAACAGCAAGAGCATCAGCACAGTAGCATAGTTGCCTGTCTCCAAGTCCCACAATGTGACGTGATAGACCCAGATGGCACCTGTGCCTGGAGTGGGTGGTCCCACAGCTAAGCAGCCCAGGGCAAGGAAGCCAGCAGCTTTTATAGCAAGCAGTGAATGAGCCAGTCCCTCTTTCCCAGGAAACAAGTAGTTATACAGTGATTACACTGTGGTTTCCTGACCTACTTCTCAAGTTATCTAACTGATTAGTTACAGGAATGGCTCAGAGTCCTTGTAGTTTGGAACACTTGGCAAAGACATGTAAGGATGCTCACAGTCTATGGAAGATTGCTTCATGTAACAAATATCAATAATCCATTTATTGCACAGCTAAGGAAATAATCAACAGAGCAAATAGACAAACTACAGAATGGGAGAAAATATTTGTAATCTACACATCTGATAAAGGGCTAATATCCAGGATCTACAAAGAATTCAAACAAATCAGTAAGAAAAAAACAACCCCATTTAAAAGTGGCCAGAAGACATAAACGAAATATTTTTCAAAAGGAGATAGACAAATGGGCAAGAAACACATTTAAAAAATGCTCAACAGCACTAATCTTCAGGGAAATGCAAATTAAAACCACAATGAGATATCACTTATTCCTTTTACAATGGCTTTAATTTAAAAGTTCAAAAACAATAGATGCTGGTGTGGATGCAGAGAGAAGGGAACACTTATACACTGTTGGTGGGACTGCAAATTAGTACAACCCCTATGAAAAACTATATGGAGATTTCTCAAAGAAGTAAAAGTAGACCTATCATTCAATCCAGTAATTTCACTACTGGGTATCTCTCCAAAGGAAAAGAAGTCATTTTATCAAAAAGATATCTGCACTCAAATATTTATTGCAGCACAATTCACAATTGCAAAGATGTGACATCAACCCAAGTGCCCATCAATTCATGAGTGAATTAACAAAATGTGGTATATGTATACCGTAGAGTACTACTCAGCCAAAAAAAGATGAATTAATGCCTCTTGCAGCAATTTGGAAGGAATTGAAGACTATGATCCTAAGTGAAGTATCTCAAGAATGGAAAAACAAAAACCACATATACTCTCTAATAAATTGGAACTAACCAATGGGCACACAAGTGCACAGAAGGAAGTAAAAGTCATTAGAAATCAAGCAGTGGGGAGAGGGGAGAAGAGGAGGGGTAAAAAACCCACCTAATGGATACAATGAACACTATTTGGGTGATTGGGCACACTTATGGCCCTGACTCAAGCCATGTCACAAAAACATTTGTACCTCCTTAATATTTTGAAATAAAAAATTAATGAATCCATTTATCATGTATTCACCTCTGTTTCCAGCTCCATCGGCCACTCTGTAGAAAGTCCGTGGCCTCACTGGGAGCCAAATGTTGAAAAGACTAATACAAGCCTAAAGTCAACTCTCTTAAATTGATTTTTAAAGATAAGATAGAAGACAGAAATAAAGAAGAAATGAAAAGGGCAGACATGACCACAGGTATGGCAAAGATTCGAAAAGATAAAAGAATGTAATAATCACTTAATTCCATTAATTTTAAAATTTGGCAATCTAAGGGTGATTTAACAGCCATCATAGGAAAACATTACGGAGGGAAACCTTGTATAAAAGAAGAAAAATCCTTTGACAGAATTCAAAACCTATTTGGGATAAAAACTTTTAGTAAAAAATCGCAATAGAAAAGGATAGAACTTTCTTAATTTGAAGGCTATCTTCCTAAACCCTGCAGTAAACGTCATTGTTGGATAGGAACATTTCTTTTAAAATCAGTAATAAGATAAGGCTGCCCACTGTATGCCTCCTATTCAATGTTGCACAGCAGATCCCAGCCAGTGCAGTAAGACAACAGGGGGGAAATGTTACAAGGTTTGGGAAGGAAGAAAAAAATTTTTGTTTTTTTCCAGATGAGAGGGTTGTCCATATAGAGAACCTGCCCCCCCAAAATATACAAGTAAATTATTAAAAGTAGTAGCTCATATCGTGGTGACTGGATAAAAGATCAAAGTAGAAAAATTAATTGCATTTCTATATCTCAGCATCAAGCACCTAGAATATGAAATAATGAAGATATTGCTTACATTAACATCAAAAACAGAAGATAGCTAGGAGTAAATCCAACCAAAAAATGTTCACCACCTTTATAGAACCAATTTTAATTCTTTGCTGTAAGTCACCAAACATAATCTCACATATATGAAAACTTGATATAAGCCAGCAGTCACATTGCAGATCACAAGAAATAAGTAATTCTCAGACAATAGGTTGTCCATACAGGGAAAAAATGAAATTGGGTCTTACTTTATATCACATAAACAAATCAATTCCATAAAGGTTAAAGACGTTAATGTGAAACATGAAACTTGAGAAGTTAAGGCTCTTTTTTGGCCTCAAGTTGGCAGCCAATGGACACCACAAAAGAAATGAAAAGTCACCAGTTCAGAAAATATACTCGTCCTTTGTTATCCGTGGGGGATCGGTTTCAGGGCCCCTGCAGATCCCTAAATCCTCAGATGTTCAAGCCTCTGATAAATGGTACAGTATTTGCCACATAGCCTACACACATCCTCCCGTGTACTTTCAATCATCTCTAGATTACTTATGATACCTAAATACAATGTAAATGCTGTGTAAATAGTTGTTATACGGTTATTTAGGGAATAATGACAAGAAATAGGTCTATACATGTTCGGTACAGACACAACCATCCTTTTTTTTTTTTTCCCCCCAAATATTTTCAATCCATGGTTGGTTGAATTTGAGGATGCAGAACCCTCAGATACACAGGACCAACTGCATTTGCAACAAATATAACCAAAAAGGAATCAGTATTCCAGAATATTCCCAAACCCTTAAAGTCAACAAGAAATGGGTAAACGGCCTAATATAAATGAAGGCAAATTATATAAATATACATTTCACAGAAGAAGACTACTAAATGACCAATCAACATATGACAAAGACATCTTGTTAGCAATTAGGAAAATAAAAATTCAGACTACAATAAGAAACTATTTTAAACTATTAAATTGTCAAAACTTTAAACACCTGATATTGCTAAGTATTTGGCAAGGAGTAGGAACAAGGGATGGTCTTATGCAACGTTAGTGGGAACATAAGTTGTCACAACACTTTCGAAAATGATTTGGCTTTATGCTATAAAGCTGAACATTTGCATACCCTACAATTCAAGAATCTTATTTCTAAGTGTGTATTCCAGCAAACTTCGCATGAACCAGAAGACACATACAAGAATGTTTATGGCAGCCTCATTCGTAATAGCAGAACTCCAAGAACAACACAGATATCCATTCACAGGAAAATGGAGTTTTGTGATATAGTCATATAACTGAATACTGTGTGTACAGCAGTGAAAATGAGTGAGCAACACTGATGCATTTTGAATTTAAAACAAACAAGTTGCAGAAGACTATATAATATGATACCATTTTAATAGAGCTCCAAAGCAAGAAAAACTAATTTCTTGTTTATAATAAACATAACAGACATGTAGTTAAAACAAAACAATGACAACAAAAGTTTAAAAAGGAAGGGCTGGAATTTTCGTCTGTCAGCTGCAGCCTCTCCCTCCCAGAATGGAATCCTGCGCCAGCTACCAGCATCCTGGGCGTGTCAAGACTGAGTCAGGCCAGATGCACAGCGTGGCTTTCTGGGTTATCATCACCCTATGTGAGGGGTCTGTGGGGGGTGAATGTACCCAGAGCTCTGGGTACTGAAGGTTGTTACAGACTTAAATGAAACAGGACTGTGCACCCGTCCCAGGGCTGAGAGCTGACCAGAGGCCAGAGAAGAAAAGTCAGGGGCTAAACCCCAGCCAGCCTGGGGGAGATGCCCTGCCCAGTGCTACCGAGAGTTCTTCTTCCAGTTTCTCTAATGCCCCCTTATTGCCCCAGACCATCAGTGAGGATGAAGAATACATTTTTTTAAAATTGCAGTAAACACCAAATTAGGACTTCTCACAGATTCTAAGGAGGTGGAAAATCACATATAAAGAATTCGATAGTTATGAACCAGACGGCAAAACAAGACTCAACTTGGGAAAACCACACATCAGTACACAATCAGAGAAGTATTCAGCATTACCTACAAACGAAAATGGTTTAAAAAAAAAAACAAACAAAAAACCATGACTTTAAAGAATAGATAGTTCACTTGTTCTCCGTTATTATTCATTCAGAAAAAAGTCATTGACCATCACATGCCAGTCACCCTAAGGCAAGCAGGGACTAAGATTTAGCAGGCTTGATGGTTTGAACTTGATTGTGGAGAGTTCTAGTAAGGAGTGGCATAATTTGCTTTGCATTTCTGAGATCACTCTTGGGCAAAAGTGGGTGAATACAAATGACTCTATTAGTAAAAAGTTGTTTGGGGTTTTGATTACTTCACCTTTGCAAGTGGAATACTTACATTTTGTCTAGGAGAAAGCATGACATGAGGACATGAGAGCATATAGAGAACCAGGTGACAGTGGACCCAAGCAAAGAGTGAGAATGAGGGTTGACAACTGGGCCATTCTACTCACAGCCAGAGGCAGCTTGCCTTGTGGTCAACCCATTCGGGCTGCATCCTGGTTCCTAGCTAGTCTAGGAGTCCCAGCCCTGCCCTGAAAGGGCTTTCTGTACAACAGCGGCCATGGGACCAGAGGGAGATGTGGTTAAGCAAACCATCTGCGTAGGCGCCGGGTTCTCCAGTCTTCCCAGGAAGAGCTGGGGATCCGCACAGACACATGCCCTTTTTGTTCACAAGAGGCAAAAACAAACAAATAAATAAATATTTAAGAATTTTTGTTAATCTCAAGCTAAATTACAAGATAAAGTTTAGCCATAGGCCGGGCGTGGTGGCTCACGCCTGTAATCCTAGCACTCTGGGAGGCCGAGGTGGGTGGATCCTTTGAGCTCAGGAGTTCGAGACCAGCCTGAGCAAGAGTGAGACCCCATCTCTACTAAAAATAGAAAGAAATTATATGGACAGCTAAAAATATATATAGAAAAAATTAGCCGGGCATGGTGGTGCATGCCTGTAGTCCCAGCTACTCGGGAGGCTGAGACAGGAGGATCCCTTGAGCTCAGGAGTTTGAGGTTGCTGTGAGCTAGGCTGACGCCACGGCACTCACTCTAGCCTGGGCAACAGAGTGAGACTCTGTCTCAAAAAAAAAAAAAAAAAAAAAAAAAAAGTTTAGCCATGTGTAATCAAGTCAGGGCTTACACTCTGGCTGGGTTTTAAAGGTGAATAGAAAATAATCCATGCAGAACTATAGAACTCACTATAAGAAACAATAACGTAGTAATAACAACAGCATAATTTACTGAAGGCTTATTGTGTGGCAAGCACAATGCTAAGCATTTACATGCATTATCTCATTTAACCCCCATCACCAACTTGTGAGGTAGGTACTACCATTCTCCATAGGAGGGGACCACGGCAGAGAGACATGAGGTTACTCGCCCAGTGTCGCATGTTTGTAAGTGGCAGAGCCAAGTCTGGCCTCAAAGCCCATGCCTCCTTCACTCCATTCTACCACATATAGAGTGGGGGGCAATGCTGCCTTCATCAGCAAGGCAGGACTTTGATGGTTGGCAGGGAATTGATAGAAATTGTAGAGGAACGTCTTGGTGCACTGTTCGAGTTAGGAGCAAGGGCTCAGTCCCCCTGTACCCGGCACTTTGGGAAGGCAGAGTCTGTGGAAACCTGCATGTGATTCCTTGTCCAAGTGCCCTCAAAAGTGCTCTTGACTGCTGAAGAAAGGAAGACTGAACCATGAACTATAGCTAATAAAATCGCAAATTATTCCGTTGGGAAAAAAATTCAATTGAGTGATTCAGTTCGGCCTGTATTTGTTGAGCGCGATGTCAATAGAAATCAGTGTGGAAGCACAGTAGACTCTGACCGGCCATATTTTAGGGCACATGAAATTGAGAAAGGGACATGTAATCCAGGATAAAAGTCTGGCTAGAATCTGCGGGTATATTGCAGCAAAGAGGCAGAATCTGAAAAACAACAACAAAAAATCCTCTAAAGGCAGCAAAATAGTGCCTTGAAAGCTGTTTCTTTTTGGATTGAGAACAAGGAAAGGATAGGCCCAGGGCGTGTGACAGATGGCATTAAATATAATGTTAGATGGTGACGAAAGGCAGGATTTTCAACTCTCAGCCTTTCTGTTTTCTCTATCAAGGAAAATGGTTCTCAATCTAGAAACATTAAACAAATATCTAGAAGAAGAAATTGACTCTTAGGTGAGAAAAATGGGAGAGCTGTGAATCTAGGTTTCTAAGCCCAAAGGGGAAATGAATGTAAAGCAGGGTCTCGGAGGTGGCATTGCGCAATCAGAATTTGTTGAATGAACAGAATTACGCTCCTGCTGGGGAAGTAACTTGCACAAATGACCTCCGTCTTGGAAAACTCATGGAGAATTTCAGAACCACAAGACTGGAGATGAGCTCATTTTCCACTATTCATATGGGAAAGAAGCATGAATTCTGATCCTTGTCAAAATTCTAGAAAGGATTATTAAAGAAATTATGAGCATTTAGAAAGAATTCAGAGATTCCTAGGAACCACTGGTGTTTACTGAGAAGCTGGGAAAAACAAATGTCATTTCCTTTTCTGAGTGGAGTTGCAAGGTTTGTGGTGCCAATGAACATAGCAGACATTTTAGAGCTTGATTTCAGGAAATTATTTTGTTATCAAAGTTTCCTATAACAGCCTCATGGACAAGATGTAGCAATGTGGGCTGGATGGTACCAGTTTGGTGCGTTCAGAGTCAGCTTTACCCAAAGGCCAAGAAAGGTCCCTAATAATGGGCCAGATGACTCTGCTCTTGGTCCAGCCCCATCTTACTTTTTTTTTTTTTTTTCAGTATCACATAAAGGTACAGGATGCCCATGTGTCAATTCTGCAGAAATCCCAGAGCTAGGAGAAATATGTCAGCTGGATAAAGCATTCAAAAGATTTCCCCTTGATAGGACAAAATAAACAAGGTGATATTTAGCAAGATGCATATAAAGTCTTGAATTAGGTTAAGAAAAAGATCAGCTGCACAAGTAGAACATCAAGGCATCAGCCTTCACCACCGCTCTTGTGGAAAGACCAGAGTTCATTTACAGGTTAATGAGAGCCCCAGTGATGATGCTGCTGAAAAGACTTCTGCAATCCCTGGGCTCAGGATAAAGGTGTGAGACTATGTCTCCATTTTGGTGGTTGATATTTTGTTTCATTCTGGATTCTCATTTGGATCTATCCTGGGACATCAGAGGGAAAGAGAAGGTGGGCAGCCCTTATAGTACAAAATGATAAACGATCTGGAGGTGCCGACTATGTAGAAAGCAGGCGCCAGTGGATTGTGAGACCTGTCCTCAAATATCGGAAGGTCTTTTATGTAATAAACATAGTTACGTGTTCTCTGTTTTCCTCCAGAGGGAAAAACTGGAATCAGTGGCTAGCGGCCAGCCCATTGAAGGCCAATAGAAAGAGGTTTTGAATACTGAAAGCGCACAGCCGTGCAGTAGGCTTCCTGGACGTCAGGGAGCCCCTTCACCACGTGGAGAATTAGAGAGCAGCCACCTGTCGGGGGAGGTGGAGGGAATTCCTGCACTGGCTCGTGGCTGGACCACATGACCCCTGAGTGTTCCTCCACTACATGTATTTTATTATTTGAATAGTGTCCGTTCCTATTTATTGAGCTTATACTATGTGCCAGGACTGGGTTAAGGGTTTTGTGTGCGTAATCCCACTGCAGCTTCCCAGCAGATGGGAAGACTGAGGCCTAGGGAGGCTATGCTGATTGCTCGGGCTCACACGGTGGTAGGTAGAAAAGTGGAAGTTTGATCTCAAATCTGAGTTTAAAGTATGTGCTCTTAACTTCTGTTATTTCCAATCTCTGGATTATACACTGCGTTCTTTCATTCAGCAATGAATGCCCTTTAACGCCTTGCCCTCGCTTCCTCTCCCTGGGAAACTCTTGTTCATCCGTGTAGACTGAGCTCACCTGCTGTCCCTCTCGGAGCTTTCCCTCACTTTCTCCACACAAGATGCTTCCCTGCTGTGTTCTCATAGCAAGGAGCATGTTGCAGTCTCTCTGGCTACATAGTGTTGGTTTTCCCCGTGATCGCAGGCTCCCAGTTTCCTAAGGAGCCAGAACCAATGCTTACTCATCCTTGTCTCCCAGCACCACAAACAATGCTTAGAAGATGTTGGCCCTCGAGATGTTTGTAAGTCTGTGTTGGTTCATTCATTCACTCAAGAAGCCTAAAAAAGAATGACGTCTTATTTCCTTCCCTCCCGACTCTCCCTTTAATCCTTCCTGTATAAAATATCACGTATCGTGCTCTTCCTCTACTTCCCTTAATGCCCCTTTGTGTTCTATGGCAGGAAGTGCAAATGCGTTACCATGACTTCCAGGGGCCTTGAGGATGAGATCCCGTGATACCCCAGGCCTCATCGTGCACCCCCCATACCCCCTTTGCCCTTCCCACTCTGTCTCCACCACCTCCTTTCCCGCTCCCTCGGCTGTCCTCATGTTGTTCCCTCTTCTTGAAAATGCCCTCTTCCATCCCCACTGTTTCCTCCCAAAGTGTCCTCTATTCCCCAAGACCCTAATTCAAGCACCATGCCCCTCAGGAAGTCCAACCTCGTGCCCTGACCAGGAAAACCCTGCCTCCTCTGTGTTACCAGAGTGCTTTTTTGTTGCTTTGTTGTGACAGTTTCCTAATGTTCTATTTTATTCTAGCTCTTTGACTCCCTCTGATCCGAAAGATTATCTAACGATATCCTTTGTGGTAGACACCATGCCTTACTATCTCCAAATTTCTCGTGATATGTAACATTTATTACTGTATCCCCATCCCTAAGGCAGTACCTGACACAAGGAAGTTATTCAATGAGTAGGTGTTATTATGAATGAAGGGACCAGAAGTCAGGACCTGCATTCTAGCACCCGTTTGCCCATAAACTATATGACTTGGGGTATTGCATATATGGTCCACCCTCTGTATCTGCAAGGTCCACATCTGTGGATCGAAATATTTGGAAAAAAAATAACAATACATCTATGCAAACAATACAAATTTAAAAACCAATATAGTACAATGACTATTTTAATATTTCATGGCACTTACATTGTATTAGATATTATAAGTAATCTAGAGATGATTTACAGTATACAGGAAGCTGTGCATAGGTTATATACAAATACTACACCATTTTATATCAGAGACATGACCATTCATGCATTTTGGTGTCTGTAGGGGTTTTCAGAACCAATCCCCCAGACACTGAGGGGTGACTGTATTTGCATATAACTTACATAATCCTCTCCTATACTTTAAATCCTCTCTAGATCACTTATAATACCTAATACAATGCCTATGCATCACTTCATTCATGTGGGTTCAGTGTAGTACTCAGAGCACAGCATATTCAAATTTTGTTCTTTGGAACTTTGTGGAATTTTCTTCCCAAATATTTGTGATCAACAGTTGATTGAATCCAGAGATGTGGAACCCTCAGATGTGAAAGGCTGAGGGTACTACACTGTTTTATAGAAGGGACTGGAGCATCTGCGGATTTTGATATCTGAGAGGGCATCCTGGAACCAGTCTCTCACAGATACCAAGAGACAATTGTAAATCTCTCTGTGCCCCGGTTTCCCTGTCAATAAAGAGGTGGTCACAGAAGCAAGGAGAAACAGGAACTAATTTTTATGCATTGCTTGCTATGTGCAAGGCCATGTGCTAGGGGCATTATTTACCTTACGTGACTACCGTTAACAGAAGGAGGGAGATAAATGGCAGTGAAGAGCATGGGCTTAGAATAAGACACGCTTGAGTTCTGGCTCTGCCGCTTACTAACTGCACTTGGGCAAGTGATGTTCATCTTTTAAACTGCTGTTTCTTCAGCTATCAAGTGGTGATAAGAGAACGTACAGGTGAGTTTGTTGTGAGGATTAAATGGGATGCTGTACATAAGGCACATAGCTCATCGAATGGCATGTGATCACTGCATAATAAATAGAAGCACATTATTATTATATTAACTGTGTGTTTTATTATTCCTGTTTAACCAATGATAAAGAAAAGGCTCCAAAAAGTTAAGCAACTTGCACACGGTCACACAAATCTTCTGTCTGCATTGTTTTTCCCTCTGCCTACAGGACCCTCCAGTATAAATCCTCCTGGAGTAGCCATGAGCTTTGCCATACAGCATGTGTGCTCATTTCAGGGTGAAACATTAGAAAGCCCCCTCTATGTTGCCACTTCTCAAATATGCCCAGATTTTAACATTTTAGTATCTAAGCATTTAGCATCTAACATTGAGTATCTAAAAAGCAGTGCCCATTTTTTCTCATGCTTATTCTTTTAATAAAGGTCATAATCTAAGTTGTAAGAATATATGGATATAACTTTCTCCTCATGAGACACAAAGCTAATAACCTTTTTTTAATCATTTGGCTTTTCCTTGTGCAAAAATTTCAAAATGCCAATCACTACTCCTCTAGGACCAAAAGTGGTGTGAGCTTCCCTGACCCTTGCATGCCCAGCCATATACCACCTGGGTACTCAGTAGGCATTTGATTTGGGGGAGAACAAGGAGAAGGAGATAGTAACCAGCAGCTAGAGTTTTTTTTGGGTAGGGGGCTGTGATGCATAAATGTGTGTAAGTTTTACAGAGGACGTACAAATAGGCAGGAGAAGGGTCATTTTTGGTGGGACACTATCAAAGGTACACGACTCTTGGAGCTGGAGTAGCCATGCCCTAAATGTCCACGAAGACCTCCCCTATAGCATGTGGAGGTTGGTTTTATTTGTCATGCCCATGACCTTGAGGCAGCAACAGGGTGTCAGAGAGCTGCTGCCTGCAGAGCCCTTCTCGCCACAAACATGGCCCACTAAAGTGGCTCCAAGGCAGTTCGATCATGGGGAGAGAAACGCCAATCTAACCCATTTGCTGTTGATTTCTTAAGCAGATTCAGGCACACAGGATGAAGCACAGCTTTTGCAGGAATGGTTTCAGCTGGTTCTGGAGAAGAATAAATTAATGCGATATGAGTCGGAGCTCCTAATCATGTAAGTAAGGCAACACAGATAACAGCGAGTCCTAAAAGCAAAGGGGCGAAGGGGGGTTGCTTACCCTCCTAGGTTGAAGTCCCAGGCTTTTCTCTCCTTGTGCATACAGAATAGTGATTGAGGCAAATTGATATTTTATGTCTTGCATATCATGCTGGCATTAGCGCAAAGAATCTTTACTTTGTCTGTTCCCTCTTCAGAGTCCTGTGGCTAAAATAGATTTCAGGTAATGGGTCTGGAGCTGAAGGGCATTTGGATAAGGTATTTTCAATCCATCCTGGTCCCCCAGGCCCGTCCTAAAAGAGCAGGCACACACCTGCAATGGGAAAGTTATGTCTGGCCTCTGAGTGTGAATCGTGGCGAGCGCTCAGTGAGATCTGCCCGGCCACTTCCTGGGCCTTTAAAGGAACGAAGGACTGAGATTTACCTGGCTGTTCTCTCTGAATGTGGGGTTGCAGCCTGGGTGGGAGATCAGAAAGTAAAGATGAATCTCACCACAGCCTGCAAAGGTTAGTGGTCACTATACCTGTCACCATTATGGAGGGAAAAAGAGTAACATTTGATATAAACCAACTTTGCACCCCCAGTTGTGCTGGGTGCTTTCATTTGTGCTGTCTGATTTCATTTCACCCTGACCTTGAGAGCTACTTTTAGTGGGGTTTGGAATAATACATACTATTAATACCACTCTTCTCTGCCTGGGATCTGAACCAGGTGTGAAATAAGACAACCAAGTCAATAGATAGAGCGTCAAAATGTCCTTATTACTGATAATGGCTTATGCTTGGCTAAGTATGAAAGCCCAGGTGGACTTGCCAACTGTACTAGTTTCCTTGGCTGCAGTAACGAATGAGCACACACTGGATGGCTTACAACGCACATTTACTCTCTCGCACTTCTGGAAGCCAAAAGTCCAAAATCAAGGTGTTGGGAGAGCCGTGTTCCCTCCAGAGGCTCTAGGGGAGAGTCCTCCCTGCCTTTTCCACTTCCTGTGGCTCTAGGCCTTCCCTGGTTTGTGGCTGCATCACTCCATTCTCTGCCTCTATCTTCACATGGCCTTCTCTGTGTGTCTGTGTCTTCTCTTCTGTCTCTTACAGGACACTTGTCATTGGGTTTAGGACCCACTGAGATAATCCAGAATTTTCTCATCGCAAGGTTCTTAATTACATCTGTAAAGACCCTTTTCAAATAAGGTCACATTCACAGTTTCCAGAAGTTAAGATGTGGGCACATCTTTTTATTGGGGGTCGGGAGGAGGGATGTCACCATTCAACCCACTACACTGACCAAATCCCAGAATTAGACACATCTGTCTAGCTAATCACAAAAGGCACATACTCACTTGTGCCTTAGGAATAAGGCTTTTATCCTAAGCCAGTGGGTCTCATCCAGGGGCACTATCCTCAGAGGATATTTGGCAATGTTGGAGACATTTTTGGTTGTCGCAGCTGTAGACTGCTACTGATATCTAGTGAGCAGAGGCCAAGGATGCTATTAAACATTCTACAATGCACAGGAAAATCTTCTCCTCCCACCAAAAAAGAATAAGCTGGTGTAAGATGTCAGAATTATCAAGATTAAGAAACCTGGCCATAGACCTGTGCCAAGGCTCAGAGTAACTGAGAACATGTGTGTTGAAGACAGGCTGAGGCTGGGAGAGAAAGAGAGGGATGAGCTTAGCTGACCTAGTCTGTTCTTCCCCAATTTACCTCCCCTGGGGTGAGAGTGGGGAAAGGCAGGGTGGGGGGAGGATCCCAGGAATTCTACTCATTGAGCTCCATTGACATGGAAGGGAATGGGGAAGGAGTCATCTCAAGTAATTATGTTCTATAATTATTTTTTAAGTTGATACATATACTGAGACTCAAGGCAACTAAGTAATTTGTCCACATCCACCTGACTACAAAGCCCCTTTTATACAACCCTACTGTTGGCATTAGGGTCCTGAATTATAAAGTTCACTCAACAAAAATTTATCAAACACATTCTATGTGGCAGGACCTATGCTGGTGTTCTGTGGGAATAAAGATGAATAAGGCCACAGTCCCTGTCTTCTAGGCTGTTGTAGGTTTGGAGGAGACAGATATGCAAACCACAGCACAACAGTACTAAGAAAACACGGCAAGGGCCCCGTGGAGGTAGAAGGAGCAGTCAGTTCGCAGGGTCTAGCCGTGAGAGTCGGGGCGGCGTGGCTGCCTCTGCACCGCCTGGAGCTTCCCCGGTCAGTACGCTGTCAGCAGGCCTCTCCCCTCCAAAAGAGGGAAACCAGGAGAACTCAGGCATGTGAGCCAGACAAAGGCAGGGAAGAGCTCTGTTAAGGGATAGGTTTTAGTTTGGAGAAAGACCTGGATGAGCCGGGAGAAACATCTTAAATCCACGTGTCAGTTCAAGTCCTTTGGGAAGCAGATGCCAAGACAGAATTAGCAGTCCAAGAGATTTGTAGGAGACAATGCCTGTGAGGAGAAAGGGAAGGAAGGAAGAGGGAAGTCTTCAGACCCCACCACCGTGCCATGCCTGGAAAAGGAGAGGGGGAAGGAGGAGGACTGGGCAGGAGGAGCCCCAGATGCAGCACAGCTCTGAGAAAGCCGTGGCCAGGGCGGTGGGAACATCAGCGCAAAGACTGCCTGTCAGGAGGTTCGTGCTGGGCGGGAGTGGCACAGCTCCAGTGCCGCCTCTGTGCACAGCCATCGGCTGGGAGCCACTTGGGGTAAATGTGGCCTCAGCATGGCATCGAGGTGGATTCGCAGCAGCAGTCAGCTCACTGTGCTCCTCCCAGAAGGTTCCCTCCTGAAGGAAGATCTCAGCAGTCTGCCTCCATTGGCCACTACGTGGGACAAGAGAAGTTCAGGGTTGACAACTAAAGGCAGCATATTGAATGAGGCAGGGACTTTAGCCTGAGTAGCAATGGGAGTAGTAAAAATCATGCCAACAGCAGAGTTTAGCAGAGTGACCCCAACACTCATAGCAGATACACATGCAGACTGCAGGCAGGGGCTGGGAGGGGAGCCCCCGCCAGGTCCAACCAGGGACCTGTTCTCAGCCCTCACCCGCTTCAATGTCTCTGGAGATGGGAACACCCTGGGCCTCTCTCTCTTCTCTCAAAACTTTGCTCTCTCAGTTTCTGTGATTTCTTACTTTGTCCTTCCCACTTTTGGATGGCTTCTTCCCTGTCGCCACCTCTTTGTTTGAATCTAATTGTAGGTATTCCCAAGCTCTGTCTTCAAACCTTTTCTTGTCTATCGCCTTCCTTTTAGGGATCACACGACTTCAGCTGTCACCTCTGACCACTGCTACATCTGTTTGTGGTCCTCATTTCTCCCGAGAACTCCAGAGCAGCATCTGGGAGCCTCTGCATTGCTGCACGGGCAGCCCGTGGGGAGCTTACACGAGCTCTGGGATAGAAATGAGATAGCCCCAGGCATTGGACATTCAAGTCCCAACTGCCCTCCTCCCAGGACTAACTTCTCTTCTTCACTCTGCCGTTCCTCCCGGTGGGAACACCGAGCCCCGCACTGCAGGTGACTGCTCCAAAGCATCACCGCCTCTTCTTGCCACCTCTACTGCCACCAGATGGGTAGTCGTGGAGTCTCAATGCCTCCACTGGGGTAAAATACCTCACTTTTGTCTCCTTCTTTTGTTTTCTCATTTAACACAATCAGAGATTTGGGAGTTGTTAGAGGTCGCACTGAAGTCGTAAGGCTCCTAAAAGAGAAGAGCTTCAGATTGTCATTGCTTCTCCCCTGGACTATTCTGGTCGTTTCTTTGATATCCTCCTCTGGCCCATCCCTAAAGAGTGTCTAGACGGCCGTGTAGCAGCCTGTGGAGCTCACACCGCAGCCTTCAGCGTCCTTCAGCAATCACTCCAGGCACCTTCGGTGTTCCCCGCAGCAGCAGAACTTTCAGTTTAGAGATAGTCTAAAACCTCAGTTTTAACAAGGAAAGGAGAATGCAGTAGCTACCGCCAATGGGTTTGTTCTTCAATTTTTCGTCACAATTCTCTAGTATTTACAAAGTTGGAACCTTTTCTCATGTCCAGGGCCCAAGAACTAGAATTAGAAGATCATCAGAGCAGACTGGAGCAGAAATTAAGAAAAAAAATGCTCAAAGAGGGTGAGTATGCTGATATGTCTTGGGCCCTTGTTAAAGACATTTCTGCCCAGAAAGACACATGAGCAGAACATGCCGCACAGCCCAGAGCAGAGTGCTCTTCCTGCCTGGCACGGCCAGCCTTCCTTCCCCCACCGCCAGCACAGCAAGCCCCGTGTCGCTTCATTCCCTTGGGCCGTGAGGGCAGCATTCTCCTCCATTCCATGTGCCCAGGGGAACAAAGTCGTGATTCACTGATCCATCCACTCATTTAACAAACATTGACTGGGAACCTAGTGTGGGCCTGGCATAGGGCAGAGAGCAGCCCCTGCCCTCTGGGAGACTGTGTTCTCACTGGGGACACCAGCACCCAGCCCAGTGTTAGTACAGCGAGGTGAGGGCCACAGCAGAGGTGCCTTGGGGGCATCGAGGGAGGCAGGCCCAGTTCAGCCAGGCACTAGAGATGGTAAAGAAAACATCCCCTCCCAGCAAGGGCTGGGCCAGCCCATCACGCATGAGTAACTTATTCCACCATGAAGGAGGGACAGCTGAAATAAACTCGATAGACACGGTATACTGGCTTACACATTCATTGGCAGAGAGGTGTATTCACTCTGTTTGGTGTCTGTGGGGGGGGGATGGGGTGAGGGGAGATTCATACAAGACTTTCCTGCATTTAGACCTAGGTCTAAAGGAACAAGTTAAATAATGTCTTTATACCTCACAGAACTAACATAGCACCTACCTTATGAGGTTGCCTGGTCCAGGACAAGCACTCAGTAAATATTAGACATTATCATTATTTTTATTTAGGTATTTTGTCCACATTTTACAGAGTAGAAAAAGGAGTCTCAGAGAATTTAAACAACATGCTCGAGGTACATGGTAGGGCCAAGATTTAGGAACAGGCCACAGACTCAGGGTCTCCTATTCTGCCCCACGTGACAGTCGCTTGTAGACTGTTTCTTTATAGCAACAGAGTTCCGTTCCCAACAGAACCCTTACACACCCAGAGTTGTGCTGTACAGAGCAGATAAAAGTGGTACACATCATCTTTTACATGTCAGAAGGGTCTCAGATGGGGCCATCTATGACAAGCCTAAACTGAGAGAGGAAATTTTTCTTTTTCTGTGTTTATTAAATAAGGAGCACCACTACTGGAATATACCTAAATTAACAAACCACAGGGTATAATTAATATCTAGTTTATACATCTGATAAAAAATTTAACTTGCTCTGTTTCAGAATAGTAAAATAAATACCACCAAAGACTCTATGAGCCACCTTTGATTCTTTTTTTTTAAAAAAGTTCATACTAAAGAGTGAAGGCCATACATTTTTTCCTTGCAGATGTACCGAAAAAGTATACCCTCCTCATTTTGTCAGTACCTGAGCCCATCTTCCATGAAAGCTTCTTCCCACTAATTAGCAAGGAAAAAAAAGAAGAAGAAGAAGAACTCTTTGTCCCTCTGTCATAAACTCAGTCTGATGTAATAACTTAAACAATCCTTGCAGGAAATGCTTGATATCTTAGGGATGACAATGTTCGGTCTTGAAGACGACCACCTCCTCCTGCACTGCTCCCTAGGGTGACTGCCAGCCAACGGGGAGAGGCAGTGTGGCCCTGTGCATTGGGACTCTCTGTGGGGTGCTCTGGCTCTTGAGTCCCCACATGGCTGTCTCTCGTCATCGGGCTGCACCTCCTCTGCCGGTGTTTGCAGCTGAGGTGTATGCCAGTGTTATCCGCAGCCCGGCCATTCTCTTGGTGTGCTGAGGAGCCTGGTGGCCTTTCCCTGGTCCACTCCGCCTCACCTCAGTGTAGCCTCCTTTCAGCGTGGCCAGTCGGTCTACCCTGCAGTTTCCACCGTGGGGTCAGTTCACTCCTTCATAGGGGAGCCTCATGGGAGTGCCATCAGTGAGCTACTTGGGGCAAGTGTGCACGTCTAGGCTCCCCCATGCCACACACAGCACATCGAGATCCGGGGAGCCACCCTCAGACCTCCTCCTCTGCCCAACCATGAAGTGCTGCCCCATGTTTACGCGTAGGGGTGCCCTTCAAGCCGGCTTCTTCCTGGAGTTCTGAACAAGGGTCAGGGCAAAAGTCCTTCGGCCCCGGTGTTCCATCAAACGCTGTAAAACGTTTCCCCCACTTTGGGGCTTCCAAGGCCCAGCACGGTGAGACTGGAACCCAGAGCTCTCACCCTCCACTGCTCCTGCCTCTCTCCCCTCCCCACATAAGACACGAGGCACAAAAGGAATAGCATGTCCTTGTTTCCCTTTCATCATAGCTACCTTCCTCCCGACCCAGACCTCAGAACCAAGCCTGATGACAGACAGTGGTGCCCTCTCTGGTCCTCCCTGTGTTGGATGGGAGGGACTGAAGGAGTTTAGGAAGGCTTCTCCCAAGGCAATCATCTGGTTGACGATACTTAAATCTGGCTTCAAAAGCCTATTTTCTGTGTCAGAAACTCATTACTACCTGTCTCTCACTCTCTCCCTTCCCTTTATAACAATCCTATCTCCCCCAGGCAACTGTAGTCCCCGGGCCAATTAGGAAGAGGGTCACGTACTCAAAAGACAAAAGGGAACAGCACAGTCAGTCCAGGGACACCATCCTGTCGGACAGTTGGTCTCACTTTGCTTCCGCATGGTCTCTACACAAAAGGCTACACTTCGCCATTAACCGCAAACGAAGGAAAGATTCTTGTCATTGAAATAGTAGCCACTGATGCAGACGGTTTACTTAGAACCTTCTCACAAATCCCTTTGCTGCAGCTCAGATATGTTGTTGGAAAACAGCCTTTTTTATTGTCCTGCTGGTTTCTCTTTGGGG
Organism: Eulemur rufifrons; assembly: GCF_041146395.1. Taxonomy (NCBI): domain Eukaryota; kingdom Metazoa; phylum Chordata; class Mammalia; order Primates; family Lemuridae; genus Eulemur; species Eulemur rufifrons. The sequence continues at coordinate 62,747,159 of NC_090988.1, forward strand.
CGAAGGGAAGGCTGGGGGACTTGATAGGGCTTGGCTGGTATTCACTTCTTTTTCTCACAAAGGGGTTTTCCGTGTCGCTTTATCCGTATCCTCAAGATGAAAACTGAGCTGACTGCTTCACAAAGCACCTGCTTTCTAATCGGTGGCTTTAAGGACAGTTCCTTGGTGTTAAGTTCATTTCCTTGTTTTCCCCGCTGAAATTAAAGGGCAGAACGAGTCCATAACAGCCCAGGACGTCCACGCCAAGAACTCCCCTGGGGCCCCATCTTACCTGAGCCCAATGTTTTTCTTTTTTTCTTTAGAGAGCCAGAAAGACGAGAATGATCTAAAAGAGGAGCAAGAAATACTCACCAAGATGATGCAAGTGATTGAGCAAAGGGATAAACTTGTAGATTCCTTAGAGGAACAACGCGTCAAAGAAAAGGCTGAAGACCAGCACTTTGAAAGCTTCATCTTCTCCCGGGACTGTCAGCTGAGCAGGACGTGATGACGTCCCTCTCCCTCGCAGCGAGCTGGGGACGGGACCAGGTCAAGCACCCCACACGTGCTCACGGGTCCTTTTGTGGGATTTTATCATCTGTGGACTTAAGTTATATTCTACTAGATTTTTTTAAACGTTAAAAAACTCCTGCATGTACTACAGCTGTCCAAGATTCTTCCAGAGCTTACCATGAAGAAAACACAAAGACTCTTTTGAAACTGGCGGTCAACTTCAGCGGGGCTCTCAGACTGGAGGTGCTGTTGGCAGATGACCAGCATTGTTTTCCCTGGAAAGTGACACAAAAGACTTGACTTTCCTGCAGCTTTTTATCATTTTTCTTCCCAATTCATTGAGTTACACACTTTAAGATTTTTAAGAAGCTGCCTTTTCATTAATATATCCATATTTGCCTTTTTTTGCATGGATGACCGGTTTCCAAATGTCAGAAAGCAGCAGCAGCAGTTTAAAGATTAGGTTAATATTTAAATTGTGTTTCCAGAGAAAGAGGAGAAACCTTGAGATTACTGATTACATAAAGCAAATAACTCATATAGCAGGTGTTAATTCAATCCAGGGTGGATTTAATTTACCAGGTGTATTTATAAGCCTTAATATAATATACATAAGCAATGAGAGTTTAATAGAACATTTGAGCCTTAATTTTATTTAAAAAAAAAAAAGAAATAAAACTTTAACTTCATGCCAGCAGTATTGTTAGTTTTTACCAAATGTTGGCTTAGAAAAGGTTTTTATTCCCATAGTACTCTTTTTATGGCCCCTAGAAAATAACAAAAAGCATTTTTAGGAAATGAATACTTTTGAAGTGCTTTTTGATGAGTGTTGGTGATGGCAAAAAGGGAAGCTCTTTCATTTGTTGGTAAGATATTGGTAAGGTTGGTGCTGCCACTAAAACTGAGCACACTAATGGTACCAGGCAAGGAGTGCCTTGCATGGTGGTCTCCTGGGACCCAAACAGAGAAGTGTCTCTGACTCTCCCCAGGGATTGCGCAAGAACTGTACAGGACAAGGACAAAACCACTTCTGACTCCGAGGTAGAGCTGAATGCAATTTACCAAATCCCAAATTGGGCTGTGGATTTTTTTTTAATGACATTTCAATATGAAAAGAAAGCTTTGGAGATGGAGATTGTGCACCAACACGTCAGAATTCCTGGAGTGTTTTGACGGTTCATATGGAGGCCAAAGAAGAAAAGATTTTAAAGGGTGATGTATTGTCATAAAATATTTGATTGTCTTCCCTCAATGGCATTCTTTGAAGATTTAGTCTGTTATCGATAAGAGAGGGACTAAAGAACTCTTTGGTGCATATTTGGCCGTGCTCATTTCTGAAAGTGTTTAAATGTGTCATTAGACAAAAGGTGCTTTGCAACAGTTGGCTCTGACTGGAGATCGAAGTTTTCTCAACGTAAGTTGACCCATGAACCACTTCTGTCAGAGACGCTCTCTGCACACCAATCTGGCCAGTTTACAAGCCAGAAATTAGATGTGTAACTGGATTTCCTCTGAGTCAGCCAACGTTTTGGGTGGTATTTAAATACAACCTTTCCATGCTATTCCAAATTCCAAAGGTTGTCGTTCTTTTTTCTTTTCCTTTTGTCTTTCCTTTCTATAAGAATCAGGTCTTCTAGTGCCTGAATTTTATTGTTAAGGAATATTTGGAGGCATTTACCTACCTATCTACCTACCCACCCATGAAAACTATACCACTTCTGGCTATTTATCTATTTTTATTTATTTGTATATTAGGAGAAAATTGATAATATGATTTCTTCATAATTCAGGTTTTCCTGTGTTATAATTTGGAGAAGACCTATTAACATTAAGAAAATGGTATATAAGCTATTTAATATACAAATAACCCAGATGTTTGGGGCAGTGAGTTGTATAGTATTAAAGATGCATGGAGATAATCAAAATAATATTTTCAGCCCCCAGACATTTAGAGGTAAGATTGTGGATGCACAGAAATGTTAACCCATAAGAAAAAGATATGTAACTTCAGTTTTCATTCTAGAATATGCAGAATTATTCAAGCCTAGTCTTTTCTGTCGGTTGTACAAAAGTGCACCATTTGGATGCTTGCATACATTTAACAGATGATGCTCACGTGTGTAGTGCTTGGGTTGTTACTGTGAAAAAGAATTAATTGCCACTTATTTTATTAATAATTTGTTATATTTACATCTAAGAGAAAGATTTTCCCAAGAGGGCCAAGAAAGAAGGTGGTTCTTGGCCCTTAGTATTCTGTTAATAGATGAGAGAAGCAATTTGTTCACTTTCTTCCCTAGACTGTGTTCTGTGTTTTATGGTTCAGTTTTATCTGGCCAAGTTAAAACATAAACCTCATACTTGTTTTCCACATACACAAAACCACATATACGTAAAAAACCATTCCAATGACATTTCCAAAGAACACAAATATTGTAGCTGTTGAACATATCTAAAATGATTGTGGCTAGGCGTGGTGGCTCATACCTGTAATCCTAGCACTCTGGGAGGCTGAGGCAGGAGGATTGCTTGAGGTCAGGAGTTCAAGACCAGCTCTATCTCTACTAAAAATAGAAAGAAATTAGCCAGGCAACTAAAAATAGAAAAAAATTAGCCGGGCATGGTGGCACATGCCTGTTGTCCCGGTTACTTGGGAGGCTGAGGCAGGAGGATCGCTTGAGCCCAGGAGTTTGAGGTTGCTGTGAGTTAGGCTGATGCCACAGCACTCTAGCCCAGGCAACAGAGCGAGACTCTGTCTCAAAAAATAAATAAATAAATAAAATAAAAAAAATAAAATGATTGCATTCCTTATTCACAATAGGGAATGTTCTAAGGCTCTCAAAATGTAAAATATTGTACATTTTGAAGACAGTTTCTTTGTATGCAATATGAGTAGGATTATGATGAAAATGGACAGAGCCTTCACTGCCCCATAAAAGAGCACTAGTGAAGGTGATTGAGGCCAAATCATTTAGGACTCTGAATGGGACAGAAAGCCCCAACCTCAGGTCATGTGTCACGATCCATCTCACACAGCTTCTAAGTTAAAGCAAAGGGATTATGATAGTTGTAAGGTCAGAATTTTACATAGGTTGGACCAAGAGGACAGTTGTTAAGCTTGCTTTCTATTTATTTAACATTCTCTGAATGCCCATCGGGTCTGCAGCCCTATGCTAGATGCTGAGATACAGAAAGATAGTTAGTCCTCCACTCTACCTCCAAATAAATACAAAGATCAAGAAACAAGTACGCCCCCCATTACAAAGATTAAAAACTATTTTTATTATAAGCATCAACCTATTCTACTCACGTTCATCTCAAGCATAAAGAATTATATCCCCCACTACTGTAGTGCTTCTTTGGCAATAGAAATAAGTTTGTGTTTCTAAAACTGTGAAAAATAATATCAGGTTGTACTGTTTCATTTAAACCTTAACTTTGGCAGTGTTAGGCCGCTTGGAATCAATCAATGCCGAGATGCAGCATGTTAATTGCAACTGAGAAAGGAAGTGGCAGGTGTTTCCAACCCTGATGAGCTGCAAAGAAATTGATGTTTTCTGCATTCTGGAGGCAAATGACAATTCAGCAATGTCTCTCTTCCCAGGAAGCAGATTTACAGGCTTTTCCTTCCAAACTGAAAATGGCAGCATGCCCCACCCAGGTGGTTGATCAAAGAACTACCTCAGCAGGGCAGAGGTGGCAGGGGACAGCCGGGGCCACCACATGAACAGAGAGTGTGGCTGTCATTGGATGTGGAGAGCTCGGATGTAGGGGTTTATTGTAATAAGGAAGTTCACGTACAGGGGAAAGTGTACTATTTCACCTACTGTTTATCTTCGAACCTCGCTGCCGAGTAGCTTGTAAAAGATTAATTTGCTCCAACAATTGGAAACTATTCATGTGGATGGAAATGTGTTCTGTGTGCACTGCTATAAATACTGAAATGGATCGAAAATAAATGGTTTTGTGTCTCAGGAATCAAAACATTTTCATGTGGGCTCGGTCTGGCACCTCTGAGGGCAGCATCCATTTCATTTCTTTCTTCTCCGTGAAAGAACCTGGGCAAGGCTTTGATTTCGTGTGGGAGTCCGTGAATTAACGTGGCAGGTTTTATTACCACAGGGGCACCTGGAAGGACTTACCTGAGCAGCAGATCGGATTCAAATTGGCAGAGGAGCGAAGAAGGCTCACCCCAGGTGTGTTCTCTCAACATAGAACGCTATTGTCAGGGCTGGGGGAGGGCGGGGCCGGTGGTAGCCCCAGTGTCCCCCTTTCTTTCACCTTCTTACCTGGTGAAGCCTGGTTTTGTATTTTATTCACTCAACAGAAACACTCCCTTATGTACAGAACTGGCCTCTTCCTTCAACGGCCGCTCTTTGAGCACATGCGTGTTTGCAAACTATGAGCCAGAATTGCCACATCAGGTTAAGCAAGTGGTCGGTCCCTGGAGCTCCCGTCATTCCGCACGAAGTTCCTCCCATTATTTAAAAGCTTTTTCTGCTGATCAAATGTTTGAAATGATTTATTTTTCCATTGAGTATCAATGAAAAATATACAGAACTACGGATGAGAACTCCTGTTTTGCAAGCACTGATATGAAGAGCTCCCACGGCCACCTTTGATGGCGTTTTCAAGTTCTCCTACAGCAATGCCGGGCTCATCTGACCTCCTCCTGCTCACAGAGTGCAGCCTCTCAGCCTTCGCTGCAGCTCACCGTCCCTGAGCCTTCAGGACAACTTGGCAATTTCATGCTCGCTCCTTCTCTCAGTTCATTTTTAGAAATAAAAGAAAGCAAAACCCACGGCATCACAGCCTCCCTGGGGAGCCCCTTTGACCCCGATAATGGTAACAGCTACTGTGAATTCAGCTCTTCTCACCTGCCGGGTGCTGTAATACGCTCTGCAAGTACATTATCCCATTTAATTCTGAAAGCAAAATCTTTACCATAAACATTATGGCCATTTTTAGATGATAAGACTGAGAAGCAAAAAGGCTCAGGCACTTACCCAAGATAGCCCAGGTCCACAGTAGTGCTGGCCCCAGCTCTTGGCCCCTAGAGCTGGTCCTTGACCCACCGGGCTGTGTGGCTGGCCCTGTGTCCCCACACAGACTGTGCCTGGTGTGTAGTGGTTCCTTCCCGTTCTTTCTTAGATGGGTTCCCATTGCCACCCTGCAAACACTAGTGCCCAGCCCTGCTCGGGGGGAATCTGGGGATAGCAGCCAAAGTTGCCACTGGACATCCAGTATTTTGTGTTTTTTTCCTAAACATTTATACATACTCTAGCATGGAGATAATCATACAGAACAGTTACCTAACCTCTGCCACCGCCACCCCTCACACAAATCTTCCAGTAATAAATAGGACACTCTAGGATGATGCCTCTTATTTATCCTGGTGATCAAGTACTCCTGACACACTGCTGCGGGCCCCAAGGGGATATTTCTGCCCCAAGTTAAGCAGCATTGCACTATGCAATCAAATCTCCAGTCCTAAGGATAGGAAACAAGAGCACAGGGCTGAGGGGATGTGAGGGGAAAGGGACTAAGGGAGCGTTTGGGGCCAGCTGAGAGCGAGGTGGCTTTTTCAGGGTAGCAGTCACCCGCAAAGAGCCTGCATGGTCCTGTGTGCAACTCGACAAACAGCCTGGAGCTGGGGCAGCGGCTCCATGTGCACCAGTGGCACATGAATTCACTTCCCTTTTCCCTTCTCTTTCCATAAGAATTTTCAGAGATATATGTGTATATATGTAAATAAAACCATAAATGTGTAATTTGAAAACAAACCAGCAGCTCAAGAAAAAAAGCAAGTAGAATCATTCTAAACACAGAGGGTGGGAGTCTCTAAATCAGGGCTCAAATTCCAGCTCTGCTCTGCTCACTGGATGACACTGACCAGCTCAATTTAGCCTCAGTGTCTTCATCTGTGAAATGGGGCTGAGCCTCCCCCCCTCGCAGGTTCCTTGCAAGAATCAGTCTGCTGTGTGCAGGCTCCAGTGTCAAAACGGGAATGGCTATGGTGACTCTCGAGATGTTCAAGTCCCAAGAGGAGAAACAGAAAAACAGAACTTCAAATCTCATTGGCATGGTAAGAATGAGCAGTTTCCACCAGAGGAGATATAAGCAGTAAACTACACCAGGAAATTCATTCCTCAGAGCTCTGTCTCCTCTGATTTCATCCAACACACCAGTGTGCGTGTGGGATCTCTTTGGGGACTGTCTCTCTGAGAGCTGGCTTCTGCTGGCCAGATGTCTAGCCTCTTGCACGGCCCTGTGGCCAATGGTTCTTCAAGTATACTCTGTAGTGTTTCCCGAAGACACCATCTGGTCTTGGTGATTTGGTTCCAGCTCAGTGTTACATTGAATACGTCTCACCTGCCTCCCTAAAAGGAACACCTGAGGTATGAATAGCTTTACTCTCTCCTTCAGCAAAGATGGAAATGGAGACTTGCTCATCTGGGCTACACAAATCTGGAGGTGGGGTGTGGGAAGAATGGTACAAAGACCTAGGAAAGTGCAGGGGAGAGGACAATCAAAACCTTGTGTGTACTCTCAGTGGCCTGTGACATGGACCACACACCAGAGGAATCACTGGGGCCTGGGTATTCTCCCTTGCCTGGCTGGGTCTGAAGGGGCTCGTGCCTGCTTCTTTCTGTCCTGAAAAGCTTTGCCCCTGGCTGGGCACAGTAGCTCATGCCTGTAATCCTAGCACTCTGGGAGGCCAAGGTGGTGGGATCACTTGAGGTCAGGAGTTTGAGACTAGCCTGAGCTAGAGTGAGACCCCGTCTCTTAAAAAAATAGAAAAATTAGCCAGGCATGGTGGCATGCATCTGTAGTCCCAGCTACTTGGGTGGCTGAGGCAGGAGGATTGCTTAAGCCCAGGAGTTTGAGGTTGCAGTGAGCTGCGACGACATCCCTGCACTCTAGCTGGGGCAACAGAGCAAGATTCTGTCTCAAAAAAAAAAAAAAAAAAAAAAGCTTTGTCCCTGCTGCTGTTCCCCTGGTGTGATCTCCACTCCTCTGCTAGATGACCCAATAGGAATGACTGATTTTAGGGCTTCGCCTCTACAGCTGGCACTCAGCCATCACGCTCAGGTGAGAAATTCCCTCTACCAATGTGTACGTTCGTTATTACTCCTGAAGGGTAGGTAAGCAGGTCATCTGTCTCAAAGAACTTGGGACACATTCCCCCATGGCTGAATCAGGCTATTTGAGTGGCATCATCCTGTGTGATCCTCAAAAACATCCCCACACTCAGTCCGCCATATCACCAACTAAGGCTGAGGTCTCCCAACTTCCTCTTGCCCTGCAACAGAAGCCCTGTTCCCCAACTCTACCCCTGCCACCTGGGCCGCCTTCACCCAGACAGGCAGGACTTCTGAAGGACATGCTCACTGGCAGCCTGGCCTTCCAAGGCCACTGTTAATATCCCAGAGTTCCCAAGGGTGACCTCCCATCCAGAGTCATTTCATCTGTCATGCATTCCTTTCAGCCTGAGAGCACACCTTGCTTTCAGTAATCAAAGAGGTCCCCAAGAGGCTCTGGCTGGCTTTACTCTTCCTCCTCCTGCTTTGATGTGGTCAGATAACCTCTGAGTATTGACTGGGATCCAGAGCCTTTGTAAAACCTTCATCGTGACCTTCAGGGGCTCCCATTTTGTCCCCTAGATGGCATATTAGTTTCCTAGGGCTGCCGTAACAAAGTACCAGAGAGTGGGTGGTTTAAACAGCAGAAATTTATTCTCTCGCAGTTGTGGAGACTAGCAGTCAAAATCAAGGTGTCTGCTGAGCCCTATTTCCTCTGAGACGTTAGGAGAGGATCCTTCCTTGCTATTCCAGCTTCTGGCAGTCCCAGGCATTCCTTGGCTTGCAGCAGCATCACTCCAAATGCCGTCTTCTTCCTGTGTGTCTTTGCATCCTCTTCTCTCTGCGCATGTCTGTGTCCAAATTTTCCTTCTCTTATAAGGATACCACTCTCATTAGATTAGGTGCCCACCATACTCCAGCATGATCTGACATATTATTCTCAACAATCAGTTACATCTGCAATGATCCTATTTCCAGATAACGTCCCATGCTGAAGTATTGGGGGTTAGAACTTCAACATATCTTTTTTAGGGGATGTAATCAACCCATAACAGATGGTGTTCACATTTAGGAAAGATACCTTTTCCTAGTGAAAGCCTCTTTCAGTTTGAATTTTACCATACTTTGCTTTGAGATGATTGGTTTACCTCTATCCTGGGTTTTTAAGCTATTCAATAAAAAGTAACACAGCAAAATAGAAAACAGCATGCAAAAGAAAAGCTGTCTTATATATGACAGACATAGATCACATATACAATTTATGAAATCTGCCTCAATGCATCACCTAAACTCTAATTTTCTTTCCATTGTCTTGGTACTTGTAGTTATTCTTTTACTATTATTTTAATGGTTACTCTAGAAATTACAACATGAGCCTTAATTTATCAAAGTCCAGTAGAAATTTTTACTTTTACTTCTTCCCAGACAAGGCCTGGATCTTGAAACACTTCACTCCATTTACTCACTTTCCAATTTGAATGCTTCCGCTTTTGAGTATTTTAATTTGATTTATGTTTTCTAAATCCTGTAAGACATCATTTTTACTATCATGTAGGCTTTTAGGTTTACCCTTTTGTTTGTCCTTGACTCGTCCCTGTGTCACCAAGCTTCCACCTTGGATGACTTTTCTTGTACCATACACTTCAGTATTTCCTTTTGTTCAGAGCAACCAAGAACATTTTTTCTCAGCTGTGTTTTTTGCTTTTTAACTGAAAATGTCTTTAAGTTCTCTTTGTCTACTAGAGTGACTCTTCGGGAGGGCTTACTGGGGGTTCCCCCATGTGGGTGGTGCCTGAAGTTTTGTCTGCTTGTCCATGTGAGGTCCTGTCTGCTTCTTGGCTGCCTCTTGTGAAATTAGCAAATGCCCCTGGGGGAAAAGTCTTCCCAAATGACCCCAGGTTCCTTTCTCTGGGGTTTTTCCTTCTCCAAGATCTTGGCCCTGAAAGTTATGTTTACTTCCCAGTGCTCTTAGGCAGATTTCTTTTACATCTTGTCCAGCTTTTCCATTCACTCCCAGTGGGAGGACTGGCCTGAATTACGTAGTCTGATAATACAAGAAACTGAATATCCATTTCCCATCTGTCTTTTTAGGGCAGTTCATGGAAGTGGCCACACAATACATTTGCTTATATCCTATTGGTCCGAATTTAGTCATGTGACCACATCTAGCTGGAAATATAGTCTATTCTGAAGGACAATAATCTCAGTTAAAAATAGTGGATACTATGGATATTTGGGAGAACAGATGCTAAGGGCTACAGTATTAATCTCTTAGTTATTGGGTATGATGTGATCTGTAGCAAGTACTTTAAATTCTCTGAGTTTCAAATTGTCCATAAAATGGAGGTGATAACATAATTTGTGAGTCCCCAACGAGATACTAATAACCAGTATTTGTTGAACTTGACTTATTCTCTGCCAGACACTGAACTGAATTGTTTGTTTATGTTCTGTTGCTCCTCTCAACAACCTTATGAGGAGCAAGGACATATTTTATGAACAGAAAACTGAGGCACAGAGAGGTTAACTAATTGCACAATATTATGCAGATATTTGGTTGCAGAGTGGAGATTTGAACCTGTATCCTTCACCACTACATGATCCTGCCTTGTCAGTCACAGAGCCCTGACTATTGGAATCATTGAGGGAAGATGACAGGACCAGGATGGGAAAACTGTTGGGTGGCTGAGGGCAGCACAAGTTTAGCTAGAAATGTGATCTCCTAAGGAAGGGGCTGGGGACAGAACTGGCCTAGTTTAGGGCCTATGGAGTTTTAAGTGACATGAGCCACCAGGGAGTTGGAGAAGAAGACCACAGAGATAAAAGGGACCTTACAGGGCATGTAGTCCCATAGCTTCATTTAAAAAAAATCATTTTTGTGGTAAGTTTGTACATTTTAATTGAAATACAATATACATACAGAAAATTTACTCAAATTATTAAGTGTATGCTCCGTTAATTTTTAAAGTGAATATATCCATGTAACCAGTACCCAGATCAAGAAACAGAACATTACCAGCTGCAGTGGCCTCCCTCATCCCCCTAACCCCTCACCCCATTCTAGTCACTACCCCTCCCAAGGCTAATCACTGTCCTGACTCCTAACATCATAGAGTGGTTTTGCCCATTTTTTGAATGTTATATGAATAGAATGATATGGTTTGTGCTCTTTCATGTCTGTTTTTTTTCCCCACTGAACGTTATATTGTGAGATACAGTCCTATTGTAGTTGCAAATTGTTCGTCCTCACTGCTGTGACTATCAATTTATTTATCAATTGTCATTGGGCATTTGCAACTGTTAATAGGCATTTGAATGGTGCTGCTATGAACTTTCTACAGCATGTATCTGCATGCACACCTGTACTCATTTTTGTTGGGTCAACCTAGAATTGAAATTATTGATCATAAGGTATGACTGATGTTCAGGTTTAGTAGGTACTTCCTTGGCTTCATTTTCTAGATGATGGGGAAAAAATTGCAGAAAAGGAAGAGATTTATCGAAGATCACCTGGCTGCTGAGCAGGATTGGAACCTGGGTACATTCAATCCAATGCAGTTTGCGTTAGATTTCAAGGAGATTCAGCAGAGTCTCATATATCACACATGTACTTTATGAGCTGCCCTTACAATCTAACCCTGGGATAAGATGAAACCAATGACCAAGCACAAGAGGGGCAGCCATGCAGTGAGACTATAATTGTAAATACCAATTTAGATTGACGGGAGCTGGTGCAAGTTCTTGTCCTCATCTTATTGAAGAACAGCATGTGGCATATGTCTCTGATTAAACAAGATTTAGATTCATTCTACTTCAGTGCCAGGCCTTGTGGATGGTGCTTTTCCATATATTACCTTATTTAATCACCTAAATAAAACCCAGATCAATTCATGTCCTTAAGGATTCTAAAAGCATTATATCAAAAGAGTGTATATAAACTCCATAAGTAAGCAGGAGCAATTTAGAACAGTGCTTTTTTAAAAAAAATTTCAAAATATTAAGGGAGTACAAATGTTTTTGTTACATGGATACCTTTTATAATGCTTAAGTTGGGGATAACAGTGCTTCTTAAGTGATCTGTGGTAAAGGACAAATCCATCACAGACCAATATTTTTGTAACATACAATAAAAAAGAATTACTAGAAAAATAGAATGAAAAGATATTCAAAATATAAGCTTCTAATTTTTATTAAACAGACATAAAATTGCATTGTTAAATTGCTAACAACTTTCTAAAAACTATCAATTTCTCCATATATATAATTGACTAATAACAATATATGGATCAATAGTTGCAGACTACACTTTAAGTAGCACTGTTTTATAATCCACCACCCATTTCCCCACTGGCCTTTCAAGAGAGTCTGATAATTATCTTACAGGCAGAAAGCTTTGAACAACAAGATATCTGAATAATACTGAGACCCTAGAAACCATTCGTGCCAATACAGGTTACTAGCTACATTAACAGGACTTTATCATTCCCCTGTCTTTATTTTTAAAAACCCTTGCCCAAGAAGACAAAAGTTGCAGATAACTTTCATGTTCTTTTCAAGAGCTTCTCCCCAAATCTCATAGAAAGGAACATAAAACTCTTACATTTTTTTTTAAAAAGATAGCATTAAAAAGACTATGTACTCTCATTTACTATTTACTCTGAAAGCTGGGCCTTGGGTCCATCAGTCCTAAACTATTATAACATGATCCTTAGCCAAAGCTAATCAACACCACCCCATTGAAGGCCTGCATTAATCCAGATTCCAAAACCTTATAAATATCCCCACTTTGCCGTCCCCTCAGTCTAAGATGCTACTAAGACTCTGCAAAGGCAGGAGTCTCCTTATCATGGTGTACAATAAGTTCAGTTTTGCCTTCTCCACAGCTTATTTTGCTGGCATTTTCTAGGAGCCAGCATTCAACAATCAAGATTTTGCTCTTCCTTTCAGTCTTGCCCAGTGGCTTTCTAAGTTTAGTGAGCATAAAACTTATCAAAGAGGGTTGTATATCCGAATGCATGCACTGGCAAGTTAAGGAATCTCCATGGATAATTTTGATCATATTTATGACCTGCATACAGGTATTAGCAATTTGTGAAAGAATAGAGAACCATAGAATGTTAGAGCTGGAAGCACCCCTAAATGCTCGAACATCAGCCACATCAAAATCATCTGATGCAATCTGTCCCTATCCCTTGGGTTCACCTCAGATCTACTGAATCAGAATTTCTGGAGATGGGGCATGTGAATGTTTGTAACAAACTCCTAGGGGATTATGATGCACAATCATGTTTGAGAACCTCTACCTGTTCTAACCACTTCATTTTGTAGGTGAGGAAATGGAGACTCAGAAATGGAATCCAAGATCACACAGCTATTGAGTGGCAGGTCTCTTAATCCCCTGACAAGAGCCTCCAGGGCTGGAGATCAGATTTTGGAGATGTCCTTATATATCTGACATCCTGAACAAAAATGGTTAATGATGTGTGATAAGAAAACATAATTTTATTTTGGTTTCTCACCATTTCTTTAAGATTTTACAGTGGGGGGGGGGTGTAGTAATTTTCTCAGATTAGGCAACATCAGGACTTCTCTGCTTTCTGTTAGGTAAGAGGCACCATCTAAAGTATAATTTTCAAAAAAGAGTAAAATTAGCACTTTCAAGCCAAGATGAGATGAACCTATACTGTGTTGAGAATCTACTATCTTGTTTGTTAAATTTTAGTTCTACTCAGAAATTGTTGCCTGTTTGCTGATTAGTCCCAGCAAAGGTGAGGTGAATGAGTTAATAAAAGGCTTTAGTAACGTCTCCCTGGAAGGATGCACAGCTGGCCGTGGGGGAACTGCAAGCCGGGGGCTGGGAAAAGATGCAAGGTCCAGACAGCTACTCCCACGGTTTCTCATTACTCAGGGCACATGGCTTCTGGAGCACACTTCTTTGCTCCATTCTTTTGTTTCTCTACACATCAGCATGCACGGAGCTAAAAAGGGACGCCCCCGTCTTGGCTCTGCACAACCATCAGCCAAGTGCTCAACTTCTGACAACAGTCTCTCCCGCTTAGCTCAGAGTCTTGGTTGAGGCTCTTGGGATTGGCTGCTCTGCAGTCAGCTGTAGCTAGAGGGAAGGGGCCTGAAGGAGGCAAGACAGCTGCCAAGGCGCTGTGTGAGTGTGTGTGTGAGTGAGAGACAGACACAAGAGCCCACTGAGAACTTGAGGTGGGAAAGCGCGATAAAATGTGCATTTTAATTATTTCCAGTATGCATCCTTGAAATACTGTGTTTTGTGTGACCCCTGTTATCCCAAATGAGCCTGGCAGTCACTCTGGCTTTTATTTAGGCAGGATAAATTTGGGGGAGGGGCGTCTCACAGGAGACCTTGGTTGTGCTTTCCCCATTCACGTTTCCACAACATTTGGGGTCTTCCTTTGCATAAGCCATTGAGCTGCGAGAAACACGGTTATCCTCCAAGAAGCAGCAGCCCCGGCCTTGCCCTGATGCACCTCAAACTTCCCAGTCTGGGATGGGGGTGGAGAAGTGGAGGCTGACAGTCACGGATAAGCGCAAGAGTGGTTGGTTGTGCCCAGTTCGGTGGCGCCTGAACACACTGCAGTTCACTCCAATCATTTCTTCCAGGAACTGGCTCACTCTCACCGGCACAAGACACGGGCCTAGTAACTGCACAGGCAGCAATGCAGGGGACGAGCGAGCTCCTCCCCAGGCAGCCGGCTGGAAGGCACTGGGAGACAGAATAGCAGGGTTGGCTCTGTTCAGATCCTCGTTTGTGCCAGGCTGTATGCTGGGTGCAGAGCCTGGGGAAATGAAGCTTTCAGGACAGAGCGCACCCAGCCTGAAGGGTTACACACACGCACGCACTCGCATGTCCCGCAAGGGGCCGATTTGGGGCATCCTCCTTGCTCAGGGCAGCCCAGGGGCGCAGGCCGGGGCGCGGCCCCGAGAGCGCAGAGCCTTCCAGGGCGGAGGGCGGCGCGAGGGAGGGAGCGAGGGAAGGGAAAGGCGAGCGTGAGCTGCCTCAAATGCTTGGAATAATTCCGCTTCCGTTTGGAAAGCCGCAGCCTCAGTCCCGCCGCCGCCCGCCGCGTCCGCCCAGCGCCTGCTCCGCGTCCCGACCGGCCCGCGGCTGCCCGCGCCGCTGCCATGGCCACCTCCCCGCAGAAGTCGCCCTCAGCCCCTAAGTCCCCCACTCCCAAGTCTCCCCCTTCCCGCAAGAAAGATGACTCCTTCTTGGGGAAACTTGGCGGGACTCTGGCCCGGAGGAAGAAAGCCAAGGAGGGTGAGTACGGCCGGGCCCAAAGAGCCCTGGGGGGTCGGGGGCCCGGGAGGCTGGAGGGGCCGGGTCGCCAGGTCGCCGGGGCCGGGCGGAAGCGCGCCGCGGGTGTCCGGCGCGGTGGGACCTGCGGCGATGCGTGCTCGCGCCTCCCGGGCACGTCGGGCCGGAGCGCCGCCCGCCCCGCACTGCGGCCCTGCGCCCGCGGGCCATCGAGGCGGCGCCGCCCGGGCGCCGGCTTCCTGGGCCTGGGACCAGGCCGACGTCCCGGCTGGGCCGTGGGCGGGCGCCGCGTGGCATCCGGAGGCGGCCGGACCGGAGCCCAGGCCCAGCCCCAGCCCGCAGGCGGCGTCCTCCAGTGGGCCCGTGCCCCCGCCCTCTCCGCTCCCGGAGGCTGGCATTTCCCAAGTTTCTGCGGAAACTTTTCTGGGCGCCGTCACTCTCGCGCTTTGCCTTCATTGGTCTTTGAAATCAGGTCGTGTCTTAGACCTGCTGAAGGCCTCTAGCTGCAGCTTTGGCCTCTGGGTCTTTTGTCCAACCCCAAGGCCCAGTAGGGCTCTGTTCATGGAATAGATCAACATCAAATGTTTGTTGAATGAATGAGTGAAAAAACTGGCTATTCTAGCGTTCCTGCAGTATAATAAATGATAAGCTCCCACCCATGGAGAAAGCCTGGGGTAGACACACAAGCTTAGCGTCGTGACCCTGCTGTGGACTTAGGTGTTCAGGGCTTTTGCAAAAACCGTTTTCGTTTTCCCACCAGGGTAATTGAGGCGACCTTATTTTTTTTTTCGAGGATGGTTTGCATGTAAAATATTTTGTCCCTTGGGCAGATTTTGCATCCTGGTTTTAGGTTTGAAAAATGAGGTGGCAGCTTTCAAGACGCACTGTTAGTGATCCGTGTGTAGATAGAAGTTGCTGGGTTAAAAATTTTTTTTAATGGACTGCTCAGTTCATTGGAAATAATCTGTTGAAAGCTGTGATGCTGAGATGTAAAAGAAGTTTCGTGTTCTTGAGTTATGTTAAAACATAAAAAAACAACTTCAGTGTTGGGAATTATCAAACTTGACACAAAGAACCAGACTTCTCTACAAGTCTGAAAGGAGGAGCAGCAAAGCATAACCCCAAACCCTCCCCCCAGTTTGGTTATTTTGGTAACCTGTTGAATGGTGTACAGTTGATAGCAAATCATGAAATCCTGGTTTCTTAGAAAGCCCTTTTCTAGACTATCTTTCTAACTTTTTTCTACAGTGTTCCTGACAGAGGCTCATCCAGTTTAAACTGGGCAACTGAGAATTACTGAAGCTTGTGACCTCCCAGGAGTATTCACCTTACTGTTACCATCTCCGTAGAAAAGTTAACTTTATAGTCAGCCAAAAGTTAGTCTCTCTGTACCTACTACTATTTGTGGAGCCAGGAAATGAGTGTGATGGTAGCCTTTCACCTTTTTCAAATGGACTAGCTTGCATTCTGGAATCTTCCCTCCACGAGGCTGAATATCTTCCGTTCCTACAGCTGGTCCTCATAGACATGATTTCAAGGCCCTCTGGCATCCTGTCTCTTCCGTTTCACTCAGGGTCCCTGCAGGAAACAGAAAGCCAACTTAGTTGGGATTTTGACAATAATTTAGGGAAGAGACTATTTCCAGAGCTGTGGGCAGGGTGAAGGGAACCAAGAAGGGATACTGGGGCACCCAGGGGGAAGCAGGGGGAAGGGATAAGGGAAGCAAACTGGAACCCATTCAAAGCTGGAGCCATGGACGAGGGTTGCCCACCAGGAACTGTAGTCATAGAGGGAGGCTGCCACTGTCGGAAATCGCAGATGGAGCAGGGAGAGGGTGGCACAAGAAACCCACATTCTGCGTGTTCTCCCTCTTCTTGCCATTGCATCTCCTGCTGGTGCTTCCCATTGGCTGAACCCAGCGGGAAGCCACTGGAGTAACTGGATCTCAGTGATGCATTATATAGGTGCCAGTTCCCTAGGGCACAGAGCAATACAGAGAGTAGACCACAGCAGGGAGTTGGGGGAAATGGAGAATACCTAGCAGACCCCCTCCAAGGGAGCTGCCCAGAAGTCAATGTAGTGCAGTCATAGTGCAAGGTAGCCAGCCCAGATTAGAACAGGACTGTCACCTTCCTTAGTCTAGCACAGACACCATGTCCTTTTAATGCAGCTAAGGTTGCTTTTCTCTATTCTGCCAGGTTTATCACGCTATTAACTCTCATTGAACTTGTTATCAGCTTGAAGACATTTTTATATTTGTTGCTCCTAAACTATATCCTTCCCATTCTTGGGTTTACTCAGTTGGGTTTTTCAAACCAGGTGCATGATCTTATTTTTATCCCTGTTCTACTTAACTGTAAAGTCCAGATTCTGTCATTCAATCTATTAGCTAATCCAGAGGCTGTAAATGGTTTGGAAGAGCAGACAGCTTCTTCCAGAGGGGCTGGCCACCACCCAGCTCCAACGGCTTACTGCTGGAGGGTGGTGGTTCTGTGAGCCCAGTCGAAGAAGGTGGTGAGGGTCTGAAAGGACTGTTCTTAGTGCGTGCTGGGTGGGTGATCAGTGCTGTCACTGTCTAGGGCACACTAACCATCACTTCAGTAGCAATAAGGCTGGGTCTTGCTCTGCATCCTGCATAAGCTCACAGCTTTGTGCTTTGTAGACTGCCTTCTTCTGCTTTCCCCCTGGTGTTCTAAAACCTCTCATTCTTCATTCCTCAGGATCATTGACATTGGTCTGTCCACAAATTACATCAGTTTCTGCATAGAATTCTCCTGGGCCCAAGGATCCCCATTCATTCCATACTTGCTCTGCCCCACTGTGGGACACAACAACTGGAAAGACATAATACATGTTGGTTAGAATACAGTTGACTGTTGAACAATGTGGGGGTTAGGGGCACTGATCCCCCACACAGTCAGAAATCCACCTGTAATTTTTGACTCCGCAAAACTTAACTTCTCATAGCCTACTGTTGACTGGAAGCCTTACTGATAACATAAACAGTCCATGAACACATTTTGTATATGTATTATATACTGTATTCTTACAATAAAGCTAGAGAAAAAAATGTTAAGAAAATCATAAGGAAGAGAAAATACTTTTATAGTACTATACTGTGTTTATGTTGTCTGTTTACAAGATGAATCTCTGTCTAAAATGGCCATAGACCTCAATCTATGGTACTTATTAAGCAACTCAACTTTTTCTTGTAACATCATGACTTTTATCTGCTTCCTGGGAGCACTTTCAGCATCGCTAGTGGCAATTTGTATGGGTCCCATGGTGTTATTCAAGATTTATGGTATTGTACTAAAAACAATGAAAAATACATGAGAATAGAAAGAGATCACTTTTAACTGTGACATGCAATTTACTGGAGAGATGAATTAGCATCACATGGCATTTTAAGTGAATACTTACAACACTTGATCTCACTGAAATAGCAACAGGAGGTGGCTACAAAATTATTACAGTAGTACAGAAAGAACAACAGTTAATTTTATGCAGCTATAACTTAATACTGCATCTTTATGTTTGCTTACATGTATAGTCTGTGTGTGTAAGTTTTGATAGATTTTAACTTTTTATAATAGATTTCTGTATATTTCATAGTAGCAAGTAATGAAATAGACTAGTATCTACATATATTTTATGCATTCATGACATACCTAACTTTTTGTTAATTTTTTCAATATTTCTAGGCTACATGGTTTGTCTGCAAAGTTTTTCAAATTTTTGCAGATCCCCCCAAAATTTTCCAATATATTTATTGAAAAAAACTGACATATACACTTCAAACCCGTGTTGTTCGAGGGTCAACTGTTAATAATTTCATATAAAAAGTTTTTCTAAGGATACCTACTACATACATCATAGAATGACTGTAAGTCTCATAAGAATACATTCAACTAGTCATCACTCCTGTGTTTTCATAAGAAAAGATAGTGTTAGAGACCAAGAAAGAGTAGGGGTTAAAAGCATGATCTTTAGTATCAGATACATTGATTGTTTGATTTCTGGTCCAGCCACTTATTTATTACTATGACTTAGAACAAGTTCCTTAACCTTTCTAAAGCCTCTGTCTTCATCTGTAAAACAGGAATGAAAATTCCTTCTTTACATGGAAGTCATGAGGCTTAAGTGAGACAGAGAATGTAATATACATTGCATGGCATAAATAATGGTAGCTGTTAAAATTTACAACACAATTGTAGTCCTTGAAATTTGGAATAGTCTTTTTATTATGGACTGCAGAAGCTTCCATAGGTTTTGTAAATAGCCTCATAGCCCATGACTATATGAAACCCATGTGACACTATTTTGTCCCTTTAGGAGTTAAGGGATCTATCTTTGCAAATAGATGTTCCTGTTTCCCAAGATGTCATATTTCAGCATTTTATAATATCTGGGCCCATTCTCATGAGTTGTAGCTATAAGTGGCTTTTGTTTTTCTCTGTGGTCTTCGTTTTGGTTTTCAGTCCCCGTTTATGTTCTACATGGGCCTCCTGTGTCCATTCTTAAACTAGCCTTTCAGAGTGTACTTGCCAGGGGCCACTTGTCATCTTTCTTCATCCAGATCCATCCTCAACACTTGCTCTTCCCAGGAACACCATCTTGAATCTTATCTGCCTGCTGAAGGTGCCCTAAATTAAGTCAGTAGCCCTGGGCATTCCTATCATTTACTCATATATTTAAGTTCTTATCCCCTAGAGTTTTACATTTTGTCCAGTGCCTGAAGTATCCAATGAAGGCTCTAATTTCGTAATTCTTGTAATAATACTAATCCTTATCTCTTACTTCTCCTTGGCTGTCCAGTGTTGCTGGGGAAAATCCCCAAACCCTGCAGCAGATTTTTGGTTCCTAGAGTGAGCAGAACCCTTAGCACTGTGGAGCAATCCTTTCCTTCTCTCCTAATCGGTTTGCATTTTGTTTTCCAAAGTGCCTCATCCAAACCCTTACCGCTCAAACCCTTCCCCAGACGTTGAGATCGAAAATCGAAAATCGAGAGCAAGTGTGAGCTCCTTCAAGTTCCCCTCCCTCCACCCAGTCCCACCCACATCTAAACTCTCCTTTTGTGCTCCCATCCTGTCCTAGTCCCCTCCAAGGAGGTCCCTTCTCCCCTTGCTCATGAGACCAGTCCTTTCAGCTTCCTCCCAGACCCAGCACAACCAGAGATCCAGGGAGCCTATTTCTCATCTCCCCAGTCTCTATCTTGCTGCTCTATCCCCAACATTCTGTAAATAGGCTTAAGTCCTTCTCATCTGAAGAAAATCTGATGCTGGTTTCCTCCTAAGCTACTCACCACAGGTCTTGAAAGAGTTATCTGTACTTGCTCTTCTTTCCTTACCTCCTAGTAACCTTCTGATCCACGATTCCCGTGCTTTCCCCAATTATTTATTGAGTGCCTACCATGTGCCAGGCACTGTGCTAGATACTGGAAAGGAAAAAAAAAAAAAACAGACAAAAATCCCTGTACTTATGGAGCTTACATTCTAGTAGGGGAGACAGATAAGATACATTGGTAAAATGTGTGTATTTTGTTAGAGTAATGATAAGCGCTATACAGCAAAATAAAGCAGGAAAAGAAAACAGAGTGCTGTGTAAGGGCTGATTTTAAACAGGATGGCTTGAGAAGGGTGTATTTGAGTCAAGAGCTGAGGGAGGTGAGGAGAGAGCCATATATATCTCTGCAAGAACATTGCAAGCAGAGGGAATCACAGACCCTGCCGCATGAGTGGACCTGGTGCATTATTGAGGACCAGCAGGGAGGGGGCTATGACTGCAGTAGAGGGAGCACAATTGTGCAAGGCAAGGAGGTCCTGGGGTAAATAGAGGCAGGGCAGGGCAGGCCCTGGAGGCCCTTGTATTAATAAGACTTGAGCCTGTACTTAGAGTGAGATGGGAAGGTTGGGAGGGTTGTGTGCAGAATAGCATGATCTCACCTCTGTTTTAACTGGGTTGCTCTGATGGTGTTAGGTGACTGCAGGGGACAGGGTAGAAGCAGGGAGATGAGCCAAGGGTCTGCCAGAATGGCCCAGCTGAGAGATGGAGCAGAGTGGCAGCAAGAGAGTGAGCGAGCATCACATTCTGGATGTATTTTGAAGAGACAGCAGATGGCAGTTACTGAAAGATTGGATGGCAGATGAGAGAGTAGAAATAAGATGACTCCAGGGGTTTTGGTCTGACCAACTGGAAAGATGGAATTGATTTTACCTGAGTTGGAGAATCCCGCAGGAGAAGCTGGTCTGGGGAGGAAGAGCTCAGTTTTGGATCTGTTTAGCTAGTGGTGCCTACTGGACTTCCAGGTGGAGACGTTGAGTTTACAGTTAGTTCAGCAAGTCTAATTCAGGGGAGGGGTCTGGGCTGGAGAAACAATGGTGTGTAGGCGTGTTTATTTAAAGCTGTGAGACTGAATGGGGTCATTGAGGAAGAGAGCATGGATAGAAAACAGAAAAGTTCCAAGGACTGAGCTCGATGGCTTTCCAACATTTAGAAGGTAGGAGGTGGGGAGGAACCAGTGAGAGAGACTCAGAAGGAGGATGGGAGCCAATGGTATAGGAGGAAAACCAGGAGATTGTGGTGTCCTGGCAGCCAACTGGAGAACCTACCCTGTTCCCACTATTTAAGTGACTTTCCTGGCTGAGGTCCCCAAAATTCACGTTCTCCTTTTCAATCCGATTCTACTGGGCTCTTGGAGGCATTTGGCATTGTTCAGCTTTCTCTTTGCCTTAGAATTAATCTTCCCTCTTGACCTTTTCCACACTGAATGTGTCCCCTGTGTCTCTGACTACTCTTTTTCAGCCCCCTTCTTGGGTTTTCCTAATTGTTTACAGTAGTGTTTCCTGGGGTCTGACTTTACCTGCTTTGTCCCCCGTTTGATTTCCCCTGGGTTATCTCACCTGCTCCTGTAGCTTCAACCACCATCTGCCCACTGATGATTCCCAAATCCATTGTTCAAATCCTGATCTTTTACCCGTAGTCCAAACACATCTTCCTGCTGTCTCTTGGATGTGTCTCAAGATCCTCAGACTCAACATGCCCTAACATGGAATTATTTTTTGACCCACGTGCCCAAATCTGCTTCTGCTCTTCTGCCATCCCTCCAGCTGCCTAAGCTTGCAGCGTTGCATCACCCTGTGTTTCAGGGGTCAGCAACTTTTTCTTAAAGGGCCAAATGGTAAACAGTTTGGGCTTGGTGAGCCTTATGGCCCGGGTTGTCACTCTTCATCTCTACCTTTGTTGCCATAGACAATAGGTAAATGAACACGTGCAGCTGTGTTCCCATAAAATTTTCGTAATGAGCCTGGGCAACATAGCAAGATGTGGTCCCTACAAAAAGTAAGAAAAGTTAGCCAGGCATGGTTGTGTGTGCCACTAGTACCAGCTACTCAGGAGACTGAGGCAGGAAGATCGCCTGAGCCCAGGAGTTTGGGATTGTAGCAAGCTGTGATCACGTTGCTACACTCCAGCTTAGACAACAGAATGAGACCCTGTCTCAAAAAAAAATATTTTTTTTTAGTTATGGGCGCTGAAATTTGAATTTCACATAATTTTCATGTGTTATGAAATATGCTGCTGCTTTTGTTCTTTCTCAGCCATTTAAAAACGTAAAAGCCATTCTTGGCGCCCAGGCTGTACATACAGAGGGCAGGCTGGCCCCTGCTCGCTCGTGTTCCCCACATCTGACCGCTTCTCACAAAGCCCTGCTGATTCTGCCTTCTACATAGGATGGACTTAATTCAGGCTTCATAAATGCCCTGGATTGTTTTTGTTTATTTTTAAAATTTTACCCCCTGTATTTTCCACCTGAAATGTGTTAGCCACCCAACTAGTCTTCCTGTCTCTAGTCCATTTTTGTTCAATTCATCCTTCATCCTTTTGCCAATATGTTGTTTTTTCTAAAACAGAGGTCACTTTTCCCCAGAACAAACTTCTTAGCATGGCATTCAAGCCCTTTATGACTACTCCTTCCTTTACCTTTTTGGTTCTGTCTCCTCTATTTCCCTTTAAAGAAATCTCCATTTTAACTACAGCCAAGTTTTCATTGGGGAATGTCTTCCTTCTCCAATCACATCATGTTCTTTCACGTTTCTACCTGTACATGCTATTCCATATTTCTGGAAAGACTGTTTCCCTTTTCTATACAGCAAACTCCTGCTCATTCATTAAGTCCCATCTCAGATATCCCCTCCTGCACGGAGCCTTATTCCACAGTGCTCCCAGGACGAGTGAGACGCTTCCTTCTCTGTGGGCCCACAGCGCCTTGTCCCCACTCTGTGGCACCACTGGCCACACTGCATTGCAGCCGCTTGTGGGTGTGCCCATTACACCCTATGGTGCGACCCCTCTTGTCTACCGTCATGTTTAACACATGATGAGACTGGAATTTCTATGGGATGAATTTCCCCATATTTACCTTGGTGAAAGTAGCCCACCACTAATTGGTTATGTAATCATGGACAAGTCTCTTCCCCTTTCTGGTATTATTCTCCCGTTTCTAACATTAGAGGATTAAGCAAAATAACCTCTTAGGCCTTTACAGCACTGTTTTTCTACGATTTCTGAGCTCTCATTTCACCAGGCTTCTCTCAAATTCAGTTTTATTGTCTGTGTAGGGTGGTCTGGGAATTACATCATTACAAAGACCTCTTTCTTTCCTCCCCTAATGAAGGCACCTCTGTGTCGGGAGGAGGAGATGGATACCAGGATAAGCGGGCCCCGGCCCAAGGACACTGCCATATTAGGAATCGGTCTTCTTGTCTCGTGGAATATCTCTATTTGGGTAACAAGCACAGTTCATAATTATGTTTTAGCCATTAGTCCGGGAGCAGAGATGAAATCCTCTTGTGAACATTTGTAGGCATCTAAAATCTCCACTCACTGTCATGGAACAAAGAACAACATTTGAGGGAAGCCCTATGACAATTTCAATAATAAAATATCTTTTAAAATAAAAATAAAATACTTCAAAAAAACAGATGTAAACATCCTGTTCATTTTCAATAGGTTGTGCCGCCTGAAATCAGCAGGAAATCTAAACACAAGCTTTGTCCGAGGACCAGAGCCTGAGGACAGGAAGCCTTCCCGGCCTAGGCCCTGGGCCACAGCCCTTCCTTTCTGTGTTCTCTGCAGATGCAGTGAGGGCAGGAGTTGTGTTTGTTCTGCTCACTTTTGCATGCTCAGTGCCTAGCATGGCACCAGGTATTTAAAAAGTGTCCTGGAAAATGGTTCTTAACCAACTGCCTGACTTATCAGTGGGCATCTTATGCCCATTGAGGGAGTCCCCAGGTTACTCCAGACTCTGCTCCGACCTCCGATGACTCTTTCGGTCTCCAGACTCCATCCAGGCCTCAACTTCTGGTGCCCCCTTGTGTGCATGCATGTGTGTGTGTGAGAGAGACAGTGTGTGTGTATAGCTTATAAAAATGCCTTCTCCCTGCCTTTAAGAATCTCTTTATCTTTGTGGGAAGATATTATCCGTTAGTCCTGCAATTTGGCAAACACACCAAGGGCCCTGAGACCCGGGGGTCCTAGAATCTGTGGGTGCTGATTTCACAGGGCAGCTGTGAGTCTGCATGGAGGCCCGCTGGTGCTGGGGGTGACGGGAGGGAACATGGAGGCCAGTGTTGTTTGTCTTCATCCAGGAAAGCTTGTTTTGCAGAAACGGCTTTGCACATGTCCATGTTAGAGCGCTTAAATGAAGGAGGACTAAGGTGAAATAGCCCATTGGCAAGACTTAGGGGAGGTAAGAGAGATGTGCAGACCACGACTCTACAGGAGAGATTCAGATCAATTAATCCCGAAGTCTGTCCTCTTCCCCCTCCCCCACCTATTCCTTCTTGCCCATTTCAGCTTCATTTCCTCATAAAGTACAAAGCAAAGGCAACTGCAAGTCAGCCAGAAGCCGGGCCACTGTCATTACTCCTCAGCAAGGGTCCTGTAACTACAACTCTCTCCACTTCAACCCACCAAAAATAAAAAGAACCTACTAAGAGGAGAGAGTGGCTGGATGCTGCACCTTGGTGAGCTTTGCCTGGTCTCTGTTAATTACGGCTGCTTAATTTTCATTCAGGCCTGGGACAAATGTTTGCATGATGTGTAACTCACTACAGGACTCACCTAAAACTGGTGCTGCTAGCATTTACTAAGTGATCACTCTGTTTGGAACAGGCCAGCCTGCCAAAGCCTCAGTAAACCGACTTTGTAACCAAAGTCATTGTCTTCGCTCTGAACCAGCCTTAGGGCAGTGTTAAGCCGTGGATGGAGGGGGCGGTGAACTTTGTCAGTTTAAACAGGAATATTCTAAATTATTGTACACTCTTCTTGGAGGAGAGAAGAATGAACCAAATCACTTAGCATCTGGTTTTTTAAAATAAAAGTTTTTTCTTCTCCATTATATTAATAAAATTAACGCATGCTTATGGGATTTATGGAAAAATAGAGAATTGTGCAAAGTTGCAACTCCTGAAAGCAATCACTATTAGCATTTTGTTTATATTTTCTATTCTTCTTTATTATAACCTTTTTCTTTTTTCATAATTGTGAGTATACTATGTAATATCAATAAAAGTTTTTTATCTTTGTTTTTCACTTATTACAATGTAAATTTTTTTCATGTTATTATGAATCTTATTAAGCAAAGTTTTTATAGGTATATAATATTCCATTGAGTGATTGTCTCAGTGTTTACTTTGGTCTTTTTTTTTTCTTTTGGAAACAATTTGACCTAAAGCTTTTTAAAAAAATTTAGAATAATGTCCTTTGGCTGGAGTCCCAGAAGTAGAATTACAGGGTGAAACAGTGACAATTAGTTTGTTTAATATCAATAAATTAGAATTGATAACCAAGGGGAAATGACTGCTTTTGGGTCTAGGTGATCTCTCTGATCGGTGGTTGCAGAGAAAAATCATCATCGTTAGGCTGAAAGTTTCTATTTGCTTCTGGCTGACAGGACCAGATTACCTTGGGGTGGTCCCAGGAGACCAGATTTCCAGCCTGGCCAGTAACATGCTCAGGGTAAGGCTCTAGGACAGGCAGGTCTTTATTTCAGAACATTCCTTACGGCTGACCTTCCATCCATAGATGGCCCTGTGTGTCACCCCAGGGATCTGCTCCCTTCTGACAGAGCCCAGGGTGTGGCTGCCTTGGGAACTGTCATTCTTGATGCTCCCCTGAGAAGTACAGCCACGCCCCTGTCCCCTCACCACTCCCGTGGGAGACCCAGGGGAGGTTTGGTCTAGAAGTCCTCCTTTCTCCTGAACACTTCCTCCCTACCTCCCAACTCCTGAGCTCTTGGACTTACCCCACGACAGTAACCACAGACGAATGGGAGGTAATCATGAGACAGGCAGCTGAGCGCTACGGTAGACGTGTTTAGGTGGAACCCTTAGGAGACATGGTGATTTCAAGCTGGGTCTCGAAACCAGAGGAGGAACCTACCCGCCCTAGGCCCACAGGAGAAGGGACAGGCTTTGGGAGCCTTCTGCATTTCAGGCGGATTTTGACAGAGTTGGTTGGGCTGTTGCCTCAGGGGCTCCATTTCCTCTACCTGCACTAGAAGCCAGTAGTCAGGTGTCTCATTTCATCTCTGAAGAATGGATCTGAGCCAGTTGGAGCTTGTCATTATCACGCCCAGCACCTCAGGGAGTGTTCCTGGGGAGTCCCTGGCAGAAGCAGACGCTCTCCCTGGGAGTGATGCATCCAGGGCATTTATTTCAGCGTTGAATCATACTCCATTCCCTTCACTCATTCCCTTATCTCTTTTAATATCCAGAGGCAACTCCCCTGTTCTATGCTGTGAAAAACAGCCTGACTCTGAGGAGCCGTGAGTGAGGCTCTTCATGAAAATACAGCATCTCCCGGAGATGATGATGATGATGATGATGATGTCGGACTACCAAGGGGCAAGGCTGCCGGCCTGCTCCTGCTCCCACGGTGACATAAACCCAGGTGGAACAGGCTCTGTGCTCATTTCTTTCCAGCATACATTCATTGGTAGAATAATTAATCTGCCAATTACAGCATTACATTGACTTTTCACTTCAAAACTGTTATTCCAGAAAGCAGTTTTTGTCTTGGCCAGTGTGGCTTTGGCTGCAGGGCATCCTGGGGGCCCCTGGTGGGGAGGAGGAAGGAGAGGAGAATGCAAGAGGGGTCTGCAGTTCCATTGCCACATTTAGGGGGCAGGGCACACCAGGTCTGTTGAGGCAGACATCGAGATGGCAGGGTGCAGAGATTCTGAGCAGGGCATGCTTGGATCTCTTGAGTGCCTGAGTTAGGGAGACTCATCAGAGTCCAGGTTGGGGGACAGAAGCTAGCAGAATTTAGTAGGCAGGTTAGAACTCTTCAGTCTCAGTATGGAACTCCTGGCTATACAGAGTGGAGTTGGGTGGGGAGGCTGCCCGAAGTTCACACAGGGACCTGGTCCTTGCCTCACCCACCTGCTCCCCTACACTCAAGGCTTGAAATAAACTTTTCTTTCCATTGGGAGGGTTTTCCTGTCACAATAAGGCTGAGCTCTCCCTGGCTCCCAGCCCTGGTGAGGTGTACCTGTAGTAATGACAGCTGGGAGAAGCCGGGCAGCAGGAACCGACAGTTTTGACGCTGTTTGCAAAGCACAGGAGGAGGGTAACACAATTCTGTCTTAAAGCAACTCTCAGGATATAGGAAAGTCCTGAAATATCGCTTTGCAAAGAATAGCAGCTGCCTCTTGGCTGAGGGTTGCAAGGCCTCTCTTGCTGGGCTCAGTAGCTCTTCCAGCACGTGCCCGAGTTCCCAGAGAACAGAGTGATCTCTTCACCTGCATTTCCTCCATGGCCGTCATTATGGTAAATTACAGGGCTCCTGTGATGACTATAGAGAGGCAGATTGATCTGTTCCTTCTGATTGTCGCTATGCTGAACGTGGCTGAGGTGATGGGCACCCAGATTTCACACCTTGTAATGGCCCTGCCAGGGTGGATGTTAGCACAATTGGGACCTGACACTTCAATAAATCTGAGACATTCTGCTGCAGAGATCAAAGTTCAGAATTGCTTAAATTGGTGTTGGAGCAGGTGGGAAACAGGAGTCCAGGGCCATGAATTGGATAGATGGCAATTGTCGTTCAGTTTATAAGGTCTGAATGTCAGCTTTTCAGATGATATGACATCAATTTAAGCAATTTGGGCTCCCAGCTTCCTAGTCCTTTCAGTATTACTGATTCTGGGAAGTGTGATTCGTGGTCTAGCTTATGCTCTTGTGTCAGGGGGGAAAAAAACCCCAACACCCCTGCTTGTATCTCTGGAGCTGGGAGGTTGTGTTTGTGCAGGGTGGATATCAGTGGGTTATCAGTTTTCACGGGAGTGTGGATGACGATTTCATCTCCTGCCTGGATGCACTGGAAACTCTTAAGCTACACTTCCAGCCATGACCTCTTGCCTTAACTTCAGACTCATTAGCATGTGTGCGTCTTGTCATTGTCACTTGCATACAATGCAAGATGGACCTGGATTTTAACACAGGACACATGGTTCCCAAAGACTTCTGATGAGGTGGGAACGTGCTCTGGTTTCTGTGGAAGCTCAAGTCCAGAGGAGAGGTGGTCTGATCCATATGGAGGAGTGGGTACTTTTTTTTTTTTTTTTAAATATGGCAGCTTTACTGAGATACAGTTCACCCAATTAAATGGTACAATTCACATTCAGTTATGCAGCCATTGCCATTATCAATTTTAAAGCATTTTCATCACCCCGGAAAGCAACCCTGTACCCATTAGCGGTCATATCCCCTCCCTTTCCCATTCCCTGTCCCCAAGTAATTAACTAATCTACTTTCTGTGTCTATGGATTTACCTATTCTGGACATTCCATATAAAGGAAATCATGCAGTATGTGGTCTTTTGTGCCTGGCCTTTTTCACTTAGCATAATATTTTCAAGGTTCATCTGTGTTGTAGCATGTATCAGTACTTCATTTTGTGGCTGAAAAAAATAATCTATTATATGGATATAGCACATTTTGTTTACCCATTGATCAGTTGATGGACACTTGGATTGTTTGTACTTTTTGGCTATTATGAATAATGTGGCTATGAATTTTCATGTACAAGTTTTGGTGTGGACATACGAGTATATTTTCATTTCTTTTGGGTATATACCTAGGAGAGGCATTTCTGGAGCATATGATGATTCTGTGTTTGACGTTTTGAAGAACTGGCGAACTGTTTTCCAAAGCATATGCACTGTTTTACATTCCCACCAGCAAGGTATGAGGGTTCCAGTTTCTTCACATCCTGCCAACACTTGTTATTGTCTGCCCTTTCGCTGAAGCCACCCTAGTGTGTGTGAAGTGGATCTCATTTTGGTTCTTATTTGTATTTCCCTGATAGCTAATATTGAGCGTTTTTCATGTGTTTTTCGGACACTTGTATATCTTCTTGGGTGCTGGTTTTTAAAATTCTGCAGAGTTCAGTGTATGTCCCCTCAGTTCTGTGCATTATGAGAGGTCTGGCTGTTAACCCAGAAAGATGCAGGCTGTGGAAATCTCTTTCTCCCATTTTTTAACATTGACTGGGACACCAGAGACATGCCGCATCTTGTATTATGTGTGTTTCATCTTGCAGAGTGACTGTGATCCTGAAATACTTCCTGTTAAGTAAATTTTCATAATCCTATTTATATCATTGACTTTTATTATTAAATTGGAAATTGTTTGGCTGGAAACAATTTTAACCCCAAGTTGTAAAAATCAACAACAAAAACCCCAGGAAGGTAGCAAAGATTTTAAATTTGTGCATTTAAGTGAACTGTGGACATTCTTGATACATCATTATTTTCCAAATAACACCACCAACAACAATAACAATAACAATAAGGGCATCAGGGGCAGGCACTTATGTAGTGCACTGTGAGCCAGGCACTGCGTTAGGTGCTTTACATGTATTAACTTATTTGATCTTCCTAACAACACCACGAAATAGGTATTATTAGCATCGTTGCCACTTTATAGATGAGAAAACTGAGGTACAGAGAGGCCAGGTAACTTGCCCAAGGTCAAGGCTAGTGTACTAGTTAGGGTAACCTTAGCTACTATAACAGATAAGCCCACATTCTCAGAAGCTTAACATAATAAAAATTTGTTTTTTGCTTACGGCAGAACCTGGTGGCATTGTTTTTGATCAAATTATCTTCCACATGGTCATTCAGGGATCCAGGCCCCTTTCATCTTAGGGGTTTGCCTTCCCCCGGGTTCTACAAGACTTCACCACTCAGCTGCGGGTGAGAAAGAAACCAAGGTCTCAATGATAGGTTTTGAAGCCCAGCCTGGGTGTGGTGCCTATCACTTCTGTCACTTCCCACTAGCCAGAACTCAGCTGTGTGGCCACACCTACGTGCAAGAGAGGCTGGGAAGTGGTTTTGTTGTTTACCCGGAAGAAATAGGTTTTGGCAAACACATGCATCATTTGGCCCTTGCTAGCAAGTGGGAGAAGTGGATTTGAACCCAGGCAGTCTGGCTCCACAAGGCTGCTCTTCACTGGCACACTCTACTACCTTGTGCTCAACAGGGGCTCGAAGGTGTGAGGAAAATGTGTGCAGTTGCATAGGTTTTTACTGGGTTTTCTTCTCAGATGTAACTGTATTTGGTTGCCTGGATATTGTTGAGTTCATTGTCTTTCAGAAAAAGAATAGCAAGGAAAACTAATATTAATCAAGTATTCGCTCTGTGCCAGGCATCATTCTAAGCATTTCACACATTCTATTTCATTTAATCCTCATGATAACTCCATGAGATAGGGAATTATTAGTATTTCCATTTTCCAGGTGAGGAAGCTGAAGCAGAGAGCTTTATTCCATGTCCAAGGCCATGTTAGCATGTGGTGTCACAGGACTTTGAACTGTTCCCCCATCTACTGTGCTAGGTGGGAGTTGAAGGGAAGAGGAGAGAAGATGCGAAAGCCAAAGCCACCAAAGGTACAATTCAGATTCACAGTGCAGCTAGAACCTTGTTTGGATCTTGCTTCAAACCAATCAACTTCTACAAGTCACTTATGAGACTATCAGAAGAATGTAAACACTCAGCGGGAGGTCTTATGATACTAAGGAATCTTTGCCAACTTATTGGATGTGAAAGGGATGCTGTGGCTGTGTTACAGAAAATGTCCTTATCTTTTCAAGATGCACATTGAAATGTTTATGGATGACATGATAAAATGTCTAGGATTTGCTTCAAATGATGCAGTATAGGGGTTGAGGTGTAGATGGAAACGCGTGGGCACAAGTTATTCATTATTGTAGAATGGTGATGGGTACATAGGGGATTGTTGTACTCTTCTTTGGCTGCATTTGAAATTTTCTATTGTAGTTACAGCTATCCCATGGTAGACTTGGGGGATCAGTTCCAGAAGCCCTGAGTATACCAAATCCGTGCGGATTCAAGTCCCACAATCGGCCCTGTATATCTTCGGGTTTCACATCCTGCGAATACTGTTTTTGGTTGATAAAAAATCCACCTGTAAGTGGACCCTCGTAGTTCAAACCTATGTTGTTCAAGGGTCAACTGTATAATAAAAAAGACTTTCATGGATGATGAGGGTAGACATTCTGTAGTCCCCAGATAATAAATGATGTGATGGGGGTGAGCTCGGAGCACTGAACGTGTTTACTGAAGAACAGCTGTTTCGTAAAGGGATCTTCAGGGACTCCTTTTGGGAGTCATTGGCTGGGTTTTGAACTCTGATTCGGGGATAATCCAGGAGGCAGTGCTCGGTGCCTGGAGAAGTGGGCTCCTGGGGGTGGGCCCTGGAGCTGCTAAAGGGCAGAAGCACAGGCTTCTCGAGAGACCAGACCAAAGTCTGGGCTCTGCCCTGGCCACATGGCCTCAGCGTGGGCAAGTTGCACCACCCATGACAAATATTTTGCTGAAAGGTACAGCGTGGCCCAGGCGCCAGCTGCACTTTAATTAAACAGTGAAAATCCATCAACGACTCGACCTCCTCCGCTGGCCAGCTCTCCCGAGTCCCAGGTAAAGCCTGCTCACGGCTGGCCAGGAGGACCTCCTGAGTCCCTGCCTTAATATCAACAGCCATCTCTCAGCAGCCCAGCTTCTGACTCGATGCAAATTAAGCCTGGCATTTGGAGATGGTATTAACTGTCCTAAATCAATATTCCAGAGGCAGGATCAGAACAATTAAAACCCTGCTTTCCCACTCAGATTGCTGGAGTATGTGTGAATATAAGTTTTCCAGTTCGCTTTGAAAACTCAGAATGTTGTAAAAGATGGGGTCTGCTTGGTGATGCTCTGAGCGTAGTTTATTCCGTGTTCAGCATCTTTTCCTTTTGTTTGTACATGTGTGCAACATATGCCAATCACCTAGGGGCTTTCCTATGTGACATCACATTTAATCCCAACAGGAACTCACTTATAATGTCCTAGTTAATCCTTAAAGGAGCTCCAGGAGGTTCCCATTTTGCACATGAGGAAATGGAGGCCCAGAGAGGTGAAGTGACTTGCCCAAGGTCTCTCAGCTACTGAGTGGTAGAACAGGGATTTCCATTGGTTTCTTCATACTGAAGTCCAACTCTTTGCTCGATATAACACAAGTTGGGTTTTCTGAATAGTGTTTATTTTTCATTCATCAATAATAAACAACAACAATAGGTCAGACGCCAGTGGCTCACATCTGTAATCCTAGCACTCTGGGAGGCTGAGACGGGAGAATCACATGAGCTCAGGAGTTCGAGACCAGCCTGAGCAAGAGCGAGACCTCGTCTCTACTAAAAATAGAAAAATTATCAGGGTGTCATGGTGCACACCTGTAGTCCCAGCTACTCAGAAGTCTGAGGCAGGGGGACCACTTGGGCCCAGGAGTTGGAGGCTGCAGTGAGCTATGATGATGCCACTGCACTCTAGCCTGGGTGGCAAAGCATGACTCTGTCTCAAAAAAAAAAAAAAAAAAAAAATTTAACAATAAATCAACAGTTACAATAATAACTTTATTAATATAATTTACAGTTTCTCTAGTCTCTAAACATGTTGGTAGTTTTTCTGGTTTGTCCATTCATTCAACAAATGTTGATTGAGAGGCAAGGCTGGTAGGGAGGTTTCTGGGCCCTGGAACTAAACTGCCTGGCCCTAGCACTCACCGCTGTGGAACCTGGAACCTGGAGCTCCAACCTCCTCCTCTGCAAAATGGGACCTCCCAGCACCTGTCTCACGAGGCTGTCGTGAAGACGAAAGGAATTGGTGGTTGGTTGTGAAGTGTTTTCAGATAGGGCCTGGCCCTAAGTGGGCTTTCCGTAAACACGAGCCCTGGCCAGGTACTGCCGAGGCTGTGTCTTTGCTGTCAGGGGCCTTCCTCCTGTTTGCAGCATATGTTTAGCCATGTGATATCATTCCTTCTATTTTTATTAAACTAGCTAAAAATGTTTATGGTAAAAAAAACATTCAATGAGGCCAGAAAAATAAGAGCCACTTCTCCTTCCTTCCTGCCTCCCTCCCAAGGCTTTAGAGGTAATAGTGTAGCCTGTCAGAAATGCTCTGTTTTGCAAGCAGTTTGTACTTGTTTTGTTTTTACACAACTGAAATGCTATTGTTAAGAGTGTGCAGTAGCTTATTGTTTAACACTTACCTATTTGTCTTGGGTATCTTTCACATGCGGATTTACCTGTTTATAAAAACAGCTTTATGCATTGCCTGAACGTGCCACCTGATGCATGAAGGTGTTTAACCAGTTCCCTATTGATGAGTGTTCATTTTATTTTTCTTTTAGGGTTTTGCTACTCTGAACAATGGTGCCCCAGACATGCTTGCAAACAAATAAAAACATTCTGTACCAGTTTATCTGTATGAAAAATTCATACAGGTGGAATTGCTCAGTCAAAAATTTGTGAAGTTTGAATTTTACTGGGTATTACCAAATTGCTCTCCAAAAAGGAAATTCTAGGGAAGAACAACGCCCACCCAAATTTTAATAAAACTCTTATTTCTTGTTAAGAATTCAGTCTTGAAAAGAGGGCATGGAAACGGAAAGTTACCCTGATGTCTAATTTTATTGGAAATGCTTCTTCTTGGTTACAGATTTTTTTGGCAACCAATTCTCAGGCTCCTGTCTTCAGCACTTGGTTTAGTCAGGATGTTTTGGATTTCAAGGCAAAATCCTGTGTGTCCTTAACCATCTCTCCACTCCCAGGCCCTCTGCCTCTGTTCTCCCAGGAAAGGCCTTTTGTTTTCTTCCTTCAACTTTCGGGGTAAATATTTGGAGATGTCACACTCCTCTGAGACCCACACTCTTTGATGCAGAGGCCCAGATTTCTCAGTGGAGGAGGAAATCACAGAAGAGCATCCCCAAGCGAAGGTCCGAAGCCAGTGTTTGCTAAGTGTTCCACTAGCCCAGCGTGGCCTCACTGCCCCCTCGAATTCCTCCAGGCCCGGAAACAGCTGGGACCTGCCAGTGTCCTTCCCTCAGCTTCCAGTCCGTTTGGCAGGGAGAGATGGGACTTGTTAACAGACTGATTTCCTTTTAGGGATGACTGCTCCACCAACCCCCAGCCAACCAGGAGCAGAAAACCCAATGACAAAGATAATAAATTACATGCAGGGCCATGGCGAGTAGGGAGAGCTGAATGACTCATGAGGCCCTGCATCCTCCCGTTAAATTCCAAGAGCTGCCTTCCTTGGCCCTTAGATCACTCCCTGAGAGCAACACCCCAGCCAGGCTGTGGCGGAAGGCCAGCTGCTGCATGCTGCCCTGGGTGAGGGGGACCAGGTGAGGGCCCTGGCTGGAGGCAAGCCCTGGATTTTTATTTTGGTCTGGTCTTTTGAACAGACTGGCCACCCTGGCTCCCCCTGGGAATGAGACACAGGGCATTTCTGCTCTTAAGGGGTTCAAAGTCTAACCTCTAGGGACCCCTGTCCTGCTGTGCCTAGCCTAGTGCCCTGGAGGGAGATAGACCTAATAGCTTGGTGACCCTGGGCACGTCGCTTCATTTCTCTGAATCTTGGTTTTCCCATCTACAAAATAGGATTAAAAAGAACTTACTACCGATTTTTAGTGTTGCTGATAATTAAGGAGCTAATTCATGTTAAGTGTTTGGCATGGAACCTGGCACACATCAAGCATTTAATATTACTTACTATTACTATGACTACTACTACCACTTCTCTGGACCCATTTTGCAAGTAAAACATCGGGAGATGTGATCTGACTGTGGCTCTCACCCCGCCCTTGACTTGTCATAATAATAGTAGACACTTATACAGAGCGTCCTGTGTTCCAAGGCTTTATATGTATTGACTTATTTAATCCTGCCAAACCTTATTAGTCGCTATGAGATAAGTTCTGTGTTTATCCCCATTTTAAGCATAAGTAAACTGAGGCACAGGGAGGTTGAACAACTAGCCCATTGTTAGTAAATGATGGAGGCAGGATCTAAACCAAAGTTGTTGGTTCCAAAATCTGTTTTGCTAACCACTATGTCATCCTGCCTTTCAGTATCTACTTCTACATTTCCATAGAAAATCTTTCCAAAGATGTAGCAATCAAGTGACATTGATTTTCTCTTTTTTCTTGCATTTAAAATAATAAAATGTTGGTTTTTCTTATACTAGCACTATAATATTATAAAAAATTTGGACCATATAGGAGTATACAAATATTTTCTTACAGTGCCACCACGTAGACCAATGGTCTAGGCTAAGGGGCAGTTCTTTTATTTCCAATCCTTTGTGGACTGTGAAGTCCTATGCATGGCTACTGCACAGCTCGTGTAGCCTATAATTTCCCACTCAGGTTAGACAACAGTCAACCTGGTCTGTACCTTGTTCAACTAGACATGTCTGTGGAACATGCTGTTAGATATGACAGCAATATCAAATTGCTAAACATTTCTAAATGCTTACTATGAAATTCTTTTCTTGTCATGGACAGGTAGCAATTCCCAGGCTGATGTTGGTCTGCAGATCACACTCTGAGTAGCACTGACCTAAAAAAGCATTGTTTGCATTTTAGCATATTTATATCCAGTATTTTTTCTATGTATTTTGTTGTAATTTTAGTCTGAATATACATTTCTATTTTATTTTCACTACATTTCCCATCACAATGTTGCTATAAACAATTCTTGAGTATAATTTTTAGTGACTAATATTCCTTCTGGAAGATATACCATAGAGTGCCTATTAAATATATTCTTTTCTGCATTTATTGGTTAGCGGGAACTACCTTAATTGTTTTTATTTGGATTTCTTTGATTACCACTGAGGTTGAACATTTTCCATGCGTGTAACCGTTTATATTGCCTCTTTTGTTTTATACTCAGTCATGCACTAGAATAAAAATTTATTACTTTGAACAGATTTCAAACTACTTCAGATTAGAGGCCCTGTAAATCTGTGCGGAGGTCTGTGCATATTGACATATGTTATCTCCACTGTCTAGGTCCTTCCCCTTTTCTCTGCTGCCAGAATTGGGGGATACGTTTATGTGAATTTGATGGGTGCCCATCTTTAGAAAAAATCCCCTGAAGTCATACCAGATACCATGTGTCAATAATGTAGCAAGCATATGGGACTTTTCCTGGGTGTTTCCAGTTGTTTCCTCAGCCATATTTTTTCCCCTCCCTCTCTTTTATGTGAATTGGGCCTATTTTATAAGTATTACATGCCAGCTTGAATTAATTTTTGCAACTATTTTGTATCCACTGGAATTTCTGACATATTTTTGTTAATTATAAGGGAAATCAGGAAGAATACTTGAAATCTGGATGATCGTAAGAAATTCTAGATGCCTGAACACAAATATCTAACTGTATGTTCTGTGTTGTACTAGCCACGTGGGGCACAGTGAGGCCTGAGGAGCAATGCTGGCAGTGTGGGCTGGATGCTGGCAATAAATGTGGACCCTTATTTCTTCTAAAGAGAGTAGTTGAGGGCTCATTTGCTGTTTAATAATATTAGGAGATATTTATCAGTGAAACAGTAATTTCTCAGTGTGCTCCAAAGTGCACCATTTCAAACCCTGTGCCCCTGTGGGGTGTGGTGGGACCAGGGTTTCCTACTGCAGTCGATTCCCACCTTAACAAGCCCCTGGTCGCTTCCCTGGGCTGACAGATATTTTTAAGCAACACAAAAGAGCATCATTGGAATCTCTAGCGACCTTACAGGCAAGTAATTGTAACTAGCTAAAATACGTGGATATTAGTGGAATTTACAGTGAAAGTTTATGTCTAATTTCATATTTAAGAAAGCTATGTTAATTAATAAGT
The DNA here is from genome assembly GCF_041146395.1 of Eulemur rufifrons. Classification (NCBI taxonomy): domain Eukaryota; kingdom Metazoa; phylum Chordata; class Mammalia; order Primates; family Lemuridae; genus Eulemur; species Eulemur rufifrons. Next base: position 62,784,257 of record NC_090988.1, read on the forward strand.
GTCCAAAGAAAAATATACATATTATGTTCAAATTAGTTTGAGAAAAGCTAGGTTAAAAGGACTTCTTTTCCTGATAATAAGGCTTAATACACTCTTTGAATTTCCAAAGCAGGGGCAAAGTGGGATATAGTGTACAGTTTTTCCAAAACTTTTTTTTGCCTATGGAATCCTATTTTTCAAGAAGTATCTACTAACCTCTTGCATGGTAGCGTTCTGTAGCACACAAGACAATGGAATGTGCTCGTGCCAACTCAGCTTCCGTGGCACTGATGTTCACCTTGGTCATGAATCTTACAAAATTGGGGATGTTGTCCCAAGCATAGAATCACCTACAAAATGGGAATGATGGTCCCTACTTTATAAGGGTTGGTTTTTGAAATGCAATTCTGTAGCTCCAACTCTTCTTTATGTCCATAGGCAGAGCAGTAACCTTTAGGGAACAATAGGATTGGGAAACTGTGATCACAGGTCGGTCTCTGATGGCACTTAAAATGTTCTTTCCTTTTACTAAAATAAAAGAATCAAGACAGTGCAGTAAAGACATTTCACACAACTTGCCTTACAGGGTCAATATTGCACAGTAATTAAGGGGAATATAGGCACAGCAGTGTGACTGCCTGGGTCCAATCCAGACTTTCCCACTTGATTAGCTGTGTGGATTTGGGCAGTGAGTCCACCTATCAGACTTCCCAAGTCCCCCAAGTATAGAATGTGGATGATAATTTCACCCATTTATAGGGTTGATGTTGAGATTAAAAATTCACGTCAAGTGTCACAGCCTCGTAGATCAGTTGCAGTCCTGGGAGGGAATAGTTGGCACACTCTGTGGAGTGACTGAAGGAAATAATGGAGGGACCATTTACAAAGGGTGAGGTTGAGGGGAACCAGCGAGGGTGAAGCACCCCGAGGCTGCCACCAGCGGGGAGCAGTTACTACCCTTAGGCCTAAAGGGGCGAGGGGACATGGTATTGACCAGCACCTGGGGAGAAAGCTATCGGTGTAGAAGAGGGACTCTCAGCAGGAACTGTGGCCCTCAGAAGAGTAAAACGGTCACTGCCAACCTGTGGCCCAACAGGGAGGGGGCCAGGAGAATAAATATCCATTATTTCTGACCTCATCCATTGCCCAAACCCAGCCCCGGCAGAGAGTGGATTTGGAGGGGCAGGTGGATACGTAGCACAGATGGCGAGGGCTCAGTAAGTGTTAACTCGCGTCGATGCGTGCTGTGCAGTTAATTCCCATTTTTATTTCCCTTGGTCACAAGAAATTCTATAGGATTACTCCTACTTTGTGTAACTTTTAGAAAATGAAAATTACCCTCATTGTGCTTCAGCTTTCTCTCTCTCCAAAGAGGGTACTATTTCTCTTGATATGAGTAAGACAGTAAGTTAACACGTGTTAAGTACGTAGAACAAACAGTGCCCGGCACATAGTAGGCTCTTAATAAATGTAAAGTGAGGAGCCATTTCCCTTCTTCACAGTTTCAAGGAGATGCCAGCACGTACCTTCTGCTCTGTGGCACAGGATATGCACACATACATAAGAAGCAGCTCATTTGCCTCCTGGGTTTGGCCCTCTGTCGGGAATTTTAATGCCTTTCCCTTTTCATTATTCAGAGTTGCTGGGTCTCATTCTGGGCTTCCACTCAGTCTCGGAAACCCAAAGACATTTTTCTGATGCTTATGGTAACTTTTCTGTAATGTGTTGGGCACAGTCGAGAAGTCCGTTCCCAGTCCCTCTCTATAACCTGTGGTTAGCTCTGCCCATTAAATCTCGGTGCTTACACGTCATCAACCCGCTAGCACATGCCTGGCCGCCTCCCTCCCACAGGGGCGGCCTAGGGCAGCTCTCAGGTCCTGCCCGCTTCTCTCCATTTCCTTTCTCTCTCTCTTTTTCCCAAGGCTTCCTTGTGAGACCCCTCCTCCACTCTGCCTTCTATTTTACTCGCTCCATCCCCCTCTCTCCATCATTTTTATGTATCATAACAGTGGGAGAAGGGGAAAAGGCATCCTCTTGCTTTTCCAGTTTTGCTCCAAGCAGCCTGAGCCCTTGGTTTTGAGGTCACCAGGAAAGGGAGCAGGTGCCTTGACTAGTGGCCTAGTGGGCAATGGGACCCTACAGGACCTTCAAGGGAGCTGAAGGCTTTTGCATGACAGTGATAGGAGTCTCCAGCCAGTCTTCTGAGCATCTCCACAGTCTGCATGGGAGGTTCTGATGCGGTGGGACCCAGACAGTATCAGCCCAAATGCTTGAAGTATGTGCTCAACTTTTAGTTATGGGGAAAAATTGATATTTACATTAACAAAGCCAGCAAGCCTGTTTCCTTATATTGAAAATAAGAGATATGTGTTTATTTCATGTGATTTTTCTGCACTTAACAACAAGGAGTTAAGATTTAGCCACTCAGATAAATCACTTATTCACACTAAACAGCTCTAATGTTCAGGGTTAGTTTGGTTTGAAAAGTTCAGCTGACCTGGACCTCCTGACTTCACGTTCCTGTCAGCTGGCTGGCTTGGGGGTTGATTGGCCTCTAGTTACACCTTGCAGCTCGCACATTTGCCAATGTAAACATGTTCATCCAAATTAGCTTTCAGGAAGAACTATGCTCCCCCCCACCCGTCCTCACCAAATGCTCTATCTTCTTTGACAGAAGTGGAACCAATTTACATTTTACCAGTTATAGAAGAAGCAATTATGTGGAAACCTGAGTTAACTGGTACCATATTTCCAATTTATCCTAGGGATGTTTTAGCATTTCTTATAAAATTGCACCCCAGGCAACTGCCCAGCTGGCTCACCATTTAATATGGCTCTTTTTTGATGGCTGGGAAATGCTTGGATAGGAGGCTTGCGAGGAGCTCGGTAGTATGGCCTATGTGTAGCCTGTTCATTTGTTCAGGAAACACTGGATATCATTGTGGCCTGCATTACCATCGGGAGTCGTAGGGTTGCAGGTTACAGCAGAATATTCCAGGGTGCCAGTACTTGGGGGTGAAGGGCTCACGATTTGAGATCAGCCCATCTGTTGCAGGAATGCTGGTATAGCAAGCCCAGGTTCCCTGGGGATGCCAAGGAGAGCGTCAGGGCCCCAGGAAAAGGGGTCATTCCTAAAGGGATTCAAGAGTACCAGCAGATGGCCAGGGACGGTGGCTCACACCTGTAATCCTAACACTCTGGGAGGCCGAGATGGGAGGATCGCTTGAGGCCAGGAGTTTGAGGCCAGCCAGAGCAAGAGCGAGACCTTGTCACTACTAAAATTAGAAAAATAAGTCAGGTGTGGTGGTACACACCTGTAGTCCCAGCTACTAGGGAGGCTGAGGCAGGCAGATTGCTTGAGCCCAGGAGTTTGAGGTTGCAGTGAGCTATGATGATGCCACTGCACTCTACCCAGAGCAATAAGAGCAAGATTCTGTCTCAAAAAAAAAAAAAAAGTACCCTCAGACTGGGTGGGCCCAGGAGGAGGGAAGAAAGAAAACCCCTGGTGCTAGGGCCCAATCCGAGTCTCCTCAGGGCAGAAGTTGCAGGCAGTGGAAGTTGCTTTTGTTTCCTAAGTCTTCTGCAGTTGGGCTGTCCCTTCATGGGCATGGGGATGGCAGGTGGCCAGGGCTTTGTGCCGATAATTAGGTGGGGACTAGAGAGGCTGCTGAGAGTGAAAGAAAGTGCTGACTTTGGCCCCATTTGGGGCAGTGCGGGTGGCCCAGGTCTCTTCCAGCTGTATAGCTTGAGTCATCAGGGGCCCTGGCCAGGATGCTTTGGACACGTGGCAGAGCCCAGAGTGCTGCCGTCCTGGCATGTGACCCTGGCCATCCTCATCTTTTCTGGAGCTTAATGACCCATTGTCTGAAGTCACCGAAGAAAGCCATGGAAGGTTGAAGAGAAGACCCTGTAATGTAATTGACATGGTTCTCCCACGGTCCATATGGGAACAGTAATGAAAATCACTCACATGTGTCTGGTTTTACAGTTTACAAAGGAAAGAATTTGGGCTGTGTCAGCTACCAGCCGGGTATCTAGGTACAACTCACTTAAACCCCCTAAGCCTCAGTTTCCTCAATTTATAACACTGGGATAATAAAAGTCACTGCTTTGCCTATCTGACAGGTTTTTCATTTGAGAGAGTAGGCTTTTTCCCTCTGGGCAAGAAGGAAGGGGCAGGAGGCATAAAGGGACCAAAAAAAAAAAAGTAGGGCTGGGACAGGTCTGGAGGAAAGCCCAAGAATAAGATTTTTGATTAGAGGTGAGATGAAGGAGAAACACATTCTCTAAGTCAAGTCGCCTAAAATTGCACAATATTCCTGGGAGTAGATGTTGAAATTGTTTCTTTGAATTCAAGTCACATTGTAATTATGTTTTCCCTGATTACAAAAATAACATGTTTATGGGAAAAAAATTAGAAGACAATATTAGGTATAAAGACAAACATTAAATAAACCATAGTCTTTTTACTGTTACTATTTGGGTACGTTTTCTTCTTTCTCATTGTTCATATAGCAAATGTTTTAATAGAACTAGAATCTTACTATATATTCAGTTATAGGACCCAAGCCTTTTCAATGTTATTTATACATATATATGTTTTCAGCTTTGCTTTTGCAAAATTAGAATCATACTGTGTATCATTCAGGGTTCTCCAGAGAAGCAGAATAAATAGATAATATGAAGAGACTTATTTTAAGAAGTTTGTTCAGGGGATTGTGAAGACTGGCAAGTCCAAAATCCACAGAGCAACCATGTAGGCTGGAAACTGAGATAGGAGTTCATACTGCTGTTTTGAGGCAGAATTCCATTTTTGCTGGGAAATTTCATTGTTTGCTCCTAAGGTCTTCAACTGATTAGACGAGGTTCAGCCACATTATGAAGGGTAAGCTCCTTTACTTAAAGTCCACTGATTGTAGATATTAACCATACCTACAGTAGACCTTCCCAGCAACGTCTAGATTGGTGTGTGATTAAATAACTGGGTACCATAGCCTAGCCAAATTGACGCATAAAACTAACCATCACATATTACATATCCCAATTTTATATTTTGATTTTTTTTACTTCACGTATCATGAACATTTTCCCATGGCACCAAACATTCTATAATAACTTGATATTCAGTGACTATATTGACTTTTTACCAAATAGCTTTAACCATAATTTATTTAGAAATTTCTATATTATTAGATGTTTGCATTGTATCTGGTTTTTACTATAGATATAACATTGATATAAACATCTTTGTGTGCATCTTCTTTTTATGTATTCCTTATTAGTCCCTAGAATATTTTCATTGGCATGGGATTACTGGGTCAAAAGTTGTGAAGGTTTTAAGCATTTGATGTACATCGATAAATTTCTTCTGGGACACTGCTGCCTGAAGTGTGATCCCTGGACCCTCCCATCAGTGTTGCCTGGTAGTTCGGGAGACAGGCAGGCTTTGGGCCTCACCCTAGACTTACTGAATCAAGTCTACATTTTTACAAGATCCCCATGTGACTTGTATGAACATTAAAATTTGAGAGGTACCACCCCCATTTTTTTTTTTTTTTTTTTTTTTACCAATTTATAGTCCTACCAAGAAGTATATAGGAATACTTGTTTCACTTCCCTCTCATCAAAACTGGGCATTAGTTTTTCATCTTGGCTCCTTTTCTAGCCAAAAATGATATTCTGTTCTTTTGATTTTTATTTTATAATAAATTTGTTGAATAGGCTGACCTCCATAGGAGATCACTCAGAAAAAAGTTTAGTTTTTTTTTTTTTCCAAGCACCACCTTAAAACATTTCTGTGACATCTCAGGCAGATCACACAACTTTCCAGTTTCTTCCAGCTATAAGAATGGTCTCATTTAGGTAATTATGACTCACTGGTAGGTATGAAGGTCTAGTCCAGTCTGAAATCAAACCTTCAGTTCCCGTCCAGTGCCATGCTCTTGTTCAGCCAGCCCCGTGACCCAGGCACCTGCAGGGGGGCTGGGGGTGTGGGCGCTGGGTCTGGTGTGGTCTTTCACTCTTTCTCTACTTTTCTCTTCTTCCTCCTGTGTGTTAGTCCATTTGGCCTGCTATAACAAAAATTACCATAGACTGGGTGGCTTATAAGTGACAGAAATTTATTTCTTATAGTTCTAGAAGTTGGGAAGTCCAAGATGAAGACATAGGCAAATTTGGTGTCTGATGAGGGCCCGCTTTCTTGTAGATGTCACCTTCTAGCTGCGTCCTCACATGGTGGAAGGTCAAGGGGACTCTCTCAAGCCTCTTTTCTGAGGGTACTAATCCCATTACTGGGGGCTCCACCCTCATGACCTGATGATCAACTCCTGAAGACCTCACCTCGTAATCCCACCACCTTAGGGGGTCGGATCTCAACGTATGAATTTGGGGGAAACACAGACATTCAGGCCATAGCATCCTGTCTCTCTTATTTACAGCCCACAGCAGGGAGGAATATGATGAGAGGGGACAAAAGTCTTCCGGTATTGGTGCCATTGTTATGATACGCTCTTGGTTGTTGCTGGCTTCCTGACTCACTGCTGATACCCCAGCTTTGGTTCTACAGAGGCCCCGCAGGGAATTTTTGAAAAGTTCTTCAGTGTGGTTCGTGGGGTTGGGATTTCAGTCTCTGGAATCCATGACGCAATGGCCTCCGTCACACATTAAAATAACGGCACTCTAGGGCTGCTGTTGCTATCGCCCGTAGAAAGATAGGGTGACATCTTTCTAAGTTCCCCACAAAGGACAACAAAGTGGACGGAAAATTCTGATGTTTAAAATGTATACATCTGATTATTAGAGTATAGAAATACCCATTTCTTGGGAGGCTGGAACCATCTTTTTCTCTTTTTTAAGGCTTATTTCAGCATCTTCAACTCTACCTTAGATGTCTTCGGGAAAAATAGTATATAAATATAGTTTTCTACTGCAGGGATCATAGGTAGAACTGATGCTAGGGAGAGGCCATAGAAAGATTGTTATTCTTTGGAGTTGAAGTATAGAGGAGATAAATCATGAAGGGATATTTTCAAATGTTTCACTTAAAACATGCCCAGTAAATCAAAAATTCTTTCTGGCCAGCTTTTCAAGGTAATGTGTAATCAGGAAACTGTAAATATTCATTTTGGGGGTACGGGAGAAGAGGGGATTGCGTAGGTTCCAGTTATAGGTCACACTTTCCATTTTTTTCCTTCTCTTGGTCTCTTCTTATGCCCCTCCTAAATGTCCCAGCTGCTCAGTTGGTCACCACCATAGAAGAAAGCAGTTGGATGGACTCTAGGCCTGGAAATGCTAGGTCCTCCCTGCATCACCCTGAGGATATGCGTTGCTCAGCCCTCTTGAAGGGCTTTAGCAGGAGGACAATGCTTACCGCAAGGAAACGGAGCCCTGACTTTGAGTTGCAGAGGAGTTTTGTGATTGGAGGCCTTTTGGGCACCTACTCTGCCTGGTAAGGAATAGGTCTTCCTGCCATTAAATCCATACTGCCTTCCGCTGTTAAAATACATCTTCCTAAAACACGGGCTTCTCTCCTGCTCAAGAACCTGCCATGACTCCCCAGCCTTTTAAAGATAAAATGTAAATTCTTTAGTCTACCTTTTAAGGCCTTCAAGGTCTGGCTCTAACCTGATTTTGTTTTCCTCTGCTTCCTAACATGCACCATCTACTGATTGTCATTCACCTGTGTCCTGCCAATTGCAGGGTCTTCACCTTTGCTTGGGCTTCTCCCTGTTGCCATCACACGCCATCCCATGGCCTGGCCTTACTTATTAAACCCAGCTATTGTGGCCCCCAGTGTGCTCTTACATGCCTGGCCCTGCAGCCCTTCCTGTCACAGCAGTGAACCTTGGATCCTACGCCTCCTGGTGCAGCTGATTGTTTCATGTCTGGTGTTGGTTTCCCCAACTTGATTATGCATTCCTGGCTTGCAATGACCATGTCCTCACCTGTTCTCATAGCCCCCTCCCCCCAGCCCCAGCTGAGCATGCAGACCATGCTTAGTGATCCCGCTGATTGGTTGGGACACGACAGCCTCTTAGGGGGCCTCTGTCACTGTTTCACTGCACTCCATAGAGCAGGGGACTACTCCAGAGCCAGACCCTATGACAAGGAGGTCAGGCAGGGGTGATTCCTCAAGAGGCTGGAGTGTAGAGTACGTCCTGTGTTGGAATCCCAGCTGACCAGTTCCGTAAACTCAGCCATACCATTTAGTTTCCTCCTTTATACAGTTCAGCTCTGTTCACTTAACAAATACTTATTGAGTATCTACTGTGTACTAAGCCCTATTTTAGCAGCTGGGGATACAGCAGTGAACAGGAAAGACTAGGTCTCTGTTCTCATGGACCAGACAGGCAATGTAAAACAAACTAATAACGAGAATTTAGATGGTGTCCTTGGTAGGAAGAGGGGTGGTCACTCAGATGAGTGGCTAAGGAAGTCCTCCCTGAGGATGGGCTAGTTGAGCTGAGATCCATATAATGAGGTGGGACCAGCTATGTGAAGACCTTGGGGACGAATGTTCCCGAAGAGAGGTCAGCAGGTACAGCCATGGGAGTTCAAGGAGCCAAAGGAGGCCCACACGGAGGTCCAGGGGGAGGTGGCGGGCACGGGGCTGGGAGTTGGGTGAGGGCCAGATCCCAAAGGCCTTACAGGGCCCTCAGGAGGCTATGGATTTTCCTCAAGGACATAGGAAAGCCCTCAGAGGATTTTAGTAGGTGAGTGACAGGATCTGGATTACTAACAGTGCCTGCCTCATTGAACATCAATGCAGTTAAATAAGATGATGTATATAAACTGTGTAGTGGTGTGCCTGGTCCATAGCAGGTGCTTGATAAGAGGTAATTATTGCTTTCACATTTTGGAGACAGAATCATTATCTCCTGTCATTTGACCTTAAAAGATGAGGTTTGTGGTAGGCTGAATAATGACATCTCAGAAATGTCCATATCCTAATCCCCGGAACCTATAAGTCTGTTACCTTACATGGCAAAGGGGAATGAAAGTTGCAAATAGAATTAAGGCTGCTAATCAGCTGACCTTAAAATAGGGAGATGAGCCGGAATTATCCAGGTGGGCCCAAGGTAATCACCAGGGTCCTTAAAAGTGGGAGGGAGCACAGAAGAGTCAGAGGGGATGTGACAGTGGAAGAATGGTCAGAGAGATGCGACGCTACTGGCTCTGAAGATGGAGTAAGGCTCCGTGAACCAAGAAATGCAGGTGGCCCCTAGAAATTAGAAAAGGCAAGGAAATGGATTCTTCCCTGGAGCCTCTAGAAGGGAACGCAGCCCTGCCAACATAGTGATTTTAGCCTGAGTTCTGACTTCCAGCATTGTGAAACAATACATTTGTGTTGTTTTAAGCCACTAAGCATGTGATAGTTTGTTACAGCAGCAATAGGAAGCGAATACGTTTTTGCACCAAACATTCTAAACTCCAGTTTAATACACTCCAGTATGACCTATGACCCATGACTTTTTAAGCCTCTCTTGAGTTCACTGTCTGTTGATTGGTGCCCACTATATGCCAGGCCATGTAAGACAGCAGCTTTGCTTTAGGGGAGTTGACTATCTGGGGGACTTGCTGGTGTTTCCTGTAACCTCTAGGAGAACCAGATTCCAAATGCGCCTCTAGGTGCCACACAGTAGCCTCTCGGGTACACTGGTGAAATGAATCTGGCTTTTAACAGACCCAGGAGGGCAGGAGAGGCTATAGCGCTCTCCCGGTAAGAGATTGGGCGCTCGTCCCTAGTATCCTCAGGGCTGGGTGGCCCAGGCAGAGAGACGGCAGGGCAGGCGTGGAGTGTGCCTTGTGCTGGCCTGGCTCCACTTGAGGCCTCTATCTGCCCTTTCCCAGGCTTCAGGGCCCAGCTCACAGGCCTCCTCCATGAAGCGTCCCAGCCTCCCCCAGCCGGCAGGAAGCATTCCCTCCTAGGCCTGCTCTGTCCCGGCAGGGCCTCTGGGCCAGCTGCTGCATCTCCTGCGCTGCGGTTATTTTCCCTTTCCTAACTGTCGTCCCTCTGTGGAGGCAGGCCCGTGCCAGGCACACATGTAGGGGCTCAGCAGTGCCTGTGGTTTGATTGGCTGGGGCTAGATCCGAAGGGTTGCTACGCAAGGGCTTTTGCTTTATCCTTTTAGGGAAGTTCATTCTCTCTGGTTGCTTCTCCTCCTCCTTTTGGAGACATCGCAAGAAAGTCTCAGCAGCAGGGGCCCGGTGCCTGTGCCAGTCCACTGTTCGTACTGCAGCTGCCAGAATGTTTGCTCCAAAGCCCAGCTCTGACCTCATCCCTCCTCTCCTGGAAAGCTGCCCAGGACCCCTTCCCTCCACCCACCTCATCTGTAGCTGTGGCTTCAGTTTTAAAAAGAAAATATCTGTATAGACCCTTCTTTTTCAATGAAATATCGCACAAAACACTCATCATTAAGCACCCAGACTCTGGCATCAGACAGACCTGGACTCGAATGCAGGCTCTGCCACTTACATAACCTCAGGCCAGTTGTCTCACCTCTCTTTTCCTCATCTGTAAAATGGGGATATGATATTGACAGTTCCTAGTTCGTGAGGCTGTTGTAGGGATCAAATGTGATAAGGTATGTTAAGTACTTAGTAGAATACCTAGCCTGGTATAGCTACTCAATAAATGTCAGCTAATGTTACTAGAGTATAAATTAATTTTCTAAGTTCTAATTTCTAACATTTTTTGTTTGTTTTTTCTAGCATCTAATTATAAAGCCCATCAGCGACAATAATTTGGCTTTTTGGAGGAGCAAAGAATTTTATAAAAATAGATTTTACTTTTTAGAACAGTTTTAGATTTACAGAAGAATTGTGGGATAGTACAGAGAGTTCCCATATACCCTGGATCCAGTTTTCCCAATTGTTAACATTGTACGTTGGTATGGTACATTTATTCCAATTAGTAAACCAATATTGATACATAGTCATTAACTAAAGTTCGTGCTTTATTCAGATTTCCTTAATTTTTACCTAATAGCTTCCTTTTTCTGCTCCAGGGTTCCATATTACGTGTTAAGTTGTTACATTCCCTTAGGCTTCTCTTGGCTGTGTTAGGTTTTCAGACTTCCCTTGTTTTGGACAACCTTGACGGTCTTCAGGAGTCCTGGTCAGGTGTTTTGTAGTGTGCTCCTCCATTGGAACCTGTGTGATGGTCTTCACATGGTTCGATCAGAGGTGAACACAGAAATCTGAAGTTAGCGGATTATGGATGGCCGCTGCAGTTTTCTCTTAGTTTCAGCATCCATGAAATCAGATTCAAAGGTTTATGGGAAGCCTAAAAACATGGTTTGGAAAATCACTGATGGCAAAGATCAAGTTCACGCTCCTTGGTGTGGCCTACTAGGTCCTTCTGGGTCCAACCCTGCCCCTGCTACCATCCTCCTCTCCCACTCCTCTCTGCTGCAGGCACCCCAGCTTCTCGAAACTTCCCTAACAGGCCCTGGCTTTGAGGCACAGTGACTCTTCTCCCTGGCACGCCCTCCCTCCTTTCTCTGCCTGCCTAATTTCTAGTCTTTAAGAAAAGACTCTAAGATCCAGGTTAACGTGTGCCTCCTCCCTGGTGACTTTCCCACGTTCCCCGAGGAGACTGGCACTGTCCCCAGGGGTCTCTTGGCACATCTCCTTGTATTGTCCTTCTCAGAATTCACGTCTGCCTCTTCCTCTATGCTGGAAGCTTCTTGAGAGCAGGAACTGAGTCACAATCCTCTCTTGTTCTTTATGCCCAGCGTGGGCCTTGCACACAGTAGGTGCTCAAGAGATGCTTAATGAGTGACTCTGACATTAGAGAAAGGTGCTGTTTCCATACCAGCCTTAACGCAGAGCACGTTGCCTTTGTCCTAAGAAAGTGGGGTGCCCCAGTGGATGATCAATACCGGTATTAACCCTTAGGTGGATTTAAAGGCATGTTCTCCCTGCCCCAAAGGGTGCGCAAATGTGGTGTGAATATGAAAAGGGCCACCAGGGGGCTCCAGGGAGCAGTTCACCAGCCCCGTCCGAGAGGAAGGCTCCGTGGTGGCTTCAGCAGAAAGCCTTGGTCCCGCAGAATCCTCAAAGTGTGTCAAGAGAGGTGTGTTTTGCTACTAATGTGCCGGCTCTGTAGCAAGGATAGGACATACCAGCCTGTTCTGCAAACGTGTGGGCCTCTGACTGTCCTTTACCCCAGAGGTCTTAGCCTACAGAGTAAGGGACAAAAGATGTTGAGAGCCAAGAAATAATATTTGCAGGAGCAAATGATCTTGTTATATGCGCGAGCAGACCTTTATGTTATTCTGACTTCCTAATTTCCATCTCCCCTTCAGTGTTAATAGACCTCCTTGGATCAGAAACTCTTAATGGATATTCCTAAAGCCAACATTATCACTGTAAAGTTAGAGCCAAAATCTCAGGACTCTTCTTGAATTCTATGAGGAAGGGGAAAAAATAGCTGAATTAATTTGAAATAATAGAGATTGAATTAGAAATTTCCGGGGTCTATAACATCTATTATTAATATTTTATTTTTGTTGTTGATATTTAGTTAACAGAAATAACAACAGTTCTCGAGTATTGGATGCCTACTCCGTGCCAGCCACTGGCATCCGCATGTACCAGGCATTTATTTGCCTTTGGGCATCCAAAGGGAATTAGATCAGCATAGTTCCTGCCCATTCTGCTGCAGAGATATTATCTCCATTTCATAGATTAGAAAGCTGAGGCTCAGAAACATTAAGTGATTTGTCAAAGCTAGAAATCAGGTTCTGCCTGGCTTTAAGACCTGAACCCTTTCCAATGACCCAAACACACCTCAAAAGGATGTAAAAAAATAGTTGCCAGTCATAAAACATGACTGTTGCCCCAGGGGAAGGGAAGGGATTATCACAGGAGGCAGAAATGTACTGGCATTACAAGTAAACAAACCCATGATTAATAATGATGATGAAAAGAATGATAGTATCTTACCATTCTGGGGCCATGAGCTTCCTGGCATTCATAATAGACAAATGAAAATACAGAGGATATCTGCTAGAATTTCATGCAGTTTGTATTCAAAAGGCTACTGTAGGTTACTGTAAAAGTGAAGTTAAGATGGAACCTCTGAACTTGCACATTTTAAGAGGCAGACTCTTCCTTCTAAGGGTTTTCACCCTCAGGTACAATTGTGGTCAGCTGAGGAGCCCCCCAGGCCAGGCGCTCCCCGACCTGAAGGCTTTCTGTCCACTCTTTGTTCAGGATGAGAATTCTAAAAAGGTAGAGCCCAGAACCAAACTTGGAGAACACTCGAGTCCCCAGCTGAAAGACATTAATGGCCCATGGACAGCTTTCTTAAACAGGAGAAAGTTTGTAACCAGAGAACAAAGCAATTTCTGCACAAAACAGTAACTTAAGGAGGATGTTCAAAAACTTCTTGGACTTTTGTCCTACATCATAGCCTAAGTCCCTCTTAAAGCCACCAAGACTCTCAGAACCGAGCGTGCACCCTGCTGTTGGCAGGGCCCCAGGGAGCTCAGGGACGCGCATGGCAGCCGTGCGTGGCATGTCCTCAAGTTCACTTAGCCGAGCTCCAGCACTTGCCCCGTGCCGGCACAGAGCTATTAATTATTTTTCTTTGTCAAACCTTTGTCAGCAACTTCATCCCAAACGAAGTGGTTTATTTTCCCTTTGGCAGTGTTTGTAACTCTAGTAAATAAGAGATAATTACACTCCAGTTTCTAAATTTATAACAAAAAAGCTAGGGATGCCAGTTAGGAGTTATTTACATTTTACAACAGCCCACTTCCCTAGTCAAAGTTTCAGTAGACTTAGTTTGCTATGTTTCCCGTAGACGCGGAGGAGTTTGAGTGGTTTAAATGTGAAATTTTTCTTTTTAGAGGCCTGAAACACCTTCACTTTTGCTTCAAGTTAGTATTTAAATAGTGCTTCAAATTCTTTCATCTTTTAGTACTACTGGAGGATTTTAAGGCTCTAAAACTGCGATTAAAATGTGAACATCAAGGAACGGTAAGATTAAATGAGAGAATGTATCAGAAAGTGTTTGGAGATGTTTTTCTTGAGTCATGTTCTCTGTGTATCATAGTCTAATTTGGCAGCAGGGAGAGAGATGTTCTCGTCTTATGGCTGCCGAAAATTTCATGTATTTTTTTTTTGGCCCTAGTTTGTGCTTGGAAAGTGAAAATATATTCAAATATGCCGTTACAAACATTTGATCTTGTTTTCCTAAGAAGTGAAAAGAATTGTGAAAAGTAATTTAAAACATGGAATTAGATTCTTACGTCGTTTGTCGTGGGGAGCCATCTGCAGGGGTAGGCCAGGAGTTCTGTGGGTTGTGGCCGGCTTGGATCAATGTTAACTAACATCTAATTAGTGGGCCTGGTGGAAGCTGGCAAGGCTTCGGACATGAAGGCATTTGGGAGGTGAAGACATCTTCCCTCCCAAAGGAGGAGTCATACCACAGACTCAAGGGCAGCGTTCTTTGCAGAATGTAAGGGTGGATGTCTAACGTTGCCTGGCAGGAACCAGCCAGAGCACTGGTGGGCTGGCTTAACCCCTTGCCTTCCACCTCATCCCCCTCCCCACCCCAACACCTTGATGACGTGGTGTGTTGATGGCAGGAAGGGCAGCGTTGAGGCTTTAGGACAGAGGGAGTTGACTTCTGACAAGTCAGCTGCTGGCCATGCTTACACAGGGGGGCGTTTGGGGCCTGGGAATCTGTGAAGGCCCCCAAAAGACATTTTAAGGCTCATGGGAGCAAAGATGGAATGAGAAACCTGAAACTCAGATTCCAGCATGGCAGAGTGGGGAGGGAATCAAGCTTTGTGTGCAATGTGCTAAGCTTTCTCGTTGGCCTTTCATTTTTGTGAATCGGAGGAGAAAGCCGTATTTTGACAACCCTGCACTTTAAGACACACTTTGACCATTAAGTGGCATCGCCTCGGCCTCCCTACCGACACCCCGATATGTGCTTTGATAACCAGGCAGCACTCCCTGATGTCATCAATACTTAGATTTATGTGGAGGGACCAGGAGAGCTTCAGCCCCTGAGAAACAATGCCCAGTGTTTACTCTCCAGGGGAACCAGACTTTGCATCATCTGAACGTAAGACGTTTTCTGGACTGCAATAGATATTATCACAGATCTTAAGGCATGGATGTTAGAATAGTTTCATTTTGAAATATGGTGGTAGTAAAATTCAGCATTAACATGAGCAGTCAATAATTCAAATTTTATTTGCTCTGATATCAAAGGGATATCTTTCTGCTCCCACCAGCCATGTAAAAAAAAAGAGAGAAAGATTTAGCGTTTTGTTGATAATAGTACTTTTTTAGCCCAATTTCATTTTTTTCTTAAAGATGAAGCCTTGCAATTGATTTGTTTGGTCTCTGAAATCCACAAGAGTCCTACGTGGCCCCCTGGATCTTTGTGAAAAGGCACAGCACCTTCACTTAGCTGTTGGCGCTAATCTGTGCCTGCCTTATTAGGGGCAGAAAGTTTGAAAACTTAGGAGAACTGTTTATAGCCTCCATTTATTTTCCCTTTCAACATCGTAATGCCATGGTGAACTGGCTGTTTTGGCAAAGAGGTCAAAAGTGGAATGATTGAGGGGGAATTTTCTCCCTTGGCGAAACTGATTGGCCTGTGTGACTAGCTTTAGAAAAATGTTCATCCGTAGAATAATTTTGGCCATTATGAACATAAGTGGCTTTGTCACTCTTTAGCAGGCAGATGGAGCATGTGTTTCACATTATTAATTCAAGGCAGCATTAGGGCTGGTTGAAGCAACTTTTAAGAAAGCAGAGTCTACACGTCCCCATCTTGCATCCAGGTCCACTGCGAGAGGCAGTGTTCAGACTGTCCCAAGCCGTAGAGCAGCCCCTCTGATGGAAATGCTATGTGACGTGAATCTTGCCAAAAACTAATGGATCATTTACAGGAAATAAGAAGTTAAAGAGGAGGATGAGTCAGTAGACTTCAAAGCGAACCCATTTCCACAGAACTTAAATAATGAATACCAAAAACTGAAGATTTCACAGACAGCTTATACAGCTCTCTGTGCAGCTGGAACCTTTGCCCGACTCCAGGGCTGTCTGCCCTGATGAAGGGTCCCTACTGCTGCAGGCAGGAAGAGAGGGAAGGAAGGAGAGAAGGGGAGAAAGAGAAAGAAGGGAATGGACAAGAAAGAAGGAGAACAATTTTAAAAGGAAAGAGAGAGGAGGAGAGAGGAAAGATGGAAGAAGGAGGGAGGAAGGGAAGGAAGGAAGGAGGCAAGGGAGGGAGGGCAGGCAGAGACGGAAGGTTAGAGGATGAAGGACGATTGGAAGGTGGGCAGTTAAGTCTAATTTTGCACAAATGTATTTTGCGTGACAAGTATCCGGGGACATCTGTCACGTGGTTCTCTGGATTACTACAGTCAAAATAAAACTGTGTATCTTAAATGCCACCGAGTCATTTTTGAGCTCATAGGCAAGGGCTTTAAAGAGTTTTATTTTGGAACTACTTATACTGGAGAACTGTGTCTGAGAAAGCCAAGGGCTGGTGATAAGCACCATGCAAGGGCTGTCACTTCCAGGAAACTTATATATCAATGAAATAGACTGATTAGGAAGATTTATGCATATTACAAAAACATTTCGATCCAGCAATTTCACTTTTAGGAGTTTATTCTTAAGAAATAACTGGACAAGGGTATATAAACCTTGTGTAGATAACAGCATTGTTCACACTTGTGAAAACTTTGAAATAAACTGTAAGTCTAATAAGAGACTAGTTAAATGAATTGTGGTGTATCATAATAAAATACTATAACATGAAATATACAGTGCAGTTCTATATTGTGGAATGATCACAGTATATTAACTGAAACTTTTTTCAAAGAGTATATATTTGTAAGTGTATATATGTGAAGATATATATGTTTATACTTGCATTGAACAAAGTCTGGAAATGTATACCTAAAGTGTTAACAGTGATTAAGTCTGGAGGGTAGGATTTGGAGTGATTTTAATTTTTCTGTCTGCATTTTCTAATTTATTTTCTACCATGAATATGTATTACTTGCCTAATATGAAAAACAATCAGTAGGAGAGGAGGATTTTTCGCTCTGAGAGAGGATTTATTTAAGCTTTTTTTCCACAGAGAAGGGTCCAAGTTAAGTTTGTATTTATAGAGCCCCTCCCAACATTGGGAGGGGAAAAAACTTTCCCAAATGTCAAAATCCTGTTTCTGGATCTCTTTTGTCCCCAGGGTCCCCTGGTGCCAAACCTTCCTTCTTGCTTGTGGCCTGACCTGAGTGTTCTTCTGGAGCCAACGATGCTCTTCTGGCTGGGGGGCTGCTGGGGCCACCTCTGGCCGGGTAGCATCTTCTGCGAGGCACCCTTTCCTCCGGAGTAGAGACCCCACCACTGCCAGGCTCTGATGGGAAGTGACCATAGGCCACCTAAGGCCAGCTGGGGAATTTTATAAGACTTGGAGTGGGGTAGGAAAGAGAAGTCATTTATGTGAAAGGAAAAAAAAAAACACACAAAAATTGAAACTGCAAGTCATTGGAGGGTTCCTGCTGGCACCCCCTCTGGGTCCTGATGGGCGAGAATCAGGAACCAAATTCCTGCCTCATTCCCAGGAATTTTCCAAGGAAATCAGCATGGGCCAAGGTGCCCAATGAGAGTCCAAGGTGGGAGCAGGTAATGGGAGCCCAGGTCACCTACCTGGGCTCTTGTTCTCCACGATGCCTGTTCCGGGTCCCTGGCAGGGTGACAAGGGTTCTGTTCCCCAGCCCAGTTGGGACTGGGCAATGGTGCCCAGCAGGCCCTGCCCACAGGGCTCTGAGGCCTCCTCCTTGGGGACCCTAGTGACCTCTGGATCCAGCTTCCCACTTTGGCTTGTGTTCTCTTTGTTGGATCCAGCTGGTCTCCTCCCTGGGGCAGGATGGGTGTGGGAGGAGGATGAAGACAGTTGGGATTCTTTAGCTGGTGGGTTGTTGGCCTGGAGCAGAGCCCAACTTCTCAGCCATCCCTGCCACAGCTTCCCCCGCCCCCAGTTCACAGCCGGACATCACATCCAGTTCTGACTTGTCCTGGGGCCTGTGTGAGGATGGCTTCCCTCTCCATCAGGCAGCTGCCCTCACTGCAGCCGAAGCTCTTCTTGATCCTGCCCCACCTCGGGCTCTGTGACCCAGGCTGATTGCTGCATGCCTCCCATCCTCCATTTCCCCATCTGTGAATTTCAGCTCCAGCGAGCCTGGAGGCAGGGGGTTGGAGGCGAAATGCCGCAACCTTGGGCAGTGCTCCAAATGGTGCCTTGCACCCTGTTCCAACAATCGTTATTGTTCTGGTAACTAACGTGGATTGGACAATGCTTTGTGCCGGACACTCGTTTAAATACCTCACATGTAATAATTTACTTAATCCTCACAATGGCATATGAAATAGGTACTGACTAATCCCATTTACAGATGAGGAAATTGAACCATGGAGAGTTTCAATAACTTGCCCAAGTTATTAAGTGGTTGACTTTGTGAAGTAACCAGGCTACGACCAAGGAGTTCTTTTTTTTTTACTCTTTTAAATAGCCATCTTTTTTTTAAATTGTGGTAAAATACACATAAATTTGCGTTCTTAACTATTTTTAAGTGTATAGTTCAGTAGTGTAAAGTGCATTTGAATTGTTTTGCAATCAACCTCCCAAACCCTTTTCATCTTGCAAAATTGAAACTCTGTACCCTTTAAACAACAACTCCCCAGTACTTCTTCCCTCTAGCCTTTGGCAACCGAAATCCTACTTTCTGTCTTTATGATTCCAAGTTCTCCAGGTTCCTCATATAAGCAGAATCATAGAATATTTGTCTTTTTATGACTGGTGTATTTCACTTAGTATAATGTTTGCAAGGTATATCCATGCTGTAGCATGTGTCAGAACTTCCCTTCTTTTTAAGGCTGAATAATATTCCATTGTATGTATATACTACATTTTGTTTCTCTATTCATCCATGATGGACACTTGGGTTGCTTCCACTTTTTGTCTATTGTGAATCATGCTGCTATGAATATGGGTGTACAAATATCTGAGTCCCTGCTTTAAATCCTTTTGAGTATATCCAGAAATAGAATTACTGGATCCTAGGGATAATTCTATTTTTAATTTTTTGAGGAACCACCATACTGTTTTCCATAGTGGCTGCACCATTTTACATTCCCACAACAGGACCCAAGGGTTCCAGTTTCTCCACATTTTCACCAATACTTAATTTTTTTCTTTTTTGGATAGTTACCATCCTAATTTGTGTGAGGTGGTATCTCACTGTAGTTTTGATTTGCATTTCCTTAATGATTTGTGACTTGAGTATCTTTTCGTGTACTTACTGGCCATTTCTGTATCTTCTTTGGAAAAAAATGTCTGTTCGGGTCCCTTGCCTTTTTATTTAATTGGGTTGGGGTTTTTTTGTTGTTGAGTTGTAGGAGTTCTTTATATATTGTAGATATTAACACCTTATCAGATATATGACTTACAAATATTTTCTGCCGTTCCATGGGTTGCCTTTTCACTCTGTTGGTCGGGTTCTTTGAGGCACAGAAGTTTTTAATTTTGATGTTGTCCAGTTACTTTTGTTGCGTAGCTTTTGGTGTCTTATCTGACCAATGAGTTCTTTTGAAATGATGCATAGTTGAAGGAGGATGAGGGAAGAAGCAAAATTCTACCCATTTTGTTTAGAAAGTCAGACATGAAGATGAAAACCACCACTCTACATGGTATTGAACAGTTGAGAAAGATTTGATAAATGCGATGCGCACCGTCTAGGGGATGGACACACTTGAAGCTCTGATTCTGGGGGCCGGGGGGGGTGGGGAAGGGCAATATACATAAGCTAAAATTTGTACCCCCATAATATGCTGAAATGAAAAAAAAAAGATACAAAAAAAAAAAGAAAGACTTAATAAAAAAGGTAAGAAAGTATAACTCAGGGGAGCCAATTTGAGATTGGATCCCAGCCCCAAACTGAGAGAGCCTGAGAATACTGTACCACCAGACACAATTTGAGGCAAAGAAAAGTCCTAAATGGCTGAGAGCCAGAAAGTCTAAATAATAAAAAACGAGGAGAAGATAGGGAACTGAGATGGGTCCTTGACAGCCTAAGGGGGAAAGGGGTGGTGTGCAATAGGGAAGGGATTATTTGCTTGAAATTTGAGGGGAGACAACAACGAATTCTCCTGGCTGAGGAAAAGGGAGGTTCTACTGCCTGGGATAAAATGGATTTTGCAACGTACAGGAGAAAAACCACGGCGGGAGGAAGCTGAGGCTGCTAATTAAGAGAGAGGGAGGGCTTTTCAGAGACCCGAGGAAATGACTGCAGAGCTAAATTCTTAGTCCCTTTCAGCCTACCCCGTAAGGGGTTCCAGTGACAATGAGTCCGGCACAGCCAGAGTAGGCAAGAGAACAGGAGAGGGAGTGCTACAGAGCACGCGAAGAAATATCTGAAGCCCGTGCACATCCTTCAGTTTTTGTTATTTATTTAAAAACCAGAGAGGACTGCACCTGGGCAGGAAAAACCCGCCATGGTTGCTGCTGCCGCCCCGGGAGAGGCCAGGGACGTCTACAGCCCGAGGCAAGCGAACGTAGAACAGGCACTATGGGAAGACAGTCAACAAGCCAGGAGGCAGTTGGGCTAGAAAGAGCACTGTTCTGGGAGTCGAGAAGCCTGGCGCAGCCTGGCTTTGCCGTGAATTACTCTGCCTCCGTGGTTCCTCAAATCCTCACCTAGGAACAAAGGCTGCTAACTAGTTGATCTCCGTTTCAGAGAGGCAAAGAATGTTATTCAAATTTCTCAAGGAATTGGAGTTTTATTTGAAGGATGTACATTAGCAAGAATGTACTCAGAATCCCAGGCAGCAGGAGAGGCCTCGGTGGGGTAGAAGTTTCTGGATTTCAATCTGGTGTGCTGCCATTGAAGTGACTCCGTTCTGTTCTCTTGCTCTCCCAGATGGCGTCGTCAGCTTCCAATTCAGATCTTTTCTGTCCACCTGTGCTTCTGCTTACCTGTCATTTCTGCTCTCTCAGGACCTTGCAAGCCCTGTCCCAATATCCGGTGACCACAGGACATCCCAGCAGTAACTCCCACTGCCACCCACCCACCTCACTCTCTTGATGTCAGACTCCTAAGAGAGATGACCTGATTGGGCCCAGCTCAGCTTTTAGTCCCAGGCCTCACGACAGGCCACAGGCAAGCCTACTGCTTGGGCATCCGGGCCAGTCAGCTGGCCTGGGCCTGCGGGACTGTGGGATACACACAAAGCCACTCGGGGCGTTTCTGTCCTCAGCAGGGTGGGAATGCAGACCCTGTTGGCAACACAACCAACCTTTCTTACAGAATTTCATAGGGTTTCTTTGGTTCTAACGGTCAGTGATTGGACAGAATTGGTGACTGAGGAAGAAAAGAGTAAGGACCAAGAATTTTTTCTTAACTCTTACTATCCTATCGGCCTAATTTGCTGAACATAGACATGCATTTCTTTGGAGTGAAGGACAGGGCTGTTACTGTGAATTCAGCTGATAACCACAGAGCTCACTAGTTTTTCTGATCAGACCAGGAAAACCGGCTAAGTGTCTTTTCCAAGGTCATGTGTATATAGACACATGGTTACGGTGGAAAGCGAGAAGCCGGGATTTAGCCTACGAAGGGCAGAGTTCCTTGCCCAGCCCTAGGGGGCTAGTGAGATTTGGAATAACTCCATCCTCAGGGGCAAACAGAGACAGAGACAGACTGGACCCCTGGGCTTATTCCGAGGCAGCCAGCTGATGGACTTGGGGAAGAGAACAAGTTTCTCCAAGGAACCCTTCTCCTCCCCCTCCTCAACTACTTTAGAGTCACCGACATCATTGCTTGTAGAGCTAGAAAGGACCCCATTAGAGGTGATTTTACCTAGCGTTTTGTTTTATATACATGGAGTCTGAGGTTGAGAGAGGGGCGGTGACTTACCCAAGGTCACTTATGGGCAGAATCTAGCTCTTCTTTGATGTCAAACTGAATTTTTATGTTGTTGCTGAAGGTGCCATGGCACTATCCTAGGTAAATGCTGTCAGAAACAGCTTTAAGATTCATATATACTGCTATTCAGAATGTCTCCCACCATCATGGGGCAAAGTATATTACTTTTATCAAATGTTAAACCAACTGTAGTAATTATAAATACTATTCAGATATTCTAAATACATATGTAGCTAGTTCACAAAATGCATCCCTTGGAGTCTTTGTATTTCCCCTAATAAAGAAACTTGAGGAAATCGGGCAGTCATGGATCTAGGCAGGAATGAGGACTTCTATTCCTAGGAGAGAAACGGTTAGTTCTAGGAGATTTACCTTCTAATGTGGATTCCGTAACAATTCTGGATAAGCATTTATTGTACACATCAAGCATTCCTTTCGGAGACACTAATTCCAGCAGAGAATGTAGATTTGTGGGTTTTTGAAAAGCACCACATTAAATCAGTGTGTGTTTAATTTGAATGGGAACTTTATGAATGAGGTGTTTCCCAGGTGCACCAAACAGAAGTAAGGAATCTTAGGTATAGACCTCCTGTTACGTTTGAAGGTATAGACAGTGTATTTACATTATTAAATATAGTGACAATGTCTAGAGCAGAGGGACAATGAAGTTAATGTGTCTTGAGAGATTGGAAAATAACTACAGCTAAAGGTACTGGGGATGTTTCCACCTAATAATGAGGAGGAAGCTCCTTGAAGTAAGGATTGTCCTGTGGGCTCAGGTACAGAGCCCGAGACTTGTTCGTAGTGGAGGATGAGGATGACGATGATGACTAACATACATTGAGTGCTTGCTACATGCCAGAAACTGTTCTGAGCACTTTACCAGTTTTAAGCCACTTAATCTTCTTACCAATTTTGTGGGGCAAGAACCATCATTATTCCCAATTTATAGAAAAAAAAACTAGAGCCATCTGCCCATGGTCACACAGCTAGTAAGTGGCATAACCAGCATTCATGTCCAGGTGGTAGACTCCAGAGCCTGTCCCACCCAGCAAGGATGGAAGGAGTTAGCTGCCAGAGACCTAAACTTCCCGTGTCCTTCAACGATCACCCAAGCAGCTGTCAACCATCTGTTTATATCGACCTATTTAGGACTTTTTAAAAAATTTTTCCATCTGTACCAGCTTGATGGACTCAGGGCTTGCCATTACAAATTATTTGACATGGAATGGCAAGGAGGTAGGTTGGCAAGAGGGACGACTAAGGATCTGACCCAACACAGAGTGTTGCACAGATGAGAATATCCAAACATGATACCCAAGAGAGATTATAAACATCTCAGGCCAAAATTTGAAGGGATTACATTATACCTTAGGAAATCCAGGTAAAGACATGGGACTGGACTTCAGGTTGGGGGCGGTGGTGATGGCCACTAAGCCATGAGAATGAGTGAACTTTCCTAGGGAGAGTGTGCAGGGTGGTGACTTCAAC
The DNA here is from genome assembly GCF_041146395.1 of Eulemur rufifrons. Lineage (NCBI taxonomy): Eukaryota > Metazoa > Chordata > Mammalia > Primates > Lemuridae > Eulemur > Eulemur rufifrons. Next base: position 62,807,689 of record NC_090988.1, read on the forward strand.
ACCATTTGTCAGATTATCCCTCTGGGAGTCTAAATTCCATAAAAATCTCAGCAAAGATTTTTGTCTTTAATCTGACTTTTAAAATCTCCCACCTTTGAAGTAATGGCAGAAAGCAGTTTTGCTGATGTGGACTTCACACAGTCTTGGGATATCCAGCAGGGCCTCTATCAACCGCCCACTTGTTGGTGTCACAACTGCCCAGGCCACGCTCTGTGGACAGATTGGCGATGATGGCAAGGGCTGTCACAACCCGGGCACTCAGTGGCAACGCTCTAGTTGTAGTGCTTTTAGTCATTTGTGTGTTTCAATGGGAAACAATTACTTAAGTTCTTGGATTTCAATTGTGCAGATATAGTTTGTACACTCCATTCCTTATTTATTTATTTATTTATTTTAATATATATATATATTTTTTTCTTTTTTTTTTTTTTTTTGAGACAGAGTCTCACTCTGTTGCCCAGGCTAGAGTGAGTGCCGTGGCGTCAGCCTAGCTCACAGCAACCTCAAACTCCTGAGCTCAAGCGATCCTCCTGTCTCAGCCTCCCGAGTAGCTGGGACTACAGGCATGCACCACCATGCCTGGCTAATTTTTTCTATATATATTTTTAGCTGTCCATATAATTTCTTTCTATTTTTTTTTTTTTTTTTCAGTAGAGATGGGGTCTCGCTCTTGCTCAGGCTGGTCTCAAACTCCTGAGCTCAAACGATCCGCACACCTCGGCCTCCGAGAGTGCTAGGATTACAGGCGTGAGCCACCACGCCCAGCCCACTCCATTCCTTAATCCACGTAATAAAAGGAAAACCCAAAAGGATGCATTATAAGGGCTGATCAGATCTTTTTCTGATTATGTTCTTTTGGAGTTAAAATATCTAACTTCTAGAAATACTGAATCAGGTCAGGCCCAGAAAATTCTTAATTGAATGGTTCAAGATCTCTTGGTAGAATTCAAAGCCTTACCAGGTGGCTGTCTAAGCCAGTAGCTGCTGAGTGACTTCTCCCCACGTTTGGAGGGTATCTTATCCAGGAAAGAGCTTTGACCCCAAATTGTCATATTCTATGTCTAATTTGAAATGTTTTACATTTAGGGTTCTTATGCTTGCTTTTTATTTTTTAAACTCAAAATTGCTTGATATTTACATTTCTGTCTATAGATCACATGATCACTTTAATAGTTTTTAATGATGTCATAGAATCCCACTGAATTGCTATATCAAATTTACTTAACCCGTTCTCCTGTGGTTGGACATTTAGATTGATTCAGTTTTAGTTCTTAATAATATGCTGTTAGAAATTTTGTTCACATTGCCTAGTTTTCTTTCTTTCTGTCTCTTCTGAGCATTTCCTTGGGATAAGACTTCGAGGAGGAATTAAGGATCAAAAGACAGGGACGGTTTTATGGCTCTTGTTGCATGTTGTCAGATAGCAGATAGAAACACTGAAGTAACAGTCCCGCAGCAATGTTTGAGTGGGCTTGTTCCCCCCAGCTCTGCCCAGAATTGTTTTACAATTGTATCTCTTATTGTTTTTAAATAGGTAAACAAGTTTTTTTTTTTTTTTTTGAGACAGAGTCTCACTCTGTCGCCCGGGCTAGAGTGCCGTGGCGTCAGCCTAGCTCACAGCAACCTCAAACTCCTGGGCTCAAGCAATCCTCCTGCCTCAGCCTCCCAAGTAGCTGGGATTACAGGCATGTGCCACAATGCCTGGCTAATTTTTTCTATATATTTTTAGCTGTCTAGATCATTTCTTTCTATTTTTAGTAGAGGCAGGGTCTCGCTCTTGCTCAGGCTGGTCTCAAACTCCTGACCTTGAATGATCCTCCCACCTCGGCCTCCCAGAGTGCTAGGATTACAGGCGTGAGCCACCGCGCCCGGCTGGTAAACAAGTATTTTGGTTCGTGTTTCTTTAGTTGTGAGACGGAACACCCTTCCTGTGTGGACTGACTGGATCCACCTCCCACTGTGTGCAAAGCATCTATAAAGCGCCTGGCACGGGGCTGCCACCTTCTAGCGTCCTTCTCTTTCCTCCTTTGCCTCTTCACTCTTCAGCCATTTGTCAAATGAGGTCTCATTACTGATGATGATATATGTTTATATCACAATATAATATTTTATTACTATTTTGCATTGTAAATAATTTTCCATTGTATTTATCATTTAAAACTTTCTTTTGCCCCTTTGTATTTGTTTTGTTAATTTTTATTGAGGAGACTTTAATTAGACTTTAAAATATTTGAATCCACCTACTTCAGCCTTATAATACTATTTAGTTTTTTTAATCATGAATTTATCTCTCTGCCACAGCTGGGATAAATACATTCTCCTTTTTATCCTTTTTAAGGCTCTCTGTGTTTAATTAGTTCATTGTCCGATTTGGAAAGTACCATCATATGTGGTGAGTTATGGATATAATATACTTTCCTTCATATTGATATCAGGTTGTTCCATCAGCATTTATTAAATGGTGATTCCTTCATCCATTATTGTGATTCTTTGTTTTGTTTTGTTCACTATATCCTGAGGACTTATAAGTGCTTAAATCTATCTCTGGAATCACTATTTTATTAGAGTCTTTGTCCTGGCTTTGATTCAGCAAAATTCAGTTTTGATGAAGATCACTTTATAATATGTCTTAAAATTTGATTATTACATCCTCCTCCAATCTTCTTTGGTATTATTGTGTATTTATTTTCCCTTATTAATTTTGCCAGTGATTTATTACATTCTAGAGTATTCTAGCAGAAACATAATTGTTATGATGTTAATCTATTTTTTGTTTTGTGGACGAATGTTACTGATATTACTCTAAATTTTCTAAACAGGAGCAATGGATATAACTTTGCTTATTTAGATAATCTTTTATTTTTCCCATTATAATTTTATAACTTTTATTTCACTTGATGTCTTATTTATCTAGATATATAAATGCTCCAATATTTTTTTTTTTTTTTCAGTATTGGGAGTAGCACCATTTTCTATTGCCTTTTCTGACTTTTCATAGCATTCTTTATGCATTTGGTTGATCTTGCAGTTTCTATTTACACTATTGTATCATCTGCAAAAAAGTGATATTTCTATTTCCGTCATTCCTTGTCATCTTGTCCTGTGATATTTTTTACTACCTCTAATAGGAATGCTGAGAGGGGCATCTTACACTTGTACCTGTGTATGCAGAGTGAGGCTGTGCTATCCTGCAGTAGGTAGTAGCCACTTGTAGCTATTTAAATTTAAAGAAATTAAAAATTAAATTTAAAAATTCAGTTCCTCAGTTACATTAGCCACATTTAAGTCTCAATAGCCGCATGTGACTAGTTGCTACCAACTAGTACTACTAGTTGTCTAGTTGTACTGGACAGCACAGAAATACATTTTTCCATCATTGTAGAAAGTCTAATGGGTGGGACTGCTGTAGGATCTCCACGTTAAAAGTAATACTGAAGCTCAGATTTAAATCTATAATCGTTTTAATCTTAAGGAATAGATCTCCATTTTTGATTTTAAAGAGTTCTTATAAAGAATTAATGTCAAATGTTATCGATGGCCTTCTCAGCATCCACCAGAATAATTCTTATATTTAAAAATATTATTTTCTATCAAAGTTTTGAATTATCCTAATAATTTCCCCACGTAGTACTAGCTCTGTCTTTGCACACTTGTTTGTTATTGTAACATTTCCCCTTTCTGTTTGTAGGATATTTATGATTTACTAAACTATATTTGTGAATGAAAATGGCCCATAATTGACATGCACTCACTCTTTCTCCCACTCTCTCTGTCTTTTGATGTTTTCCTCATTAGGTGTTTTAAGTAAAGATCTCATTTACTTCCTGATATGAGTTATATAATATACAAACTTGCCTGTATTTTGAAACCGTTTATGTAACTGGCATTTGAAAATTTGAATATGTTCTGAGAATCTATTGGCGATTCCTTTAGAAGTGTTTTCAGGGGACAGAACTTTCCCTAATAGTTCCCCTGGCATGAATCTGTTCATGTTTTTAATATTTTATTAGTTCAACAAGCACTGTTGAATGTAAACCACCTATAAAATGCCAAGCAAGGTGCTGGAGGATAAGATGACTATGATTTTGGCCATGAGAAGGAAGTAAGAATGGTCAAATCCTCTCTTCATTGGATTCTTCCAGGCTCTCCCTCACTCCTCAGCGTCCCCCCACAGCACTCCCCAACACTGAATCTTAACAGTCAGTCTTCTGATTGTCCCTCCATCCCCAAAATACCTTGGCCTTGTTGTTGCCTTTTCCCTACACCAAGTTTCTCTTGCCTTTTTCCTCTTTGCCTTCACCTCTCCCTCATCCCGAGGACCCACTCAAAGTCCCTGTCTTTCTGATTCTCAACCCACCCATATATGTGCAATTACATATAGTGCTCAGTGCTGTAAAGGAAAAACAGTGACATGGACCATTAGAGTCAGCCTGGGTGGTTGAGCAGGGGCCCTGTCAGATTAGCAAGTGATGTTTAAGCTGAGAGCTGAAGGACGGGTCATTAGCTAAGTGAGGCCCAACGAAGAAGCCAGTCAGAGGGAACAGCACGTGCAGAGGCCCTGAGGTATGAAAGAGCTTAGTGAACTTGAGAAGCAACCAGGAGCCAGCGTGTGGCTGGAGCATGGTGAGTTGGGGGAGCAGTGGGATGGGATGAGGCAGGCCCTGATCCTGAGGGCCTTCATGGTCCTGGTGGAGTATTTGGGTTTTAAGCAATCTGATACACATTTTCAGAGATTTTTTCTAAATGCCTAAAGTCAGTTTGTTGCTCCACGAAACATACATATATTATCTCACTTAATACTGAGAGCATCCAGATGAAATAGGCACTTTTATAACGTGCCCATTTCCAACTGAGGAAGGCCCAGAGATGTTAAGCACTTAGCCGGGGGTCACATAGTATGTTCTTGAAGGGGCCAGGCTGGGATATCACCAGATTGTCTTGAGCCTCCAGAGCCCAAGTTCTGACCCCTGCCTGACTTTACTACAAGATCACTTGGCCGCTGTGTGGCCGGTGCAGTGGGGCACATGTAGGAACAGGCAGATGAATCAGGAGACTCGTTCAGCAGTCCAGGTGAGAAGGCAGAGCTTGGACCAGGGCGTGCTGTGTGATGGAGAGAAGCAGATATTCTGGGGGCAGAATGAGGGCAGCGGGAGAGAAAAAGGAATCTGTATATGATTTATTTAGATGAAAAGAACGCTTTGAAGTCTCATTTTAAGGAGTTTAGAATTTAGAAAATAAACTAATAAACCAACACACACAGCATGAAAAGGAAATAAAAATACATTAGAAATGAAGTAAAAACTGGCTTAATAAGAAAGCTTATTAACTCTAGTTAATACAAGAAAAAGAAATACTAAATGAGAAGGGAGCTATGATTATTATAAAAAAATTTGTCATTTGTGTGGAATATTATTTATAACTCTTGCTGAATTAGCTAACCCAGCTGAAACAGATACTTAGCATGAGATAATGAAATTGGTCAACAATTTATTGTTATTAAATCTGAGATGCGATCTACTGCCCTCTGTGTGGCTTGCCCTTTCACTCTCTTCCCTCTCCCTTCCCTGCCTGTTGAAGTCTGACCAGTCGTCATGACCCTGTTCAAATCCTCCCTCAGACGGGAAAATAAAACCATCTATATGAACACATGGTTCTTTTAGCCCAAATCAACAGTTACCAGCAGTAAGGATGGCCTTGCATTAGTGGAGGCAAAGGTTAAATTATGTTCAGGCTTCTCTGTTGATGAGAGCAGAAATGGGCTTACTCTGCTTCAGAAATGTTTTCTACCACTGCAGACATGCTTTTAAAAAGCAAGTTTTGGCTCCTGAGGGCATAAAAATCAGTTATCTCAAAACTTCTGTCATGTGGATCATCAGCTGGGCTGAATAAAGTTAGAATGAAGAGTCTGTTGGCAAATTTAAGTTTTAAGCTTTTAGGTAAAAACTTCAAATACAGCTGCCATGTTACTGACTTTGACTCTCTTGAGAAAAGGTAAATGGCGATGGTGAGCAGTGAATTGCCCTCAGGTGGTCAGACTCAGGGAGGTGGGGACCCGTTGCTGGTTTCTGGGTAGCACAGCTGTGCCTGGTCCAGGTATTTGCCCAGGAGCTTGTATATGATGAGGACAGAGGAGGGAAGCAGAACTGGAAGGTCAGCTGCCGCTTCCCACCGCCGGCCCACCTCCAAGCCTCCCTCATCCTGGGAGAAGTCTCCCCACGTGTGGAAAACTTAACAATTGGGACAGGACTCACTACCAGCCTGTGGGACCTCCCTTAGAGAGTGAGCAGCTGTTTTAAATGTTGCCAAGTGCTCTGTTTGAGGAGATTGGGAAATTTGCAGAGTTGTCACAAAGGTAAGCAGAGCAGATGGGCAAAGGTGCAGGCTCCAGCCGTGTGCTGCATTAGGTATGCCAGATTGACGAGTCTTAGGAAAGCAGTCTTGTTTTTACATTATATATCACATGCAGGCCAGTTTCCTTTTCCATACAGACTCCCCCATATGAAAGGAAGGAAAGATGGAAGGGAAGAGACAGGATAGATGGCTAAATGTAATACTAGGCCTACCAACCAATCGTTCATTTATGCATGCATGCACCATTACTAAGCCAGGACGGAGCTGGGTCCTGAGGACTGAGATGACCAAGGCCCAGTCAAGTTACCATCTTTGGCTAGTTGCCACATGTTCACATACACTGCCATATCTAGGTATTATACACGAAGTCCCTGGCATAGCATCTGGCACCTGCTCAGTAAACCCTGGCCATCGTCACATTACCATCACCGTCATAATTATGAGATGTTCATCTTCGAATCCCTGAGTGGGCTCAGGGGCTGGTGCAGAGGTCAGACTCCACGAATGTAAGTTGACCGATTGACTAACTAAATGGAATACCTTTTTGTTTCTTTTCTTTTCTTTTTTTTTTCCCTTTCTTCTCTTCCTCTCTCTCTCTTTGAATACGTTTTTGAATGCCTTCTCCATGTAGGCACCTTTAACAAGGCTCGGGAGAAAGCTTCTGAGACCTTTGTGTGAAACAAAATGTGGCATAAATAATAAACGTTGTTACTTGAAAAGTCAGTACAGGGGTATCATTTGCTAAGTGAATAAAAGCAGAAGGAGCTTCAGGAATTTTGGGGAGGGGTAAAATCTGTGGGGTGGTAGGGGTGCAATGGGTATTAATCTAGCATCTGATTGGTTCAGAGTTTTAAAAGAAGTACTAACGCTTTGGCAGTGAGAATGGGGAGAATAAGCCCCTCCCCAAGGCAGGCGTTTGCAGACCCCCAGTCATAGGCTGGTGAATATTTAACAACCAGCTTTCGAGAAAAAACTGTGTGCATGAATACATATATAAATTAATTATAAATTTCACTGATATAAAGGATGTGTAGCACACAATTTATGAATAATAATAAAATATCCAATACTCTTTATTATAAATTCCATATCACTGATTGAGTCTCACAGAGGCTTTCGTTGATTTTTGTTAGGCTCTTGTAGCCGTAGCTAACCTGTGGTTAGCCACAGTTTGACAAGTGGAATTTCATCCCAATTCACTAACTCTTTACCAATACATTTATTGTCATTAAATCTGATATGTGATCCGCTAAACTTTTCCACCTTTGTACCTATTATATTCCTTAAACTGAAACCTCGTTCAGCTTTAGCACTAAGTATGTTAGCACTGCACTCATTCGCCAATGGCATGAGCACCTTTACTGAATCATGTAATAGTTTAAATGCTAGAAGGGTATTTTCCTCTCTGGTATGTTATTCACAATATAATGACTATAGCCATGACTCATTTTTAAATTTAACCTGCATTATTGACATTCCTCCATCACGTTCTTAAGTCTAAACAATCAACAAGACAAGAAATCAAGCCTTGATTTGCGGCGTTTGCTCATTTCCAAGGTGTAAATACCCCCACCATGGCCAGTTCTGTGGCATCCCTAGACGTGGAGTTGGGAAGAGCGGTACAGTAGCACAGCATTGTGTGATAGTGCTTCTACCGTGTGGATACTGTAACGTCAGTGATCTCAAGAGCATAGGTAATAAGCCATTTCAGTGATGAGTTTTGAGTATTTATTACCTTTTCTTTTTAAGTATAATTTCAAGTTTATATTTTAAATTTTAGTAACAGCTGTATTTAACAACTAGCTCACTGAATTCCTGAAAATTTAAAATTGGAGAGCTGGTAGGAGCCGGCTCCAGCACACCCAATGCCCTCATTCCTAATGAGGGTACAAGTCTCCCTTTGGGAGAAGAGCTCTGCACCTTTCCTCACCTTGCCCCTCCTGTGCATACAGGTCTTAGTTACTCATGCTGCCTCCAGCAGAAACACCCACGCACGGAGGCTCATTTCTTTCCTGAATCTGATACCAAGCATGCTTTAGGGGGTTTGATGTGATCTTGCCTAAACCTCATTACTCCCACTAATCATGTTTAATGTATTCTCTAATAACTTTACTTCTCACACTTATTTCCCTTATTTGAAAAAAAAAAAAATGAGAAAAAAAAGATCATGTCTCGCTATAACAAAGGCTGAGTATAGACAGATCACTTGGGCAGATGTCAAATTAGTTACCCTGGCCAGGCACCGTGCCTCACGCCTGTAATCCTAGCACTCTGGGAGGCCCAGGCAGGAGGATCGCTTGAGCTCAGCAGTTCAAGACCAGCCTGAGCAACAGTGAGACCCCGTCTCTACTAAACTTAGAAAAATTCGCTGGGCATTGTGTTGTGCACCTGTAGTCCCAGCTACTTGGGAGGCTGAGGCAGGAGGATCACTTGAACCCAGGAGTTTGAGGTTGCAGTGAGCTAGGATGATGACAACACTACACTCTAGCCCAGGCGACAGAGCAAGCCTCCGTCTCCAGGAAAAAAAAAAAAATTAGTTACCCTAAAATGTTCTTCAAAAGCTCTCTCCTGATCTCATCAGTCTAAAAGAAATCCAAACCTGCCCGACAGGTTGGAGAAGTCTGCAACCTTCTTTTCCCTCAGTCATGCAACAAGAACAAAGAGACACAAAAGCTCAAACTTTTATCAGCAAAGCCAATGTTTATTGAGAAATTTGAGGAAAACAAGCTCCTCCTGGCTCCACCCTCACCCTTATTTTCCTTTCTTAAGCAATATCCCTTTCACACAGATGTGGAAAAACTGCCAACTGGGAGGCAGGAGCAACCTGTCTGCCCCTGCTCCCGGGGCTGACTCACAGCGTTTACTTTTGCAGGTAGCCTTGCCCCCGCCGGGGCCCTGCTGGACCCTCCTGCAACCCGGCAACAGCAGGTGCTTCCAGACCCTGCTCTGACATCTGTTACCCATGTAAATATTCGGACCGTCACCCCTGCCTCCATCCTCCCAATCACAGGCTCGAGCCATTTAATACCCTTTGCCCTCAGCCTCCAACCCCCAGACCAAACCAGAAGCCTCAGGCCCACCTCATGGCTGTAGGACCCATCTTGTTTATCTAAGTTCATCTAATAGAGAAGAATGGAGCAGTTTAGAATCCGGGGAGGGTCTGCAGAATCTGAAGCCCCTTCTCTGAAGTGTCTGCCCTACATTTTCAGTACTGACCTGTTCCCAGATGGCTTTACTCATTCATCCCCACATCCCAGCTGTGCTCTCACCCTCCCTGGCAGGCCACCTGTCCCATGCTAGGGACTTACCATCCATCAGACCTCCCAAACGCTGACCCTCTGCTCGGCTGGGCCTTACGCCTGTGTCCAGATGAGCCTGAGGCTGATGCCACTGCGGGGCCCTCTTTACTCCCTGCCAACTTGCCGACTTCCTGGACGCCTGTTACTCTTTGCTGCCATCAGCGCTTAGCTGCACTGCCTCACTTGCCCTTTGGGACTTTTTCTCATCTGCTGTGGCTTCCAGTGTAAGCAATCATTGGAACCCAGCAGTTGGAAATTCCCACCTTTCCCTGTTCTGGCTACATCCTTGGTCCTTATAGAGGTGAGGATACTGCTTTACATTGGGGTCAGCTTTCCGTTGGCCGCATATCATAAAAGAGATGAAACCCCTTTCTCCAAAGGGGAAGGGCTCTCCAAAGGAGCTGCAGTGTGACCGAATATCCAATCACAGAATCATAATACAGTCACTTTTCAATTCACATAACATTTTTCCTACTCTGTTTTGGGTTGTGACATTACTACTACAGTCGAGTAAGGATTAAGTCATTTTTTTCTCTCATTTTCTTTCTTGCCTGTCTCTTTAAAAATATTGCTCACAGATGTTCAAGAATTTACATTAAAAATGAATTCCAATAAAAGGCCTATTAATTCAGTTATTTAGCCTTGTTTGTTAATTCTTTTTAAAAAATAATGTGCATGTTTAGGACAGGAGTTTGTTCCAGTTTTCATTTCATGAGATAAATATGTTGGGAAATGAGGAAAGTATAAATAGATGTGAATGTCATTTCATCTAATTGAAGATGAATGCTGAATTTTTGGAGCTGTAGTAGAATTGAGTCCCACTTGCCTTGAAAGAGATTTATGATCATGAGATATGATGCTTTGTCTCCCAAGGGCTCTCTTAGTGCCCATTAACCCTTTCAACTCCGAACTCTGTGCATCCAGAAGAGGCAACCTGCAAGGTAAGTAGGGGAAGAAGGAAGGCTGTTGAAGTTTGTCGGGCAAGTCAACAAAACAAAACCAAAAAACAGCTGCTTATCTGGGCCTGTGGAATTTAAAGTAGTCTGACAAAGTAAGAGCCACATTCTATCATGTGTGTATTATGCCAACCGGTTTTCCTTTAGGCTTTCGTGTCATCTTTTTCTGTTTATATCACCGAGATTTTCCAGAACATTTTAAAAAGGGGGGAACTGTTCTAGCACAGTTTGCTTTAGACGGCATTGTTGAAGCTAGAAATAGCCATTGTATTTGAACTTGTTTTCTACCACGACCTCCGAAAGGCCATTCCCAGAAAACTGATTGCTTAGGCCCTGTGGTTACACACAAAGGAGATCGTGGCTAGAAATAACGGCTCTCTTGTAGCTGCGATACTGAAAGACGCTTCCTTGATGGAATATTGCAAGGCATCGTTTAGAACATCAAAGGGTACAATAAATTGAATTGTTTTAATGGTTTAAATATTTGTAGCGGGAGCTGAGGAAAGCTAGAATTCTCAATGACCGATGAAGAATAAAATACACTTGAACCTCTGGGTCAGATGCTGAATTCCTTCTGCAGGTGGAAATGCTGCGCCTCACAGGGGCGGCCAAGTTTCATTTTTGTGATGACCTTACCCATCTGAACTTTCCTGGAATCTCTTATCGTTAGCTCCCCACCCAAAGGATGAAAAACACCATCTGATTCACAGTTTTCCCATCTCTTATTTGAGTTTGCAACTTTCTTGGATAACAGATGGCCGGAAAATGTGTAAGCCCAAATAAAAGCAAAGCATGGGCCTCACTGTTTCTTCCCTGGTGTCAGTTGCTTTTTAAAATTAAAATTATGTAAATGATCCCTTGGTTTTAAGTGGGAGAATCAGCAATAAAGGAAACAACCTAGCACTTGAGAATATTTTAGTTTGGGTTGTGTGTAAGGCCTTTTTTTTTTTTTTTTTTTTTAGCTTTTAATGTTTCCTTTTAAAGAGAAAGAAAAGAGGCATTTGTTATAGAAGCATTTTGCAAGTTGCTCATTCACAAAGCTCGCAGAGTTTCCCCGGCAGCCAGCCTAGAATCAGAGGGAATATTAGAGTTGGCAGAGACCTTAGAGGCCGTTGTTTCAAGTGACTCGAAGACTGAGAAAGAGACCCTGTAGTAAGGGCTCCGAGAAAGGCCTGGCCTCTCTGGGATGGGCATCTTTCTTACCTCAAGGAGTTAAAAGTCTGGGCCTTGGTGTGATCAGCCAGATGGTCTTTAACAGTAACATGGTTCATATTGTTTAGATTATCCTGTTGCAAGTACCGCGCCTCGTTTACCTTTTATGGAATAAAGTGTGGAAAATTGACCACAGATGTAAGTAACCAAGAATGATGGGGAAGCTGTTGTTACCAGGCCTCTCCGTTTCTCTCCAACACGCCTGATCCCACAGATAAAAATAAAGAGAAAAATGTGAGGCCAGCTGAGAAATAGCTTTGCCTTATTACCTCGGTAGCTCAGGTCTGAGCACTGAGATTGCTGTTTTCTACCCTCGCATAAATCTAAGGTTGGCCTCGAGGCTTGTGTGCAGGCTACTCGAAAATTCTGATTTTCTAAGTGCCCTCCAGTTGAAGTCTCATACCACGTAAGCAGTTTTTCCATCCTGTTTTGAAAAGCAGAGGGGCAAGACCCACATACTGACGTGGAGCAATTTTGCAGCCCTACATCCCCTGAAGGAGAGGAATGGTATTTTGCAGCCTGAAGAGCACGGATACATTCTGCATGCCCGCTGCGTTGATTGCTGTCACAGCTATGGATGGGCCGGGTTCGTTAGAACTAGGTCCTGGCTCCTGAGAATGTATTTCTGGGCTTTGCAAAAGAGTTGCCTACCCAGAACGGGCCCAGTGCAGAAAGGAGCTTGTCGAGGCAGGCCTGTGCTTCCCTTCCAGCGTGCTTCTCGGGATTACGAAGGCATAAATGCCTTTTTAAACCCTCACAGGAATAGTCTCCAACCAAAGTAATAAACTAGGCTTTATGAAGTCCCTTTGTTCTCACTCACTTCCTCTTCTCCTTCCTCAGCTCTGTCCACCCAGCCCACGCTGACTTTCTTTTGCCCCTTGTGCTTCTCTGTGGCACTTGCTGCCTTTGCCTGTGGCTGTAACCACGATCAGGTGACCAGCTCCTGCTTGCAGGTCTGCTGGAGGCAGCCAGGGCCACAGGGGGTGGCTCCTGCCTCTGGAAAATGGATGCCTTTTCTCAGAGGGGTCTACTGGGGTGCCTCCCCTTCATGGGGGCCCAATAGGAGTTGGGCCTTCTCCTCTGGTCACGTTTATTTTCTGTCTTCTCATTTGCATCCAGTTCAGCCCCCCTTCCTCCTGCCAGGCCCCCTGCTAATCCCTTCCATCAGGCGTGCTCTCTGGAGTCCTGGCTCTACTGCCAAGAAACTACCCAACATCCCACATGCTTAACCTGTTGCTCTCACACTGTCCTGCAAACCTGGGCCTGTCTCCAGGACACTGCTTTCTTCCCAGGCATCCCTGGCTTTCCGTACGCACTTGAGGTCACTGCTCGCTAGGCCCCCTCTGACCCTCCTCTGAAGCTGCAGTGGCTGGTCCTCACTGACCCACACCCCTCTCTCAGCAGCCCCCTGGATGCCCTTGGCGCTCACTGAGAAGTCAGGCACTTGGCCTCTGTAGAACACTCCTCTCATCTCCCTGCTGACCTGTCCACCAATGTGGGATGCCTCTGTCGTCTCAGCCGTTCTGGCTGTCACCCCCACCACGTGACTCTGTGACTCTGCTCTCACGGTTCGTGTCTGGGGTCAGCCACCTCTGCACACGTGCCCTCTGAACTGCCCTCCTGACCCGCCTCCCACCCCCACCGCTCACCTCTGCTGTGATTCCCCAGCTCCAGCTCCCGGGCCCCTACTCTCCCAGACCCTGCGGGCCCTCCCAGCCAGCCACTCACAGCATCCTTAGTTCCCCCCCACTCCCACCGCCAACCCCTTTTGTTCTTTCACTGCTCAAATTGAGCAGTCCCCAGCCTGAACCACCTCGGAAGGCGTTTTTACTGAGCCTGCTCCAGGTCTGGAGATAATCACTTTAATCTGCCTAAATGACTTAGTTGCAAACCCCTGGCTCCTAACATCACCCTATCCTCAGCACTGCCACCCCCCAAGCCAGTCCCTTCTCAGGCAGCTCCCTTTCCTTCCCCTATTCACCCAATGTCTTGAAAACTCATCTATAGATTAACTGCCGCCTTCTTTTTTTTTTTTGCTTTTGCTCATGCATCAAACTGTAGTAGTCTGGCTTGTGCTGCCATTGAAATTTCTCTGGCAAAGCATACCCAAGACCTCCCAATTTCCAGATGTTCTTTCTTCATCTTACTTGATTTTGCTTCAGCTGTCTGCTTCTTGAAGTGCTCCTCTTCCTCAGCTGTGACAGGTGTTTCTCAAGGTACACTCACCACCGCTTGTTCCATTTTCCCTGACTCTCCTTTTTCTTTCTGCTTCTTAAAAATTATTAGCCCCTTAGTTCCCATTCTCTGCACCTTCTCCTCACCCCAGCCACAATCCTGATCCTGTAACATGGGAAAAGTGCAGAGGGCTGACCATTCCAAAAGCCACCTCTGGAAACATCCTTCTCCTCCAACACAGGTGGATGCAAAACACCAGATGACTGACGCTGCTTACAGTCTGCTCCTGAGACGATGGGCGTGAGTCCCAGGACTGAAGAGTATTTGTTTTGGTGGTGACAGCAAGCGTTGGTGTCCGTGGCTGTGGCCGGGCAAGCCCCTGGAATTAGAGGAGGGTTTGAGCTGCCATATTGGGTGTTCAGATTCTCAGAGGACATCAGGGATGACGAATGGGTGGCTCCTAAACCCTAGCGAAGCACTGGGTTGTGCAGTGGAAACAGTGTGTGGTTTGGAGTTACACATTATATTATATTTCAGATCCCACTCTCTTCCTATCACTTGTGTGACTTTGAGCAACTGACCTCTCCTGGCTGTACCTCTATTTTTTTTTTTCCCCGCAAAATAGATAATATTTCCCTCTTCTGAGGATTAGGGTCCACATTAGGGAGATATTATCTGTTAGACTTAATTCAGCAGCATGACTGAGCTGATACAGTGAAATTCTCTTAGGCTAACTATGAACCGGACAAACCTGACAACTTGCTGAAAACTACTTGTTAAACTCTTACGTGCGCTAGTGTCATAGTCAAGGGAGATAATTAGCGGAACTGGTCCCTGGTCTCAGACTATGGAAACTATACCCAACACAATTAGCGCCATTCAGCAACAGTCTCTCATCAAGGGCTCAGTGACACTGGGAAGTAAGAATTCTGGAGCTGGAAAGATCAATGTGGGCCAGAGTAGGTGGGACAAGTGACAAGTGGCCTGGAAGGACCTTTGGCTGCCTAAAATAGAAATGTCATGTTGTATAAAGTGAGTAATGAGTGATATAGACTTCTGTGAAAGTTAGATGGGGAAACTGAAGTTGATATAAGAGGCCACAGGGAGCCATTGCATATAATTGAGTGAGGCCATGATGGAACAGTATTTTAGGAAGATCACTTTAGCTTCCTTATATATATAAAATATTTTTGATTGAGAAGATGGTGGCAGGGAGAGCATTCGGCAGACTGTTGCAGGAACCAGACCCTGATCTGAAGTAGTGCAGGGTTAGATTGGGAAGGAAAGGCTAAAAATGCAAACTGTTTCAAAAGAAAAAGATTATTAAACATTATTAAAGATTATAAAAGATTATTAAAGGTATTGGTGATGAGTTTGGTATTGGCGATGAAAGTAAAAAATAACTTAAAAGTGACTCCACAGTTTCCACCAGGGATACTATGAAAATGAAAGGGAAACTTTTGTGTGTGGTAAAACATACATAAAAGTAACCCTTTTACTCATCTTTAAGTGGATAGTTCAGTGCTTTAGGTACATTCATAATTGTTTGGAGTGCCATCACCAGCAGAGGAGAAACGTTCATGGCAATTTGACATTGCTCAATGTCTGAGCATGTGATTGGTGTGCCTGTATTTTGTATGCTTTGCTATTTTAATATTTTCTAGTGGTTTATTACCTTTTGCAAAGTATCAGTCTTCAATGATTTGGAAATAAGAAAAAGAAAAGAAACTGGTTCTTTACTTCAGAGAGCTTAAGGAACATTCTCCTAGAAGAATAAAAAGAGCACAGCATCTCTGAGAATGAAGAGATGGAGTATAGGAAGGATATCCTCTCCCTGCCTCTGCCGGGCAAGTTCCCTTTCATTCTGCAAAGCTCAGCTCTTGGGTCCCTCCTTCCAAGAAGCCTTGTCTTGCCTACCTCACCCCCAACCTCCTAAGCCTCAACAGAGGTTAATCAGCCTTCACTGTGCTGCGGTACCATGGATGAATTTCCGTTGCTGTCATCGTCACCACGTATAAGCTGGCCATCGTGGTGGTCTCCCCACTAGAATATGGGCTCTGTGAGTGGGGACCATGGCCTTTTCATCTCTCTCTCCACATTGCCTTGCACACACTGGGTGCTCAGTGAAGGTTTGTTCACACGCATTGAACTGAATTTAGAGAGCGTATTTGGAGAGTGGATATAGAGATGGTGGTGGAGGGGTAGGGAGATGACAGAGCATTGAGGCCACACTTGGTGCTCGTGTCTCTGGGAAGGAGGAGACCATTCATCGGCTGTGAGTCAGGTGGTGTGGGAAGACAGGGACGCTGCAGCACAGAGACAGGTAGAGGAGCCTGTGGGGAATGAGCAGGGGAGGCAGAGGGAGAGTCTTTGCTTCCTGATCACTCCAAATTTGCCCTTGTACCTCAGCTGAAGCATTCACCATAGTTTTTCATCAATATGTAATCATCAGCTATACTTCCAACCTTGTCATTCATTGTCTTAATTCATTTTCTGCTACTGTAACAATACCATAGACTGGGTAGTTTATAAACAATAGAAGTTTATTTGGCTCACAGTTCCAGAGGCTAGAAGGTCCAAGATCAAGGGCCTCATCTGGTGAGGCCCTTCTTGCTGCTTTTCCTATGGCGCAAGGGCGAGTGAGCACGCCGGATAGAAGAAATCGGGCCCAACTCACCTATTTCATCAGGATAACTCATCCGCTCCTGCAATGACAGCATTAATCCCTTCAAGAGGGCTCAGCCCTCGTGGCCTGATTACCTCTTAAAAGACCCACCTCTTAATGCTATTACAATGACATTTAAATTTCAACGTGAGGTTTGGAGGGAACATTCAAACCGTACCATTCATTCATTTATTCATTTATTCAACAAATACCCATTAAGGGCCTACTTTGTCTCCAGCTTCATGCTAGAGACTTTATTTACATTGTCCCTAACCCCTAAACACCCTCTCAGGTGATTAATGTCCCCATTTCATAGATGAGGCTTAGGGAGGTTGAGTTACTCACCCAAATTAAGACAACTAGTCAGTGGCAGAGTTAAGTTTTGAACCCAGGGCTTGAATCCCTCTTGCCTTGCACAATGCCACGAAGCTGGTGCTCAATAAATGTTTGTTGGATCAATTCCAGGACAATTTGGACACCAGGATGAGAAGAGGCAGTTTGGGACTGGGGATTGGCCCAGCCAGTTTAGAGGAAGACTGAGGAAGACTGGGGTTAGGCTCGGTGCTGTGGAGCCCAGGATGGCTCATGTCGGGGGAGGGGGGGGCGTGGTTGCTGACCCAGGAAAGAGAGGATGTGTGACTAGCACTGTTTTTAGGATGGAAGAGTGGACTGGCTTGGGCTTGTGTCAGAGGAGATCACTCATTCTGATCCCAGGGGCACTTCGGAAACAATAACTCTTTTGAAGTCCTTCTCATGGTTTCTGAGCTGAGGGTGACAGTGACGTAATGAATGCATCTCTCTAGGGGTGTAAGGATGAATGGGGAAGGGAACCACCTCTTGGCCAGTGGTTCTGCTGATCCTTCTCCAAAACTACCTGGGAGGAGAGATGGAAAGAGCTGTCTCTCTAGGAAGGAACATGTGGTATAGGCACTATCACTTTGGTTACCAGTGACTTTCCATTATTGCCTGGCTCAAAGGTGGTTGAGACATTATTGAATTAACCAAAGTTGGTCTTAGCAATGATGGGAGCATGAAGTAGATGCCTGGCCTGACTCACCTATCACCATTTCTTTGGGAGCAACTGTATCCAGAGGACGGGCAGAAGGGGCAGGCCTGGGAGGCCATGTTTTAGACCTTGTTTGGATCTCTGACCGAAGACCCGTCGATCCATTTCACTACCTTATAGCTCCCTGTGGTGTTCCAAGGTCCATATTGTGGTCTGTAGGCCCCACAGTGCCTGTCCCACCTCATTT
This sequence comes from Eulemur rufifrons, assembly GCF_041146395.1. Lineage (NCBI taxonomy): Eukaryota > Metazoa > Chordata > Mammalia > Primates > Lemuridae > Eulemur > Eulemur rufifrons. The sequence continues at coordinate 62,825,600 of NC_090988.1, forward strand.
CCTGTCATTCACCTCTTGCCTTCTCTGCTCCAGCTCCCCTGGCCTCCTTGTTGTCTCTACACAGGCCAAGTACGTTCACATTCCAAAGCCTTTGCACTTGCTGTTTCCTCTTCCTGAATGTTCCTTCCCCAGTACATTTGCATAACTTGGTCCTTCACTCAAATCTCTGTTCAAATCTTTCTCCCCCTGTACTGTCCTTCCCAGAGAGGGTTGTGACCACCTATTTAAAAGTAGCACTTCCTATTTCCCTTGATTCCATTGCCCTGTTCTGTTTTATTTTATAACCTGCCACTGCTGGGGTAACGTATTTATTTCTTTGTTTGCATTTTCATTGCCTCTCCTTCACTAGACCATAAATTCCCTGTGAGCAGGGCTTCATCTTGTTCATTGCTGAATCCCCAGCACCCAGAACAATTCTTAACACATATACACTCAATTAACATTTGTTGGATGAATGAGTAGCCAGCAACCAGCTTCTCTCTCAGGAATTTGAACTAAGGACCCAGGAACTTTTTTGGTGGATGGTTGGTGCTGGCCCTGTGAGTTCAGTTAGGCTTGGGGCCAGCAGCCACACGTGGTCACATGTAAGTGTAGGATGCTGGTCAAGATCAAAAGAGAAGCTGAGAGGGGAAATCCTAGGTGTCCCCTGAGAGATGAAGGGGGGATTTTGTTTTCTAGGGGCTTCTCTCCTTCCCACTGGGCCTGACCATATTTGGGTTCCTGTGCCCATGAACTTGTCTGGGAATCTTTATTAGCTTTCTATTGCTGCATAAAAAATTAGCTGTGTAACGAATTAGCTTAAAACGGCATCCATTTATTATATCCCAGTTCTGTAGGTCAGAAGTCCACATTTAGCTGGATTCTCTGCTCAGGGTTTCACAAGTTTGACATCAAGGTGTTGGCCAGGCTGGGCTCTTTTTTTGGAGTCCCTGGGGGAGAATCTACTTCTAAGCTCATTCAGGTGGTTGGCAAGATTCAGATCCTTGCTGGCTTTGACTGGGGACTGCTCAGACCTTCCAGAGGCCACTCAGCTCCTTGCCACGAGGCCCCCTCCATGTCAGCAACGGAGAATCTCCCACACAGCACAACCTCCCACATCCATGTGTCTCTGATTTCTTCTTCTTTGCAGAAGAAAACTCTTGCTTTTAAAGGGTGAGGCGATGAGGTTAGGCTTACCCAGATAATCTTTTGAGTAACTCAAATCAAAACTAGTAACCTTAATTACATCTGCAAAATTTACCAAGTAATCTAACATAGTCAGGGCATGACATCTCATCATAGTCACAATCCTCGGATTATAGCGGGAAATCTTAAGGGGCTATTTTAGGAATTTGCTTACCAAAGTATTTTTTTAAAATCTCCTTTAATTCATTAGCTTGGGGGAGGGGGATTCCGTTGCTTACAGCTGAAGAGTAATGGCCATAATCACAGAGCCACAGCCTTGGTGGGGGGAGGTGGGCTGAAGTTATAAACTTTGCCTTCCTGACCTCTGCTAAATTGTGGTTCTTTATTTTTCCTCTGGAATAGAGTTCAGAACATAGAGATGTGAAAGATTAGACCATCTGCCATGCTTCATATGCCAAAAATAATGAAAATAGCCCCTTGCCTCTACACTCCAGTAGAAAACTTTTTCTTTTTTTAAATGCTTTTCCTTGCGGATCACTGTCCAAGTGAGATCATTGGTGATCCTGAGCCTTTTCCCATGACTTAATTGACCAGGAGAGGACCGCCCAGCGACATCTCACAGAACACATTCAGAGGTAATTGGCTTAAAGCCTCCAGGCTCTTGTTGAAATGAGTGGTTTTGGTTAATCCACACCATGAAGCTGAAAAGCTATTATATATGTATATTTTCGTCTTGAGGTATTATCAAGAAATTCCATATAGAGGGGCATAAAATATGGTTTGGGAATGAAAAAAATTAAAAGAAAAATGCAAGATGTAAACTCTGTTTCCTACAGATGCATATCAGAGCAAGTTTTAAAGCCTTTTCATGACTCAGAGAGAGGTCACTGACCAAATCTGCTGAGGGAGGCAGGATTAAACAAAACCGACTACATTTTAATGATTTTTCCCCCTGCTGCTGTTAGCTCTTTCATTTGCCCTATGTAACACAATTTTCCACAACGCTGTAGGAAATCGGAGATAGGGAATTGCTATCCAGTTCACTGCCCAGCTCCACAAAATGTGTAGTAATAGTTAAGTGTCAAAAAATAGCATGTGGTAAGTTGGGGGGAGTTGAAGGGAGAAACTTACTTTGTGGAAAATTGCCGACAGGTTGGATCGTAAGATTATAGCAGAGAGACCTAGAGTTGGAAGGGGCGTTAGCTCTTGTAGCCTACCAGTCCAAACCTTACCTGACCCAGAGACCAACTCAGTAGCACCAAGACAGGAGCCCATCAGCTGTACGTGAACAAATGTAAAGAAATAAGGAAGCAGCAACTATGATTGAAGATCAGGAGTCCTGGACTTCAGGTAGTGCCGGCTGCTGCCGCTGTAGCTGTAGAACCAGACAAGCTTCTCAACTCTTCTGAGCTTCGGTGTCAGAGGAAGGTCACATCCCTCCTTAGCAGAGTTGTTATGGAAGTAAATAAGATGCGTGTACAAACTTCGGGAATCATTAAGCAAATGTAAATTACTGTATTGTATTTGTACTAATAATAGGAAGAAAGTGAGACTCTAACCTCGGATGGTGGATGGTCAGTGCCTAAAGAAGAGGTACATGGAACTCGAAACGTATGAGAAATGCAGGGAAATACACTACGTTTTCAAGGTCAATAAATGTAACAGTTGGAGCTTAAAGCTGCTTTAGAAAGGGAGGAGGGGGCAGCCACAGCATAGGACAGAAGCCTAGGCCCAAGGTGGAAACCCCATACTGCTTAGATGTACACAGGGACACCAGCTAAGCTCGCAGGGGCACAGCCCGAGAGCAGAGCTCTTATGAGCTGCTCACCAGGTTCACTGAGAAACCAGGTACGCTGAGAGTGAAAGGGCCTTCCCCTGAGGTTTCAGGAGCCGTAGCTCCTAATGGAAATAAAGGCAATTTCTGAAAGCCACAGGGCAACTTGGGAGTCTGTATTGAGGTATTGAATAATGCTTATTGGCTTGACTTAAAAGCATCCATCACAAAGTGCTTCTTCTCTTGGGTGACCCTTTTCCCCTACACGTGTAGGATTCAAAGATGGAAAACTGAACCCTTGGCTTTTGGTAACAACAGGGTTAAGTATATTCATTTTTTTATTTGATATGCATTTATTGATGCTTGCTCAACTGTGCTGTAGGCCGTGAGGATTCAGAGCTGCAGCATAGTAGATGTCAGGTAGGAACACATAGGTGCCCGGATGGAAGCAAGTGTAGCATAATTTTTTCCCTTGTTTGTGCCCTCAGCCAACAGTGATTTAATATGGTTACCATTGCTGACTCGTGTCCCTAAGACTTTGCTCTGGGCTTGCTTCCTCTCTCCGCTTTCAAGTTCTAGGTTGAGCCCTGCTTCTTCTCCAAAGCCTTACCAATGCTCTCAGCACTTGCTTGTTGCCTGCAATCCAATTTCACTGCCTTATCATTTCCTTCCTGTTTGCCTCGTGTCCTCTTCAGCATGGTTTTGTAGCCCTGAGCCTGGCTTGGTGAATGCTTATTGAGCTGAGTCTTGAGGTCCTCCCTTCAAGTGCTGTGTGGACTTCCTGCTCCCCAGCATCTCCTTGCTCATGGTTTCCCCATAGCGGGGGGCATGGCGGGGTTGCTCCCCACGTGATAAGGTCTTGGCAGAAGTGGAATCCAGGCTGTTAATGGGAACGTGCAGGAAGGCATCCGGCAGTGCTGTGGGGAAGGGGTGGGTCACTACAAGGTGTTCCAAAAAGCACCGTAAACTAAAGTTCAAGGGCCACGAAGAAATGGGTGTGGAGGACTAGAACAGGCAGCTCCGACAATTATTATCCACTCGTTCATTGTGATGACTGAACCAGTTTTCATGTTTAGTGACACTCAGCCCAGTGCATCTTAAAGGCATGATATAGTCTCTGGCATTCTGGTTGCCCCTGAAGAAAGAAGCCACTGGCTGTTGCCATATAGATGAACCCTGAGGCATGCTGGGATCTCAGCCCTGTCCTAGGGAAAAAGAAAGCAGCTGGGATAGGGTACAACCAGGACAGGAATTTCAGGGTTTCAAGACAGTATGAGCATCTGGGTTGCAGTGCCTGGTGGTCTGTCGAGAGCCTGGCAGTCAGCAGGAGGAATTGAGAGGTCCTGTCCTACAAAGAAGAAGCTAGCAAAGTTGTCAAGAAGCCTGTGGTCTAGGGAAGGGTTATACTTCTAGGAAGAACTAGACTTTTAACCATTGTATGCACAGAGCCAACTTAGTGATGGAGTTGGGAAAACTAACTCTGTGATTGCGTATATACTTACTCACCAAGGCAGCCTAGATATTAGGTGTATTAGTCACTGGAAATGATGACACACTCAAATTGTGTGACCTCAGTAAAGTTTAATAAACGGTTTGTTTACAAAGACGTAGGCACAGTGTACTCTATCCTGGGTCTGGTAACTGTGGGGAGCTGTTACCACTCCTAGACCTGAAGGGCAAGGATAGGCAGGGCACCGACAGGCAGGGCCTGTGACCTTTGGTCATGGTGACTCCACAGCAAGAGTATCAGAAAATCAGTACCCCAACCACCTATCCTCTCTCTCCTGGAATTTTTTGGGTACTTCCCATTGATCTAATATAAGCTAAGGGCAGAGGGCAAGTGTGCCCATGGATACATGTGAGGAAGGCAGAAGTGGGTATCTACGGGGGCAGACACTGGGCTTTTTGAAACATAAACTAATTCTGCAGCCTACCTTCTAGTAGGACTGGCTCTGTTGACATCCTGCCTGCCCTAGCAAGGTTGGGCTCAGGACTTGGGTGAGGCTGAGCCTTAGGCCAAAAATCTCTGTTGCTTAGAGTTGACAGGAGCTGAAAAAAGCAGGGCCTGGCATTGTACCTTTAAAATAACAGCTTGCTTCATACATATGGGGGCCATATGTCCTCAATTTTCCAGGACAGTCTCAATTTCAAATATTCTGTCCCATTTTACCCATAAGAACACTGGCATTTGTCAGATCACATGTTCCAATTTTTGATTCAGAAAATATGGTCACTGTATCCCTATACCACAACAAATGCCAGATGGTTTAAAGAGCTAATTTTTTTAATGGTATACTTATCCCAATTGTTGAGGAAAGACAATTTTCTGACTATTGAAGCAATTGAAGAAATTATCAGTGACAAGTTTGATGGGTTCAATTACATTTTTTTTAAAACACCTTTTTTTTTTGGTACAAAGAAAATCAACAAAAAGGTAAAAAAAAGAAGCAACAGATTGGGGAAATAGTTGCAATAAATATGACAGCTAAAAACTTAATATCAAAACACTTAAGGGGAGTTTTATAAAAATCTGAAAGGGCACAATCAAGTTCACATCTGTTCATTGGACAGATGGTTGAAGGATATGAGGAGATGATTCAGACAAGAGAAACGTTCCCTGTAAACAAATCCTAGGGAGGTAAGTTAGTAAAGTTCGAGTTAAAACAACTATGAGTTACCATATTGTACCTATTACATTATCAGAAATAAAGAAAAGCTATGAAACCTAAAATGAGAAGAGCTTTGTGGAAACAGATACACTCACACATTGAAGAAGATATAAATTGTCTTTTTTTTTTCCTTCTAGAGAACAGTGATGATATGCAAAAAAGATCACAAAAATCAAGCCTCCACTCCAACAATTCTACTTTTGGAAATATATCTTAAGGAAATAACATTAAAAAATACACACACACACATATATTTAGTTTTATTGACACTGAAACAACCCAAATAACCAATAATTGTGTGATAACTTAAATATATTATAATAGCTTAGATTGGGATAAAATAAATATTATATTGTCTTTAAATTGTCAAATAGGTTCACTTTGTAAATATGTGGAGAGATATATTTTAAATGTTAAGTGACAAAAATACAATAAAACTCTGTAGCAATAATGACTGTGGTCATGTGAAAGCTAATCTTGTCCAATTATAAGGATCAGATAAGAGTCTAAATTTTTCAGTTCATTGGTTTCCTATGGTAAAAAGTGTATTCTGTGGTTTCTGGCCCATTGTTTCATTATTGTTGGTTTCAGGCACTCTAAAGGTAGCCAAGGTTTCCATAAAAACAGAGAAAAATAAAAACATGGCTATGACTCCTGTAAGTCGGTAGATGAAGTCTCAGGGGTGAATGTCGGTTGCTTCTTTAGACAGATTCCCATACGGGATGAGCAGCTGTTTCCAGCACTGTGTTAGATGCATTGGCTCTCTGTCTCTTCTCTCTGTCCTAAATGTGACTGATGAGTACCCAGGCACCTGGCTGTAATAGGTGATGAGCTTCCTTCTATGTGTTACCCAAACCCTGTAATGTAGCTGTTTATATTTGACTGCAAAAGTACTTCAGGTCCATCCACGCAAGGATCAGTCTAATGCCCCCATCCCCCACCCCAGCACACACACTGCAGGGAAAAGCCAATACAATCTCCAGTGTATATTTTTTGTGTTATTTTTAAAGCCTTAAATGCTAATCTGCTAAAAATAAAAATGGGGTGGGGGGTAGGAGTGAAATTTGCAAATACCTTACCCCATATCTCTTTCATAAACACACAGCCTGTAGGGGCTGGTGTGTAGCCCGCTCTGGGCAATCTCTAGCCCACCTCGCATCCTCAGCAGGGAGAGACAGGGCCCAGGGCACGTTGTCGAACTTCTAGAGTCTGGGGAACCTGCCTGCAGACTTCTGATTTCAAGATTGTTCTTTTTTAAGCACTAAAGGAGGCAAGAAAAGCTTTATCTTTCTCTGCTGTTTTAATAAAATGATTTGTTCTGTAAAATTTGGATTCAGTCAAAAGGCTGCACCTAAGGACCTAGAAGGCCACAGGTTCCTCACCCCTGAGCCCTAATCTGTCTGAGTGCATTGACTTCCTTCCGGGAAATCCAAGTCCCAATAGTGACTTGCTGACTGGGATAGTGGCCATAAAGTTATAATAATTACTTGTACTCGGATTCATTGAGAGAGTCTGTAGAATTCCACATTTCATCTTCTGTATGACCTGAATTTTCATAGTAGAAAAAACAGGGAGAGGAAGCTGAGGACGGTTTGTATGAGTGCTCTGAGTTCAGTCACTAGCTCTGAAAGTAGATGCTCTGTGTATTATCAAAATTTATCAAAGGAAATTTTTTTTTAAAGAAAGGGGGAAAAAAAAGACAAAAACCCTGTAGGGTTCCAGTGACTCGTTGAAAAGACCACTCCCAGTGTCAGAGAATGAGCACAAGTTTTGAAGTCAGCCAGACCACTGTTGAGGACCCTGTCTGATGGCTTGCTGGCCTTAGGACTTGGTCTCCGTATACAGAAAATGTTAATGATAATATCTACCTCTTGGGGTTGTCATGAGATAAAATTAAATAATTGTATATAGCACAGAAATTGATGTCTGGTGCACAAAAAACCTTCAATATGCCTTAGTTCTCCTCTCTTTTCCCTCACCTGTCAGGGTATCTTGCATATGGGAAGTGCTCAGTTTACAAGGTATATATGTTATAATTGAATCATATGTGCAAGGCTGCCATCTGATTAACCAAAACTCAGAGAGTGGGATTTATGGTTGCCCATATTGTGGCATAGCCAGTTACCTACAATGGAAAGAGGAAGGCAGGCAGGGTATGGAACTTGGATCTCACTCTTCCTCCAGGATGGGACTGCACTAAGGTTGCCGGCCCGCATGCTGGTGCTGAAGATGCAGTCTGGACAGCATGGGTGCAGCAGTGTCTGATCACCAAGGTCCAAGACAAAGTAGTAGGAGATCCCAATGGGTAGGCCGAGTGCAGCAGCAGGAACTCTGCATGGGATAGTGCTCAGATGTCCAGAAAGGCAGATGGCTGCCTCAGGACATTCTACAGGGCTCTGGGAAATGGGGTGCCAAGAAGATTCTTGGACAGGGATTCATCAACAGGGACCAAGGCAGAAGCTCAACAGTAAGAACCTGGGTGACAGACTAGGACTCTGTTATTGGAATGAGGCACTATACTGGGGTCAGATGATGATGATGCTGTTGAGCCCAAGAGAGCCTCAGGTCAAGATGGGTCCTGGAAACTGAGGCAGGACTGAGTTAGAGATGAGGGCCAGATGGTCCCTGTCATGGGGAGGGTGTGGAGTGGATGCAGCAGCCGGAAGCCAGGGTGGGCCAGACATTGTCCTGAAAGCAGACTTGCTGCCACTTGGGTAAAATTTGGACTCATCTCCACAGATGTCAGTGGATGTTTCTCTCTTCCTCTCCCTTTCTCTCTCTCCCTCCCTCCCTTTCTCTCTCTCCCTTCCTCCCTTTCTCTCTCTCCCTCCCTCCCTTTCTCTCTCTCCCTCCCTCCCTTTCTCCCTCTTCCTCCCTCCCTTTCTCCCTCTCCCTCTCTCCCCCTCCCCCTCTCTCCCCCTCTGTATTGTCCCAGCATATCTAAATCAGCATGAGTTGACATTTAGCTAAGAAGCTTTATCAGAATTTTGGTAAGAGGAAGGAACTGTTTGTAATGGAAAATTATATTCAATATATTATAGTTGCTTTAATTTGGGTTTAGTCATGATATCTAATTTGTTTTGAAATTTCAAATCTCAGTAAAGAGATTTTTATGTTTATCAAAAGGGACATAGATTTAAAATGGTCGTAAGGCACCATTGAAGGCCTTCTCTTCCAAGCAGCCTCCCCCGGCTTTCTGTGGACGGGCTCCCCTCATTGCCTTACTGTTGCTCTTTACCGAGGACCACAGACTTAGCTCTGCATTGTTCTTCCTCCCTCTCAGTACGTGGTACTTTCCGGCTACATTAGTAGTTCTCTATGGGCGTGACTTTTGCCCCCGCCCCCGGGACATTAGGCAATGTCTGAAGACATTTTTGGTTGTCACGACTGTGGGAGTGCTGGTGGCATTTAGTGGCTAGAGGCCAGAGATGCTACTAAGCACTCTACAATGCACAGGACAGCCCCCTACAACAAGGAATTATCCAGTCTACAGATCAATCATGCCTCTCTTGAGAGACTCTGAGCTAGATTGTAAGCACATCATGAGCTGACATGATGCCTTAAGATTCTGCTCCCCAGAGTCTTGCAAAATAATAATCACCATTAGCAACTGACATTTATCAAACTCCTACTAGGTGCCAGGCATTGTTCCAAACCTTTTCTGCATATTTACTCATTTAATCTTTTTCATGAGGAATCAATGTTATCCCGTTTTACTAAAACTGGTCAGTGTGGGAAAACTGAGACATAAGAGAAAGTTAAGTCACTTGTCCAAGGTCACACAACCAACTAGTAACTGCTGAAGCTCTCATTAGTAATAAGAACAGTAATAGTAATAGTAGGAGTAGAATTTTTATTAATTTTTGTTAAGAGCTTTGTACATATTGAATGATTTAATCTTTGCCACGACTCCATGGAATAATTATTCTCTAATACCCATTACAGATATGCAGAAACTAGGACTACTGGTGTTTGGCATGTATTCATGAGTTTGTATATTTCTTAAATGAATGTCTGTCTCCCACACCACACTGTAATCCCAAGAATGCAAGGACCTTGCTGCTCTCTTGCATCTTGTAGTGACCCTGGTCTTGAGCTCCTGGTCTGGCAATAGTGCACACTCTGTAAGTGATTAAGGAAAAGGGGAATGAAGTGTCAGGGTGTTGCATGCCCATGGATGGACCGGTTGAGCCCTAGCTGTGGTTTGGTCGGTGTGCCGTGTTTTCTTTGCCCTGATGCTTTCCTGTGGTTCCTTCTTTCCACCAGACCTCGAAGCTGCCCCATGAGAGGATCTGGTTCTTATCAGCGTACAGAGCCCAAAAACTGGTGGAGCTTGTTGAGAGCTCTGTGGCCTCTCCTGGGACTTGTCAAAACAACCAGAGACATCTGATCTCTGGCAGCTAAAATCTCATGACCATGTTAAACCCCAGATTTTCAGGCACCTTCGAAAGTCAGAGGAGGGATGGACTTTCTTGTGGCTGGATGCTCATGTCCCTTCCTAATGAAATCTGATGACACATGAGGCTAGGTAGAGATACTTTTTTTTCTGTCTGATATCTGGATATTTTCAGAACCCAGATAATTTTATCCTATTTACATCAAACATGCAGGTAACTCTAGACTTTTATATCTGTATTATTTCTGGGGAGGTATAATATGATTATGAATGACAGTAATTGACATTACATGCTTTAATTAAATTTCCTTTGCTGTGAATCAAAACCTTTTAGTTCAGTCCTACAGTGCTATTTCTATGATAGATTTCTCTTTTACATACTCTAATGCATTAGGCAGTAGGTATGACATAAATTCATTTTTATAAATTCTGCATCCCATAGATTAAATGAGATAGTGTGTACAGAGGTTTAACTTAATGACAGTTACATAATAATTATGAATCCAAAATGTTAGCTGAATTTGCATGCTCTATATCTTTTTGCTATTGTCTGTTTGAAGAATATTGTGCTTTTTAGATGATGATTATAAAGTTATGAAAAGAGTCCCTTTTTCAAATGATCATGGGTAGCATAGTATTAATAATTACATCCCAGGATTTTTCCTTCTAGGGCTTTTAGGGCAGGAGTCCCCAACCTATGGTGAGTTGTATAATTATTTCATTATATATTACAATGTAATATATAATAGAAATAAAGTGCACAATAAATGTAATGCGCTTGAGTCATCCTGAAACCATCCCCCACCCCCACCCCCGGTCCATGGAAAAATTATCTTCCATGAAAACAGTCTCTGGTGCCAAAAAGGTTGAGGACTGCTGTTTAGAGGATCTGTGCAGGCTTAGAGTTTTATCCTTTTCCAAAAGGGAGAAGTACCCCAGATAACCTCCTGCCACCACCACCTTCCCGCCCCACCCCGACTAAACCCCCCCGTCCATGATTTGGAGCAATCAACCTGCTAGAGAGCCTAAAAAAGGGGGTCTAGGTGTCAATTCCTTTAGGTCTAATCCCCTCCCTCCCTTTGGGTGCACAAAGCACCTTGCCTTGGAAAATGCACTTGTAGCTGCAGGGCTCTCGAGCACCTCTGCAGAACAATCCTCACCTTAGTCTTTAGGGTCAGATGAGGCAGGCAGTAAGAGTGCCCTGCTTCATTCTAACCAAGCTGCCTCCTTCCAAACGAGATTTTCCCCAGGACTGACTCTCAGTAAGACCACTTTTGTCCTCTTGCTCAATCTCTCCCACCCCTAGGGCAGGGTGACTTTGTCACAGGGGCCTGGAGGACAAACCTTAGTGGTCGGCATCCTTACTGAGCCCCCCGGGATCCAGCATCTTGGGAACCAGTCCTGAGTCCCCACAGGGTTACCCCACCAGAGCACAGACCACCTGGCCCCAGCATCGGAGTAATCCACTTAGCACAGTGCCAGTGCTGGGCCATCTCCCTGCTTCATCTGCAAGTGGAAACAGGCGTACAGCACCAGGGCCTGCCTCCTCAGACAGCACTTTGCATTAAATCAACCATAACAAACCCAAAGGGCCAGAATGACAAATATTCAAAAACAAGAATGTTTTCTTCTTTTTCTTAACACATGCCTAAGATCGCATACTTGCGCTTAGAGATGTGTGCATAGACGCCCTCACCTCTTCATTATCTAATCACAAGTGTGGATTATCTCAGCTGATAGGACAGGTTCCCCCCACAACAGTTGAGAAAAAGCTTTGAGGATACGGGCACGTACGGGCACGGCCACTCTGTGCCCAAGGCTGCATGGGGGCCCCCCAGCTGTGCCCACAGCTTGCCTCTGCCTAAGTAGATGTTCATGACCTTGAGGCTTTGGGTGGGCTAAGACATCTCAGATCTCCCAGATGTGGCCCCCAGCATGTGATGCCCCAGAGGTACCCAGCCCAGCCTCCACCCTGCCCTGCCCTGGTGGTAACCTGAGGTGTACACCCCGGCTGAGCAGAAACAAGCAGGCACTTCAGATTTCGGGTTGCCAAGAGGCAAGAGGCAGAATCCTGCTTGCTTGGCGGCAGGTCTGTGAGTCTCAAGTGGCATCATATTAAATTATATAGGCAGCCACTTGTTCTCAACCGACGCTCTGAGCTGAGAGTTGTGCCGATCAGGCGGCATTCTCCTCGGGTCGCGGCTGAAAAGATACTATAGCGTTGCAGACCTCCAGACCTGTGCAAACTGCCTGAAAGCAGAGGGGTGTGGGATAGCACAGGGAGAGGCCAGCTCCGGGCAGAAGATACCATGATCGTGGCTGAAACCCCAGACCATGGGCTGCGGGGCACTTTGCCCTAAAGGTAGGTCAGAGCCTGGGCAAAGTTGAACGTGCTGTGGTGGGAGCAGATCTCGGCTGGAGGCGCCCTGGCTGCATCCGGCTCATCTCTGGGGTTTGGGTTTCTGAGATGGTGGGTACCCCCCTCCTCTCGCCTCCTGAAGGTTTTTGTATCATCCTGACCTGTCTTAGCGTGGCTCTCTTGTTAGAGATAGCTATGGAGGGGTGCGTGCGTGCATGTGTGTATGTGTAAGATGTCTGGGGTTGGGGGCGGGGATGAAGATGAACAAAGAAATAAAGGAACAAAGGACTTGAGAGAAAAGCCCTACCTCCTTTCACTGCTTGCTGTCCTCTGCTCCTACCTGGTGGTAAATATAAGTGTGGATGCTGAACCTGCACACAGCAGCTCTGGGCCTCTGTGAGCTGTTAGCCTAAATGCTCTTCCTAAGACCTGACAGCTAGCTCTCCTCCATAGCTGGAGGAGAGAGGGTGTTGTAATTCTTATTAGTGACAGTAATAGGAAAAGGACAAATATCTTACTTTAAGAGCTCATAATCAGTAATGCCTAATGGGCCCTTCTTTCTCTCCCACATACTTTGGAATAAATAGATTAAAACAGGAACTAAAATGGGTTTGGTTGATGTGCATGCAAGTGCTTGGCGAGATTTTCCATTCAGCTTCCACCCATAGGTTAAACGTAGTTTGAAAAGTCACATGTTTGGGTTTATGTCTGGGCTCAAATGCCTCCCTGTGGATTTTGGCAGGTTAAAGGTTACATTGGTTTGGGCTCCTTGATCAGGTTCTGAAAAGACCACAATTAATAAAGAAGTAAAAAGGATGGCCCTGAGCAACCTTCAGCCATGTGGAAGCCCAAGGGACGGCCATGGGGAGTGAGTCTTCCTGCCCCGAAGATGTGTAGGGGAGACCTGGCTCCTCCCTGGGGTCCATTGTGCATTCATCACAGATTAGCAGCCCCCTCCTAACTGACCAATGTATAAACCCCGAATTCACTCATTTGCCCCATCCAGAAGGCATTTGTGTCGAAGGTCGCAGCCAGAGAGGATAGCAACTCGGGGAAAGCAGGGGACCTTGAGGGATGCAGAGGTCACAAGTAAGCCCCGGAGGCGCTCAGCAGAGCTGGCATTTGCCTTAGGTGGGGCATGGGTGGAGCATATAGGAAGGGAAGGAAGGTGGTAAGGGAGGACCCTGGCCGCTGCTGATAGGAAAATGCCCTTCCATTGTCTTACATTTCAGTGCAGACCACTGGAGACCAATCTTTCCCCCAATATTTACTAGTTATTTTTTTCTTTATAGAAATTGCTACTTTATGTTGCTGACTTTCCTTAGGAGCTTTCATTATGAAATCATGACGTACTACAAATAGTAGTCTGTGCTTGCTACATTTGTTGAATTTTTTTTTTTTTCGGACATTATTCTTGATCTGAAAAGTTGCTTACCTCCATCTGCCTCCTTGTGTTACAAAACAAGCCTGTGGTTCACTTCTGCTCCCCTCACCCAGAATCCAACTCTAAAGTACCATTAAAAAAACAAAAACAAGAACTTCTGACTATGGAAAACTTCTGACATATAAAAGGTAGAAAGAATAGTATAATACACCCCAAATGAGCCCATCAGCCACTTCAATAATGATCAATCCTTGGCCAATCTTGTTTCATTTATTCCTCCCATCTGACCCTCGGAAGTAAATCTGATACATCATTTCAGTATATTGATTTCAGTTATAGCTCTTAAAAATAAGGATTCTTTTTAAAAAACACAACTGTATTACATGTATAAAAAAATTAACAATTCCTTAACATTTTCAGCTATTCAGTCTCCATTTTGATTGTTTCGTTTATTATTTTTAGTTTGTTAAAATCAAGATTGAAATAAGGCCCTTGCACTGCAACTGGTGGACATCCTCTCTTGTCTCTTTTATTCCTTGAAACATATTTATGGAAGAAATCTGTAGGGCTTCCCAGAGTCTAGATTTTGCTAATTGTACCTTGATGGTGTTATTCAACATGTTCCTGTGACGCCTGCATTTCTCAAAAACTGGTGGGTAGATCTAGGATCGATGGTTGTATGTCTCTTCAGGGAGGGTGGGGAGCATTACTTCTGTTGGTCTCTTTTGTGATATTAGGAGTCATTGCTGATCACTGCCTAATTAGTTCATTAGGCATTTGCAAGTGGTGATATTCTCATTTATTTGTTTCATCATCATTAGCTGAAACATTTATAAACTTTCTCTCATTAGGTATTTGATTAAGCCAGAGGTACATTTTGATTTAGAAAGATAGGATAAATGTTAGATTCTTTCCCTTTATTTACCAGTTTTCAAAATGAGTGGATTTCCTAGCATCCTCTAGAAGTGACAAGAAAGGTGTTGTGTATTGTTTTTCTAGTAACATGATTAGCCCATGGATTTAAATATATTTGATGTGTTTCAGTCCATTGCTGTGATTATCCTTATTGATGCTCTGATTTTTCTGCCTTTGGCCAGCAGCAGCCTCTTTGATACAACCCTACCTAGTAGAAATCCATAGCTTCTTAGTTTCTGGCAATGAGATGTCTCAGGCTCTTCTGATATACTTTCTGCTCTGTATATTTTGAGATGTAGAGTCAGCCATTTCTCCAAGAAGCCCTGATTCCTTTCAGTGGGTAATGGCATTAATATTTAGAGACCACAGTCCAGGTGCTGTGGGTATAGAGCACCAATGTCTACCCTGAACATTCATCCAACCACAGTCACCACTGTGAGCAGTGCCACCACCCATGAGAACCAAGGCCATCAGCACACACCCTCACCTTTCCTCAGGTATCCACCTCCCAGACTCTGTAACACCTGTGAAATAGTCCTTCTCTAGCCTGCTGGGGTACTTTCACCATGCTGTGTGCTCCAAAATGTCCTTTAGTGTCGTAAAGCATTGCGTGGGCCTTTTTTGATTTCCCCTTTCATCATCCTGTCTCTTTTCATCCGTTTGAAACCCAAGGGGATAGCTGATAATTTCTTAAAGGCTCCTCCAACTTTGTGCTTGCACTCTGTTGTCTTGCCAAGTCATTCTTATTCCACTAGATCATCTCTGAGCAGTCTCTCTGTATCTCCCAGAGCTCGTATGTGTTGCTAGGCACATGTTGAGAAAAGGTAGGGACAGGGAAAACTAACACTTATGGAATGCTTACTAAGGCAAGCACTACTCTACTGGGCATTTTATATGTGTTGTGTCATCTAAACTTCATTACAAATCTGTGAGCTAAATATTATGATTCCCATTTTAGAGGGGCAAAAAAGGAAGAGCCCAGGATAACTTAGACTGCCTTATCATGCATGGTAGTCTATATCCCGTGAAGACTTCTACTTGAATGGATCCACTAGGGAATCTCCTTCCAGCCATCCCACAAACCTGCAAAACTCTGCTTTTATCCTGTGGCTGCCCACTGCTTTCAGGATTAAGCCTATACTTGGTATGTTCTGGCTTGTATGGCCTTGACTTAACTCCCTAACAACACCCCACAGTCACGTTACCCTCCAGCTCATCCTCTCCAAAATGTGCTCTGTGCTCTTTCTTGTCTCCAGCCCTTTTATATATCTTGCTCCTTCTTCACCTGGTGAACTCCTAATCCCCTTTAAGAAGCAACTGAAGCATCTCCTCCTTTGAAAAGCCCTCCCTGATTTCCACTTTCAGATGAGTTAAGTGATACCCCTGGACTCCCATAGAGTGCTATGTTATACTGTGGGGCTGGTTCTCATTCATCCCTTTGACCCCAGGACCCAGCACAGTGCCTGATGGAGGAATGTTGCTCAACAATGCTGTTAAATGCATATTTGAATGAATGAACGTGTGGTACCAGCTGCCCCACACTTGCACACATGGGTAAAAATGTCATCTTCTTTGAAATGGTCTTTAGAGCTTCTTGTGGCCTTTGCCACCCTATGCTTCTATTATGTGTGTTTATTTTTGTCTACAAGTTCAATTACGCCCTGGGCCTGGAAGATGCACCTGGAATGAGGCTCC
The DNA here is from genome assembly GCF_041146395.1 of Eulemur rufifrons. Taxonomy (NCBI): domain Eukaryota; kingdom Metazoa; phylum Chordata; class Mammalia; order Primates; family Lemuridae; genus Eulemur; species Eulemur rufifrons. The sequence continues at coordinate 62,841,917 of NC_090988.1, forward strand.
CATCACATTGCCTTGCACATAGTCAAGACTCCAAAATTATCCATTGAATTGAATCAAATGGAAGGTTGTACAAAGGGAAGATATAGTGGAAGTGTCGGGCATGCAATCAGAACGCCAGATAGACAGTTAAAGCATCTTCAGTTTACTACAATTTCTTTTAATAGGTTCTCTGTACAGATTTGCTGTCAACAAGGATTGTTGGCTTAGGGGAAAAAAAGGCGGGTGCCGCAATAACTCATATGCTGCACGACTGACCACATTTTGCCATTTCCAACGCAATAGTCCACTGATCTCTAGTTTTGGACAGGACTTAGTATTAATGTTAAGGAGGTCTAAATTATAAGCAAAATGCCTCAAACTAAATGTCTTAAACCCCTGCTCTCAGAAGCAGCACACATTGCTCCTTGCATTACTGCCTCAGTCTCTTATCCTTCCCCATCCCAGCTTCTCTTCTTAAAGCCCAGACCCACTGACGATTAATGTCCTGGCTGTGGTGCAGAAGGTGGAGCTGTTTATTTGGCTGTGGGACTACTGGACGGGGGAGATCACTCAGGGGCCAGCGTTGCCATGCTACTCATTCGTTCAGTAAATACGTGTTTAGCCCTTACCGTGTCAGGTGCTGACAGTACAGTGGTGGGCAAGGCCTTGGTCCTCTCAGAGCACTCAAAATCTGCAGTACTGGTACTGGTCCGTGGCCCATTAGGGACCAGGACGCAGAGCTCTCCGCATCCCCTGCCCCCGTCCATGGAAAAACTGTCTTCCATGAAACTCGGTGGGGGGTGGTGTGTGCACAGCAGGAGGTGAGTGGTGGGCAAGCCAGCGAAGCTTCATCTGTATTTACAGCCACACCCCGTCGCTTGCATCACTGCCTGAGCTCTGATACCCCGACCTCGGAAAAATTGTCTTTCAAACCTACTTTCAAACCAAGTAGGTTGGGGGTACCAAGAAGGTTGGGGGCTGCTGCTCAAAATAATGGGGGAGATAGGTGTTCTTCAGATACGCACACAGATGTATAATCACACTGTGGTGAGTGACATAGAAAGAAGGGCAGAGATCTGTCTGCAAGAAGGTCTCGCACCACCTTTGCCATGAAGCCCTCCCCGATCCGTCGTGGTGGTGCTAGGCTTACCTGGAGATGCTCCATCACCTGGAGCTGGGCCAGGGTCGGTCCAGCACTTCGGGCATGCATGGACCCTTTCTGGGGCAAGGGTCTATTCTTTCCTAGAACAGTATATGGCATACAGCAGGTGCTCAATCATTGTTTAAGGATGGGAGGAAGGAATGAGTACGTTTTACAAGTGGCCAGAAGTTTCCCCAGAGCAGTGTCATGCCCTGCTGAGAGCGAGCTGCCCAGCCAGCCTGAACTGCATCCTCTCGGACTAGATCTGAGCCAGGCCAGGGACAGGACCCAGGTTCTGATCATCTCCAGCATGGGCATGTCATAGAGCTGGGACTAAGGAAATGTTTACTTTTGCATGGTACTGGCCTACTGTCATAATACAAAGAACAGGATTCTGCAGCCTGATCATTCTCGGTTGCTTCTTCCTTGGAGGAAAAGAGCATGTTTCCTTCCCAGATTTGCTCCTAAAAATATACTCTCTTAACTCCTACCCAGTCTCCTGTGATTTCCCTCCTGGGGAAAGGGGTAGAGGACCCAGGCCCCTAAACCTCTGGGCAGGCATGGCAGATGCTTTTGTACCCCACATCACAGCCTCAGCCACCTGCCAGCCCAGCTGGGGTGGACAGCACAGGGCACACAGTGGGGTGCCACTTTATTCTCACAGCTCCACTTTTCTGTCCAGGGACTCTAGCTTCTGCAGCCCCTCAGCCTGCACCCAGCACAGCCTGGGAGTGCAGAGGGGCAGCTCCCCGGCAGCAACCTCAACCAATGAGGAAGCCTCCTCGAGACACTTTCTGCACAATTCCTCGGAGAGCCCCGCAGGGATTCAGCCCCAGTCACCCACAGGTGACCAGCTCAGTAAGCCGCCATTCTTGTCTCTTCCTGGGTCTCCGTCATACTCTTTGCCCCTCATCCCTTTCCTGAGATTTCTTCCCTGTTTTCAAGCAACTCCAAACTAAGACACTGGAAAAATGAGACAGCTCACTGTTACTGTCATCCTCTAGGGATCTTTTCGGGGAAGTCACCGAAATTTTCTAAACATTGGCTCCCTTATCCATGAAAGAGAAAGAAGGTGGCGTGTACCCTGACACTTACATAGGACTGTGCATAGTTCCCCAGAGGCCCCACATTCCTGCACTTGCCGGGCTGCCCGCCTCAGCGCCCACTGCCCCCCGTAGCTGACAAGTGACTCAGCCTTCGAAGACTCAGCTGTCTCGCCCCCAACACTGGAAACTACCTAAATGTCCAGGAGTTACGGAATGGTTAAGTAATGTATACTGTGTACCTTCAGTAGAGATTGAGGAAGCCTCTTAAAGTGATATTTTTGATGGCGTATGGAAATATAACAAGATTATATGACATGAAAAAGGCTATAGAACTCTGTGTACCTAGTATGTTAAAAAAAAAAGGTATGTGTATAAAATATAGAAAAGGCTTGTGAGAAAATATAATATGTTAACAGTTTATCTCTAAGCAGGATTATTTTCTCTACTATATTTTCAAAGTTCTCATAAATGAGCATGGTTTTTCTTTTATAGCCAAAAAAATACCAATTATTTAAACAAAAATGCTGCTCAAATATCACCCCTTTTTTAATCTGTCCTCACAGAGGCTGAGCCTCCATAGAGTGACCCGGGCAACCCCTGGGGCTCAGCTTACGCAAGGTTATTTGCCATTAAGCTTTTCTCCTGGCACGATGTGGGGATGCAGAAGTGACCACGTTCCCACGCCTTCCCTACAAACGTGGCTTGCAAAAATGGTGTGATATGTATCTTCAGGCCTTTTTTAGAGATGTACATTGTGTTTGGGGAGCATTTCCTCTGCCTAACCTAATAAACTAAACATTTTCATACAAAAAAACAAAAACTGTTACATAAAACTGAGACAACATATAGCGTAGTGTTAAGGATGTGTACTTTAGAGCCAGCTGGCCCTGGATCAAATCTAGGCTCCATTTTCCAGCTTTGTGGCTTTGGCCAGATTATATAACCTCTCTGCGCCTCATTTCCTCATCTGTAAAAAGGGGATAATAATAGTATCATTGGATTGTTAATGAAGATTAAATGAAAGCATCATATCTATGGGCCTGATACTAGGTTAAGTGCAGTGTGTGCGCTCTATCATGATCATCGTTCATGGAAAGAGTTCTCATAAGCAACGCTTCTTCATGATAAACCACTGGCTGACTTCAGACAAATCTGGAATAAGCCCACCAGCAAATTGATCCAATCAGACAGCACACATCATGTCTATTTGCTGACCATGCCTCCCCCGCCCCACCAGCTTGTTTCCACAGAAGTGACGTTACCTCTTGGGAATTCAAGTGGACCAGTAGTTGATGTGGTGTTTTTTTTTTTTTTTTTTTCCTGAGACCAGGTCTTACTCTGTCACTTGGGCTGGAATACAGTGGCAATGTCATACCTCACTGTAATCTCAAACTTCTGGGCTCAAGTGATCCTCCTGCCTCAACCTCCTGAGAAGCTAGGATGACAGGTACACACCACCACACCTGGCTAATTTTTGTATTTTTTGTAGAGATGGGGGTCTCACTATGTTGCCCAAACTGGTCTTCAACTTCTGGCCTCAAGTGATCCTCCCACCTCAGCCTCCCAAGGTGCTAGGATTACAAACATGAGCCACTGAGCCCAGTTAATGTGGCACTTTTTAAACAGCATTGAGCCACTGTAAAAATAAATGACTATTAATAGTCATTTATATGACTATTTAAAATACATATATTTTTAATTAAAAATTGATATTTTTAAGTAGTCATAATACTATGAGTATTAATACATAATAGTACTGTTATGTACTAATAGTATGTACTATAGTACCATTATGCACTAACAGTACTTAATAGTACACATACTATTGAATATTTTAAATAGTATTATGACTATAAAAATATTAATGATTTATTTATTCTGTTCAAGATTAATAAATAAGAAGGATATACACGTGAAGGTCAAAGAGCCACAGAGATTGAGATGAAGACGGGAAACTTGACTCAGGTGGCTGCACAAAGGTGAAGGCCAGTGAGGTGGACAGGCTGAACCGGGTGCCTCTTGTGCCCAGGGCCCTGGTGGCAGCCCGTGGCCTCCAACACGCTCCGCGGTTGCTCCCTCCACCTTGGAAGAGCACTCTGCACTTGGTCAGAACTGTGGGGGCCCTTATCACAGTGCATTGCTGCTTGTGTGATGCAGTTTCCCCTCTCTCTCAAAGCATCCTCCAGGCTCTTAATAAGTGGTAATTGGGTGCCTGACCCTGTGCTGGGCTCTAAGGGCCTCTAAGGTAGCTGGCCTTCAGGAACCAAGCAACCCCGAAAGGCAGGTACTTGTCTCTGTTTTCATAGTTCCTGGGCTAGCCCCTGGCCCTGGAGATGCCCATATCTGCTCATGAGTCAGTGAGCTAAGAAGAGCCAGCTCCACCTGGCTGTCCTTGGTTAGGTCACTTACTGTACCACTTCATGTGGGGTCAAATTCTGTGTTCTCCCCAAGGCTGTCACAAATGCCTAGGGTGTGTGGACACACACACAGGCACACCCATGCACAACTGCATGGCGTTTTCTGTAATAAACTCCCAGCATGGCACATCCTCACCACCCTCTGCTTAAGTAGAAACAGACTTTCAAACCAAGGAAACAGTTCTTGTTCTCAGTCTAAAGAGATAACAGGGCATGGCATGGCACAAGACAAAGAACAGTGATGTACTGTTCCCCTGGACCCTCTGTGCCTGTGCAGTGTTTAAATTTAACTCCCTTGGCTTGCTTGAGACCTCAACCAATGTTTCAATTCTGATTGTTTTGACTGCCCAAAGCCAGCCAATGGTGCTCGCATCTCCGTCCGTGCTCACTAGCAATTGGAGGCCAGCTGTATCACGTGCTTGGCTGAGCAGTGAATAAGTGCCCAGGGGCCATTTGCTTGGCAGCCTTCCAACTCTGCAGAGACTATAAAACCGATCAAAACAAAGACTGGTGGAAACTGTGAGACTCAGGACTATAGATCCTGCTGTCAGCTCTCATCACAACACCAGCCTCTTAGGTTCGCTTTTTTGGCTGTGCTCCATGGGCTGTCTGTCAGACCCTGGTGACTAAGCAGCTGTGTCAAGTAGAGTGCGGTGAGACCCCACCAGTCTGCCGCGGCCACTGAGAGCTGGCTCCCATGTTTACCTGAAGCCATACATTAGGACTGCTGTAACAAGTATCCTTTTCGTTACAAGTCATAAAATCCCTCTTGTGTAAGGGACTGAGTTGGGGAGGGGGACAGGGATTTTGCATTTTCTTTTGGCAATCTCACATGGAAGAAAAATGAACCCACATGTTGTGGGGAAGCATGAGTATTAAGCACAGAACCTGTCCCCTTAACTGAAGAAGCTGTTATAGGCAGAATAATGGCCCCTCGCAAAGGTGTCATGCCCTAATCCCTGGAATCTATGAATACGTTACCTTATGTGGCAAAGGGAAATTGAGATTGCAGTTGGAATTCTAGTTACTAATGAGCTGAGCCTAAAATAGGGAGATCGCCCTGGATTATCCAAGTGGGCCCAGTAGAATCACAGGGTACTTAAAAGCAAAAGAGGAGGTCAGAGTCTGCAATGTGAGGATTCGACACCCCCCCCCCCCCCATTGCTGGCTCTCAAGATGGAGGAAGGGGACTACAAGCTAAGGAATGGGGGAGTTCTAGAAGCTATTAGGAGAGAAAAGGGATTGCCCCTGGAGCCCGCAGAAAGGAGCACAGCCCTGCTGACACCTTGACGTTAGCCCAGTGAGACCCATATCTGTAAGGACAATAAATTTGTATTCTTTACAAATTCTTTACAAAGCCACCAAGTTTTTGATTTGCTACTTCAGCAATGGAAAATGAGTACAAAAGCCTGTGGCATAAAGATCCCCATCAGGAACTACAGGCAGATAAAATTTCCAGAGGGCGACAGACAGACCCTTACTTGAGATAGTAGAAGTGGTCCTGCCAGGCACCCTTACGTTAGAAGAACAAAACAACCGTCTACTTTCTTCCTGGAAACTTGGGTTCTCAGTTGGGAATGAGTACAGATTGCACTGTAGGGCTTCGAGATGATCTTTGTGCTTTGCTTCCTGTACAAATACAGCAGAGCTCCTCTAGAGTCAAATAAATTACCACTGGCTTCTTGCTGATGGGTGGAAACATTTGTGTCCCATAAAATCACGGATTTTTTTTTTTGACATAATAAATTCAGGTTGATTTTTTTTAAAAAATATCTTTTAAAAATAGTTTTAGATTTATAGAAAAATTGCAAAGATAGTACAGAGAGTTTCTATATGAGCCACACCAAGTTTCCCCTCTTATTGCCATCTTATATTAGTATGGTACATTTGTTACAATGAATGGCCAGTATTGATATATTATTATGGTCATTACTGATATATTATTTTTGCTGTATTACTAATATTGATATTATCATTAATATAATATTACTATGTTAGTGCAAAGTTCAGTTTATTTGTATTTCTTTTTACCTAATGTACTTTTTCTGTCCACATTACATTTATTTCATCACGATGTCTCCTTAGGCTTCTCTTGGCTGTGACCTCAGGCTTACTTTTGCTTTTGATGACAGTTTGGAGGAGTACAGGTCAAATATTTTTAGAATGTCCTCCTGTTGGAATTTGTCTGATGTTTTTCTCATCCTTAGGCTAGGATTATGGGTTTGGGGAAGGAAGATCGTGGGTGAAAATGCCATTTTCATCACATCACATCAAGAGTGCATAGTAGCAACATGATTTGTGACTACTGATGTTGGTCTAGATGACCTGGCTGAGGCAGTGTTCGTCATGTTTCTCCACTGTAAAGTTACATGCTTTTCCTCCTTTCTGTACAGTACTCTTTGGAAGAATGTCACCAGGTGCTGCCCACACACAAGGTGTGGGGAGTTATGCTCCCTTCTTTGAGAGCAGAGGCTCTGTATAAATTATTTGGAATTCTATATGGAAGATTGATCTCTTCTAATTATTAATTTATGCAATCATTTATGTCAGTGTAGATTCATGGATATTTATTTTGCAGTTTGGGTTATAATTCAGTAGCACTTCGTTTTGTTGTACGGATTATTCCAGCTTGGGCCAGCTCCTTCAGTCAGCTCTTGCGTGCCTGTAACATCCCCCCATTTTATTTTTCTGAGTACTTCTTACTCCTGCCTCTAGGCTCATCTTGTATATTTCCTCTCCAGTCCTAGAATCAGCCATTTTTCCAAGGAGCCCTGCTTCCTTTTTATTGGAGAATGGGACTAGAAACTAAGATCTGGGCTCTAGGTCTGTTCATTGCTACTGGGGTGTCATTTCTTTTATGTCCTCTCAGCTAAGACAGCAAGGAAATATGTGTGTGTGCACTAACCCATGTATGCTCACCATCTGTACCTGTAGTAAGCTAAACATGTGTTCTTACTGATGTCTCCAACCTTAATCCATTACCATGTGGATCATCATAGCCTCCTCCCCTTGCTCATCTGTAACCTCCCACTCCAACAGTGAGAAACCTGGTTCCCACCATCCATTTATTTAACTGTTCAATTGCAGTTTACACGTGTGGCAGTATCAGAATTGTTAACCCATAGCCCCATGGGAAACAACTTTAGAGTACAAAGTATACTTGGGAACTATACTTGGGTATAGTTCCTTTTGCCTTTGATCTTACAGACTCTACTCATTTCCAGAGATACTTAGGTCAGTACCATTCCCCTCTCCTGCTTCAGTTAGGTTGTCTCATACATTTGTAATACAGTCAGATTCTGTTGTCACAATATGTCACAATCTGTCACAATCTGTATTCCAGTCTTGGGTCCTGACCTCCTAAATGATTTTTTAATTTGCTTACATTAACATTTACTCCTTGCGATGGTTTGAATGTTTGTCTCCTCTGAAACTCATGTTGAAACTTAATCCTCAATGTGGCAGTATTGAGAGGTGGGGCCTTTAAAGAGGTGAGGGGGCTGGCATGCTCTGCCCCCTCACCTTGTGTTGCCCTGTGCTTCCTCAGAACTCTGTAGAGTTCCCACCAGCAAGAAGGCCATCACCACATACAGCCCCTTGACCTTGGACTTTTTAATCTCTGTAACTATAATAAATAAATTCATTTTCTTTTATAAATTACTCAGTTCTAGATATTCTAAGCAACAGAAAATGGACTGAGACATTCCTAGTGCTGTAAAATTCTGTGGGTTTGACAAATCCATAACATCACTTATCCACCATTACAGTATCATGCAGAACAGTTTCACCACCTTAAAAATCTTCTGTGACTATTCAACATTTCCCCCAATCCCCTGGAAACCAGATCTTTTTACTCTCTCTACTTTCACTTTTTCCAGAATGTCGTATACTTGAAATCATATAGTATGTAGCCTTTTCAGACTAACCTCTTTGACTTAGGAATATTATGCATTTAAGGTTCTTCCATGTCTCTTTATGGCTTTATAGTCTATTTCTTTTTATTACTGAATAATATTTGATCATATGGATGTATTACAGTTTATCCATTCACCTATTGGAAGATATCTTGGTAATTTCCAGTTTTGGGCAATTATGAATAAGGCTGCTATAAATATTCACATGCAAGGTTTTGTGTTAATGTTTTTATTAATAAATCAGATGGGTAAATACCTAGGAACACTATTGCTGGATTATAAGGTAAAACTGTAGTTTTGTAAGAAAATACCAAACTGTCTTCCAAAGTGGATGTACCATTTTGCATTCCTAGCATTTAGTATTACCAGTTTTTTGGATTTTAGCCATTCTAATAGGTAGATAGTGATACCTGATTATTGTCTTAATCTGTCATTCGATGATCACAAATGATGATGAACATTTTCTCAGATGCTTATTTGCTATCTATATGTCTTCTTTAGTGACATGTCTGTTCAGATCTTTTGCCCATTTTGTAGTTGAGTCATTTGTTTTCTTGTTTTTCAGTTTTAAGAGTTCTTTGTGTATTTTGCATGCAAGTCTTATCAGATGTGTATTTTGCAAATATTTTCTCTCAGTATATGGCTCATTTCATTCTCTTAAGTGTTTTTCATAGAGTATAATATTAATAAAATACAACTCATCAATGTTTTTCATGGATTGTCCTTTTGGTGTTGTATCCAAAAACTCATTGTCAAACCCTAGGTTACAGATTTTCTATTTCTTTCCTAGAACTTATATAGTATTGGGTTTTATCTTACGTCTGCGATCATTTTAAGTTTTGTGAAAGATGTATGATCTGTATCTAGATTCATTTTTCTGCATATGAATACCCAATTGTTCTAGCACCATTTGTTGAAAATACTTTCTTTTCTGCATTGAATTTCCTTTGTTCCTTTGTCAAAGATCGGTTGACTGTATTTGTATGAGTCTATTTCTGGGTTCTCTGTTTTGTTTCATTGATCTATATATCTGTTCTTTCACCAATACCATGCTGTCTTGATTACTGTAGCTTTATAGTAGTCTTTAAGTCTGGTAGTGTCAGTCTTCAACTTTGTTATTCTTGTTCAGTATTGTGTTGGCTACTCTGGGTCTCTTGCCTTTCCATGTAAACTTTAGAAACCGTTTGTCAATATTCACAAAAGATCTTGCTGTGATTTGACTGATACTGCATTAAATCTATAGATGAAGTTGGAAAGAATTGACATCTTAATATTAAGTCTTCTAATCTATGAACATTGAATATCTCTTTGTTTATCTGGATTTTTGATTTCTTTCATCAGGGTTTTATAATGTACATATCAATCTTGTACTTTTTTTTAGATATATACCTAAGTGTGGCATTTTTTGTTACTATCAATGATAGTGTTTTTCAATTTAAATTCCAATCATTCATTGCTAGTATATGGGAAAGCAATTGACGTTTGTATTCACCTTGTATCCTGCAACCTTCCTATAATAGCTCATTAGTTCTAGGAATTTGGGGGTTTTTTAGTTTTAGTTTTAGTTTTGTTTTCTTTTTATGGTTGATTCTTTGGGATTTTCTACATAGAAAATGTCATCTGCAAACAAAGACAGTTTTATTTCTTGCTTCTCAATCTGTAAATCTTTTACTTCTTTCTCCTGTGTTATTGTCCCAGCTAGAACATCTAGTGTAATTTTGAATAGGCATGGTTAGGGGAGACATCCTTGTCTTGTTCCTAGTCTTAGAGGAAAACCATCCGGTTTTTCACCATTAAGTATGATGTTAGCTGTAGTTTTCTTTTTTGTAGTTGTTCCTTCACCTTGGTTTTTCACATAGAGAACAATTGCTGGGACTCACCAAATAATGTAGTTGTCTTTAGCTGCCAAGAACTTCTGTGGGGGCCCTTGAACCATTTAGAAATTAAGAGCTTTGGTACCTTTCAAGTGGATTAGAAATTAATCATCAGAGTCCTCATAAGAATCTAGAGTAGTCTGAACATCTTACTAGGACCCACTGGCACTGAAGGAGGAAGAATATCCTGACTTTTTCTTGCCTTTTCTCAGTATGGTTTTTTGCAACCACAGATACAGTGAGCATGGTTCAGGAAGTCCTGGAGAACAGATGAATTCAAGACCCTTAACACTCTGGACCCCACCTATTTACCTGTCCCTTCCTCCTCTTTCCCCTGTGCACCCCCCACATTCCCTATGCTCAGACACATTCACCACTCTCTCGACACCTGCCTTTTGTGATATACTCTGTTAGATGAAAATTTACATTTTTCAAGATCCAGCTCAAATTTTCTCCTTTTTGGGAATCCTTCCCAATCTTCCCCATCCAAAGTTAGCCTCATTCCACCTGAGCCCCTGCAGCCCTCTAGTTACGTATCTATCACCTCTGAGGACAGCACTCTGCACATTGGGTCCATGGGCCTACCTCTCCCACCACCTATGAGCCGACTGACATGGGCCCATCTCAGATTCCCAAACTTGTGTCCCCGGTGCTGGCATGGGGTCTGCTTCAGAGGAGGGGCCCAGTAATGATTATTGGTTGAATTAATGAAATTCCTGGCCTTCTGGAGACCTGTCTATTCTTTTCTCCAAATTCATTTTCCCCTTGGTGTTGAGTCCCTACACGTATCTTGGGTATAAGAGATGCCTGTAACTATTCTGTTTCTCATGGGAAAAAAGGAGGGGAAAATTGCCATCCATTGTAGCCCTACTGTACTCACTCACTTTAGAATCCTGGGTGTCCCCATGTATCAGGTAGTTTGGGCTCCAAGGCCCAAAAAACACTTACTGTACTGGGTTAAACAATAAGGGCATTTATTTTATTTCCTATAACAAAACATATAGAGCTAGAGTGGTTCCAGGCGTGGTGGCTTAGAAGTATCAACATGAATCCCCTCTTTCTACCTTTCTTCTCTGACAACCTCAGCATATTAGCTTCTTCTCTGAGCTTACTCACCTCATGGCTACAAAATGGCTGCAACAAATCTGGGCATGACCTCCTGATGCAACAACAATTAGAAGAGAAAGATGCCTTCCCTTCCTTGGGCCTCTCTTTAAAATGGAGGAAAACTATTTTTAGAAGCTTCTGGAAATTTCTCACAGCTCATTGACCAGAATTAACATGGCAGTGCTTGAGCCAACTGCTACTACAGGGATTGAGATCATCATGATTCCTTTAAACCAATCAGGACCTTACCTTGAGGCATAGGAGGGAGGGGTGTATCCTGGCACAAAACGAAGGCTCTTTCAGCTGAGAAAAATGGTACATACTGGGGAGGAAACCAGCAGTGTCAGCTACACCCTTGTTTTAGAGAGAATTGTTCCATACGGGATTTCAGGGAGGTTAAGCCACTTACATAATGTCCCACAGCTGATAAAAATAGAAGTCGGATTCAAATCCAGCTCTTTCAGACTCCAAAGCTCATCCATGTACTTTCTGCTGCGCAGCTAGACCAGGAGTCAGACTGTTTCCCAGAGCATAAAAGCCCCCTTTCTCGTGAGGAGCGCTTCGGGAGTTGAGGCAATCTCGCTGCTTTCCCGAGCCCGACCTTCAGCCGGGCATTTAATCTGTTTATTAAGTTATGACTAATGGTGCTGCGAGACACGGAGGGCTGCACATTCGGACCTAGTTTTTTAGATCGTGAGAGGAGGTTCAGGGGATAAACATCATATCCACATCCTGCACCGAGAAAACTCGATTGCAGCTCTTTCTCTTTCAGAGCGCGAGGATTGGCAAGCGGCTTCTGCTGGGTCCTGCTTTGGTTTGGTGGAAATGAAACCTCCAAAGCAGGAGGGCTGTTTTGGGAAAGTGGCCACTAATGGGGCCCCACGAGGGCGGGGTCAGGCCTGAACCGGGCAGTTTGCATATTCAGTTTTACAAACAGTTGGCACAGAGTCAGCGGTTAATGGAATGGGAATGATGTTCCTGTACCAAATCATTTCCTGAAAAAAAATTTCCAATTGCAAACATATCTCAGCCTTTCTTCTTAAGTTTGTTATGTCTCTGTGAGTGAATTAAAGAGGGAGGGCGGAGGGGCGTGTTTCTGACTGGGGCGTTTTCATCTGAAAACAGTTTTAACAATGATCTACCCGTAAAAAGAGATCCAGTTCAGAGCCACCTTTAGGAGTTCTGGCTGCAAATAGTGCTTCTAGTCACACTTGAAAGATGTTTAAATCCCTCCATATTTACAAATTGCCTCTTGCTATACAACAGTCTTGGGACAGATATGGCCTTTCTCCCCTTACAAAATGTAAGGTGGAAATGCTGCCCCAGAAATGTGCACGTGCACACAGGATCAGGCTGAAACATAAATACATCCCCCCACACCCACACACACAGAAGGTGAAATCCTTGCATCCCATACACTGCTTTGGCAAATTATGCTCAACTCATAACCTGTGCAGTTGAAGGGTGGTCTTAACAGTTTGGATTATTTAACAAATATTTCTTGAGTGCTTACTATGTTTGAGGTATTGTTTTAAGTACTAATAATAGCAGCATATATGTATATAGCTCTTACCAGGTGCCAGACACTTTTCTATTTTGCTTATGTGAACTCATTTATTCTTCTCAAGACCCCTAGGAGGCAGGCAATATTATGATCACTCCCATTTTGCAGATGAAGACTCTGAGGCATAACAGCTTGATGAACTGCCTAAAGTCACATAGCTAGTAAGGGGTAGATCCTGGATTTGAATGTAGGCATCGTCAGAGGGTTTTGAAGCTCATAGTTAGGAGTTGGGTTTTATTCTGAATATGATGGGAAGCCACAGGAAAGTTTAAAGCAGGAGAATGTATGATCCTATTTACATTTTTATAGAACATCTGGCTGCGCTGTGGGAAGTAGGTGGGGTAAGGGAGATGCAAGAGGAAACAGTAGACCAATCAGAGGGTGGATCTGGTGGTCCAGGTAAAAGATAACAGTGGCATGAGCCAGGATGGTGGAGCGGGAAGAGGGTGAGAAGTGGTTGCAATCACTTCCTCGTGTGGAGGTGGAACCAACACAACTTGCCAATGTATTCGATATATGCAAAAGGTGAGGGAAAAGGAGAATTTAAGGTGATTTCCTCAAATTTTGGCTTGAACCATTGTGTCAACAGTGGTGCCATCTACTGAGGAGGATAAGAATATGGGAAGAACAGGTTTTGGTGCTGTTACGGTGGATGTGAGGGTGTTGAAAATCACAAGTTCTCTTTTGGATGTGTAAATTTAAGATCGCTGTTAATAGACTTAAGAGGAGACACTGAGTACATAGTTAGATTCACAAGCTTGGGGGTCAGGGTCCAGGCCTGGGCTAGAGATTTAAATGTGGACATTGTCAGCATTTCAATGAATGGGATCACCTAGGACACCACTGTCCACTTGAACTTCCTGTGCTGGAAATGTAAAATGTGATTGGTGCAACTGAGGAACTGAATTTTTAATTTACGGAAATTTAAATAGCTCACATGGCTAGTGGCTACTGTATTGGATAATGTAGACCCTAGGGGAAGACTATAGCTACAGGGGAGAAACTCCTGAGCAGGAGCAAGTGTCTTCACTGGCCGGTAAGCCTGGCCTTGCATCCACATTTAAGCATGACTCTATTTCCACTGCCCTTTGCATGCATAGCAGTGCTTGTTAACAAAGTGATGAAAATTGTGCTTCTTTGTGAGAAATAACCTGGAAAAGAAAGCAAACTGGTAGTTCTAGGAGAGACATTAGAAGAAATTATAGAAATCTAAGGAAGCAGTTGTTCTTAGCTGGAAAACAAATGCAACCCCATACTTAGAAAAATATGAGTGATACCTTCAAAGCTTAAACGATTTTTTGTTATATGGAGGAGAATTCTATGGAATGGTGAGTGTCTGTGAATTTGGAGATTCAGGATGGTGACTGGCTAATGTCCTATGTGAATGTCAAAGGCCCACTGCAAAAGGACTTAGTACCAGCCGCACCATGTGAGATTTGTCTCTTCAGGGTAGCGTGTGTTTCACTGTCTTTGTTTGGCAGTCTCCGCCCTGTCCAACTGCAACTATCAGTGAGTCTGCTGATATGAAAGAACTCTTTGTAAGGGGCTGCCTTGTGCTCAAGAGTTCTTATAAGTCTATGCTGGCAACTGGTGAGGCCAAAGTCAATAAAAAATAAAATGGAAAGATGGGATGTTGCTTTTGTTCAGGTTGATTGCAGCTGCCATATCAACTCTTTAAGAACCTCTTGGTGACCAACGCCTTCTGGAAAAATGGCCTTTCTGTGCTTAATTGGCAAAAAGTAAGGGGATTTAAGTCACTGCTTTTAGGAGGGGTAATCCAAGGTCAGCACTCATCAAGTATGTTCGTACAACTGGTTTTGTGGCAGGAATTCTTTTGTGCGAAGGCTCCTTGTGGGGGCTGGGTACTTGGAACAGAGTAGGCTGGTGGTCTTCAGGGGTCAATGACCTTTTTTTACTTTTCTTGAGGAATATAGATTTCTAGGATTCAAACACTGTACAAGAACTTTCTGGTCATGCAGTCCAGCTCCTCATTTCCAGCTGAGGAAACAGGCCTAGAGAGGTGAGGCACCTGGTTGCAGGGCCCACGGCTCCTTAGATCTGAAGAGGCCAGGACAGAGGCGTTTCTGAGCAGCAGCTGCGGTTGGGTAGAAAAAGGAGGGAGGTTGGATAATCGGAAAAGGACCTCAGGAAACCAAACCAGGAGAGAAGTCAGAGGAAGGTTGAACAGAGATGGAAACGGCTTACAATGCACACAGAGCCTCAAACTGGTGACCTCTCCCATCCCATCAATAGTCACTGGGTAGCCCTGGGCCCCAGACAGGAGGCCGAGAGGCAGGCAGAAGGCTAGACTGCAGAAAGAAGTCGGTCTCCCACCTTGTTCCTGTTTATTCCGAAATCTTTTCTGAGAGGAAGCAGATTTCTGTGCTGTCAAGACCTCCCAGTTTCTCCATGGAAATCGAGTGGGGTGCCAGTTGGAAGAGGTGAGATTAAGGGGACAATTGGGTCCTTTCAGCAAGGCGAGTCCACAAATTGATTGCAGGCTGAGTAACGGCTGTAATCTAACCATAGTGAGTCTTTTCCTCCGTATCAATATTGAACACGCTTGTTTCAGTGATCCAGCCCCTGCCATCGGTCGGCGGCACGTGACCCGGCTCTCCCTTTTCTTTCAGTCTCCGAGCTTCAGGAGGAGGGAATGAATGCCATCAACCTGCCCCTCAGCCCGATCCCCTTCGAGCTGGACCCCGAGGACACGATGCTGGGTAACTGTGCCTCTTGTCTCTTTGCATTTGCTTCGCACTCTCGAGTGTAACCACCCCCACTGACTTCCTTTTCTTTTTAAAGAGGAGAATGAAGTACGAACGATGGTGGATCCAAACTCACGCAGTGACCCCAAACTTCAAGAACTGATGAAGGTAAGAAGAAATGAGGACGGGCTGCAGGTGCCCCGTGGGCCACTCAGAATGAAATGTCCCAGTGGCCCCGGCCCTCAGGCAGCTCGCGGTCCAGTAGACAGCCCTCTAAAGTTTAACAGGTTGTGTAAGCGCAGCATGCGGTGAATGCCCAACCCATGGCATTGGTCATAAACACCAGAGAGGTCAGCGCAGGGAGGCTCACGGGGCAGATCTCAGAGCGCACCAAGTTCTCCTACTGCCTTTCTCAAGGCCCCTCAGCATCACCCTGTGGAGTAGGAATCAGTATCACCCCCATTTTACAGATAAGGAAACTGAGTCTCAGAACCCCCAAAGGGGTTTGTTTGTGGTCGTAGCTGAGTGGAAGAGATAGAATTCAAACAGAAATAAAGGAGATTAGCTGAAATATTGTGCGTAACGTACCTGCACAGTGGCAGGCATGCACTCACCCCTCCAGAACTGCTCCCGTCTTCCTCCTCTGTATTCCTAGTTCTGTCTTCTTCCTCTTCAACTTCACCAAGCTGCACTTAAGACAAAAAGGCACTGGATGTCAGAGTGATCCGTTGCCAATGCAAATCTGGTGTGTCATTATCCTGCTCAAGACTTGTCTGTAGTCTCCCGTCCCCTGCGGGTCACAGCCCACACTCCTAGGGTGGTGTTTGGGGTCCATGCTCTAGCTGCCTCTTCAACCTCAGATCGGCCCTCACCTGGCAACACAGGGACACCAGACCTGCTCAGCCCACCAGCCTGTGCTTGCTCCCAGCACGCCCCGCCCTGCCCCGCCTTGCTCGTGCAGAGCCCTCGGACCAGCATGCTCTGCCTGCTCTCGACTCCAGTGCCGTCACTCAGGCCCTCCCTGCTGCTGTGGTCCCTGTCTAGCTACTCATATGCTTCTCTGTCTCCTTTGCTAAATGGCGAGCTTCCTGAAGTGAGAGACCATCTGTGGTTTCATTGTACCCCCAGAATTCAGCACAGGATGTCACATATAGCAGGTATTTAATAAACACTGGAGGGAGGAGGGGAGGAAGAAGCAGGGTATGTGGATGGGTAGGAATCTCAAAAGCAGCCAGGCTGTTCAGCAGTATTGTCCCCATGGTCGAGGGTTCCTCGGTAGAGCAAACCCACTTGAGAGTTGGGCCACCTCACTAGGGACTGAGGGCAGTCTTTTCAGATGTATAAATGTCCCTTCTGTCTGTTCCCTGCCTGAGTCTGTGCCGTTACCCCAGAGTCCAAGGAACTAGAGAAAGAAAGTGGCTGGGTTGCGCATGTGAATATCTGGCCCTTTCCTTATACAGTCTGTGCTGCACCCATGGATGGCTGCCCCCAGCCCATTGTGCCCCTGAGCCCTCGTGTTGCTGTGCAAAGAGAAGGTGGGACAGCTGCAGGTCGAGGCTCTGCCTGCCGTCGTACCTCTCTGAGGGTGCTGGCAAAGGGGCTGGCCCCCTGCTTGTTCCTGCGCTGGAACGGGCATGCCACTACTTGCCCAGGAGACCTCTGAGGGTGAAGACAAGGTCAGGGCAGGCTCCAAACAGTTCAGGCGTCAGCACTGATCTCCCAGACGCAGACCTGCACACAGGCCCAGTTTCAGGGAGTGGAAGATGGGAGACGTGAACTGTGGCACACAGGCCTGAGCCCCACGGTGCGGTCCAAAGGCACGGCATCACAGCGTGGGCCACCTCCACACTTCCACATCTAGGCTACTTTGAGCACCGTGAAATCCTGCCCTTCCTGGTCAACTCCAAGTCTTTTCTTAAGAGTCTCCTCAGGAGCTGGGCATGGTAGCACATACCTGTAGTCCCAGCTACTGCGAAGGCTGGGGCGGGAGGATTGCTTGAGCCCAGGAGTTCAAGGCTTGCAGTGAGCTGTGATCACACCTGGGAGTAGCATTCCAGCCTGGGTGACATAGCAGGACCCCAACTCAAAACACAAGCATAAGCCTTTCTGGAAGCTCTCCTCATTCCTGCCCACTCCCAGCTTGCGGGGGAGCCTCTACAGGACGGAGACTGGGTCTTACCGTATTGGATTCAAGGCAGTGCCTGGTATGCCTTGGGACAGTGGACCAATGTGCTGTGAAGCCCCCACGCTCGGACCACCTTGGGATGGAAACGCTGCCTGTGTTATAAAAGCAATGCATTTATGCTAAGGCAAATAAGTTAAACACAAAAAATGATGTCCTGTATGATTCTGTTTATAGGAAACTAGAGACAGGACAAAACTGTAGTGGCTTCCTGAGGCCTGTGGTCAGGGGAAGGGATTGAGGACACAGGGACCTACGCCAGCATCTAGGGTGAGGGGACTGATCTGTATCTTGATTGTGGTGGGGGTTATACAACTGTGTATAATGACCAAAACTTGTCACTGTATACTTAAAATTGGTTAATATATTATAGATTTGATTTTTGATTGTGTATATATAATATCTCAATAAAGAAAAAATTTAAAAGGCAGTACAGTCGGCCCTCCGTATCCATGGGTTCCACATCTGTGCATTCAACCAACCAGACAAAAAATATTCAGAAAAAATAATACAAATAAAAACAAAAATACAGTATAAAAACTACACTGCATTTACACTGTATTAGGGATTATAAGTAACCTAGAAATGATTTTAAGAACATGAAGGATATGCATAGGTTCTGTGCAAATACTACCCCATTTTACATAAGGGACCTGAGCATCCACGGAGTTTGGTATCCATGAGGGGTCCTGAAGCCTGTCTCCCTGGATGCTGAGGGACAACTGTATACAAGTTTTAGTTTTCTTACCTGAAAAATGAAGATAATGATCTGTCCTCTCAGGGGTGTGGTGTGGATTAACTGCCACCGCTCAATGCCAGGCACACAGTAGGCTTCAGGTCGTGACAGCTGCTAAGAGAAACGAGAAAGGGGACAGCACCTACCCCATGAGAAGCGTCTTGGCTTGGAGAGGAGGATGTTGCTTTAGAGCAAGGTGGATGAAGGTTCTGCTCCTGTCTCCACCTCTCGCTAGCTCTGTGACCCTGGGTAAACCTGTTTACTTCCATGCTTATTAACCCTCCAGAACATGGGGATGACAATAACCACCTTGTCAAATGTCATAATGGGAGACTGCTTTATTTATTAATAAGATCTGCATTTCATTGAATATTTGGCCTTTGCCATAGGTAATATTAATACTTTTTCACCACCTAATATAGGAGACACTTTCACGCTCAATTTTAGAGATGGGAAACAGAAAAGATAACTCGCTTGCCTTAGATTGACAGATCACAGGGGAGTGCATGCACCCACCCACACACAAGTCCATAGGTCACAGAAGAGCACACGCACACAACCAGTTAGTGGGTAGAGCTGGGTTTCAACCAGTTTGTATAGCTCCAAAGCCCATCCCTTTGCCTGGCACAAAGCCACACACTGTGAATGTCACTTGCATTATGGTAAGGAATGGTGGAGGCCAGAAGAGATTAGCAGGGACACTGGTGCCGCCAGCACTAGAAGGCATACACCTGAAAATTAACAAGGCTACTGGCGCTCACACTCCTGGGTCATCTGGATAGTTCTGCTGCTTTTAAAATCTGAAGTTCATGTAGATTTTAATTGTTCAAGATAAGAAAGATGGCCTATAAAAAAATATCCCATAACTCTTACTCTCTGTGTAGGTATTAATTGACTGGATTAATGATGTGTTGGTTGGAGAAAGAATCATCGTGAAAGACCTGGCTGAAGATTTATATGATGGACAAGTCCTGCAGAAGCTTTTCGGTAGGAGGAGAATTGAGTGTTGCCGTGGATGTCTTTGACCTGAAGCTGGATGGATGGATCACCTACTCCTAGCTGTAGAGTTACTCTCAGTTCATAGCAGCTTACCTGGGAAGGGACTATGAATGTGTAGAGTATGAGATAACAGATCAATGAAGGCTTTAGATGTGCTCTTAGAATCTGTTGTTTCTCATGAATGAATTGCAGAGGGAATCCTGATGATTTGATGAGCCTGTCCTTCTAGCAGCCAAGGGTCATCAGTTGGGTAAATGAAAAGACCCTACCGTATAGCTGGAAAACACATCTCATCCTCTCCAGAAAATTGTGCACTTGTGGCCTTTGTTGATGTATTTACATGTGGGGGTGCGAGTATGCACTTTTAGACCTCGGTAACCTATGGACCTGTGTGTTTGTGTGTGTGTGTGTGTGTGTGTTCCTCCCTGGGTCACTTCACAGCTGTTCATGTGAAAATGTAAGGCCAAAGGGAAGAGAAAGCTGTTTCTTCCCCTCTGAGTTAATAGAATCCCCTCCCCTCCTCCTTGCCACCTGCCCCCATGTATATGGGGGGTCACCTAGGCCCATTTCTTCTTGCTCAAAAACCTCTTCCGAATCCATATTCACTGCCATGGTCACTTACCTGAACTACTGAAAACCTTCCAAACTCACCACCACCATATTCCATACACAGCTAGCCAAGGAACCATTCTAAACCACAAGTCCAATCTTGCCAGCACTTCCTGCTAATGCTCAGTGGCTCTCTCCTGCCGGACAAAGTCCAGACCCCTTGGCACAGCGATCAGAACATTTCGTCATCTGACCCCCAGCTGCCTTTTCAGCCTCACCTCCGGCCTCTCCCACACATGTGGCTCACACAGTGTGGTAACACGTGTAAAGTGCTCAGAGTAGTGCCTGACACATAGTAAATGCCTAGTGAATGTCTGTCATGATTGTTGTTGGTTTTACTATTTTTATGTGTACCATTGCTGCATTATTACACAGGCCATACGTATCAATACCCCTGTACCTTTGCCTGTGCTATTCTCAGTCATATGCTCCTCTGTGTTTCTCCGCCTCTCTGTACATATGAGGGAATATATATATTTACACACACACACACACACACACGTATGTGGATATATACATGCCGCATAAGACTTTCCATGTTGCTTCTAGCTGTTTACATATATGTATGTGGGCTTCTCAAGGGCAAGAACCACGTCTTATTGATTTTCCCAGGTTTCACCAGCACTATCAGGTTGTCTAGCACATGTTGCCTAGCACTTAATGAAGGGCTAGTATAAATTCTAGTAATTTCTAGGAAGCTAAACTGATTTGGTACTCAGACATCAATATTAATGAGTGTTGATATTTGAAGGTTTGTAAACTGCAACTGAACACAGAGAGAAAATGAAAAAGGTTTGGCACACAGTAGATGTGAATAGGCCGGGTGACTAAAGCGTTTCACTTCTCCAGCAGATTTCTAGTTAGGATCTGGAACTGTTGAAATGGTCTATTCTAATCTTTCAAAGCAAAGGTGGAACGTGGCCATGGGGTAATGGAACATGGTCATGGAGTAATCTTGCCTCTGGGAACGGTTACAAAACAGTCCCGTGTCGTATTGCATGTGATGCCAAGTCAGGCATCACGCACAATCAGATTAGATTATTTCCAGTCCCAACCTTCATGTTGAAAAGGTGATTCACTATGGAGGTGATGCTTCTTTTGTAAAGTTAAGTTTAGAGCCTAAACTTAAAGGTCTAAGGCTGGACATACACATTCAAAACCTATAGGCAGGGCCGGGCGCGGTGGCTCACGCCTGTAATCCTAGCACTCTGGGAGGCCGAGGTGGGCGGATCGTTTGAGCTCAGGAGGAGACCAGCCTGAGCAAGAGCAAGACCCCATCTCTACTAAAAATAGAAAGAAATGATATGGACAGCTAAAAATATATATAAAAAAAAATATTAGCCGGGCATGGTGGTGCATGCCTGTAGTCCCAGCTACTCGGGAGGCTGAGACAGGAGGATCGCTTGAGTTCAGGAGTTTGAGGTTGCTGTGAGCTAGACTGATGCCATGGCACTCACTCTAGCCTGGGCAACAGAGTGAGACTCTGTCTCAAAAAAAAAAAAAAAAAAAAAAAAACAAACCTATAGGCAGGACACCCAGGTGGACAGAACCAGTTTGCAGTGAAAATATGTATGAGGAGCTCCTGGGAGGGATCAGTCTGGAGGCAGAGTTTTGAGTGACTCCTCTGACCTTGATTTCCCCTAGACCATTTTTCTTATCTCTGATCATGTTAACCTCAATCACGCGGTTAAGGAAGTATCTACCAGATGCCTTCACTGTAAAGTTACTGTTTTTTTCTCTTTGTAATTAATTTATTTGAGGAGAGATACTTTGAGACCATATAAATATCCTGTTTCTCCTTAAACTTCTCCCACTAGTTTTAGCATCCACTGGTGGAATGTGTCTGCCTCAATTGTTATGGTAGTGTCCAATGGTGATTATCTCTTTATTCCTTCTGCATTTATTAATTGGAATTCTGCTAAAAGGAGGAGTTATGTTGTCATTCCCATGTATTTATTCATTCAGTTATTTAATTAGATCACTATGGACATAAGGATATTTATTTTATATTCTGGGTTTTAACCCAGTACTATAACTGTTCACATTTTTGCTCATCTACTTCTAGCTATGGCCATTGTTAGGTTGGCTCCTGGACAGTTGCTTTTTTTCTGCCCCATATTTCCTTTCTCGGCACTTCCTTACCTTCTCACACCATAAGATACTCCAGGACCATCTTGTATTTTCCTTACGCCAGTCCTCGAATCAACCAGTTCTCCAGGGAGACCTGATTTCTTTTATGAGAGAAAGGTATTTAGATATCAAGATTTGGGCATATTAGTGAGTGTTTTTAACTTGTTCTCTGCAGCATAAATAATCACACCTCTGTCGCTAGACAGAGCGCTCTCACCTGGTGGTACTAAGATGAATCAGGCATGGTCATTTCCAGAAGTTCAGCGTCCAACTGTGCTAAGGCTCAGGCCTCCTTAATACTGAGTTGGTTGGGCAAGGAGAGTTGGAGGAGGCTGAGCTTGACATTAGTAAACTATGAAACACCAGCACTTAGAAGATGATGGAGATGGCTTAGGGGCCTCCAGTAGTCCAAGAGCACAGGGAAGGATATGGAACCCAGGAAGCCGTGCTCACGACACTATAGAGCAAAGACTCAGAACCTAGAAGCAGAAGGGAGCAAGATGCCGAGGCAGGCATCTCTTGGCAGAGGGTTGTGTGTGTTTCATAGTGGTGCTGAAAGCCTGAACAGGTGGGCGTCCTTGAGATGCCAGGTGGCCTTGGCTGACAAGGACTGGCTGGGTGTTCTCTGATCCTGAGCTCTGTGGGGGGCAGCAGCATGCCTGGCTCACCTCTGTGTGGCCACATGCTTCTTGCTCACAGCAGTGTCTGCTCTGCTGGCAGGAACATAGCCCTTCTCAGAGTCCCCAGGCATTTCTGGTACGTTCTCTTGGAACAGCCTCTCCCCAGTCCTCCTTTCTTAGCTGCCCTATTGCTGCCTGTTTTCTGGGTCTTTCCACCTGCCGTGGCAGATCTTAGTTTAGGTTTTCCTAAAAGCAGATGCTGAGACAAGGACTTGGGTGGAGGAAGCTTATGGGAGGTGATCTTAGAAAGTACAAATAACCAAGTGCGGAAAGTAAGAGGGGAAAAGAGAAATGCCGATTGAGTATGTTAATAAGAACAGCAGCTCTGTTTCAACCAGGGCCTGTAGCTGGGCTGAGAAACCAGGCGACAACACATCTCAATATCACCTTCCCAAGACAGGGAGGCAAGGGCATTTATGCTACGGCTTGTATTGCTCTGTGGTTGAGATTTGCCTGTGCAGGAAATAAAAAACTTCAGTCTGTTCTCCTGTGGAGTCAGAGGAGAGAGCCTTGGGATGGAGAGGGCCGTCAGTGTGCTGGGGGCTGCCTGCAGCTGCAGGTGGGCCAGGAGCTCAGGGGAAGGGGTGTGAGCATCATCCAGAGAGACCAGAAGGTACATCCACCTCTGCTGTGGGGCTATTCCTCCTGACACTGGCCCTTTCTCTGTGCTATTAGTGTCACTGTTGTGGAAACATCAGATGCTGCCCGCTCTGGCCCCTTTCACACCTCAGAGCAAAAGTTTCCCAGCCCCAGAATGGAGAGGATGTTCCTCCCCAACCCATGCAAAAGATCCATTTCTTGCCCAGGATTACCCACTTCCAGAGTGATTGAGGGAGGCAACATGCTCAGTTCCCCCAGAGCATACTCCAACCCCATGGCACCAATAAGAAAGTCACAAACAAAGTCATCTAAGGTTAGAACACATTTCCCAACATCTCAGTTATGCAGGTGTGTTCATGGTCAGCCTGTACTATTTGCATCCCTGACACTTAGGCAATAGACATGACTGATTCAGAGAGACAGGAGATAAGTAATTCCAGGAAGATGCCTGTTCAACATAATTCACCATTTCATTTGAACATGAACTGCTGCCTTTTTTTTTTCCCCTCTCCACTGCCTATTTCTTATTTAGGTTTCCTGACTTGGGATGTCTGTGTGAGTTTCCTTATGGTATGTTTTAGTCAACTGATCCTTATTTTTGAACATGTGCATATACTGGGAACAGAACAGACCTGTTTGCAGGGATGAGAGTCAGAAGGTTACTTGGCTCTATCTTCTGGTTTTCACAAGAACATGTGACTGAAGCAAGATATCTTCTTCAAGCCTGAGAACAAGAAGGGTCCCTTGGGCATAAAAGTTCTGTAGGAGGGTGGTTTGGTTTTGTGTGTATGTGTGTGTAATTTTCCTTTTCCCTGATAAACCCTAAAGGCTACATCTTACTCTTATCTTAATCTAGTCAAATAGTATCCCCTAAGCAAAAGCCATTGGGTTTGCTATATGCTAACCACTGAGTTTAGGTGTATATTAATAGCTATCGGCCGGGCGCGGTGGCTCACGCCTGTAATCCTAGCACTCTGGGAGGCCGAGGTGGGCGGATCGTTTGAGCTCAGGAGTTCGAGACCAGCCTGAGCAAGAGCGAGACCCCATCTCTACTAAAAATAGAAAGAAATTATATGGACATCTAAAAATATATATAGAAAAAATTAGCCGGGCATGGTGGTGCATGCCTGTAGTCCCAGCTACTTGGGAGGCTGAGACAGGAGGATCGCTTGAGCTCAGGAGTTTGAGGTTGCTGTGAGCTAGGCTGACGCCACGGCACTCACTCTAGCCTGGGCAACAGAGTGAGACTCTGTCTCAAAAAAAAAAAAAAAAAAAAATAGCTATCTTAGGTGACTCACAGCCTGGAAGTACAGAGTGCTGTGAGAGATCAAGTAGGAGTTGGGGGAAGGTTTCAGGAGAGAGGGGGCATTCTGAACGGGGCCGTAAGGAAGGAGCAGGAAGGAAAAGAACATTCTAGCCAGCATGACAGAAGGTTGCTGGGAAGCCTCCATTGATTTTGGTGTTAGTGGAGGGAGAATGGTGTAGAGACAGGAGTAAGTGCCAGGGTTGGCTGAGTGGGACATGTGGCTGACAAAGACGACGACACCCAGCTCCCAGGTCTTGGGGTCTAACACCAATCTTCAACCAGTGAAGCCAGGCCTTCTTGGAGAAATGACTAATTCTGAGCCTGGGGCAGGGAATAGAATCGGCCAAAAAGAAGTGCTGAGGGGAAAAAAAAAAAAAAAATATATATATATATATATATATATGGGGCCACACATTGAAAGTGTCCAGGACTAACCTGAAAGAGTTCCCAATGGCCAAAGTTGAAATTATTCAAGGAAAAATGAAAAGCATAACAATAGTATTGGATTATAACCCAAAGCCTAAAATAAATATACTTAAGTTGATACTAATGTAGATAACTGAATAAATAAATAAATAACTGGGAGTGAAAAGACAATTGTTCCTTACAAAAGAATTCCAAAGACTTGATGTAGATCCAACCCCTTCAAGGAGGTGGGAGTTCGCTCCCCACCCCTGGAGTGGACTGAGCTTAGTGATGGGCTTCCCACAATTAGGGTTTGCAAGTGAGGAAGGGGTGTGGGGGAGGGGAGGGGTGACGAAAGGGCTCTTCACCTCTGTGGTCTTCCTTCCCCAAACCCATAACCCCAGTCTACCCCTGAGAAAAACATAGGAAACATTGACCAGCACTCCTCAAAACTGTCAAGGTCATGAAAAAAAATAAAAAGTATGAAAAACAGAAGAAACTAAGGAGAGATGAATAGAAGTGGTATCCTGGACAATAGGGAAAAACTCATGAAATCCGAATAAAGGATGGAGTTTAGTTAACAGCTGTGTGCCAGTGTCATACATAATTAGCTGTGACAAATGTACCATAGTAATGTAAGATGTTAACAAGGGAGGAAAATGAATTCAGGGTATGTAGACACTGTCTATACTATGTTTGTAACTTTTTTATAAATCTAAAAGCCATTCTAAAATGAAAAGTTTGTTTAAAAGAAAGAAAGAAGATGAGGCCCACATTATAGAGGACCATGAACTAAGTTTTAGGCTATATTAGTTGGACAGTTGTAACTAGGGATGGCTTATGAGCAAAGCAACATGATCAGAAATGAAGCTTTGGGAAGATAACAGGAGCAGTAGGCAGGGTGCTTAGGGACAGTGGAGGAAATGCCAGCAGAGCACTTCCTCGTGCGGTAATGATGGTGTCAAACTAGAGGAGTGACAGTATGGGTGGGAAAAGCTTTAAACGACCTAGCAATGTAGGGAATGAGCAGCTGGAGTAAACCAGGCTGGCTGTACCTGGTGGATGTTGAATGGGGGTGACTCCGTGAACCCCACGAGGAGCAGCAGCATCATATTGGTTTTGAGGGTCACTTGTCCATGCCCCAAAGTGCTTGGGCTGAACTAGCAACTATGCTAAAATTGGAGCAGGAATGAAGAGACAGATCTGAGTTCCAGTCTTGGTTCTACCACTAAAACATATCTGTCATTCTTCTGTAAACCAGGAATATGGCTTATATAAAACCTATGCAGCTGAGCTGCCCGATTCAGTAACCACTAGCCACATGCAGCTGTTAAAAATGATTGAAATTAAAACTTCATTTCCTCAGTCTCACTAGTTACATTTCAAGCACTCAATGGCCAAATGTGGCTAGTGGCTGCCATATTGGACAATTAGAAAAATGAACATTTCCATCAGAGAAAATTCTGTTGGACAACGCTGCTCTGTGTCTTCCTGCTAGAATAGTCATTGATTTTAGGATTGCCAAAAATGATATATACTGCTATTCTTAAACTGGAAGAGGTGTTTTCTACCTCTGAAAAACTCAAAACTTAGATGGAAGTTTTTTGTTATTTTTCTTTTATCTATAAATAGAAAAGCTCTCTAAAATATCTTGCTAAGTAGAAAAAACCATGGTACAGAATCATGTATATAGTATGCCACTGTGTGTGTGTGTGTGTGTGTGAAGGGACACATCTAATGCTTGAGTATATACAGAATATTTCTGATAATGGTCACAATAAACTGTCTCATGGAATGGGACTAGGGAACTTGGGACTGCAGTGGAGAGGGGGAGACAATTTTCACAGTGAGTGCATGTGTATATTTCAGGAGCAATACAGAAATTAATCTATCAGTAGATGTTAAATAATATTTGAAACATTTCCACAGCCATTCCAAGTAAAATAGGAAGAAAATCTACCTAAATATGATAAAAAAAACATTAAGTAGTGAAATATCAAAGATGTGATATTAGAGACAAGTCAGAAATAATGACTGTTACCACTATTAGAAGTGTGTTAGAGGGTCTAGTTAATATAACAATAGGTTTTCATTTTTAGCATCAAGGCTGACTAGATGTACAGACAGATCTTGGTGCAGAACACTAAGAATCTGGATAAACCTTTAAAAACATACTTTTGTATGGCATGGCTAAACTGGTGTGACAAGGAAGGAAATTCTTCTGTTTCCGAAAACAAAGAAGTATAAATCCAGGGAGCTAAGTGCTAATTCTTAATAGCCTATAATTCCTAGTGGCCAATAGTCTGAGGCTTAAGGGGTCACACGTACTTGGTCAGGAGACAAAGCCTGGGTAGAGCAAAAAACGGGGGTTGGATCAGAGACCCCTGAATAAAGCCATGGTCTCAGAAGGGCAACACTTTCAGTGAGTAAACTAGAAAATCTTGTCCCACAGAGAGAGGCAGTAAGGATAAATTATCTCAGCCTTGGATGTGAATGGAACAACAAAAAAAAAGAAGTCTGCCTCTGATAATTCCTTATCAAAAGTCTGTACTCACACAGATTTAGGGCTAGGATTCATACTACTTAATGTGGCTTTAAAAACTCCAAGTTAAAAGTTTAGTTAAAAATTGTCCCAGTTAATAGTGCCCCAAGGCAGAAACACACATATATCTTTCCTTTAAAGGAGAATGAACTCTAAACCCAGGCCACAGAGAACTCTCAGAGTTAAAGTTCCAAGAAATCTGAGCTCAAAAATCAGAATCCAAAGACATGAGTAGCAAACCACCATGAGCATTGTCAACAGAAACAATACCCTATAAATGTATCCCACAAATACTATAAATATTAGAAATTGTTCAGTTATAGATTATAAAATAACTATGTTTATATGCCAAAATAAATTTTTTAAAAGACTTTTTAAAAGATGATAAAATGTTAAGAAACTATCAAAACTGGACATGTAGATGTGAAAAAGAACCAAATAAAACTTCTATAAATGAAAAAGGTAAGTAATAATGAAATTAGAAACCTCAATAGATTAGACACAGCTGAAGAAGAAATTAACAAACTAAAAGATAGCACTGAAGAAATTACTCAGAATGCAGTACAGAAAAACAAGAGAGTAGAAAATGAGAAGGAAAATTTAAAAACATAGAGGTTATTCTAAGTAGATCCAACATATGGTTAATTGAAATTCTAGAAGGAAAAGAAAAGAGAATGGAGAATAGTAAATATTTAAAGACATAATGAATGAGAATTTTCTAGAACTGATGAAAGACATGAATCCTCAGATTCAGGAAGTTCAGTGAATCCCAAACAGGATAAACAGAGAGAGGTCTATACCTACACAATTTACAGTGGAACTTAAGAACACTGAAGACAAACAAATGATTAAAAGCATAGAGGAAAGATATTGTTCACAAGGAACAATAAAAGCCAAAAGATATTGAAAGGATATATTCAAAGTGTTGAAAAAAATTGTCAACTTTAAATTTATACCTAGCAAAAAAACTAAGCTTTAAAAAGCAAGGAAAAAATAAAGACATTTCAACACACATAAACCAAGACATTTTACTACCAACTGACCCTCAGTAATTTCCAAAAAATATATAATAGTAAGAAGGCAAACAAACCCAAAAGAAAGATCTGAAATACAGTAAACAATAGTGAGCAAAGATCATGGTGGGCAGATCAAAGCCATAATTAAATGAATATAAAACAATCACAGTAATGTCTAATTTGTTAATTTAAAAAATTAAGATAGAATCAGAATCCCATACAATAGCAGCACATAAGTTGGGAAGTATGTGATTAGAGTCAAAGTGTGCTGAGGTCTTTGTATTCCTTAGTACATGAGTAAAGATACTAAGACTTTATTAAGTTACATATGCATGATAAACTTCCTATAGTGAATAGAAAATAAGAGAAACATAATATTAACAGAAAGAGAGCGTATAACATCCCTACTAATAATGGGGAGAAAATAGAATGAGAAAGAATAAAAACCTTAATTCAAAAGGAGGCAAAGATGAAAGAGGGGTGGGGAGAATCGGTAAAGCAGAATAAATAGAAAGTTCAAAATAAGTTGACAGAAGTGAATCCAAGCGTTTTGGTAAACCCAATCCATGTAAATTTACTTTATTCATTTAAAAAACAAAGATTATCAGACTAAATAACAAAACAAAATCTAGCTAAATACTATTTATAACAGACAGTTTTAATAAATGAAGACACAGAATGGTTGAAAGGAGTAGAAATAACTATATATATTAGATTAATACTAATGAAAAGAAAGCTAGGGTAATGATTTTTACATCAAAAATTAGACTTTAAAGCAAAAGCATTACTATACAGAGTCACTACATTTTGATAAATTAAAATCACTAAGAAAATACAGAAATTTTAAACTTACATGTACATTTGTGTTTCAAATATATAAAAATTAAAAATGACAATCATTAGTTCAAGAAGAACTTGAAAAACCCACTGTCAGAGTGGTAGATTTATAACGTATTTTTCTCTTAATGACATATTAAGAAAAAAGTTAATAAAGGTGGAGAAACTTTGGATAATACCATTAACCAGCTCTAACTAATCTGCATGTAACATGTAATATATCCCCAAACTGAAGAATTCTTATTCTTTCACCTGGAACTTTTTTTTTTTTTTTTTTTGGAGACAGAGTCTCACTCTGTTGGGCTAGAGTGCTGTGCCTCCAGTCTAGCTCACAGCAACCTCAAACTCCTGGACTCAAGTGATCCTCCTGCCTCAGCCTCCTAAGTAGCTGGGACTACAGGCATGTGCCACCATGCCTGGCTAATTTCTTTCTATTTTTAGTAGGGACAGGGTCTCACTCTTACTCAGGTTGGTCTCGAACTCCTGACCTCAAGTGATCCCCCTGCCTTGGCCTCCCAGTGTGCTAGGATTACAGGCATGAGCCACCACGCCCAGCCAAGCACATGGAACACTTAACAAAATTTGACTATGTCCATAAAGCAAGTATCAATGAACACAGACCAAATTCTCTGTGATGCAATTTAAAAAAAAAAAAATGTTTTACACTAATTCTCCTCATATATTTGGAAACAAAAATATTTTTTAAATAACTCAGGAATCACTCATACTAGAAAGAGTATTCTACATATTCTAATTCTTTGACGGGCGGTATATATGACAACTGTGTTAGTTAGAACATCTCAATTCTCCCACTATTCAGAGTAATTGAGTTTATTCTATCCTGTGTTTATACTTCAGAATTTTTTGAATATTCTTTCATTGTTTTTCTAAAAATGATTCCTCCAAAAGAGTATTTGGTTGCTAACTACACAAACAACTGAAAGATTCACAAAATAATCCACCTGAGAAAATTTTCTAAATCACATCCTATTTCAAAATCATGCCTAATACTTATAAAAAGTTAAACTAATTATGAACAATTTGTATAACTGTGGAAACAAGAGAGAAACAATTTCCTGGAAGAATAAACTTAAGCAATAGAAAATTTTCATAGAGCTAGCTGAAATTAGCCCAACAAAGAACAACAGAAAAAAAACAGGAGTCTTGAAAAAGAAATGATCTTTAAACTCTTGGTAACATTGAGTAAAATTACTATTTAACTATAGAAATATTTGAGTGGGCCTCTTAAATTTTGAGGGTTGAATACCTTAAAAATAAAGAAAGGAGTAGGAATAGAAGAGGTTCTCAAATACTTTATTTAAAAATGTCACAAAATTGAAATAAGTGACATATGGTTGCAAAATGGAGATAACAGTCTTTTATCTTATTTGCATACTCAGAGAATGCCAAAGACTCAAATAAACAATAATAGAACTAATAAGGGGATTTGGTAAGATGACTATCTACAAGAAGAAAATCTGTACGGCAATAGCTTTTATTTTTACCAACAATAATCAGTTACTAATACATACACACACACACACACACAACACATGGAATGTTTATTGCAACTTCATTACAAATAGGGAAAATGGGAGATATAACCTGACTATATATCTACAAGGAAATGGTTGAGTAAGTTATAAGTCCTGTAATATGCTATGCATTTTTTAAAAAAGAATGACTTATGTCCATTATGTATTGACCTAGAAAGATACTTATGACATATGTTTGAGTGGAAAAAAGCCAGTAGCAAAAACTGTATATACACTATAATCTCATTTTGTTAAAAGGGAGTAAAAGAGAAAGAACTTGCTGTGTGTGTGTTAATAAGGATTACTTCAATATATTCTCTATGCAAATCTACTTAATACCAATATCAATACCCAAAATATCTAACAACAAAAATTAAAAGCAACAACGTAAACCCAAAGCATAATGACTAAAGCAGAATTACATTTTCTAAAAACTTTGCCATGCAGAAGAAAGCCATAAAAACTCTTCTTCTAAATAAAAAACGCTAGATGCTAAAAAAGTAGGAAAAATATTTTAATTTTAGGAAGAATGTATCTAAAAATATTGGTGAAAACAGAAAAACAATGAGTGCTCCAGTAGGTAAGGTATAAAATCCAATAAAGGAAAACCACGTTTCTCTATGCTACCAACAATTGAGATGACATGTGTGGATCTTCCACATCAAGCAATTTTCTGTAGACACCAACCGGGAGTCCTACAATTTAATTCTGACACTAACTATGCAAAGTTAGTGCAGCCCCCACAGGTTAAGGGCTCAGTGCCACAAGGCTGTCTCCACTTCAGATGGTGATCCCAAGTCTAGGCTTCCTATACTTCTGACCAATTGGCTATAGATCAGGGTTCCTTGACTCCTTTCTTGGATTCAATCATTTGCCAGAATGGCACATGGAACTCAGGAAGGCACTTATGTTTACTAGTTTATTATAAAAGATACAACTCAGAAACAGGCAAATGAAAGAGATGCATAGGGCAAGATTTGGGGAAGAGGCACAGAGCTTCCCTGCCCTCTCCAGGTGTGCAACCTCCAGCACCGCAATGTGTGCATCAACTGGGAAGCTCTCTGAAGCCCTATGGTCAGAGCTTTTATGGAGGCATCATTAGGTAAACATTATTGATTAAGTCATTGGCCCTTGGCACTCAACCTCCAGCCTCTGTTCTCTCCCCACAGGTTGAGGGTCAGGGACTGAAAGTTCCTACCCTTTGTCACTTGGTTGGTTCCCCTGGAAACCAGCTCCCCCATCCTAGGGGCTTTCCCAAAGGTATCTCATTAACATAAATTCTGGTGTAGGTGAAAGGGGCTTCTTATGAATAACAAAAGATGCTCCTATCACCTTTGTCACTCCAGAGCCCTTTTAGGAACTGGGGACAAAAACCAAATATTGTAATAAAAGATGCTCCTATCATCCTTACAAGGGTTTTAGAAGCTCTGTATCAGGAAGGGGGAGGGCAGAGAGACCAAATGTGTATTTCTGATGTCACACCAATTTTTTAAAAAACAACGAAATGGACAACAGTGCAAAAAAACGTTATTGACCTAGAAAACAAACTGAGAAATCTAAGCTGTTCATTCTAAGTTCAATGCCAACAGATTATAAATATGAAAATTTGCAGACAATGATGTAATACTACAGGGCTAGCAAATAAGTGGTTCCTCTCCACCTACCCAATCTATTCCCAAGACATTCACCATTAATCTATCTCTGCAGTCTTTTCTTTCGAGCCAAGATAAGACCAGAAGTTTCTTAACCTAGCATTTTGGACAGCCTCTACCCAATGCTTGTAGTTGCAATATAAGATGAAAACTACTTGCTTCTATAGAGATAATTACATCATCCAGAAATAAATGGGGGTGGGGAGGAACAATGTGTCATTTCTTCAATAAGAAAAGGATACAATATAAGAATTCAGCCTTAAAATGGAAAAGGCACACAGGTCTCTTCAAGGCTTAATATTCAAGAGAAAGATATTTAGACATATTCTTGCTAAAGCCCTGAACTTTAGAAATAAAGAATGATGGCTTGAAGCAACTAAAGAGAAAGATTGCGTTTCAGGCCATCACAGGTAAGAATAGCTTAAGATCACCCTACCAAGGTGCTGAAAAGGATTTATAAATCCACAGCACCTCCATTGGGCAACCTCATCTTCAAAGAATTACCCAAGGAGAATTTGACTTAGATAAGCTCCGAATATTATTACTTAAAAATAAATAATGTAAACACTAGGGTAACTATTGACATATAGTAACATTTAATTTGTTTGTATGGCAGTCCTTAAAAATGAGGAGAAAAGACATTTTAAACATGTTTCAGAGTGTCAGTTCTATCAATCATGAATGAGTTGGAGAGAACAGTTTAGATGAATTCCAGTGTTAGCCAATATATTTTCCTGTTAAGGGGTCCAAAATTGTTTTGTTCTTTATAATATTAGATTAAAATATGAATGTAGATTAATAAAATTATACAGTTTTGCCCTTTTTTAAGTATTAAGAGGTTATGTCATTGCATCCAAGAACCATTCATTTATTTTTTTATATGGAACACTTTACAAATTTGCATGCCATCCTCACACAGGAGCCATGCTAATCTTCTCCATAGTGCAGAACCATTGATTTTAAAGCACACCATTATATAAGCACTACTGAGAAAGAGAAAAATCACTTCAGTTAAGCTATTACCCAATGGTTAGGGGAAAGCCCCTAAAATTCCTATTTCTTAGAATTTTTATTTTGTCTTTTTTGAAGGTACTCTTGTAGGCTTGCTGAGACATAGACGTAATCATCTTAGTGAGAGCTATGACCAAGTTCATGCACATGGAGACTGACAACTCTTCCACTGGCTGGCAGCCACTACCATAAGACACAACCTGATTTTAAGGATGTTAAAACGTGGAAAATATGTACTTTAGAATTGATAAAATATGACACATTAAATAATTTACTTTCCAAGTGGGTTTAAAAGGAAAGAAAGTACTTAAAACAGATAAATATGCCTGGGTGTGGTCACATTTAGCAGCGTGGAATGCTGCTGTGTTTGTTTTGTACTACAGGGATGTACCAAATGCCTTGAACAAGGTCTTGATTGCCTCTGCCTAGAAGGCTTTCCAGTCGGGGCACAGAGACATCCTTGGAGAAGGCAGGATTGCAAAGAAGGGAGAAAACCCCAGAATGATGGAAAGGAGTTGAAATGTGACAGACTAGTTTAAATGCCCCTCGGATCTTATAATTTGGGGATTCAAGACAGGAACGCAAGGCTCTCACAGTAATCATGCCGCCGTCAGGCGAGAAGGGGACAGCAGTGTGCCTCCCGTAGTGGGTGCTCAGTATGCATCTGTGGAGCACGAGCATGCACGTGTGCACGAGCGAATGGATAAGTGAGTAATGCATGAGGTAGGGCTGTCTGTGGCCCAAGATAACAGCTGTTCTCTTTTCCCTTGTCACCCCAGAGAAACTTGAGTGTGAGAAGCTGAATGTTGCTGAGGTCACCCAGTCAGAGATTGCTCAGAAGCAGAAACTGCAGACAGTCCTGGAGAAGATCAACGAAACCCTGAAACTTCCTCCCAGGAGCATCAAGTGGAATGTGGACTGTGAGTTCTACAAAGGAAAATGGTACTATTAAACCACACCTGTGGTCCCTACCACGTGGCCTCCCCAAGATGCCATCGTAAGCTGGCAGGCTCTGGGGGGTTTCAGACTCATTTATCTTTGAGAGAGATGCCTTCTCCCTTCCTTAAAAAGAGAACTTATCATACATACCGTTAGAGAAAAATAACAAAGTGTCAAAATCCAGTGTCTCTTTTCCATAAAAAGGAGAAACCTTATGTGGGATTGGGAGGGGAAGGAAACTCGTATTCACTGTGCTACTCCTTTTGAGAAAGCCCTTGTCTCCAGCTTGTAGAGGCTTCGGGAAGCTGAGGTCCCCATGTGCAGGGGGCAAGGACTCAGCTCTGTCTGTTCCAAAGCCTCCACCCTTCCACGCCCCCTGCATTTCCTGGAGGAGTAAAGGCATGGCTGAGATCGTACGCACTGCAATAGGATTTTAAAAATTGACTTTTCACAGCTAGTATAGCTCAAGGATCTCAGAAAATGTAAACCATTAAGTTTATTTGCTGCCTCAAGGGCCTGTTGTCTAATATGGACTTAAAGAGTCCGTATCAAAATCAACATCAAATCACTGGATTGGGGGAATCCTACAACTGGATTCCAAAGGTGTTTTGTTCTTTGTAATACATAAAAATACGACTTTAGATTCATAAACTGATGAGACTGTGTCTTGCCTTTAAGTGTTAAGAGGTTATGTACTATACTTTATCACATCCAACTTAGACAACTTAAAATGAGCACCTCCCCACGCAAAAACACCTTTCAAACTTGGGAAAGAAAAAGGAATCTTCGCCTCTAAACTTAGAAACCTGATAGCTGCCAGTCACAATCTCTTCAGCAGGTTTTTAACATCTGACATTGGGGCCAAGACACCAGGGGCCAAGACACCAGGTGCCCCTTCAACATAATGACACTTTTGCCTGCACGGCGTGATCAGCTGCTTGGCACAGCGGCAGGGCGCTGGGAACAGGGCGTTCTCTGCCCACGGAGGGAGACGCCTGATGGCCGGAGGAGGGGAGGCCACGGCTCCAAGCCCCAGGCGCTGTCTTGGAGAGGGGCTCTGTGAATACTGCCTCGTGTTCCCAGAATGCTGCTGTGTTCAGTGAGGGAGAAAAAGAGGGGGTTTGATCTCCAGTTTAGGAAATGTGCATGCATTTTAGAAATCCACACTAGTCATAAGCAGTAGAGAAGTCCTCTAATGAAGACCCCTGCTTGGTTTTGTTTGATCCTATTTCCTACCCCTTTGAACATGGACTATCTCCTTGTGCCCCTCCAAAAAAAAAAAAAAAAAAAAAAAAAAACCCACAGCAAGCATCATTTAACTTATTAGGGCACCCAATTTGTGGAAGGCTGAGATAGAAGAATGGAATTTTTTCAAGCCACATTAAGAACATTGTCTTCAGTGACTTTGAATGATTTGTTTGGTTCATGCTAACTTTAATTCCGTATAGGGAAATGTGTATGAGAAAAACAATCACTCCTATTACCACTCTAATCTGCTTTCATTTGTTTGCCCATTACTGGCCACATGAATGCATCTTTTTGCTTGGTCAAGTCATAGACAGTATTGTGTTTTGTTATTTTCTCTTAATATTATCACATGTATTTTCTGTATTCCCTCGTGGTCTTTGTAGCTATAATTTTTGATAGCTGCTTCTATTTCATGGGATAGATATCCTGTAGTTAACCTCAACCCCAGGCTGATGTTGATTCTTTTAGGATGTTTCCCAGCCTATTGCTAATATCAGATAGCACCAAGTTGAATGTCGTAGCTTGTGCCTCTTTTTACCCTCTAGAGAGATTTCCAGAACTGAGATGGATTATTAGATTGGAGGGAATAATTATCTTGGTGGCTAGCTCCCTGAGATGCCTTAAGGAGTGTGACAGGCACAACTCCTGGAAGGGAAGCTCTATCTCTTCCTCTCTCAGGTATCTTCCCTGGATGTAAATCTGAGTACATTGTGTCATCTTTCTGCTCAGGATAAGGGTGGCAGGGACAGGCTGCTGAGTTACCAAGGTCCTTTGATCTAGGGCTTTAGGAAGTTCTTCCTTTTTTTTTTTTTCCTAATTCGCAAGAGTAATTTTTATTAATGAAAATTTACAAAGTACAGGTAAAAGAAATTTAAATATTAACATCTACTGTATTTATGGTGTCTATTGTGTACCTTGTACTCTTCTAAACACTTTACATATTTTAATCTTTATAATCCTTATAATCCTCACTCAACCATCTGAAGTAAAAATTCTTTTATTCCCATTTTATAAGTGGGAAAACTGAGACATAGAGAGATTGATCACATCCTAGGCCACAAAACATGTCTCAATAAATTTAAAAAAACAGAAATTATACTATGTGTCTTCTCGGACCACAGTGGAATAAAATTAGAAATCAACTCCAACAGAAATACTATCTCTACAGAAAGTCATGGAAGCTAAACAACCTACTGCTGAATGACAGTTGGGTCAAGGAGGAGGTAAAGATGGAAATCAAAAGATTCTTTGAACTAAATGATAATAGGCATGCAAGTTATCAAAAATCTGTGGGATACAGCAAAAGCAGTCCTGAGAGGAAAACTCATAACCTTAAATGCGCACGTCCAAAAGATTGAAAGATCACAAATCAACAATCTAATGAATCGTCTCAAGGAACTGGAAAAGGAAGAGCAAACAAATACCAAACCCAGCAGAAGAAAAGAAATACCAAGATCAGAGCAGAACTAAATGAAATTGAGAATAAAAGAATTATACAGAAGATTAATGAAACAAAAAGTTGGTTCTTTGAAAAGATAAACAAAATTGACAGGCCTCTTGCCAGATTAACCAGAAACAGAAAAGAAAGGACTCTAATAAGCTCACTCAGAAATGAAAAAGAAGAAATCACAATTGATACCACAGAAATACAAAACATCATCTCTGAATACTACAGAAATCTCTACACTCATATAAACTTGAAAACATGGAGGAAATGGACAAATTCTTGGAAACACACAACCTCCCTAGGCTCAATCAGGAAGAAATAGAATTCCTGAACAGACCAATATCAAGTACTGAAATTGAACCAGCAATAAAAAATCTTTCAACAAAAAAAAAAAAGTCCTGGACCATATGGTTTCACACCCAAATTTTACCAAACCTACAAAGAAGAACTAGTACGTATACTGCAGAAATTATTCCATAACATTGAGAAGGAAGGAATCCTCCCTGGCGCATTCTACAAAGCCAATATCACTTTGATACCAAAGCCAGGAAAGGACACAACAAAAAAAGAAAACTACAGATCAATATCCCTTACAAATATAGATGCAAAAATTCTCAATAAAATCTTAGCAAACCGAATTCAGCTGCACTTCAAAAAAATAATTCATCATGACCAAGTGGGCTTCATCCCAGAGATGCAAGGATGGTTCAACATATGCAAATCTATAAATATAATTCACCACATAAGTAGAAGCAAAAACAAAGACCATATGATCCTCTCAATAGACACTGAAAAAACATTTGACAAAATTCAGCACCCTTTTATGATAAGAACACTTAACAAAATAGGCATAGATGGGACATACCTCAAAATGATAAAAGACATATACGACGAACCCACAGCCAACATCATACTCAACAGGAAAAAATTGAAAGCATTTCCACTTAGAATGGGACCCAGATAAGGTTGCCCACTGTCACCACTTCTATTCAACATAGTGCTGGAAGTCCTAGCCAGAGCAATCAGACAACAGAAGAAAATCAAGAGTATCCAAATGGGGAAAGAAGAGGTCAAACTGTCACTCTTTGCTGATGATATAATCTTATACCTAGAAAACCCCAAGGATTCAACCAAGAGACTCCTGTAATTGATAAATAAATTCAGCAAAGTCTCAAGTTACAAAATCAATGTCTACAAATCAGAAGTTTTCATACATGCCAACAACAGTCATGCTGAGAATCAAATCAAAGATGCAATACCTTTCACAATAACAACAAAGAAAATAAAATAACCAGGAATATATTTAACTAAGGAAGTGAAAGATCTCTATAGGGAGAACTATGAAACACTGAGGAAAGACACTGCAGAGGATTTAAACAGATGGGAAAAGATGTCATGCTCATGGATCAGCAGAATCAGCAGTTAAGATGTCTATACTATCCAAAGTGATTTACAGATTCAATGCAATCCCCATTAATTTTTAGCAGATCTAGAAAAAATAGTTCTACACTCTTTATAGAACCAGAAAAGACCCCAAATAGCAATGCAACCTTATATAATAAGAGCAAATCAGGAGGCATCACTTTACCAGACTTCAAGCTATAATACGAGGCTATAGTAACCAAAACAGCATAGTACTAGCACAAAAATAGAGACATAGAGCTATGGATTAGAACAGAGAACCCAGATATGAAACCATCCTCATACTGACAAAGCAGACAGAAACATACACTGGGGAAAAGAATCCCTATTCAATAGATGGTGCTGGGAAAATTGGATAGCCACATGCAGAAGAATGAAACAGGGTCTGCAACTCTCACTTCTCACAAAAATCACCTCAGGATGGATAACAGACTTAAACCTAAGGCATGAAACCATAAGAATTCTAGGAGAAACATTGGAAAAACTCTTATACACATCAGCCTAGGAAAAGAATTTATGAAGACGACCCCAAAAGCAGTCACAGCATCACAAAAATAAATAAATGGGACCTGATCAAATTAAAAAGCTTCTGCACAGCCAGAGAAACTATCACTAGAGTGAACAAACAACCTACAGAATGGGAGAAAATATTTGCATATCATACATCTGATAAAGGGCTGATAACTAGAATCTATATAGAATTAAGGAAAATCAGCAAGAAAAAATGGGGTTGTACCCCATTAAAAAATAGGCAAAAGACATGAACAGAAACTTTTCAAAAGAAGATAAACTAATGGTCAACACACATATGGAAAAATGCTCAACATTTCTAATCATCAGGAAAATGCAAATCAAAACCACAATGAGATATCACTTAACTCCAGTGAGAATGGCTTTCATCAAGACGTCTCAAAACAACAAATGCTGGTGTGGATGTGGAGAGATAGGAGCATACACTGCTGGTGGGACTGCAAACTAGTACAACCTCTAAGGTAAGTATTATGGAGATACCTCAGGGAGCTAAAAGTGGAAATACCATTTGATCCAGTAATCCCCACTACTGGGCATCTACCCAAATGAAAAAAAGACATTCTATAAAAAAGACACCTGCACTCGAATGTTTATAGCAGCACAATTCACAATTGCAAAGATGTAGAAGCAACTCAAGTGCCCATCAATACATGAGTGGGTTAATAAAATGTGGTATATGTATACTATGGAGTACTGCTCAGCCA
The DNA here is from genome assembly GCF_041146395.1 of Eulemur rufifrons. NCBI lineage: Eukaryota > Metazoa > Chordata > Mammalia > Primates > Lemuridae > Eulemur > Eulemur rufifrons. The sequence goes on from NC_090988.1 coordinate 62,882,195, forward strand.
TAAAAGAATGGTTAACTAATACTTCTTGCATTAACCTGGGTAGAACTGGAGACCATTATCCTAAGTGAAGTATCACAAGAATGGAAAAACAAACACCACCTGTACCCAACACTAAATTGGAACTAATTGATCAACACTTACGTGCACATATGGAAATAGCATTCATTGGCAATCAAGCAGGTGGGAGGAAGGGATGGGTAGATTCACACCTGACAGGTACAGTGCACACTTTATGGGTGATGAGCACACTTATAACTTTGACTCAGATGGTACAAAGGCAATTTATATAACCAAAACGATTGTACCCCCATAATATTCTGAAATAAAAAATAATTAATATTTCTGTGCACATTGTGTGTGTATGTATGTGTGTGAAATTATTTCTTTTGAAAAAATTCCCAGGAGGACAAAGCATTCATTGAAAGAGGCTGACATCCATATGATGCTTACAGTACAGCTCTATGTTGTTCATCTATTGAGCAGAGATGGTATACAATGTCACCAGGCTATAAGAACAACAACTTTTCTAGTATTATGTTCTGCCATTAAAGAGAGAAGGGACAGCAAATGTTCTTACAGCTCTCAGTGTCAGGCAGGTGGTGGGTGGCAGTTCTAATCAGAAGAGCAAACCAAGATTTGCCCTGACCCTCAGTGACCACGCCATGTCAGTGGGTCCATCCCACATCCGGAGCCTTTTGTTGAGGCTGTAACTGTGGGTAAAACTTAGTTGGCAAAACTGAAACCTTCTTCTGGAAGGCTAGGAGTTCAGAGCAGTCCAGCTGCTGTTGTGGTGTTGAGCTGCTGTTCATAGGCAGTAGAAAAACCTTCTTTGAAGTAGTGGTGATAACAAGAAACTCTAATGAGTTCCAAAGGAATGTCTGAATCATTTCCTTTCCTTGGTGATTTCTCAAAGCTTTTGCTAAAGCAGACTCGCTGGTCCCAAGGAAAACAGAATGACACGCTAATAATGCGCCCAGTGCATGCTAAGTAGATGAAATGGGCATTTTGGGTTCTTCCTTTAAATGCCCCTGTAAATGAAGAGTCATGAAGCTGGTAGGACTGTGAAGGCAGGTTAACTATCTGGTGAATCTTCCCTTCTATGAGAAAGAAAGCTGACATGTTTTAATTGTCTAGGTGCCAGGTACTTTCACGCAAGTTATAGTTAAAGATATCAGCCATTCCTGGGCACCTGCTATGTTCCAGGAGCTTCGCCTACATTATCTTTAGAAATCCTTACAACTTGTATGTCCACATAGGTTCTGTCATCTCCATTTGTGAAGATGAGCAAATTATGGCTTAGAGGTCTTGAGTGGCCCACCCTAGCCAAGGTCCTGTGGCCTATAAATAAATGGTAGCTTATAAAGTCAGAATTGAAGTTCCAGTCTGCCGGACCCTGTGGCACCTCACTGAGTCAGTCTTTTTCTCCTCACCCTGAGAAAACTACAACCCAATAGGGCCAGCCTTTTCTAGTGTAAATGGCTTAACATGCAGATCATGGTGCAGCTACTATGGAAGCCAGCTGGGTCATTAACATCTCCTCCCAGCTGTTCCCTACGGGCATTGCCTACACTGACCGTGCATGGCACTCATGAGAGCAACACAGCCCTTTGGATGTCTCTCAGGCCTTCCTCCAGGGATCTAAAAGCCCTGAACAAAGGAAGGACACCAGTGCTCCTGCCTCAGTGTCCATATTAGGGACCTGCTTTGCGGTCTTGGGACGGGGGAGTGGTGATGATCCAAAGAGTTCACAGTCAAGTGGGAGGGGAGCGGGTGTACAGCAGACATGCTCTTGGTTATTAAAACAGTGGATGGGGACACAGGGTTGGGGGAGAGCTGATTTGAGCTCAGAACTCAGCAGTTGTCAGAGCCCCAACAGGAACCCAGGATTAGAGGGGTGTTACATTGGAAGTCCAGCAATAAAGGGACATCAGGTAGGGGACTGCTACATTTCAAATATCTGCTTATAGTGCCTGGACCCCAGAGGAAGATGCTCTAATTTTTAAATCCTCTTTCATTTCAGCTGTTCATGCCAAGAGCCTGGTGGCCATCTTGCATCTGCTGGTTGCTCTCTCTCAGTATTTCCGGGCACCAATCCGACTCCCAGACCACGTTTCCATCCAAGTGGTTGTGGTCCAGGTAAGACAAATACCACGACAAACACCTATGCCTTTGAGGCGTTGTGGAGGCTGAGTTCCTGTGAGAGCTAAGACAGGTCAGGTGGATCATTAGGAGGACAGCTGAATGAATGCTGGGTGAGCCTGGATGTGCTGGATGTGGGGGGCGTGTGAGCGAGCTTTCTAACGCATGTTGGCTTCTCCCTAATAGGTGTGCAAAGGATGGAAAAGCGCTTGTGTACGGAATAGCGTTGTGTGGGGTGCATGACTGTGGTTTACATGTTTTTGTCAGTAGGTTGTCTATGTAATGTGTAGTTGAGGGTGTGTGGCATGCATGTGAGGTGTGTGTAGGGGAGTGAGGGGCAATGATGTGTGTGTGTGTGCGCATTTGTGTACAGGAGTGCATGGGGTGCCCTGCAAGCCATGGAGAATCATAGTTTTTTTGGTTAAACAAATGATGTCTCAGGTATCTGAGCATGTGAGAGAGTGTGTGTACATGTGTGTGTACATGTGAGAGAGACCCCAACTGGCCATTGCCTGTGTTGAAGGCACTGCCGCTTTTTACCCTCCCACAGAAGCACTGCTGGGATCCCAAGTCATCTTTTCCAGATTGTTGGATGGAATTTCCATTCACATATGGCTGTGTAATTTCCACAGTGAGGGTGTGCTCTCTCCCCGTGACTATCTCACTCTGCTCCTAACCCCATTAAATACTCCAATTCAATTTTATTTTCCAACTTTATACCCATTTAGCAAAAGGTCATCATTTTGTTTGCTTGTTTCTGTTCTTTTCCAAATAAACATGCAGCAGGGGAGAACTCACCATATGAGCAGCTCCCTGGCTATCGAGGGGTCCAGGGCTCTGGAATAGAGAATGCAGATGGCAGCTCTGCCATCCCTTGGTGAGGAAAAGCCTTGAGGGCTGGTGCATTTTGTCTGATCAGGCCAGGCCAGTTTCCAAGATAAAATGTGAGTTGAGCTTTCAGGAATCGGATGTTAACAGGAGGGGAGGATCAATTGATCAGTTGTTTCCTAATGAAAAAGTATTTCTTCCCCACCTTCTGGGTACTTAACTCTGCTAAGCAGCAAGAGGGCACAATAGGTATATGACACTTCGGCCCTGCCTGCCAGGAGACAAGACCTCAAATTAACAGCAGAAAGGGCTGTCAGAAGCCCACAGACAATGCAAAAGTGTGTTGCTCAGACACTAAGTGCCGCTGACAGAAAGGTACTAATTGTCCCCATGTGTTGGGCTCTTCACTTGCATGAAGCATGGTGCTGAGCATTTTATGTATGCCATGGATATGTGGCCAACCACAGCATCCTAGCACAAGCATCTTCCAGGCCACCTCGATGTTTACCATTCAATAGCATGTGAATCAATTTCATTGTTTGTAGAAACTACAGCTGAGGAGGAAGGGATGACGAGGTGGAACACAGAGGATTTTTAGATACACGTCATTATACATTTGTCAAAACCCATGGAATGGACAGCGCCAAGAGTGAGCCCTAATGTTAGCTATGGACTTTGGGTGACCGTGACTTGTTAGTATCAACTGCAGGTTCATCAGTTGTAAAAAGCACACCACTCCGGTGCGATGCTGGCAGTGGGCAAGGCTATGAGTGTGTGGGGGCAGGAGGTATGCCGCATTTCTCTGTACCTTCTTCTTAATTTTGCTATGAACCTAAAACTGCTCTAGAAAATAAAGCCAATTTTTAAAAAAAATGATGGCTCCTGGAGCAGTCCATGAAAGAGTACTTTAGTGACCACATATCACTGACACTGAAATTTTTTAAAATGTTTTTCATGAGCAAGCATACCGTCATTATATTCATTTATAGCTTTTTTATTGCTAGAGGAGATAAATACTTTTACATAAATTGCCCTTTTGTATCTTCTCTTTTATGACAGTTCATTCCAATTCTTTGAATATTAATTTATTGAACATCTTAGGATTTTTCTTATCAGCTTGAATAAACAGCTGTCTAATAGAAATAATGAGATATGCCTGTTGGAATCACTACAGACAAAACACAGTAACTGCAGTTGAAGATCTGAGCCGGGGACAGGGGCTCCTATTTTGAAACAGTGGTCATTGCAAGCCCACATCTCCTGCCTTATTTTGAGCTCAATTATAGGGCGTCGGAAGGCGGTTGTCGGTTTAATTTCTCCCGCAGGCAGTTTTGTTAGCATGAGGGAGAAAAGAGGACACATTACATAAAACAGCATCAGTGCATGCCAGGTTTTCTGAGGTGTTTCACTTTATCAAGTTGAACGGGCACAGAGGCAGGACTGAGAACTGGGTGTGAGTCACTAATGAGCCGCGGAGAAGACTCCCTAAGGAAGAAAGAATGCATGGAGGTGAACCAGAGTGCTGGGCGAGGGGCTATTTAAGCCACATTTCTTTTCCATCCTGTATGAAAGCATTTAATGCTACATGAAGTTGAAGATGAGGTTTTATGTCTGTGAATGGCTTCACAAGACAAGGACACGGATTCCATTAGCTTCATGTGAAAATGTTACATATGTCAAAGCTGAATTTGGAAAAAGTCCTAATTTATCTTCACCTGGCACCCCTTTAAATGGTATCTGGTTTTGTTGTTTTGTTTTTTTTTTTACTTTTGCTTCCTTTTTGCTTTGATAAGTCCATTCTTCTTCATCTAATCCAGATAGACGCTTGGCCTTACCCAGCTCTACCTTTCCTTTATAGAAAAGTGTTTTGCAAGGATGCTAGTTTCTGTGGCTGTTGGGAATATGAAGGAATGTTTCTGGAAGTTTTTGCAGGAGGCTCAAGAAGGCAGGTTTCAGCTGAGCCACCAGCACTCGGAGGCTCCTTCGTAACACTCATCTCAGCCTTTGGGAAGGTGAATTTCCCTCTGTCACCCGTGTGCCACGTGCAGACCATCCTCCAAGTGACCAGTGCAGGCTGTGTAGGGACGGGAGAAAATGAATCTCCCTCCTCATGCCCACCACAAAGTCTTCCTGAGCCCTAATCCTTCTCCAGCAGCTCCCGTGCCCACACGATGCGGTTGAAACTCCCCAAGCTGGCACTCAGAGTTGTCCCCTAACCAGTGGCAGCCACCCTCCCTCCTGAGCACATCTGCTCCCACTCTGCCTTTTGGCTGGGGCCATTGCTCCCACCGGAGTGACCTCTCCTCGATGTCCAGCCAAATCCTACCTGGCCTTGAAGCGCCAGCTCCAGCACCCCTACCCCTTGCAAGGGCTCCCTGGCCAGCCCAGCTGAAGGTGCTTGCCCCTGACCTGTGGTCAGCACTTCCTCTCTGCATAGGGCAGCCACATAATTTGTCATCCACGGCACTTTTGAGAGTGAAAGGGGATCCTGTTAATAATTAGGCTGGGACATCAGGCATAAACCAGGACTGCTTTGGGGAAACCATTCTCACATGCCCGCTTCATCCCCCCCATTGACTCCTAAGTCGCTCAAGGCCAGAAACCACGTCATAGTCTCCATAGCGTTTGTTCTGATTCCCGCACAGAGCCCTGTTCACAGAAGGCTCTGATTCATGAAATACAGAAGAAAAAGGATGAGTTGATGGGAGAGAGGTGGACAGATGATGGACGCACAGCTGGATGGGCAAGTCTCCAAAATGCTTAACCTTTTCTCAGAGAGTGAGCCAGTTACCTGCGCTACGACTGCACTACTTACTTAAAAGCTCCCATAGTTATCAGTTATTAAAAAAACCCTCCGTCTCTGTCTGAATTCTCCAAGTTGGCCTCTGTTCCTCCACCCAGCTCCTCAGTTAAATGTGTTTCTCAGCTTCCCTCTGTGGCCCCAGCTGGAGGGCAGACACACCCTGGCCTTCCTTTCCATGTGGTTTACTGTGGATTACTCCAGGAGGCAAACAGTTTGCTTCCAGCAGAATGTCTTCCAATAAAGAAAGGAAAGATTCACCATCCAAGAAACAGCCTACTTGTTTGGACTAAACACTCATTGCGCTTACATCCTAATGGTACAGTCCAGTCCCAGAAAATCAGGGACTCTCTTCATTTCTAGCATTATCTTGTCTTGGGTACATTTCTTAAACACCAGTAACTTTCTCAATATCAGGAATGCTCATTAGTGTTTCTGGATTTTTCTAAAGCATATTTTTCTCTTCTTCTCCCAACCCCTCTCCCCACCCCCATTTCAGAAACGAGAAGGAATCCTCCAGTCTCGGCAAATCCAAGAGGAAATAACTGGTAACACAGAGTATGTCAACACCATTGTTGCCAGCGATTCTGTAATGGAACACAGATGTTTCTCCGAAATTCATCCATTTGCTGATATTTAGTTTTCATTTATTGGGATTGCAGGAGGGATTAGACTTCAGCCAATGATTATAGTTTAGCCTTTTCCATGCATTCAAAACATGCCTCTCAATGCTTAAGGTACAAACTTGGGTGGGGAGTGGGGAGAGGGAATTAGCAGTGATTGAAAAATTCTAATTTTGTGGCACTCCAGGAAAAAGTGTACCCAAAAAAGCCAACCAGCATGAAATCGTCATGCCATAAACACTGGGTTGAATTTAAATTGTTAACCTTCAAAAGGACGTTTTTCCTTTTCTGAATCTGATTTGGTCACGTGCCATGACCCAGAAAGCCCTTCTCTACATTAGAGTTGTCTTTTGGGTTTGTTGTGTTTTTTTTTTTTTTTCCATTTACTTTTAGAAACTGGGATATTAGAACCTATCAAAGGTTTGCCCTGGGGAACAGGAGTTTTGTTTGTAAGTAGAAAGAACAGCTAGGGTGGGGCGGGTTTAGGATCACCAGCAGGCCTGGGCCCTGGCTCCCTGCAAAGCCGGGCAGTTTGCTTTCAGCATCCCCTGCTGCCCCGACTTGGACAAGAGCAGCATAGTGAAAGGAGCAGGGACCACTAAGCCAGCCCGACTTGAGTTCAAATCCAGACTCTTCCATGTACTCACAAGGTCAGTCCCTTAACCCCTCTGACCTCAGTCTCTTCATCTCTGAAGTGGGAGTGTTTAACTCACCCAGAGGTAGTGAGGATTCAGTGTGGGCACAGCTGTCCTTCCTGGCTTTTCTCCATTACGGCTGACCCACACCACCTTCCAAGCCTTGTCCAGTCTCTAGCAAACTCCCTCCCTCTCCCAGACCTGGCTGACAGGTGTGCAGGGCACCTGTCTGCACCACATTGTGCACGTGTGGGCATTTCAGGCCGGGGGTGGGACAGAGATATAGAGTGGCCCTTCCCAAAATGCCCAGTTTATGGCCTATGGACACCCCCACGAGCAGCCTCCATGTCGCCCCAAGAGCCAGCCTTAGGAGCCAAAGGATCAGCTGGTCTACAGGGCACACCAACTTTTGGCCTTGGTTCTAGGAAGGGTAGGAGGAAAAGCTTCCCCGGGTCAGGCCTGCTGGGGGAGGAACAGTGTTCCCCAGTATCCGGCCCCACCCCATGCTGGGCTTGTCTGTGTCCACGACTTCACCTTCTGGAAAAGGGGAAAATAGACCAGAGAGGAGCACGGCCTGGGAGAAACTCCCAAATCGGAGTATGAAGTTTCAGATTCCAGAACAATCTCTCAGCTGCCTGTTATGGTTTCTGTGGTCCCTCTGTCTCTGCCATCTCTGCCACAAAGACATAAACATGGATGTAGCCTCCTAATAATGACAACACAGGACAATTTATGAAGCAATTTTGTATCCACTGATATTCATAATGATCAGATGAAGCCAAGATTACACCCCTAAACCCCCACAGCCCAAGCCTGTATCCTTGGTCTATCCAACAGTTCGCTCCAAGTTCATTATTCTTTGCAAGTGGGCATTTAGTGGTGACAGATGTACAGGTGGGTAAACTGGCATAATAAGAATTATAATGAGAACCAAAATGTATTGAGAAAAAAATGTTTTGAGCATCTCCTATATAGTGGGAATTATGCTAACATATTTCTAGATAGTAAATCATTTATTGCTCATTGAGGTATTCACATTATCCTCATTTTAGAGATGAGAGACCTAGAGCCCAGAAAGGTTCAGTAGCTTGCCCAAGGTCACACAGCAAAAAAAAAAAAAAAAAAAAAAAATGCTCAGTAGGATTTAAACCTAAATGATCTCTAATGCTTTGCTGCTTCTCTGCTGTAAGTGTGGTTCCAGTTCCTGCCCTCTTTGAGAGAGCCCACCCTGGCTCAATGGCAGGTGCGTCTTAGTGGGTATCACAGCAGGGACAGGAGAGAGGCAACACTGACCTCCCCAGGCAGTTGCCCACAGCAACCTGGGCAGTGAAATTCCACATCGGGGGTGACTTCAGCTCCGCTCCTAAGAGTCTCTGTTTGGGCATCTTCAGCCCCCGAGTCTAATATTCTTTCTTAACTTCAAGCAACAATGTGATTTTATTTAAGGCAAGAAATAGTCCTTTAAGCATCACTATGCCAGGCTTTGCACTAACACCAGTATATCCATGTAGCAGAGGAAAAACATAGGTGACAATGTGGTAAAGTCTCGGTAATTGGAGACTGTGGAACAAAATGCCAACAGGAGGCTTTTCGAGCTCCTCAACCAAGGACAGGATGGTGGCAGGCAGGGTAGGGGTGGGCTTCCAGCAGTGACAGAGTGTCCTCAGAAGACCGGTTTCTAATGTAAAAGGCCAAGAGAAGAGTCACATTGTTTTTTCTCTCTCCTTTTTCTACAGGGCTCTTTCCGGGAGGCATGGTGAGTTGCATAAGATTGTTCTCTGGCACTGGTGGCTGCGGTGGGGCTCTAGTTAATTCTACAGCAGCTGGGAGGAACAGGCTCTCAGCTGGCTGCCTGGATGCGTGTCTGCACCAGCCTGGCGAGGCGGCTGGTTGGGTCGGGAGGGACAGCTTGCTGGCGGGAAGAAGATCTGCACAATCGTCTTGAAAGTAATCAGGCTGTTGACCTTGCGGGGCTGCTGGATGGGTCCTGGGCGTTTGCAGGGCACTTTTGCTCTAAGCATGTTGTGGAAGTAAAGGAAGAGATGTATGAACACAGGGACTGTCCCCTCTCCCCACACTGTCCAGCGCTCTGCCTTCATCACAGCTCCCTCCTCCTCTCCCATTTCCCAGGACTTTGGGTGTGTGTAGGGTCCGTGAATGTCAGAGATCACCATCACCTTTCTGGTAGTCTCACATTCGTCCACCGGTGCAAGAGTATGAGCAGGCAGGACTTGGGGTCACAAATCCGCCCAGCCCCAGGCTCTTGTTGGAGACCTTCCCTGCCTCAGATGCCCTCGCTATGTCACCTCCTGGCTCTGAGAGCATGGAGCAAGGAAATCCCCACAGGGAGCCTGACTTTGCTATTTTCTATGATCCTGGTACTATGAGTAATATTTTGAAATATTTCAATCATGCTCAAAACAATTCACAACACTAGAGCACGTGCAGTTTACCGAGCACATGCACATACATCCTCACCTTTCATCCTTGCAGCAAACCTGGGAGAGGGTCATTTCTAAGATGACATTTTACAGAAGAGGAAACTGAGGTATGAAGAGTTGAAGTGACTGAGATCACGCAAGAGGAAGAGCTCACGTTCTGTCCCGACTCCCCAGCTCCCCCTCCTCTCAGCTGCACCCTCCAGCAGCATGTTTGTCTTGGGTGTTGCGGCTTGGAAAATTAAGGGGTGAAATGATTTTATATTTGGGTAACATTCTACCTCCAAAAAGTTTCAAAAACACCTTAGAACCATGACAAAATCACAATATAATGGAATATAGTGAAGAGAAATGACTAATCCCAGTTCAGACTGCCTGACAGAGCCCTGCACCCAGCCCCAGCCCAGTGAAGGGTTGCTTTGTGTACACATGCATAGATACGTACGTTAACGCACACACATGAGCGTGCACACGAGAGAAAGGCCCCTAGGGTAAGAATCAACCCCAAACTCAGCCCCAATCCCAGATTCCCACGTTCCTAGCGCAATCAATACCCCAAAGTTTTCCCATCCGCAGGGGCCTTTAAAGGTTGTGGCCCCGGGACCTGGGTGGCTTCCCAGCCAGGAATCGGCTTGTACTCCATATTGTGTTTTCTTCTTTTTCAGAGCGTGATGCCTTTGACACCTTGTTCGACCACGCCCCAGACAAGCTCAATGTGGTGAAAAAGGTGGGAAGGGGGCGCCTGCGAGGGAGGGAGGGGCTTGAGCCACAGCAGAACATTAGCAAAACCCACCCCTGGGGCTTGTGAGCTCCCTGCCCAAACTGGCGTCATCACCTGATCTCCGCAGACAGGGAGCTGTCCCCCAGCTGTCTGCTCACCTGTGTTTCTCACCGGAAGCCTATCCAGTCTCTTTCCTCTCCGTGGGCATGAGCACCCTGTCTTCACACCAGTGCTGACCTAAGCTATCCCTGCTGCTCGCACAGAATCCCCTGTCCCCTGGCTCAGGCACCTGTACCAAAGGAGGGACGCAGTAGGGTCATCTCATTTCGGGCCCCCTTCCTAATTTCCCTTTGGCCCCCTGACCCTGGGCTCAGACACTCTACCCGTCCCCTGTCCTTCTGCCTCTCGGGACTTCCCTGTTCCTTGCACAGTCCTGACTTGTGTGTGACTACAAGGCCTGGAGCCAGTGGCCCTCCTTGTGCTCTCGAGAGCCTCTGCAGGGGGCCCTCCTGGGCTGCCCGTCCTCATCAGGCCAGCCTGGCGGTCTGGGCCCAGCACTTCTGGCCAGGCCTGGTCCCCTGCTCTCCCCCTGACCAGGCCGGGGGGCAGCCGCGGGGTCTGGCCCTGGCGAGAGCCTCCATCTCAGTGCCCGCTTTGCTTCCCTTGCAGACGCTCATCACTTTCGTCAACAAGCACCTGAATAAGCTGAACCTGGAGGTCACAGAACTGGAAACCCAGGTGGGGACAGCCCCCAGCGCAGGTCGGGGCAGGGCGCTGCTCGACAGCCACTGTTCCCAGTGCTTGGCATCACCAGCAGTGCTTCCCACACTGGCACTGTGGCTTTCCCCGCAGAGGGGGACGAGGGCCTCGGAATCTGTTCTTCTCAGAGGGGGAGAACCAGATGGAATTTCTCCATGGATTTTTCCCAACTTAGTTGAAAAGTTGTAAGAATGAATACCCATATACTCTTCACCTAGATGCACCAATTGTTAACACTGGGCCACATTTTTTCTTTCTGTCTCCACCCCTAAATACTTCAGCATACATCTCTGAAGAACAAGTACATTCTCTTGGATGACCACAATATGATCGTCAGAGCAGGCAGTTTTAACATTGACACAATACATTAATCTACTCAGATGGAATCATACGAAATTGCTGACATTTGACTGCTTTTAACCTACTAAAATGGCAATGTCATATGCTTGGAAAAAATGCTCTAGATTCAGACTTTGCCCATGGTCCCAATGTGCTCACACGCTGCATTTAGCTGTCACGTCTCTGTAGTCTCTTTTTAATATAGAACAACTCCTTGGCCTTCCTTGGCATGACATTGACCTTTTTGAAGAGTCCAAGCCAGTGGGTTTATAGAATGGCCCTCCGTGTTTCCCCCTCATGGTTAGATTCAGGCTACGCATTTCCAGTAACAGCGCTCCCTGCGCAAGGCTGCGTTCTTCTCGGGGCACCACAGGCGGAGGGACATCTGTCCGTGTGCCCCATTCCTGGTGATATCGTGGATCACTTGGTTTAGGTGGCATCTGCCAGATTTACCTGCTATAAAGTTCTTTTTCCTCCCTGTACATGTCATGCATCCTGTTTCCTAACATCCTTTTATTCTTGGAGAATTTCTACATCTTAGTTTTCTCCCATTACTGTTAAAGTCCATTGCCCAAGTCCGTGGCTGACCTCTGTCCGAGAGTCTCCGGACTCTGTGGAATGAGCTTCATATACTCTCCTGGGAGATAAGAAATGCTCTGTTGAAGTGGTGTTTCCTCGAGTGAGCTAGCATGGGCTCTGGAACTTTCACCTCCATTTTTAAGGGCAGGGTTGCTATAAAAGGGGATCACTGCTGGGCACTTTGGGTGTCTGCAGGTTTTACCCGCTATCCCCACCAAGTCAGCAGAACCAGCCATTCAGGGTGGGAGCAGTCTAAGTTTGGCACTCAGAGCTATGGGTAACCCTAACCCTAACCCAAGGTCCCCCCCTGAGCTCACAGATTAAATTCTTTTACTCCCAGCCCATTCCAGCCACAACCAAGATAAGGCCCAGTTGCTTAGCTCTCACCAGGAGGGCCTTGATTTTGACATAAATTAATGGGGTCTGCTCTTCTAAGTCCACCTAAGGGTGGCGTGGGATGAATGGTGCTCAGGTCCCACCTGAGTTGCAGGCCCGATGAATGGAAGCAGCCCTGCTCGGGGTCTTATGCCCTTAACGAAGGCTGAAGACCAAGCCAGCACATCTATCTGAGCAGACTTTGGACCCAGCCCACACTCCAGGCAATTCAGTCTAGTTCTCTTAAGCTTCCTAAGATGATTCCAAGAAATTGGGCCTCTAGCAAACTGTTGTTTACACCCACAAACATTTGGTGGCCCAGCCCCCTTTGAAAGCATCCTAGAATATTGGATACGCTCAGGCCAGCCTCTGTTCCTGGAGGCCTCCTCCTCCCAAAGTTCACTCACCCCAGGCCCCCGCTGCCTGCACAAGCCTGCCCTCGGCACACACTCATCTCGCCCTCCCTTGAGCAGAAGACCTGCGGCCTCTGCACTTAGCCTGGGAGTCTCTCGGGCCTGGTTTCCCAACCCATCTGGCCTCTAGGAAGGGACCAGCCTCCGAGCCTCTTGCCATGGTCCTCAGCACATAGGTCTGCTTTGCCAGCAAAGGCCAGTAAGTCGTGTCCTGACTGCTCTGCTGTTTTCCCAGACGGTAATAGCAACAGTTAGGATTTATTAAGTGCTGCCCACATGCCAAGCAGATTACAGGCACTTTACTCATTTTAACTGGTTTAGTCCTCACAATCACCACATGAAGTAGACACTATCACCACCCCCATTTTACAGATGAGAAAAGCGAGGTATAGAGAAGTTACATAACTTGCCCACATAGCTAGTAAGTGGCAGAGCTGTGATGGGCACCCAGGAGGCCGGGCTCTAGAGCCCACATTCGTAACAGGACACCCCGCTGCCTCTCAAGCAACAATGAGGTGAGATGTGAGAAAGGAAGATGCCCAGGCCTGTGCCACACTAGAGTCCTTCCTCTGCTCAGAAAGTGAAAGTCACCACAGTAGCCTCATGCCGTTCACCTTGGACATCACCTGTCCCTCCTCCCTCTGCCCCGCCTGGCTAAGTCCTCATCCCCAGCGCTCTATCGGTTGGCGTCCTCTGCGGAAGACTGCTCTGATGCCGTCAGGAGTGGGCAACCTTCCTCCATCTCACTCAGGCCAGCACGCTTCCCTGCATCGGCGCAGCTGCCACGCTGCCCCCACACCGGTCTCCCCCACTGGGCTGTGAGCTCCCCGAGGGCAGGAGCCATGCTGACCCCACTTTGGTCCCCGTGCCCAGATCAGGAGTTGGGGCACGATCTATGCCCAGTAAATGCTGGATCAACTGAGCTCAGGACTGTGGGCTTATGGCTCCTGTGTCGGACCAGCCAGACACGGGACAGGCCTGCTGCAGAGCAGACCTCCCCGCCTCAGGCCACTGCCCCTCACTCCCGGCCAACAGCTCACTCGGGCAGTGGCTTTTGAATGGGACAGTCCCTGGGACGGGGCTCGGCCGGGAGGCTCAGGGGCCAGTGGCTTCACCGGGCCCTCTCCCTCCAGTTTGCAGACGGGGTGTACCTGGTGCTGCTCATGGGCCTCCTGGAGGGCTACTTCGTGCCCTTGCACAGCTTCTTCCTGACCCCGGACAGCTTTGAACAAAAGGTAAGGGACACCAAGGGAAGCCCCTGGCCTATATCCCCTGCCTCTTCTGCCCACACCCCTGCTGGGGCTAGCCAGGAGGAAAGCAGAGGCTCGCCCTCTGCCCAGGGTCCTCAGTGGCTGGAGGTTCCCATTCTGATGAGAGCTGAGCTGGGAAGGAGCCACTTGCAGACCACTGCGAGTCCTGGAAGCCTCTCCCTTCCCCAGCAGCCTGGCCCTGGTCCCCTAGCCATGTGCTCCTGCCAGATGCACAGCCCTGCCTCATCTCTCCCCAGAGGTGACAGGGAAGGTGACTGCGAGGCCCACGCTCAGCCTAGTTCTACATCCTGCTCACTAGACAAGAGGCGTTTGGTCTAAAGCAGAAACCTCTCTCTGCCTATTGAACGTGTCTTGCCATCTGCTCCTTCCAAACATGTGCACTGACATCCCCAAGCTTGAAATCCAGGCAGTTGGCACAGAAACACAGTAGGACAGGAAGAGAATTTTTAACTTCTCCAGGAGTGCTTCCCCAGCATCGGGCTAGGATCGGCAAGCTCTCACTCCACATGGCCTGCCCGTTTCGGTAGCTATGTTTCTTCTTGAAATTAACTCAGCCTCTACCGCTCTGGCTCTACTGCCGGGCTCCCTCACTCCCCAGGGGCAGGCTCAGGGCCCCAAGTGTCAAGGAATGAGTGTGCAATGACGTATGCCCTGCATCTCTCTTGCCAGGTCTTGAATGTCTCCTTTGCCTTTGAGCTCATGCAAGATGGAGGCTTGGAAAAGCCAAAGCCACGGCCAGAAGGTACTTTGCTTTTCCCTAGGCTTGTGACAACAGGGTGAGACCTTCTCCTCGCACATGAGTGCTCAGATCTTGTAGCAGAAGGAAGAGTTGCCTTTCTGAAGTCTTTGCCAGGGAAGGTGGGACTAGGTGCAGCTGCTCCGTCCTGGAGACGCTTTGTGAGCTGCAAACCACACGGCCAAGGGAAGAAAAAGAGTCTGAAATCCCACCCATGGGATCGCAGGGATCAGGACCCAGCAGAGGTGCTGCTGCAGGCACTGCCCTGTGCCCAATTTCTAGGTTCTTCTGTCTCTGCATAGAGTGCTGACCCGCCAGAGAGCTGTGTCCCTGCCAGTCGGGGTGGGGGTGCGGGGCAGACGCTCCGCGCCGAGCAGAGCTGCCTCTGCTGTGCGGACAGGTGAGGCGCTCCTCCTGCTCCAGCCTCCAACCCCGCCCGAGGATGAGGCTTCATCTGCAGGGTTTTGCGTGGCACATACGAGACGAGGGGAAAATGCAGTGGGAGCAGATGCTCCAGCAGCCCTGGCGTGCTTGGCTTGGAGCGAGTGTGCGCGTGTGCGAGCGAAGGAGGCACGCTTCTCTCAGCAGTCTTCCTGGTACAGACGTCTGCTTCCCTCCCCTTACTGACTGAAGTATAAGTTTACCAGAGCTGGTGACTCAACACTGTGTCGCAGATAATTTTCTGTGTACGCTGCATCAGAACACTGAGAATGCTGTTCACAGCCCTTTAGCTTGCACTTTCCTGGTTGTTTAAAGGCAAGTGGACAAGTAGGGATGGTGGCCTTTCATGTCCTGTTACTGCCTCTGCTCCAAGTTCCTCCGCCCAGACCTCTACCTGGAGGGGACCATCCACTGGTCTCCTGGGCCTGAGACCCTGTAGATCATGACATACCAAGAGGGGTGAGACCGTCCCTGACTCAAGGCACTTGCAGCTGACCACGGAAGAGAAAAGATGCACCCAGTCACCAAAACAAAATGACAGTCATGGTAACTGCCGTGAAAGAGGTTGTGAGGACCAAAGAGGTGACACCATGTCTGGAGGGAGGAACAGTTCGATGGAGTTGGGGACAGTCAGGCTAAGCCAGAAGGGTCAGGGAGGGCTTTGGTGTGTGGGGATTAGCACAGAGGAGCTAGCGTCCCAGACAGAATGACAGTGTGAGTAAAAGCCCCATCTGGGGAATAGGGACTCTCTCTCATGACTCCTTCCCGACCTCGATGGCCATCAGCTCTAGCCAACAAAGGTCAGTCCCTGTTTATCACCACCTTGTCCTAAGCCCCTGGTCAGCTCTAGGCGAGGACCTCTAGCAAGGCTAGAGCCCCCCTGGGGCTCTCTCCCTGCAAGGCCACTCTAGCCAACCTAATGCCATTGGCAATGGACTCTGACTTCCTGTGGCCAGGTGGTAAGCACCTGCGTCTGGGTAGAAGACGCAGTGGGAGAGCTCCGGCCATCATTTCTGCCTCCATTTTTTTGAACTGCTTAATGTGAAACTTCCCAGTTATAGATGAGAAGTACTTCATCTGACATTTTAGTTTTCAGATATTTATTTCCCTCAGGACAGATCATTTCCCCAATATCAATCTATGGGAATATTTCATTCTATACATGACATTTTTTATGTAATTATTAAACTGCTTAATATGAAACTTCCTGACCAATGTGAATGGAAAAACACATCTGTTTTATTTGTTGTTACACTGGGCATAATGCCCGTGCTGAAAATTTCCAGTGGGTAAAGGAGAACTGAAATGGTATTTTATGAAATTGTACTTTGTGAGAAGCGTATCCCAGCATTCCCTCTGGCTTCTATGCTTCCACCTGGAAAGTGAGATTCGTAGTAAATGCTGCAGACTTTACAATAGGGGCCAACGTGGGTAGTTCTTTGAGGCTGTTTCGAAATCAAGTTGGTTGTGGTGGAGGCATTTTTCACGGCAAAATGTTTGTAAGGTCAGGAAAATGCATTCTCTGCCATGCTGTTTGACACTCCAAGCTCTGGTGTACCTTGCCTCCCAGACGATGTTTGCTGCCCAGGCTTTATAACCTTTTAGTACTTCACTAGTGTAAGCCAAGGGTTAGCATCAAATTCAGAACCAATGGAGCAGGTGAAATATTGGCATGAAGCTGATAGCTTTTTATTTAGGGCAACACACGTCTTCAAATGCACGTGTCTACCTATCATCACCATTCAAGTTGGCGCATCATCAAATATGGGTAAGACCCCGGCATGACAGGCAGGTGGGGACTCAGAAGACATCTAGTACCAGGCAAGGCTGCAGTCTGTAGGGCTGCCAGCTGGCAGGTGGAATATCTAAAACTGAAAGAGTCTACAACCTGGCACCTGATGGCAAGCAGTGCTGAGAAACCAGGCAGGTGATGGCAGCTTAGTTCAGGTGATCAGTTCTCTTGGGGAAGGCTTGATCAGTGCCTGGTAATAATGCAAAATATTCAACTCCCCTTCTCCGTTCCCCTGGGAAGTAGTGTACAGAAGCCAACAGTGGCCAAAACTTTAAAGCTCTGATAATACCAAGTGTTAGCAAGGATGTAGAGCAACAGAAACTGTTGGTGTGAATGTAAATCGATACAACCATTTGGGAAAATAGTATGTCCTTATCTAATATTGTTGAAGATTTGTAACACCCTCCGTGGTAGACAAAATAATGACCCTCACTCCCCAAATGTCCATATCCTAATCCTCCGAATCTTTTCATGTTACTTTACATGGTAAAAGGAACTTTGCAGATGTGATTAAATTTAGGGTCTTGAGATGAGGGGATTATCCTAGATTATCCAGGTGGTCCCCAGGGTGATCACAAGGGTCCTTTTAAGTAGAAGATTATAAGTAGAAGAGGGAGACAGGGGTGTCAGGGTGATGTTGTGTGAGAAAGGCTCACCCAGCCATCTCCCGCTTTGAAGAAGGAAGAGGACGATGAACCGGGAATACAGGCAACCCCCAGAACCTGGAAAAGGCAAGAGAAGGGATTCCCCACTAGAGCCTCCAGAAGAAACACAGCCGTGCTCACATCTTGATTGCATCCCAGTGAGACCAATTTGGGACTTTTGACCCCTAGAACTGTGAGAGAATAAATTTGCATTGTTTTAGGCCACCAAATTTGTGCAAATTTGTTACAGCAGTAAGAGGAAGCTGTTGTACCCTGTGGCCCAGCAATTCCACTCCTAGGTGTGTCCATAGATCAGGAGACAAGTCCAAGAATACCATGATAGCCTAAGCTGGAGTGTGCATCCCCAGGACACTGGCCACAGAAATTGGAATATATTCATACCATGGAGCCTTATATGATGATGACAATAAAAAGCACTCAACTGAGAAGACAAGGGAGGGACCTCTAGTTACTGCAGCATGAAGAAGTCAGTGACTGTTCTCTGCAAAAAAGAATAAAATTGGACAAAATGACCAAAAACATTTGAAGCACTGAAAATCTATGAGAGGTAGAAAAATTAAGAAGTGTTTATTCTTGAAAAATTATACCTCCATAAAACTGTTAAAAAATGAACAGCTCATGCAACAACAAAGGTGAATCCTATAAACATAATTTTGAGTTTAAAAAAAGCAAATCACAAAAGAATACCTATAGTATGATCCCATTTATATAAAATATGAAGAGGCAAAGTTAAAACCTACTGTTTAAGGGTGCCTATGTTGATGGTAGAACTATTAAGAAAAGCAAGGAAGTAATCACCGTAAAAGTCAGGATAATGGTTATCTTTCCAGATGTGACCAGGAATGTCAAAGGGGCAGGGATGCTTCTAGGCTAGTTGACAATGTTCTATTTTGGACATTGGTGGGGTTTTTCCCCCCAGGTTTTTAAAACTGTGTATGTGTATGTTCCATGTACTTTTCTGGATGTTTGTCATATTTTAAATCTTTTTTAATATGTAAAGAAAAATAGCAAATTCACAAGATAGGGTAGTGGGTCACCACCAAAACGAGCGTCTCTACAGCATGGATCCCGTCCAGTGGGGAAGAGGGAGCAGACAGGGAAGCAAGCCAGGGACCAAAAATGAGATGGGTCCACTGGGGTTGGGCCAGGCGCTGGAACGTGATGGACACCCTGGGGTCCGGCTCACCCCGAGTACCCAGCTTATGGCCCCCCAACTTATTCCGGCCCCCACCAGCTGGTGGCCACACAGGGCCATGTCCCTTTGTGTAAAGACTGGGTTTCTGCTGTTAAGAGGGTTCCTCGCCATCCTTTGACTTCTTCATCATTTAGAGAAGCAGTCCCCAGCCTTTCTGGCACCAGGGACCAGTTTCACGGATGACAGTTTTTCCCCGGCAGGGGTTGGGGGCTGGGGAGGGTAGGCAGAGCTCAGGTGGAGATAGGAGGCCGGTTCCTAGCCACAGACCGGGAGTTGGGTCTGCAGATTTAGAGAACCATGAACTCATCTGGATGGTCCTCTAATGGATGGAAAGAGTCACTAATTGCAGTAGGTGAGAGGAGGACACAGTGAGCCCTTTTCCCTTGGCCAGAGGCCATTTCCTCCCTAGAGTTGGCTCGGTTCTGATTTGTCTCTTCCTGGGCCCTGGCCTGCCAGACAGCCTCTGCTCTGGTGTCTCTAACTTGGAGCCCCACAGTCCTGACTGTCTGCTCCCAGAGAGGGGCCCTGGCCAGCACACACAGGCCGTCAGAACTGAACTGAGTTGCTAATCATGCAGCTTATAAAGCCAAGGCTCTAAAGCAACTCTGTTTATAGCATGGAGTCACAGTGCATTCCCAGGAATCCACAGCCCCTCTCCTGGCTGAGATAGCCCAGTCCCTCCGACCTGCTAGTCTGCCTGGGGCTACCTGGGTGGCAGCTGTTTGCTGTCTTGAAAACAGATTATAAACAGTGTCTCTCCTCTCTTCACCCAGCCTACCTGGTGGTGGTGGTAGTGGGGAAGGTGGTGAGGAAACAACTCGCATTTCCCAAGGATAGGACTTAGTTTATGTGAATGGTGCCCCCTGGAGTTGTGCAGTGCACAAACGGCACAGTTGTACATAACAGCTCTGCTAATGAGCAAACATGGGAAAACAGGAAGGAAACTACCATTTAGAGGGCCTTAATATGTTCTGGTGTTTTTCATAAAGGTATTGCCCAATTTTACCGGTAAGAAAATGGATTCAGAGAAGTTAAATGATACCAGCGTCACACAGCTGTAGTGGAGGTGGGCTTCAAACCTTGGTTACCATTACAATTAATTAAAATGATCAGTTTGAAATATTCTCCTATAATGGACATTTTCTTTCTGTAGCAGCCTCAGAACTCACTTGTCTAAAAAAGGGAAAAACAAATCCTCCTGCCTCTGTCTATATCTGTCCTTCATCAGGCCCCCAGATTCCTCCTTTGCAGCCCGTGCCCACTGCATCTACTTCTTCCAGGCCCATTCTGTTGTTAACACTTGACCTCCACCTGCCCTTGGCCTTGTTCTCTCCCAGGCCGCCTGCTGTGGCCGTGTCCCCTGAGCACCCTTTCGGTCCTTAACCTTCTCATTTTCTTGGGAGCATACAGCCCTGTTATATACCCCTTCTTTCTGGAATTTTCTTCCTTGGTTCCCAGGGCACTGGGAATAGATTCATCCATATCTATTAATAATCTGTTAATATCCAGGAAGGGCCTGTACATGCCAGTACTGGGCCAGGCATCCCAGCAAAACAAGATGGGCTCTCTGTGCTCAAAGAGCTTACAGCCCAGGTCAGAGGCAGATGTTAACCAAATGAGCACAGAAAGCCTGAGCAACATGGCAAGACCCCACCTCTGCAAAAATCAGCTGGGCATGGTGGCTCACACCTGTAGTCTCAGCTACTCAGGAGGCTGAGGCAGGAGGCTTGCTTGAGCCCAGGAGTTTGAGGTTGCAGTGAGTTAGGATCACACCACTGCACTCTAGCCTGGGCAATGGAATAAGACCCTGTCTCAAAAAAAAAGAAGAAGAAGACGACACAAGTCACTGATTTAGAACTGCATTGAGTGTCATGAAAGAAAAGCATGAGGGCTTTGAGAACGTAAAACAGGGCACCCTTGCCCAGGCTGGGTATCAGGAAGGCTTCCCCAAGGAGCTGGTGCTTTGAGCTGAGGTCTGCAGGAGAAGCCGGAGCCAGCGATTTGGGAAGAGCAATCTAGATGTTGCAACAGCACAGGCAGAGGACAAGCTCAGCCCGTGGGGAGGTAGTGAAAGGCTGGCAGAGTGACCGGTGCACGGTGAAGCAGGAGTGTGGCATGAAGCAAGACTGGAAAGGTAGGCCAGGTCAGGTTACACCTTACAAAGCCATGATTTAGGATTTTGGACCTTCTCTTAAGTGAAATGGCTTGTATAGCCATACAAGCTGGGAGCTGTACAACTCCAAAGGCCACTGTTTATGTTGTGGTCTATGGTAATGGTACCCTGGAAATGTGAATGATGAGCCCCGGGGTTGTGCAGTGCACATCCTGCACAGCCATACCTGGAGGTCTGATAGTCTGGCTACAGTAAGTAGAATGGATTAGACAGGGCAAGAGGGACCCATTAGGAGCCTGCTGCAGAGGCCCCAGAGCCGCTTTACCTTCCCCTTTATGCTCACTCCCTTGGTGAGCTCACCTTTGCCCTCTCTTCCTTTCTAGCAATTCTTCCCTGGAGTAACTTCCTAATATTTGACTCACATGGCATTTACGAAACACTCAACACCAAGCAGCCAGGGTAGGACAGGAATCAGCCCAGAGGACACAGGACTTGGCAGGAGGTGATCTGGGGTGGGATGCAGGGCTTAGCCACTGGCCAGGGCCCCAGGTGGAGGCTCAGCTATGTGATGAACCAACATGGGAGCAGAAGGGAAAACCGTAAGCTCCAGCCTCTCAGGGGTCCCCGGGAGTCCCTGGTCTATCAGCAAAAGAGCTGGGCAGAGTCTGGGCCCAGCCAGGGCAGAGCAGCATCAGTCTGCAACCAGGATAAGGCCTGGAAGGGGGCAGGCACGAGGGGAACCTGGGGTAGGAGGAGCCTAAGGAGAGTCCCCAGCCCTGGGCCCTCAGCCTGGGGCCCGAGCATACCGGGTTATGGCAACCCCAGCTGCAAGCATCCCAAGACCAGCACCTGGGAGCCATGGCCCTGCCTGGTCTTAAAGGACCCTGCTTGCCAGTGACCAGGGCGTTTCTAGAGTCCTGACTCCTTTCACAATCCCTTCTTTCCTGATGGCCTGGGGTAACTTCTCCCACCTTTGAATCCCAGAGCCTAATTGCCTACCTCACCTGTCCCACACAGTTATGTTTTTTAAATCATGTTTATTGTAAAAAATATCACATATAGACAGATGCATAGAACAAATGTGCAGGTTAGTGCACTATTACCAAGCAAGCACCACCACCCAGGGCAAGGAGAAGAGGATGCCAGCTCCCAAGGGCTCCCTCCGGCTTGCCCTGCACCCTTTTTGAGCATAATCCTCCCCCTCCTCCCTAAGGTAACCACTGTCCTCACTTTTACAGTCCTCGGCAATTTGCCTTTTTTCAGTCTTAACTTTTCCTTATAATCTTATTACCTAAGCATGCACTCCTAAATGATCAAGTTCCTTTATTTTCTCCACTCCAGTTCTTCAAAGGATGGCTCACTAAGAGAGTAATGGCGGAGGGACAAGAAAAGAGAGGGGTCTCTTTGGGCGAAGGAGAGGGTGGGAGAGGGTGGAGGAGCCAGGAAGGGTTACTGGAACAGCCAGGGCAGGCAGTCACCAGGGACTAGAAGGAGGCCTGGCTAAACAAAATGTGTCAGGGGGTCACATGCAGCCCGGCAGCTGCCAGTTTCCAGCCGCTAGCCTATAAAATTGTGCGAGCTCCGTACTTTGGAATTCAAGACCTTTCGGGATCCAGCCCTCACATCCCAACCTCTCCAGCTGTACTAGTCTGTTTGCAATTCTCCAAAATAGCTGGGTTTGCTAAGACACAATAAACCTACCACCTGGAATTCTTTGCCCACTTCTCTGCCTGGCAAGCTCCTGTTACTCTATGTCATCGTTCAGGTATCACCCACCTTCTTCTCCAGGAAGGAAAGAAGGAAGGAAATGGTTGCGTAGAAGCTGAGGAACCTGTAGTGGAACTCTCGGGAAATACGTTCCAGCCCCCAGCTTAAGCTTTAGTGCCTCAAACCCATCTGCCTTGCTGTGCTCTTCCTCTGAAGCTATCTCTCCCCCAATGACATGTATTTCTGAAGTACTCCCTTCTCTGCCAGGCAGGCTCCCGTGCCCACAAGGGGCCCTCCCTCCTTAAGGGAGAGGCAGCTTGAGTCCTAATTCACCCCCTCATCCCCCAGGCATGGTGGGCCCTGTAGTGGTGGCTGCAGACAGTGGAGGAAGGGCCCGGGGACGGGTGAGATGAGAGTCAGGGCCAGCGCCCCCCTCACCTGGAGATGCTGTGTCCGGGGTGAGGCCTGTGTGCTCTGGGGTCTGCTTTCCCTAATGAGAGGTGAGACCCCTGGGCCCCTGCACCTCCCCCTCACTGCCTCTTGCTCTGAATTCTCGCCGCCCAGTCTGCTCATCCTTCAACGCCCACCTGCCCCTGCTGGCCATGAGTCAACCCAGAACATGCTGGGCACGTGGGGATGAGTGGTGGATGGAAGGGAACGATGGATGCCAACCTGGGAACACATGGCCCCATGGAAGCAATTGGTGTTCTCTGTTTTCTATGCAGACATCGTCAACTGTGACCTGAAATCCACACTGCGAGTGCTGTACAACCTCTTCACCAAGTACCGGAACGTGGAGTGAGGGGCTGCCCGAATGTTCTTGCTGTTGACAGACTGTACCACCCTCCAAACTGCCTTAACCCGCTTACTCCTGTCTCTTGCTCTGTGCCCGCCCACAAGTCCAGCTACAACCCAGAGATAGTGGGAATTGAAATTAGGAAGGAAGGAAATGATCACCAACTCAGCGAGCTGACCCACACCTCCCAGAACCTGGGGACCGACCCAGCAATGGAACTTGGGAAGGTTGTCCCCATCCTGGCGCCAGGTCCGGATTTCCCTCTGTGTTTTGGGAACCAGCTTAGGCAAAAGAGAGTCCCCAGAAGATGAAAATAAAGATCACAGTTACCAATATGATGGATGTAAACTACGTGCCAGGCACCACAATAAGTGCTGTGAGGTACTCAAGCTCATTAAGCCTCATGACGCCCTTGGAAGTAGGTGTTACAATCCCCTTTTACAGATGAGGAATTAAGGCTCAGAGGTTAAGTGACTTGCCAGCAGTTGCATTTTTTCCCTCTTTGAACAACATATCTACTAAGAACTAGCTAATTACATCACATTCTTTGCACATTTGAAAGTTTTGTGTGTACATGCACACCAGTGTTTGTGCAAGTACACACCTGAGTCTAAAAGGACAGGAACCCACTGATCTCACGACGAGGGCAGGCCAGGTCAGGACTCGGTGATTCACGCTGAAACTGGCAAATTGATTTTGACCCAGTTAATAATGTGTGTGTGTGGCAGAGTCATGTCCCTCAAATCCTTTGTACAAATGAAAATTACTTCTAATTCCTTCAGATTTATAATAACCTCATACTCTGGTTCCAGGGTGACATTTGGAAAGGATTCTGTTTAGAATTAATGGAGTGGCACATTTTGCAGCCTTTTTGCTTGATTGCATGTAATGGAAATGCCCTATATTTTCCTGCAAAATAAGTACTAAATTCATTATCGTTAAGCAAATGTACAATATACTCAGGCACCGCAGGGAGCTGGGCACGAGCCCATATGAGCATCGCTTGGGAAGTAGGGCTCTTCAACAGGGACCCTTGAACTTTAAAGAAAAGAACTGCTTTTTGCCTTCTAATTGATCATTTGGACTATTCTGGCTAAGTCTGCCCACATGCAATTACCGGCTAATTCGGGCGAGGAAAAATGTAAGTCATTTAGACCAAAGCCGAACAGTTTCCTTGCGTGGGTTACTCAAGGGCTTGTGGTTACTTGTATCTCTTCTCTGTGAACCTGACTTTGAACTACAGAACTCTGGTGTGCCAGGCTGCTGGGTCCTGAAGGAATAGAAAAGGGGGAAGGGTGACTCGGGAGACAAAAAGCATGGGGGAAATATTTGCACACTCACCTTATAGGGACAGAGGCGGGGCTGGTGGTACATAACATGTGTTCCCTCCAATTGGCCAAAGCCTTAGGATAAATAACAACTTGTGCTGATACTATATCTTCATTGTAGGACTTTCATAACTATGCCAGAGGGACGCCAGCCTGTGTATCCCCCTGAACAAGTTTGTGACTACCTTGTCACTACCTTAAGGCCATTGCACAAAGTGCATCTCTGGTTTGAGGGATTCATTTTGATCTGTATCTACACCACCCAAAGTTAGGCCTCCCATAGTATCCAAAACATTCCTTTCAGGCTTCTCATTTCTTACTAGACCATCTGCAGTAACTCAGAACCCATAAAATTTAGATACACTACGTGTTTCCTTGGATAATTTGCTCTTAGAATTGTTACTCAGCATAATAAGTGTTTAAGATACAAAGGCAATGTACTGTCTTGTGTCAATTTATGTAAAAGAATACAATTCTTTTTTATATAATTAGTGAAATATTATATTTTTTCCTTAGAAAACACTAAATAACGTAATATTTCTGTTGCTGTCTTTTAAATTCCTGGTAGCAACTCAAGATAAACAATTGCTTTGTTTCCTTGAGCAGTGCTAAAGCAGGACGAATTAGGAGGAATGCATTCATTTAAACATGCTTTGCTGTACAAATTTTGTCTCTGTTTTTCTTATATTCAAGCTGCAAATGTACAAGTGTCCTTAGTAAGAGCACTCCTTTTGTATTTTACATATACACTGTATGAAAGCACATCAGAACACTGGGAAAGTTTTTAAATAACAGGTCTAACTTATCAGAAAATTGTGTTTTAGAACTGAGGTCTTTTGCCTCAGCCCAGAATCCTACAGCCTGAGCCTGGTTTTGTAACCATCGTCTCATTCAGGTGTCTTCCTTTAAATTCTGGACTCTCCTACTTAATACACAACCATGGTTTTGCAGGGGGAGGGAGGCATCAGAACAATAAAGAAACCAAACTTAACCCTCATCTCTTTAAAAAAGAAAAAAGAAACTGAGATGAGAATCAAGTCTGTAAGTTCACTGGGTATTTTTTTTCCTTTTCTCATTTCTAAATTTAAATTCATTGATATTTTTAATAGTTAATATGTAAATGGTACAACATTTAAAAGCATGCATGGGTGTCTAGTGAAAAACCTAAGTCTCCGTCCTCCCCTCTCCGGCAGCCATCTCACCCTCCCCGGAGGCAACTGTTTTGACCGTTTCTTAGGCACACTCCAGAGCTCCTCCAGGCATGTAAAGAACGAACATACACTTAAAATCTTTGGGATTTTAAAAATATACATAGCATATTATATATACTTAATGTTATATCTTGGAGATTGTTTTATACCAAGTATTAAAAGAAATCCTTTCGCAATTTAAAATGAGGATCTGAGCACTTTGTAAGTCTAAATGCGCATCTGCTGCCTGCCCGAGCGAGAGAGGAAGGCCCCACTCGAAGGACGGAAAGCCGCCGAGCGGTGATTTCAAGAGCAGAGACTAAGCCCTGTGGAGTCAGGGCGGGAGCTGGGGCGTGTTACCAGAGGCATCCTCACGTGCCTTGAATTTATTTTTTTAAAGCTCTCTTTTGGAACATTTTGGTTAACTGTATGCAGTTTGATTAAGGTTTCATTTTTACGTATTACTAGGGCTACTAATTTATAATCTACTAAGAAAGCATCAGAAAGGTCCCCTAAGATACTGTGCTCATCTACTGTATTAAAAGCCTCAATTTCATACGTGCAGGTACAGAGCTGGCATTTCCAACGTCTGGGAGAAGGTTTCTATATCAGCACATCATCAATGCTGCCTTCAGTTGGTTGCGATTTTCAACTGCTGCTATTGGTACTTTTTAATTATGAATTACTGTTAGCTTAGCTTTATCATTATCAGTTGATTTTGTTGTGGGTTGCTTGGTTAACCCTACAGAGTATACTGAAGCTTATTTGCATCAACAGAATTCTGGGGCTGTAATTTTCCAATAACTACACTCTAAGACATGTATACATTGTGGTTCAAATATGAATCATCCATATTCCAGTGCTCCAGCAAATGTATACATAATCCACTCTCCCCAAATTATCACTAATCTATTTTTCCACTGGAAAATAAAACTAGATGGAGTCCATGGGTCAAGCAATTTTACCCTAAGCGGGGGATGATCAAAAATTATTTGAGATCCACTGCCTTGAATACAGCCCCACCTCGGGAATCCTACCTACACAGTACGTCCTAGATCTGCAAGAGGGGTATGCCCTGAAATCTTCACTAATTCCAATATTGCATGTAGTCCCCCCCCACGCCCCATAAAATTCGCTTAGGTCTACTGGAAAATTTAAGAGCATTTCTGCAGATGCTGAGATCAGGACAACTGCATGGAGATGCAAGGCTGGGTGATAGGTGGACTCGCCACCGCCTAAGGGACCAAGACCTCCACACACCAGCTTCCCAAAGTATTTGCAGATTCAGGTCTCAGCAAAAGACAAGTTAGAATGAGTTGCTCACAGTCGTAACTACAGAGGTTGTATCTATAAATACCAAGTTTCTACTGTTTTTTACTCTCTGGTCCCTGAAAAATATAAACCTGGTATAGCTCCAAAATTTCCTTATGCTCCCTGCTTTACAGCAATGGTGGTCACTTGTGCGAATACGTGCACGTGTGTTTTATGTGCATGACAACAGCAATGCAACCTGGGGGTGCTCCGTGCAGGACGAACAGCCCCCAAACCACGCCTGACAATCTTGCGAATCTCAGGCTTCCCAGTTGGGAAGCTGCCCGTGAAGTGTCTCTTAAAGTACATTCTACAGGATATTAATAGCTGCAAGGTGAAAAAATGTCACATTCAAATAGGTTTGGGAAACATGAGGGTAAGAAAATTAGACTAGCTAACTTAGACTTTGGTTTTGTTTTTTGTTTTCTAATGGGAGCCCATCTCAGAGTCGCCTACACTAACGAATATCATGACTCTCTAAAGGAAGACAGAATACGGTGGGTCCCCACCCTGTTTGATCACAGATCCTATTTGCTCCCTGAGACGTTCCTAGGACAAGCACTCTGTGGCACATTCATTTAGCCATATGTTCAGCAAGTATGTGTTGAGAGCAGCATGTCTAGCAGCGAGTGAGCATTTACAGTCTAGTAGGGAGACATAAAAATAATAACAAATCAATGTTAATTACAAATTGTGATGGCCACCGAGGAGAAGCAGTACTGAAAACCCATCACAGAGGTCAAGAGAGGGCCCTGGCAAAGTGACGTTTTAAAATAACGCCTGGATCATGGGGCTACTCAAGTGAAAAGCCCACCACCCGGGGGCACAGCTTGGAGGAGGACCCCAAGACGGCAGAAGACGGGCTTCCCTGGAGAAGCTGGCAGAAGCCAGGATGGCGAGAGTGCAAAGAGTGAGTGGGCAGGAGGCGTCAGGACGCAGGTGTCAGAAGAGTGCACATTTTCATCATAAGAAATAAACAGTTTATATGTAAATTTTTCCTACTATAAGAAAACTTTGGGGAAAGGTATGTCAGCCACACGGAGGCCTGGGACTGCCATGGTCATGGCTAAGGAGGAGAGCAAGCTCTGGCCACCCCTACCTCTAGTCTGGTCTCAACAACTGCTGGGCAGTGCTTAATTCCACCTCCCCTGAGGCTGCTGGAAGGGCAGGAGCTCCTAGATTAATCCCAACCTCTCCACTTTTGTCCTCTGAGAAGAGCTAAGGGAAGCAGACAGATGAGATGAGGCTGCACATGTGAAGGAAAGGAAAGAGGAGGCCAAGCCAGGAAGCTGACCCATGGGGACAGTGTGCCTCCAGCGTTCTCACCACAGAGGGGGACTCCTGTTTTATCCTCTGTGGATCTGATGGGGGTAGGGCGAGGAAGGGAACGTTGTCGTCCAGCCTCTGGGCAGGACAAGGTTAAACCTCCTGGATGTGGAACAATAACTTCATTTTGCAAAGTCATAGTGATCAACATAAATTATCATAGCTATAATGCTTACTACAATATATCAAGCCCACCAAAAGGGGATTATGCCTTGTGAAACATCTTTCGTTGGAAGCTATATTATTTTCACTGGGAATTTTGAAATTCCAGAAATATCCTTGGAAATCCCCACTTAAAAGCTCCTTGGCTGGAAACCAGTCCAGTGGGTGACTGGCCCAGAATTATTGGTGGCTCCGTGGCCCGAGCAGCATATATTCTTCCTTCGACTCCCCGAACCTTCTGCACGTATGTGGGGGCTGGCTTTGATGCTGGCATTTGAAAGGGCATTTAGGAAATTTGGAGAAGCCCCAATGATTAAGATAAATGATGTTTTATCAATGAAACGGACTTTTCATTTCTTTTCATCGATTTTTATGTTTTCACATCTTCAGATGCAATTTGTTAGCCCAGGGCAGCATTCCAAGACACACAAACGTCATTAAGGCAACCGCTTTAAAGAGTGTGATATTTTATTGAGGTGGACAGGACAATAGATAAATATTTAATCTGTTACACATTTGCTCTGTATGGGAGCCAGGGTTGGGGCTGCACGCCTCTCTGGCTGTGATATGTCTTCCTGGAAACTCTGACAATGGCCTCACCGCCCGCCTGCAGAAAACAGCACCTGCCCTTGGCCAATATCTGTCGGTGTTTCTGAAAAGCAGCTCCTGGAAGCTTTTTCTCACTCAGGCTTCAGAGGTTACCACATCTTGCCTTATTTGTTATGATATTGGAGAATGTAAACGCTCACTGAACTGGGGCCATTTGGCTTAAACTGATGGACAACGAGATGGTGAGCAGTCAGCGTGCACTGAGCTAGGCTACCTACCAGATGCCACGGATTCATCTCTTCTCTGCATGAGCTCTGATGGATGCGGTGTATTTGGGGGCCAGTGGCATTCTCTGTGCCTCTCCTGAGCTGTGCTTTCCAGATTGTTGGTTCTCCCAGCTAACTCCTGTAATGTCCTACACTATCCCGTGATGGAACTCCGTGTTGTCCAGACCCATCGCCAAAGTCGTCATTGCCTGGGAGAGACCAAGCTCACCACCAGTGACTCTAATCAGGGCTTTTGCCAGACTGCTTTAGTTCATAAAATTTGTCCATCCACGCATCTTCATTTATGGATTAAACAGCTTTCTGACCTGTGTGTCTTCAGTGTGATGTGTCAGGAAGACACAGAGCTTCTCTCCTATTCTTTCCATAATTCCAATCCCCACAGGAAGTATTCTCACTTGTGGTGGTGTGGGCCTGCCCTAGCACTGGTCATGTGGGACTCCAAACACCAGGGGACAAGAAGAATTCTGTCTCCTGCTTGGGTTGGGCCCCACTGTCACGTGATCATAATGCAATCAAGGCAGGGAATATTTGTGCAATGCCTGTTCTGTGTTCAGCCCCATTCTGTGCACAAAACGGGATCAGAAAGTCCAGGGTCCCTTCTCAAATGGTTCTTCCATCGGAATGAGGAAGACAGAGGCAGCTCATTTAAAATAATTCAGTGACATGATGAGATGGCGCCAGATACCACTGAAGGTTCCTCCTTAGATTCTCCCAGAAAATCCCCCCACCCCTAGCTGCCATGTAATCTTTGGAACCATCTCCCTCCCTCCCTCCAGAATCAGCAACTTCATTTTCCATACAGATTTCCTGCTACGGAAATCACACGACTCACCCCTAAATCCAAACGGAGAGTTAGGGTCATTTTTCTCAAGTCGTACTTGTTGCTGGGAAATCACTGTCTTTATGCCATAGATTCCAAATAACTCACCATGACCTAAAGTCCAGCCTGGACTCTACTGCCAGGCGTCTCAACCCCGCTTTCGCACTCAGAGCTTCCTTGCCTCTTTAAACCCACCCTTCGGTCACCCCCACTGGGTGGCATCTCTACTCTTGTTCCCCAGCATGGAATTGCTGCAGAAAATCCCAGAATGGACATGCACCAGCCAACCTGTTTGCCATCCTTCAGTTGACACTGGGTGCTCCCAGGCTTCTGAGAGTCCTCTGACATTCGCAAAGATTGCCATCATCTCCCCAAACACCCTGGCCCTACCTACGCCCCACATCCCCACTCCCATCTTCTCCCCCAATGTCTTCATCGCTTCCTTCACCAAGAAAATCAAAGCCGTGTGCTTCATATTCTTTCCACAGCATGGCAACATCGCTCCTTACAGCCTCTCTTCACTTTGTCCTGCCTCCATCCCAAGGCCGCCCCTTCTTCCACCTGCCTCCTCCAGGACCACTCCCTTCTTCCTCCTCCTGCACGGTCAAGCTCCCCTCCTCTCCAGCATCTTGGCTTTCACTCAAAACATATGCAGATTTCTAGTTCCATCTTCTGCCCTGTTGCACTCTTTCTTTAAGACACTCTCCTGGAGTGTCAGATCTATGCTAATTCAATTTCTTCCCTTTCTCCTTTATGAACCCCTAAAATCTGCCTCTGGCTTTCCAGAAGCTGAAGCTGCCACCTGTGCAGTCAGCTCTGAACCTGCTGGGCTGGGCCTGGCTGCGTTTCCCAACTCTGCGGCACTGAGCCTCGCTGGAGGGACATCCCCGCCCTCCTCCAGGAACTCGACTGTGAAGGCTGCAGACACACAGCACTAGTCCACCTCTCTCGCACCCTCTGGCTGCTGCTCTGTATGCTTCTAGGTCAGGGGGGTCTTTCCCCAGCCCCCAATAGTACATGCTCTCTGGCAGTGCTCTCCATACTCCTGACCCCTCCCTCTGGCCCCAGCACCTCACCCCTCCAGGGGACATCTCCAGCTTCACCACATCTCCCAAATGGGCTACTCCAAGTCCCCCTTGGCACACCCCAAACTGGATTTTTATCCTCACCCATCTGTTCTTTTAAATATCCCTTGTCTCTTCCAGAGGTGCCGTCTCCCTCCCCAGACCCACAAGGGAGTTCTGAATCTTCTGCTCCCCCCAACACATCCCATCAGTTCTACTGATGGCTTCTCCATGAGCTGTTTTGCACTGACCCCCTCCTCTGCAGACCCCAAACTGTTCCCCTTATCTAGGCCTCATCCTCTCATGCCTGGATATTGCAAAGACCTCCCAACTAGTTTCTCTTTGGGCTAATCCATCCTGCATGTATTCCCTGCCAAAACTTCGTGAAACACAGCTCAGATAATTTCCCACCCCTCCCAATAATACTCACGATGGTGCTTACTGAGCCCTTATGGTGTGCACTTTACACAAATAATCTCCTTTAGTCCTTCCAACAATCCTATGAGGTAGGTCCTATTATCACCCCCATGTTGCAGGTGAAAAGACTGAAGGCACGGAGAGATGTAGTGACTTGATCCAGGTTACGTGCTTCACAGATGACAGAGCTGGGCTTTGAGCCCTGGCAACACGGCTCCGGAGTCTAGATTCTAACCATTTGAACATGGTACGTCTTCTTCAGAACCTTTAGTGGTTTCCACCGTCCACAAACCAGAATCCCTTCGCCTGCTCAAGGCCTCTAGAACCCAGCTCCCGCCTCCCTAACCAATTGCTGACTGCATCCAGACAGACCCGACTGTTTGCCGACTGTTTGCCGGGGAACCTTTGTTTCCTGCCAGCAGCTGTTCTCCTGTGCCTGGTGTTCAAATGGAAATTCTGAAACAACCAGGCTGCAAACTAAAAAGACTGTCATTAATTCATTTGTTCTTCATTCATTCGGTAAATACTTAAACATCACCTATGCTGCCAGATGCTGTGCTGGGCGTGGGGGAACAGCGCAGTGAATGAAACAGACGTGTTCCTGGCACACGCGCTCACGCTCTAGTGACTTCTAAGGCTTGTTACTTTCCCCCGACCCCCGACTCAGAGCCCACATGGGACCCGCTGCATCTCCTCCCAGGCTTTTGCTTGGTCTTGACCCTCTCCGCCTGCAGTCCCTGCCAGGATCCCGCTCATCGCTCTATGGTTGTGTCACGTGAAACCTGCGCCCTGCTAAAGATAAAGATGTCACAAGAGGGACAGGTGCTCCCTCCCTCTCAAAGATAAGCTCCAAGCCCCTTTTTGCTCAAGAGTTCCTGATTCAGTGATGCTCTCCAGTGGCTACGGAAAGACTTTAGACAAACTCTTGTTGGACTCCAGCTCTGTGCCAGGCACAGCGTTGGTTCTTACAGACATCGCGGTGACCTATCGGGTAAGTGCCAACCTATCAGGTGGGTGCTACTGTTATCCCTGCTGTACAGAAGGGAAAAGGGGTTCAGAAAAGTTCACCAGCAGAGACTCAAACCCAGCTCAGCGTACTCAGAAGCCTTCATAATCCTTAACAACAGAACTTTTCCAGGGATCTTGAGCCTGTGAACCTCTACCTCCCCCACCCCCACATCAGGGGGTTGGTTCCTGAGTCTGCAGCTGAGAGCGTTAGTGGACCCAGAGACGAGGAACTGAAAAAACAAGATGACAGCAATCCTGACTCATGATCTACTTGAACCCAAGCCCTGCCTAGAAGCACACGGCTCCACTGGCAGGGCCTGTGCCCACTCGTGAGTAGACTCCACCGAAAGTCTCTGCTTCCTCTGTTCATGACTCAGGTTTACTCACACTGGCCACTACATAAATGCTGTTTAGATAAAGATGTAGCCTCAGTGCATGTTTATAATAACTATGAGGTCATATTACAGAATGGAATTCCAGGAGATAAAAGAAAGCAAGTCACACGCAGCAACCATCTTCTCCTGCTTGATTTTCCCAATGTGAAAATCTGGAGTCAAGTTCACTGCTGGAAACTGGACTCAGGCTAAAACCAGGAAAGACAGCACAAACACATTTTAGGGCAATAGCCAGAACCCCTGAAAACTTTGACTTAGAGGCAAAGGGCTTGTGTTCAAGCCTAGTATTTGCTAGCTGTGTGATATTGGGCAAGTCACGTAACCTCTCTGAGCCTCTTTCTTTGTCTGTACCAAGGATGTAAGGGGGGCTTGTCACTTGTTCAGTACTGGCTTTGGCTCTGCTCGTCTGATCCAAAAAGCATTTCCCTCCCACCTCTCCCTTTCTAGACCTCTCTCCTGAAGCTGTGCTCTAACTATGACAGTAACAATCTCACACTGGGGATGACCACTCTATAACCCAGTGCTTGTCAAGAGTGCCAAATGAGAGTGTGACTATGGATACTCTGTGAAAGTGAAAGCTCTACAGGGATACAAATTCTTAATGTTACTGTTATTTCATACCTATGGCAGACATTACTAATCAATCCAGCACTCTTCCCCCGTTTTACTAGTGATGTCTTCAGTGGAACGGGAGGGAGGCAGAAATATTACAAGGAAAGCTGTTCCCTACTGCAGCCCTGTACAAATTTTATAGCTTAGGATGCCAATATGAGGCTCCAGATAAGTGCCTGATGTCCACCCCTGGACAAATTAGTCATGAATGGGGATGCAGCATGTTGCCCAAAGGACCACCAGGATGGCTAAAACGTAGAAAGGAGAGTTTTATTGGTGATATCAGTTTACAAAGTAGGAGGAGACAGTCTCCAGCATGAACCAAAGGTGCTCTCTCTCCAAAGGAAAGAAGACTTTGACTTTTATGCCTCACAGAGTCTGTGTTACGCAAGAGAGTCATACATATTCAGCAGGTTTGGGGAAAATCTGTACATATTTACAGGGGGAGTCAAGCGCATGTGCATTGGGTAAACATATGTAACATACATCCCATGTTCACTTTGGGGTGGGCTTTTAGCATTAAAATGAGGTCAAATTAGGCTCATTACATCAAAAGGTGAACTATAAGACACAAAGACAATTTGTGTGCAGTCTATAAGCTGGCTGAAACTGGCTCAGAGTTTACAGTTGTTTATCAGGCAAGAATGTTTGTAAGGCTAGCCTTCTGTCCAATCAGAGTTGTAGTGGTCTGGGTCATAAATCAGAGTCAGGGAGGGTCTAACATTTTGCCTGATAGCTCCTACTGTCAGGGAGTTTAGCAAGAGTGTGGTTTATCTTGTAGCCATAGGAAGTTTAGGGAATTGCCAGGCCAGCCAAATACTGAGCCCTGGCCTGTAGATAATTTTTGTTTACTTAACCCTTAGGGTCCATCTTAGTTGATAAAGTGGCATCTATTTTGGTCTCTCAGATCACAGGCAGGAGATAGCATCTATAAAAAGATAGGAGCTACCATTCAAACTATATATTTAGAGAGAAGGAAACGTCTGTTATTAATAAAAGGCGGCATGTTGACCTGCTCAGGGAGAACGGCTGTTAGCCTCTAGAAAAGCACGTCCCTAGGTTCTCGGGGAGTACCAAGCCCGTGTTAGAGAAGAGCAAATGAGCCCAGAGAGGTTAAGTGGCGTGGCCAAGAAGACCTTCTAGAAAGGTGTAGAACTGTCTGACTCTATCTTTCATGCTTCTTACCTTTGGACAGATAGGCATGGATTTCAAATTACCCAGCCAACCGCACAGAGGCCCACTGACCCCTGCAGCCAGGGGGCCACCCTGAAATGTGAGGCCTGGGAGCCTTTGGCTGGGTTCTGAGAGCTGAGATGTAATCACAATGAGATCCAGAAGGCTCTTTGGAGAAGCCTGCAGTTTGGGAACAATCCTGCTAAGTCATAGATGCTTCAAATTCCTCAGCTTTTGCCTTCAGAATTGCTGGCAGCTCCAGGCAGTAGACGAGTATTCATGGACAGACACTGTTTCTCCTGGGCTGGGGAAGGCCAGGCCAGGCAGAAGACTAAGGAGCCAACAGACTGAATCTCTGCTCTGGAAAAGTCTGGAGGCAGGATCCCCCTGAGGGCCAAGGCACTCGCTCCTCCCTTTCTCTCTCCTCCCCACCCCCAACTGCCTCCCACTGCACCATGGGCCATTGCTGAAGGACGCTGCTGGGCCTAAGTCACCACGCCCTCCCCTGGGGACCCAGTGGCTGGTCAATGTGGACAAAGAGGCGGCTCACTTTCTTCCATCTGGACATCTCTGAAGGGAAGATGCTCCCTGAGATGCTCCCTGCAGCCTCCACAGCACATGGCAGTTTAGTGTCTCCACATGCTCACTCTGCAGTAAGCCTCCTGCTCACAAACCTTCCCCTCAGAGCCTGCGTCCCAGGGACTGGATCTGGGGCCACTTTGAGAAGAAAAGGGAAGTGAGAATCCCAGAGGCTGGACGCTCAGAGCACTCAGAAATCATCCGCTCCAACCCGGCAACTGCCCGGGTGGAAGAGCTTGCCCAAGGCCACAGAGCTGGCTGGCAGCGAGGCTGGAGCCCCGGGGCTCGGACCCCCTTGCCCTGTTTCTGTGGGATGATATTAACATTGCTGACAAGTCTGAATACCTTCTTGTATGTAAGCATTTTCCCTAATCTTCACAACAACCCTGTGAGTTCGGTGTAACTAACGTCTTTTTTTGCAGATGACAAAACAGGCTCCAAGAAGTTATAAATGAGCTGCTTGAGGTGGCACAGCCTGGATGGCAGAGGTGAGATCCGGCCCAGGTCTTTAAGACTCCCAAGCCTGGGTTCTTTGTCCTACACTTCCTCTGGCTGTTTTGGGAAAAGAGGGTCTTTGGACTGTGATGATATATGCTAGACCTGCTTGGGTCCCATCCCTACCACCTCTGGGTAAGACCCCCCAGGGAGGCCCACTGTGGAGGCGGCACACACTCCCAGGCCCCTGCCAGCCCTGGCCCCACTGTGCCCCATGCATAGAATCGCTCCTTTTGCACATCAAGTTCTTACTCATTCTGCAAGGCAGCCCTCCCTGCCAAGCCGCATTCCAACCCAGGGATGCCAGAGGTTTAGAGTCAAGATTTAAACCAAATGCCCTGCTGCTCCCTAAGGATGTCCCAAAAGATCAAAGAAATGTGTCACATTGATGCTCTATATACTGGGTTCAGAACTGTTACAACCCAAGGCGTGGCTCATTGAAGAGGCAGTAGGATCCTTCCAGAATGATATACAGTGGGAGAGACTTGAATATAAAAGCCTCATTACATACCAGTCAGGAGAGAGAAAGCCAGCCTGACCTCTGCACAGGTGAGAAAGGGGACGGGCAAGAAACCAGGAGGGCAGGCCCACCGATCCCCAGGGGCCCTGTACTCTCCCTGCACGAACACACACCCTGGACCCTGTGCACCTCAGCTAACGAGGCCTCTACCTGCAGGCTCCGCCTCCTTCAGTCCCTGAGCTCTCTCGTGGACCCTCAGTGTCCCACTGACATTATTATACTCAGGCCCAGTGGCTGAGGCCTGAGAGGCCATGGACCTGAGCAGCAGTCTCCCACCATTCCCCAGCACACCTGAGTCTCTACCCCGCCTCCTTGCCTGGCACTCCTGCTTCCCAAAGGAAATGTCGATCATGATGAGTCCAGCCTGCCTGGCCGAGGTTCTCACATCAAGCCCCACCCTTGGCTCCCTTCTCTAGGGGTCAGTATTTGTGCTCCAAAATCTGGCCACTGGTATGGTCCTCCTCAAGGGGATGGAGTTCCCAGAACGGAGCCCCTGTTGGTGACAGCAGAGATCTGGGGATCAGCAGCCCAACCACAGAGGGTGGTCAGAGGGGCTGTGTGCCACACGGCTCCTGGAGCTCAGGTGATGTTCAACGGGGGGCGGCGGGGGGAACCTGGGGAAGAGACAATCCCATAGGCAGACGTAGTGTCCCATATCCAGCATCAGGCAGGGCAGGGGGTGTTCTGGCTAACTGTCAGCTAGTGATCAGGAGCTCGGCAGATTCAAAGCTTTAGAGAAGTCCCTGCAGTTCAGGGCTCAGCCCCAGGCCAAAAAAGGCCTCAAGGGCTGGGCTCTGACCCCCGTGCTGAAGGACTGCACCGCATCTATGCCAGCAACAATAGCCCCGATGAAGGTAAGGCCATCCAGGGCAAGAAGGGAGCCATCTTGACCCAGGAATGTTCAGATATTCAGTAACATGTGCCCGAGAGGAGCCATGAGTAAGCAGCCCCAAAGAGGCGATCTGAGGTGTGTAATGGTGGGTCCCAGAGATGCACCAGGACACAGGGTATAAAGATGCTCAGGATTGGAGAGGATCTGGAGCAGAATGACACAAGGTTCAGACTGAAGTGTCCAGGCCAAAGAGCAGAGCTGGCCCCAGGTAGCACCGTGAGGCCATCATCAAATGAAGAATCCTGAGTTTCAAGCTCCAGGGGAGGGGAACTGGGTGACTTTTGAAGTCCCTTTCGGCTCTCGGAGCCTAAGATTCCCAATAAATACAATCACTAGAAAGAAGAACACAGCAGGACTCCCCGGATGGAAGAGAACAGTTTGGTAAAGCTCAGTAGATCCATTCCAGACAGAGAGCCGAGTTTAAGTTTAAGTGACCACCACAATTGGAACCAACTTCCTTAGGAGACAGTGGGGTATGTTGAAAAAGAATGGTTAAAAGACCAGATTTAAATTCTGGCTTTGCCACTTGTTAACTGTGTACCTCCAGGAAAGGTATTAAACCCTTCTGAGCCTTAATATCCTGAACTATAAACATGGGAATAACCCCTCCTACCACAGACTTGTTACAAAGATCAAACTCAAGGAGATGATGTGCCCCAGTGCCAGCATATGGTAGGTTCTCATTAAGCACGAGTTCCTTACTGTCCTCACTTAGGGATAGAGGTCATAGAAAGGCTGGAACTTGGCGTGAAGTAGTGAAAGTGAAGAAGCAAGTCAGTTCTGTAAGTCTCAGCAAATGGATTTTCGGGGAAACCAGCCCCCCAAAGGAGGACGGGGGAAGGTCTGCAGGAATCTCAGAAAGGCTGCAAGACAAGAAACATGAGACTACGGAGTGAGCTGACGGGAACGTCCAGAGATGACTTGGAGTCGGGGCAGAGCAGAACTCTCCGTGTTCCATAGCATGGACCAGCCAAAGCCCCAGGTCCCCATGGTAGCTGGTCCATCATGTCTCAGCGAGCACATGCTTCTTCAAAAGGCATTCAGTGGCTTCCAGATACCCCGGTGGTTGGGACAGGCATGTAGGGAAACCCTTGAGCATGTACTCTCCTCTGGGTGAGGGGCTGGACTCCTCGTTAGTCGGATGAGGGATGCGAATTGGGTGCTGAGGAAAGAGCTCTGGGTGCAGAACCCGCAGTTCTGGATTCAATTCAATCTGCACTCCTTGATTTCCCTTCTCTCACCTGCAGAATAGGGATGATATCATCCCCACCTTACAGAGCTTCCATGAGGACAAAAG
Source organism: Eulemur rufifrons (assembly GCF_041146395.1). Classification (NCBI taxonomy): domain Eukaryota; kingdom Metazoa; phylum Chordata; class Mammalia; order Primates; family Lemuridae; genus Eulemur; species Eulemur rufifrons. Next base: position 62,920,985 of record NC_090988.1, read on the forward strand.
AACACATAGAAGAACGTGGAAAAGCACATGTACCAATAAGTGTGGTATGATCAAACAGGAATGCCAGGCACTACCCTCCCCGAGGCTGGGAAATGACCACTCCCATCAAAGGCAGAGGAAAAGCTAATCCTCCCCAGCCCTGGAACAGGAGGGAACTCATGCTTAACTGGGACTGAGAACACAGGCATCTGGGGGCCAGAACTCCAGGGTGAGAAGTCATTTGGGGATTTGTGGTAGTACTCGTAGGGCAGACAGATTAGACAGAAGTAACCGCCATGGTAACTAATTCACCAAGACCACACTCGGAGCAAACTGAGCCACTGCAGATGGCGAGAATTCTCTGCTGATCCATGCGAGGAGCAGCCCTGGGAAACTCGAGCAGTGAGATGCAATGCTGGGAATGACAGGAGCTGGAAGGAGAGGAACCTGCTTGAGCCAGAGAGGGTATGACTGCCCTTGTAACCATCCTCCCTGCACGTGGTGTGCTAGAATGCATTCTGAACAGGGTAAGGCTGTCATTGCAGAGAGTGTGGTCAGTTATCCCAACGAACCCTTCGTTCACCCTTGTAAGAGCTGTCCAGGTACTGGTGATGAGGACAACCAACCTAGGGAGACCCTAACTACAAGCCTAATGATCCTAGTTGTCAGGCGAGGCCAACCAAAGGAGCTCCCTGCTTCCCAGTCTTTGTCTCAAAAGACAATGTTTTAGGTAGACTTGCTCCTCTCTGGACGTGCTTCCTGGGAATCCAGCTCCCAGCCTGATTTCTGGCACCTGACCAGCCCTCAGTAAATGTTCATGCCGTCAATCCTCCATGGGATGTGCTGCCATTCTTTCCGGGAGCAGCCTGGACCCCATGCCCGAGACAGCAGCCCGGGCCCAGCTTAAAGACCAAGCATCCTGCAGCCCAGCACCGCCAGACCCTGGCCCTGTGGTCAGAAGGGACAGTCTGGGCCTTCCTATCCATAGACTCCTCTCCTGCAGCCGGGTCTCCCTCACATCCCCCTCCCCACCCATCTTGTTCCACTCACCAGGCCCTGTTGATGAGGGTGATGGCTTTTCCTACAGCCCCTGAACATCACAGCTACTCCAGGCACTGAGCTGGGCTCCTGGGGTCTAAAAAGTAATAGAACATAATCCTTCCCCTCTGAATGGCCGTCCTAGGAATTGTAACTGATCTGTGTGGGAATGGAAGGCACAGGGTGGGGGTAAGCTTTGAAAGGAGGACAGGAGTTGAGGCACGAAGGACCTCAAGTGTCAAGCTAAGGGGCCTCTTAGTCCTGCACACAGGAATCACGGAGGGTCTCTGAGGTTCTCCGAGTAGGGACATGGTAAGGTCAGGTGTGGCCAGGCAGAGAGAGGCAAAGAGGGCCCTGCCTCGTCCCAGACCCCACAATGCCCGTGCTCGGCAACACCTTGGCCACCAGAGCTGTGCCAACGGGCACATTGACACCTTCTAAACCTTGGGGTCCAGGAGCCAGGCCAGCCATGTCCTTGCTTTCTTGCTCACCTCATCCCACAGTCTCCTTACTGTTCTTTCCAGCATGATCCAGGGTGGCCTGCTGAAGGCCCAGAAGTCTCCCAGACTGCAGAATGGAATATAACTATCAGAGCACTGACCCTGGAGGCAGAGGGATTAGGTTCTAAAACTGAAAGTTCTTTCCTTGAATAGGTCACAGCCGCTCTCTGAGTTGGGTTCTGTTTCTGTGCAATCGCTTTGCTCGTTGCTGTGATGCAGCAATGAGATAACATGTGGCAAGACGGCCAGTGAGTGGCCTGAGGACCCAGAAAGAGGTCAACTAATGCTCGCTGAATGTGAACCTGACTAGTAGTGCAGGCTGAGGTCTCTGTGGGAAGCAGCCCCGCCGGGCCCAGCTCAACAGGGAGAGAAAAAAAAAATCCCTAACTGGGAGAATTCCAGGGATCACCAGTATTCTGCAGACCATATCAGGCAGCATTCTGACCCTCTGATGTCCCTGGGGTGGGAGGGGCTTGGGCTCGACTCCAAAGATTTATAGGCTATTAATACTTGGTGACGGCAGAACTGCAGGTCACTGTCCAAGGGACTCTATGGCCCTTCCCCTCTGCTCCCAGCTGCAGCGCCCTTTAGAACCACTGAGAAGCCGTTGTGTTGTTTGCAAAGCTGGTGGGGAGAGGGTAAAAATCCTTCCTAGAGAAGGCCACCACGTTCCCCAAATTGTTTTCCAACAAACATCCATACGTTTCATCTGTTTCTAAGCAAGACAAATAAAAGCCTTACTTTCCTGCTCTTTGTTTAGTTACATGGGTTTTTTTTCGGGGGGAGGGGTGCGGGTAGGTAATTGTCTGTAAATAGTAATGCACATTATAAAGCACTTTGACAATTTCTCATTTAGTCCTTACCCTGAGGTAGGAACTCCTTTTAGCCCCATTTGCAGGCATGAAAACTGAGGCTATGAGAGCTTATGCGATTTGACCAGAGCTGCAGGGCTGGAAATGAAATCACCAGGATCAAACTCAGGATTTCTGTCTCCACATCCTGCACTCTTTCTAGTGCTCCATGCAGCCTCTCGTTCCCCTAAGGAGCTCCCTCCGATGGTTTTTCAGAGTTCCTCTGTGAATAACACAGGAGCAGGGGATTCCAAAGTTTGAAAGGACCCGCACAAGGTGGGAATCTCTCCCACAGTATTCCTGGCAGCTGGCTGTTCTATTTATGGCAAGAGGGGTGAGGGAAACTAAATTCAACAGCCCCATGAAGGAGCATGTGATCTAGGTTGCCTTGTCTGACTTAGCTGACCTAAACCCTAAGGAAAATTCATCTATTGTAACAAGAATCCTGAGGCTGTTTAGTTCGGTGGCTCAGTGATACCATCAAAGACCCAGGTTCTTTCCAGCGTCCATCTCTGCCGTCTTCAAGGGGTCAGTGTGGTCTTCCACATGGGCTCAAGATGGCTGCTTAGTTCCAGGCATCACAGGCAACTTCAGTAATAGCTGGTAGAAAAGGGAAGGGTATTTTAAGGTTCCCTCCCAACCATGTGTCATCTCTCTCTTTTTAAAAGCAACAAAACCTTTCCTGGCAGCCTTTAGAAACATCCCCTCCTCTCTCCTTGGCGAGGAACTAAACCAATCACAGGCAAAGGAAACAAGGTCATCAGGATAGTTAGCCTGAAATAATGAAGATTTGCCCCGGAGATGGAAAGGAGACATGGGATTCCTAACTACAACTGGGGTCAACAGGAAAAAGGAAAGACTGGTTTTGGGAGAGCTCACCAGTGATCTCTGTTGCCAGTAGATGCGATTTTCTCTTATAGGCAAAGAAACTAAGGTTCAGAAGAACTAAATGACTCAAATCCTTGTATGTCAGACCCTAGGGGGCATCTCATTTACTTCTATTACTCCAGGAGTATCTAGAACAATTCTTTACACATAGGTGATGCTCAAGAAACCAGCTCAGTTTAATGTAACAAACATTTAGGGGTTTCCTACTATGTGCCAAGAAGTGCGTGGTGTGCTGGGGGTGCAAAGAGGAACAAGACAGATTCCTAACTCTTGAGCTTACAATCTGGCACTTTGGGGTTTATTTTATATATTTCAGTCTATATTTTTTCGTTATTACTATATTAACAAATATTTACTTAGCACACGTAATGTGCTTGGCATCTTGGAAACATATAATGTTCACATCAATATCCGGGATAATTATTTCTAATCCACTCAGCAGACAAGAAGGGGAGGCTCAGGGAGAAGTCACCTGCCCAAAGTCACATGACTCGTTAGTGTCAGGCCAAGAGCAAACTCGGGTCCATCCAGCTCGGAGCCCACTGTCTTTATGCGAATCATGTTCTGCAGTCCTCTCATCTTACTCAGTGATCCAGATCATAAATGAAAAACCTATAACACGAAGCCAGTATGTGGATATGTAGGGCCTAAAAGTCACTGTGAAAAGACCAATGTTTGTCTCCCTTTTTCACTCTGTTCAGTGGGGGACTGTCCTTCCCCTACCCAAGACTTGCAAAGCCAGGCAGTTGCCTCACTCTCTGCTGGCTCCTAGCTAGCAAAACGCCTCACACGTTAAGTTCCCAACGAAACAATTCCAAGTTTAAAATGCCTCCCCTCCCTTGACTGGAGCCTGCTGCCAGGGAGAATCCACAGTCAGGGAAGAGGGTGTGGGATGTTGCTTCTCTCTTTGCTTTTTTTGATAATGAATTTTTCTTGGGTCAGAATCACTGGTGAGTCATTTCTGGAATCCAGCGTCTCTACCGCTTTGAACATCAGAACTTTGTTACCACCGGCCTTCTGGAGCTGCCTCAGGATGGTAGAAGAACATGGCCCGAGGTGCCACAGGCAAAAATGAAGGACATTTTTTGGACAGCTTTGCTCAAAAGTGTCCTTCTGGATATGTCATTTGGTTTAGGATCCCACTGGCTGCACTATGAACCCACACTCATCTTCTTCATCAACACAAACTGCTGGATGGTGCTGAGCTACACTCTGCTCAGAGTCCTTTTCCTTCTCCAACTGAAGGATGCTTCATTCTACAAAAACACATCTGCTTCCACTCTTGTTGGCATCCATAATCAGGTGGGTAGGCAGTGAGCCAACAATCTGGCCCAAGAAGCCTATTTTAAAGAAATTATAAGAAATGTAATAAACATCCCTCCCTAAATGAGTCACACTGCAGGGCTCTCAATGCCCTGGGACATAGCGTCTAGAATCCCGAACCCCTTAGGGTGCATAAAAACTTCTATGTTGAATGCAGCAGGAAGATTTCTCCTTTCTCTTGGGGCCAAACAGCTATGGACAACTTCTCAGAATACCTCAGTCCTTGTGCTAAGTGCTGGAAGTTCTTCTGCATAAATAAGTGATTTCTGAGGGAATTTGGTCACTAACCTCCCACTGGGATCCCAGGACCCACGAGGTCTTCAGAAGTTGGGGTCGGGATGAGCGCAAAGCTAGCCTGCCGCTTCTTCCGCACGCTCTGCCCGTCTACCTCTGGCTTCTCCCACCTGGGCCTCAGTTTCCTCCCTTGGTTCACTTTGGTTGCCCCAATCTTTTATTCTGAGCTCTAAAGGCGGCCTTCTTTGCTTATGACCATGCTGTAGCATAGTGAGAACAGCAGAAGCCTGAGAGTCGGGCTATACTGTGTTCGATCTAGACATTGCTGTTTGACAGTGTCAGTCCTAAGATAAGAGACTTAACCTTCCTGAGGCTCAGTTTTCTCTTTTGTAAATAGGGACAACAGTTCCTACCTCGCTGATGGTGGATTAAATGAGATTTTCTGTGCAGGAACACAATGCATGTTAGCCAGTGGTTATACCACACCGCCTACCTAAATAGACTCACTGGGCACTCACTGTGGGTTTCTTGAATCGACCTGAAATAAACATTTTCCAGACTTCTGGGCTGCACCAAACAGGTTTCCTCTATTACCACTATCTCGGTTTAAAAACAAAACCACCAGAAGCTTGCAAGTTGAGGAGGGACGGGAGAGAAGGCAATGAAGTAAGCGGATGCTAGAAGTCCACATTGCCTTTGGCTCAGTGCGGATTTGAGGGAAACCTGGAATTACTGCGATTTCATCACAGCAGCTGGTCCAAGCGAAACCTGCCAGAACTGCTCAGAGGCCAGATCTGGATTGCAGTGATAGCTGGGGCCTGCTGAGAAGCAAGAAGAAACTATTTATCTGACATTTTTTCAACCCCAACCAAGAATTTTCTTTGGCTCAAGATGCTGTTGGGACCGGTTTTCATTTGCATGCAGCTCATTTGAGGCTGTGCGCCTCTGACAGCGGAGACTTCTTAGAAAGACTTCCATTCCTCTGCCTCCTCTCCACGTGTGCCTTTCCCATGATTCAGAGATAATTATTCATCCAGGAAAGCTAATCCTTGCATCTGATTTGCACTTGGATTGTGCCAGAATACCATGTATAAGTTCTCCCTGATTCAGTCCCACACACAGCCTGTGCAGGCCTGGGCATCAGCAAAGACGGCCACCAAGGAACATTTGCCCTCCTTCCAAACTGGCAACCTTCGTCTAATTGAGCCCATGTTAACCGATGTGGCACATTTTTTTCACTGTTTCAAGCTGTGGTAGCAAATTAGAGTGTGAATCTTCCTAACAGCTGCTTCTAGAGTGGCTGTCTGGAATCTCTGCATCCTTGGCTCTTTGCTGCCAACCAAAGAAAAATGTGTTCATTTGTTAGATGTCTTGGAAGGGATTCACGACAGTCATGTCTGGACTAAAATGCCACCATTTTTATATTATTATTACATAGACTGTACATGTTTCAAATAGGTAGTGATTGGGGGTAGTATGAATATTCTAGGAATAGAATAGAGAGGTTTTGTAAGAAATCATTCAGAATGCATCCAATCAGATCAGCATTTTCTGCTTCCAACCAGTCACCTAAATTCTAATGATATTGCCAGTAGCTGCCTTGAGAAGTCTGTTGTATTTCTTTGGTTTACCATTCTTCTTTGACTGGGAGTAGTCAAAGATAAGCACATGAATGGTCTTTGCTACATTAGTGTCGTGGCCAAAGATTAGAAATAATTTAAATATTCATTGACAGAGGAGTGGCTAAATCAATTATGATACATCCAGTCACTGGAATATGATATAATCATTAAAAAAGAATGAGGCAGCAAGAATGAGCAACAACTACCCAAAGTGGTCTATACATTCAATGCAAGCCCTATCAAAATTCCAATGGCTTTTGTTTTACAAAAATAGGAAAAGCAACCCTAAAATTCATATGGAACCACCAAAGACCCTGAACAGCCAAAGCAATCTTAAGAAGCATAAAGCTGGAGACATCACACTTGGCAATTTGAAACTGTATTACAAAGCAATAGTCATCATAACAGTAGAGTACTAACATAGTAATAGACAAGGACCAATGGAACAGAATAGAGTGCTCAGCAACATGTGTATACACAGTCAACTAATATTTGACAAGGGCACCAAGATTATATCATAGGGGGAAAAAGTCTCTTCCACAACGGTGTTGGAAAAACTGGATATCTGTCCACATGCAAAGGTATAAAATTGGATCCTTATACCACTCGCAAAAATTAACATGAAACCAATTAAAGACTTACATGTAAGACCTGAAACCATATAATTCCTAGAAGAAAACATAAAATATTCTTGACATTAGTCTTGGCAACGATTTTCTGGACATGACACTAAAAGCATAGACATCAAAAACAAAAATAAACAAGTAGAACTTCATCAAACTAAAAAGCTTCTACACAGCAAAGGAAACAATCAACAAAGGAAAAGGCAACCTATGGAATGAGAAAAATATTTTCAAACCATTTATCTGATAAAGAGTAAATACCAAAAACACATAAAACACTCATATAACTCAATAGTAAAAAACCCCAAATAATCTCATCTAAAAATGTGCAAAGGACCTGAATAGATATTTTTACAAAGATGACATACAAATGACCAACAGGTACATGAACAGGTGCTCATCGCTGATCATCAGGGAAATGCAATTCCCTGACTACAATGAGATACCACCTCACACCTGGTAGGATGGCTACTATCAAAAACACAAGATAAGTGTTGGTGACCAAGTGGAGAAAAGGGAACCCTTGTACACTGACAGTAAGAATGTAAATTAGTACAGCCATTATGGAAAACAGTATGGAAGTACCTCAAAAAATTAAAACTAGAACTACCATATGATCCAGCAATCCCACTTCTGGCATATATCTGAAAGAAATGAAATCAGTATCTCAAAGAGATATCTGCATTCCTATGTTCACCGCAGCATTATTCAAATTGCCAAGACATGGAAACAACCTAAGCGTCTGTCAACAGATAAATGGATAAAGAAAAAGGTGGTATATATACACAATTAAATATTATTCAGCCATAAACAAAGAAGAAAATTCTTCCATTTGTGATAATGTGGATGAACCTGGAGAGTATCATGTTAAGTGAAATAACCCAGACACAGAAATACAAATATTGTATGATCTCATTTATATGTGAAATCTAAAAAGGTCAAACTCATAGAAACAGAGTAGGATGGATAACAAAGGCTGGAAGTTGGGAGGAAATGGGGAGATGCTGGTCAAAGAGTACAAACTTTCAGTTATACGATGAATAAGTTCTGGGGATCTAATATACAGAATGATGACTATAGTTAATAATAGTACTGTATGCCATACGTGAAATTTGCTAAGAGCTCTTAAGTGTTCTGACTACATACACACACACACACCCCCTATGTGAGAAGATGATGTGTTAACTAACTGGATCGTGGTCATCATTTTACAATGTATATGTATACTGAACATCATATTATACACCTTAAATATATACAATTTTATTTTGTCAATTATATCTCAGTAAGTTGGAGAAAAAAAGAAAAAAATGAATAATAAGTGTTGCTATGGACCCATTTCCAAGAAATACAGTTAAATCTGGAAATTCACAAGTACTGGTCCCATTGGTTATTTCTGGGGAGGAGAACAAACGGCAGAGGGACAAGGGATGGGAGATGATTTCCATTTTATCATCCAATTTTTGTATACTTTGAATTTGGTTCCTTACGTGTGTTACTCATAGACACAATAATAACATGATTAATTTTTCAAAAAGTACACTGGGTGTAGCCTAGAGAAAAAAGATCGGTGAACTAGCTGTCTAATTCAATTATAATCATAAGGGCTTTCACTTGCTGAGCAATTACTCTGTGTCAGCCTCTGTGTTAAGGCTACTTCCTACATATTTTCAACTGATTTTCTCCTCAAAGAAAATCCTATGAAGTAGATTTCACCATCTTCATTTCAGAAACGGGATAGTGTGACTCAAAGAGTTTAGGAAAGTTGCCTGAGTTTGCACAATCGGCACAAGGATAAACTGCGATTCAAACCCGGGCCTGGCTAACTTTTTCCACTGGCCCCGGGGGGGGGGGGGGTCCTGCCATGGACAGAACACTCAGTGGGACTGCATCGTCCTCATCCCTCTATCCCCAGGGCCCAGCAGAGTGCTTGGCACACAGGAGGTACCTAAAAGATGCTGAGTGAATGACAAACAGAAAGCAAAACAATGAGAGCAAGACACCAGTCATTCCCTTAAAGGCATTTACACAGGTTTAAGCAGCTTGGAACTGCAGGGTGTCATTCCACTCAGATTACTCGGAAGGCAACAACTATATTTTGGTGTGTTTGCTTAAAAAAAAAAAATTAGTCACATTGTCTTTAGTCACACCTCACAAAGCCTCATTGCTTCAAAATGCCTTTCTGATGGAGGATGATTTCGTAACAAACCAAAGAATGTGGTTTTTATTAGGCTACCTTTAAAAATAGCTATTTTCCAGATGGGATCATATGAATAAATAAATATTTCTTCTTTTGTGTTATCTTCTTTTTTTCCCCGTGATTGTTGGAAAAGCCCAACAAGCTTGGTGATTCCTTTCAGGGTGACTTTGGGACCCAAACAGTTAAGCAGCCAGCCAGTTTGTCCTCCTTGCTGCCTCCTAGCCAGGGGATGAATGGAATGCACATGAGGTCGCTTGGCAGCCATCCACATTCCTATGGGAACACTGCCGCGGGAGAGCTCCAGGACACGAAGAGGCAAATGTGTGGGAGTATGGGGCAAACTGCAAATGATCCAAAGTCCCGGAAAAATGCATGGAGCCTCTGTGGCCTACGGATGCTCTGCAGAGCACCAGCAAAGTCTCTGCCGTGATAGACTTAAATCCATGACAGAGACAGGACACGGCACTGCCTTGTTCTTTCTTACGGCTGCCGAGGCCTTGAACCACGCAGGCCTCCTGTTCCGCCCGCTGCGGATGTGAGTTCATTAAAAGAATCTCATCAAGGACTTCCACTTCTTCAGCTGATCTTTCCTTTTCCCTCATAGTCAAGAAAATTAACCTTGAGGAACTGGCCAAGCCCTCTCTTGCTTTCTCCTTCCCTATCCCAGCAGCTATCTCTGTCCTTATCCGTGAAAGAGAACTCAAACCCAGTGACATTTTTATTTTCCTCAAGTATTTCCTTGTATTGTTTAAAATACACTCTAGAGACCAGGTGCACTCTCTAGAATTCTGCATGACAACTCCCTGCAGCTGTTGGGAAGGCTACATCTGATGAATGATGGTGGAGGTGTGGTGGAAGTTGGACTTTCAGTTTAAAATTAGAGATCATAGGCCGGGCGCGGTGGCTCACGCCTGTAATCCTAGCACTCTAGGAGGCCGAGGCGGGCGGATCGCTCGAGGTCAGGAGTTCGAGACCAGCCTGAGCAAGAGCGAGACCCCCATCTCTACTAAAAATAGAAAGAAATTATATGGACAACTAAAAATATATATATAGAAAAATTAGCCGGACATGGTGGCGCATGCCTGTAGTCCCAGCTACTCGGGAGGCTGAGGCAGGAGGATCGCTTGAGCCCAGGAGTTTGAGGTTGCTGTGAGCTAGGCTGACGCCACGGCACTCACTCTAGCCCGGGCAACAGAGTGAGACTCTGTCTCAAAAAAAATAAAATAAAATAAAATTAGAGATCATGATCTTTATATATTTTCCCCCAAATTGCAGCTCATGAGTGCTGTTGTCACCACATTAAGAGAACCTCAAACCTAGAGTTGTCCAACCAACCAGATACCTCTAGGTATACCCCAGTTATCTCTCGTGCCAGTCATGCTGAGAAATGCTCTATGGTAACTCCAGCTGCTAAGACTGATTTCTCCAGCATCATTAGACTAAGGACCTGGAGAGAATGGAGCCATTTGGAGCTATGGAGTTTATTTTTCTCTGTTTTAACTTATCCCCATATTTGCAGAAAGATACATTTTCATTCCACCTCCTAAGACTACGAGATCACTGGCTTTGTTAGTGAGGCCCTGCTTAACCAATGCTCTTGATGGCAAAACTAGCAGGCTCTCGCAAGGCCAGCAAGCCAGGCTGAGAAGCCTGCAAGGAAGGGACTATTTTGGGGAGAAGTAGTTGCTTAGGGAGGGAAAGGGAATCTTGGTGTTGTCAACACCATAGGGCGCCAAAACCCTAGACACACTTAGAACCAGAACAAAAGAATGAGGGAATCAGGCAGCATGGAAGCTCCATTTCTGAGCTATGGAGATGAAGTCATCTCCCTAGCCCATGACTCACCTTCCTGAGTAGCTGCATTCCTTTGGCCACAAAAGCGGCTCCGGGCAGCAACATCTGCGCATATACCCCGTCCCGCCCCCTTGACCCATCGATCATGAGTGGACACTGGCCCAGACAGAACAAATCAGATTCTCCTTCCTGCGAGTTTAGATTTGGGATCCAGAGGTGCTAGATGTCCCTGTTGGTGACTTGAACTGAAAAGATATATTAATGCTTTGCAGCAGTGGGGCGACCATCTTCTGTCCTGTGGAGAAATAAGTCTGAAACTTCCCCTGCAGAGAGGGAAGAACAACAAACTAACGAGGTAAACAAAAACAGAGAGTAAAACCACATGGGGCCAGACAGAGGCTGAAAGACCCTCCCGGCTCCTGGCTCCTGAGGGCATCCTTGCTCAGGCCTGGTCACAGGATCTTCCCTTGGATTCTGCAATACCCATTTATTCTTATAATAAATCTCTTGCCGCCCCTCCAACCCCGGACACACTTTTTTTGGCTAAGCTAATATGAATGGGTTTCTGTTACTTGCAACCAGAGGATCGCTGGCTAAGGCAGAAGCACAGGCAGGCCGAGGTAGCAACAGGAGTAGGACAAAGTCTGTTAGGTAAATTGTCTAAGGGCGCAGGATGGACTGCAGCTGTCCTCACCCAGCCTGGACCACCCTCCTTCACAGACCCTGAAAGGTGTGTTGTCGCTGCTTTCTCACACAAGTCAGTCATATACACATTCCCACAGCAAAGTTTCAAACCATATGGAATAAGTACAGAAATTCCCTATCCTATGATATCCTACCTCCAAGACAACTCTTGCTCATGTCGTATTTTATCCAATCTTAGATGCCATCACTTACTTACAAGACGCATTCCAATTTCAGAGATGTTAAAAAGTGAAATGAGACAGTGTGTTGGATATCTTTTTAAATATTTTTCTTGGCATTCCACATGTTCATAGTGTTTGGTATGGCTATTAGTTTTTATCATTAATAGACTCATTTTAAGCATACTGCCTTGCAACTGCCTTCTTACGATTTCTTGGAGCATCTTCCTTTTCAGTAAAAGATTCTGTCCTATCCCTCACTGTGTCGCCGGCACTAGGACAGTGCCTGCCATGTAGTAGAAACCCGATAAAGAAAGGCTCAACTAATGAATGACGAGTCTCCTTAATTCTTCTAATGCCTACGTGGTCTTCAACAATATTTATTTAAACTTTTCCCATTAAATTAACCATTTTGGTTACTTCCTTTTTTTTTTTTTTTACCTTTATAAATAATGTTGTAGTGAATATCCTAACTCCATGGTGTTTATATGACAGAAATAGTTATCACTGAATGTTCACTATGTCACAGATGTTTATCTAAGTATTTTACATGTGTTAACTTCTTTAATATTCACGACAGCTGTCTGAGGTTGGAGCTATCATCGTCCCCATTTTTCCAGTGATAAAGCTGAGAAACCAAGGGGATAAATAACTTGTGGAGCAGGGAATAAATCAGCAAGTCGGATTTAACAAGCAAGCAACCTTGATCAAAGGCCAGCTTCGTATTACTGTGGTCCTGTGTTTGGGTGGGTATCTTGAAATCAAATTGTTATGTTAAGAGGAAAAAAGATTTCACTCCAAAAATGCTGCATCAATTTCATTCACCCTATTAGTGTTTGAAAGTACCTGTTTCCCAAACATCCTTGCCAATCATGGATGTTATCAGTCTTCAAATCATCTTAGAACATAGGTAAAAAATGATATTTTGCTATTCCCTTAATTAGCCTACTTTTTTCTTTTGGGTTTTTTGGCTTTTAATCATTGATTTTTAGGAAATCTGTACATTATTATAAATATGGCAAAACGTTTCACCTGTTTCTTTGATATAGTGTGTCATTCAAAGTTTTTAAAATTTGACATAATCAAATTCCTTAGTTTCTTTCTGCACATGGTTTCTGAGTTTTGTGTCCTTTCTCACCCACGATGATAAAATATCCTATTTTTTCTTCTAATATTTTATTTTGTTTTTTTTTTTTTTTTTTGAGACAGAGTCTCACTCTGTTGCCCGGGCTAGAGTGAGTGCCGTGGCGTCAGCCTAGCTCACAGCAACCTCAAACTCCTGAGCTCAAGCGATCCTCCTGTCTCAGCCTCCCGAGTAGCTGGGACTACAGGCATGCGCCACCATGCCCGGCTAATTTTTTGTATATATGTATATATATTTTAGTTGTCCATATAATTTCTTTCTATTTTTAGTAGAGACGGGGTCTCACTCTTGCTCAGGCTGGTCTCGAACTCCTGACCTTGAGCGATCCACCCGCCTCGGCCTCCCAGAGTGCTAGGATTACAGGCGTGAGCCACCGCGCCTGGCCTAATATTTTATTTTTATCTCTACATTCCATCTTGAACCTATTTGGAGATATAACTTGGACTCTAACTTTTTAAATGGAGACCCAGTGTTCCCATCGCTATTCTTTGATGTGCTATGTTCACTGTATATTAAATTTTCATAAATAAAAGGTCTATTTCTAGACTTTCTATCATGCTTCATTCTCCTAATTGACCAGTCCTGGGCCATGACATGCATGTAAAGTACCTGGGGCCCAGTTGGCACATAATTCAGTTATCACCATCTCTTCTTAAGCTTCCTATATTCTTTTCTTTCCACAGTTTGACACTATAGAATCATGCCTATGTTCATATTTTTAACCTATTTAGAATCTCTCATCCTGAATTCTAGGGTATATACATCTCACGACCCTCATGTCTAATGGAAGGAGATGATGAGGTCACTTGGCCAAATCATGTTTATCGCTTTACAGCTCTGTATAATGTGGCTTCCACCCAATCCCATTAAACCAGCTAATCTCTCCGTGTTGGTCAGAATAAAAAACAAAGTTGGATTTCTCTGGGTTGCTTCTCAGGGTTCCTGAAGGTGAAATCATTTACAAAGCTGCTCATCAGCCACTCCGCTGTCAGCAGAGGTCTGAGGTTTGGGGAAAGGATCCAGAGAGACGACTCCTCGTCATGGCCATGTGTGCCGCTGGTGTTCTTTCTGTTGGCTGGGGCAGGACGCATCATGCCACGTGTCCTCGTGGCCATGGGGTCTGCCATGCCCACTCCTTCTCGTGGGGTGTTTCCCCTTCAATAAAGGTGACTCTTCTGTCTCCATATTCCATCCGTTTCCAGTCCCCACGTGTCAGTAACACCATGAGATCCTTCTCAAGTACTGAATGATAATCTTAGATTTGTTCTGAAAGTTACCCAATTTCTACATGCTGATGTTTTAATATTTAGGGCTATAATTCAGTAAGTCCTCATTTAATGTCATCAATAAGTTCTTGGAAACTGCGACTTTAAGCAAAACAATGTATAATGAAACGGATTTTACCACAGGCTAATCGATAGAAACAAGAGTTAAATCCCTACGGCAGATTTCTGGTCACAGAAATATCACCAAGATGTCATCTGGTCACAAGATCACATCTTGAAATGTAACAAAACACTTCTAATGTTAAACACTGAAATAAATGTGAGATATATATATATTTAAGAAAAATTAATAAAAACAAGATTTTTTTTTTCTTCTTTTTGAGACAAGGTCTCATTCTGTCACCCAGGCTAGAGTGCAGTGGCATGATCATAGCTCACTGCGGCCTCAAATTCCTGGGCTGGGCACAAGCAATCCTCCTGCCCCAGCCTCCTGAGTAGCTGGGATGACAGGTGTGTGCCACCACACCCAGCTAATTTTTTAAATTTCTGTAGAGATGGGGTCTCGCTATATTGCTCAGGCTGATCTCAAACTCCTGGGCTCCAGTGATCCTCCAGTGATCCTCCCACCTCAGCCTCCCAAAGTGCTGAGATTACAGATGTGAGCCACAGCACCCTGCTAAGATAATTATTTACCCGATTTTTGGTGAATCAGTGAATGATGATAGTCATAGTGGTAGTGGGTTAAATCAAAGAGTAAATGTTTGCAAGCAAAAATTGTCAAGAATACTTTCTACTAACACTCAATTTGAAACCAATGACAGATATAGCAGGATTGCTGAGTGCTTTCATACTCCATTGTTTATTGTCACACATTTGTATAATTATTGTAGACTTTATGAATTTTTGACAATAATTTGTATTCCTTTCCAACCTATTTATTGATTCCTTTTCCAACCCGTTTATTCAAGTTCAGGTTGTGGGTAACTGTAGCCAATTCCAGCAGCTCAGGGTGCAAGGTGGAAACCAGCCTGGACAGGGCAACATCACATGGCAGGGCACACTCCTCCTCACACCCACTCAGATGGGGACCACAGAACCGCGCCAATTCACCTAATGTGCACATCTTTGGGATGCAGGAGGAAACTGGAATACCCAGAGAAAACCCATGTTGACATGAGGAGAACATGCAAACTCCACATAAACAGTGACCCCAGCCAGGAAACAATTTTTTTTTCTCATCAATGTTACAACAAAAGAACATTGAACAATACATTATTCAAAGACCTGCTGAACGCTATCCAGCTCCTGTCATAACCGTCTCTCTGTATAACACATGTGGCTAAGAGCACAGCCCCTGAAGCCAATCTGCTATGTCTAAATTCCAGCTCCCCCACCCGCCCCCACCACAAACCAGCTGTGCAACCTTGACCCTGTGTCTACCTCAGTTTCCTTATTTGTAAAATGGAGGTGACAATGATAATATACCCATCTTATGGGGTTGTTGAGACTAAATGAATTAATAAAGTACTTAGAACACTGCCTGATACATAGTAAAGTGTGGAAATGTTGGCTCAAATAAATAAGATGACCCATCCAGCCTTTCTTGCATTTTCATTCATCTCCCTATGACATTCCTTCTATTCCACGTAACAATTCATCTGTCTCCCGCCTTAGATTTCCATGTGAAGATATTCATTAAATATATCAAATAGGCTCAGAACATATTTTTCCCATCTTCCATAGATGCCCTGCAGACTTCTATGAAATTGGTAATCTCATAGAAATAATAGCAGCTGAAGTAATGATATTATTAAAGAAATTTGCAAAGTTCATATGAAGAAAATCTTTACACTCTCCTGAAGGATACAAAGGAAGATTTGCCCAAGTGGTGAGACAAGCCACATTCCTAGATAGGAAGATAATGTTATAATGATGTCAATTATTCCTGAGCTAATTTGTAAATTAGCTCAATAAAGATACCAATACGTTTTTCAGAACTACATAAGGTAATTCTGAAGTCTATAAGAAAGAAAAAGATAAAAATATCCAGGAAAACTCTTAAAAATGTAGAGGGAACTAAGCTTTTCAGATTTTAAAATTTTTTCTAAATCCTCAGTAATTACAATGCTTTAGTCTTAGCACATGAATCACAGACAGACCAATGTAAAAGAATAAGAAACAAGCATTTAAGTATATGGTAAAGACAACACCTCAAATCAGAGGGGAAAGATGGACTATGTAAGTGATTGTATGGGGGAAGCAAGGTAGCTGTCTTAAAAAATATGTACAGTTGATTCTCATTATTAACAGTAGTTTGATAAAGATGCCACAAATGCAGAATTAGTGAATGCTGAACAATTGTTGCTAGTAGAAATACAATGTTTCTTCAAGCCTCCAGTCACAACATTTTCATCAGCTGATCAATACATAACCTTGCTTTATGTCGGCTTCTGTTTAATGACACATTATTTAATATATATTGACTCATTAACATTGAGCTCATGGCCCACAGCACCATAACTCATGCCTGAACAAAGCCAATCTAACACACATATTTGCTCTGTAACGTATGTCATAGCCACCTTGCAATTGGGCACACTAAGACAGCACCTCAGCCCTACACTCAGGCACCAACAAACAGCACAAAAAATGTGAAAAATGTGGTACTAAAGGCCAAAAGGACACTTGTTTATAGCGCTACAGCTGGAACAAGAAAGCAGAGCATCACCTTGTTCGACCTCAGTTGGGAACGTCCACATGACCACTCAAATTTTTTGCCATTCTTTGTATGTCAAGAATGACTGCACAAGTGTTATGAGTTTGGATTTGGGGGTTATAAATAAATTTTAGCAAGGAGGTGAATTTGCAAATGTAAAATCTGCAAATAATGAGGATAGACTACAGTTAGATCCATATTTCACATGATATACTAGGATAGTTCCAAAGGATCACATCGTGAAACATAAAATAAAATAAGCATAAAGTAGTAGAGAAAATAGTGGAGAATTTTCTTTATGAGCTTGGAATGGGGAAGACATTCAATTGAAATAAAGTCTAAAGACCACAAACAAAGACTGTAAAATTCAACTGTAGTAGAAAAAAAACTCCAAGGCAAAAAAAGGACTATTATAACCAAAGTCAAATTTAACTTATCAAGCAAAATAGCAAAAGATAAATTGCAAATATTTTCCTGATTTGTCATGAGAGTAGAGGGATAATCTCCCTGGAATATAAAATGTCTAGACATAAGCAAGAGAAAAACTAAAACCCCAATAGAGAAACTGAACAAAGGATATGAAGAATTCACAGAAGAAAATATATAAATAGCTCATAAAAACATATGAGACGATGCTCAACTTTATTCATAAGAGTAATGCAACTAGAGCCATATTTAGATATTATTTCATACTCATCAGACAGGCAAAACCAAAAAGATTTTGGAATGATGCTGCTATGAGGAGATATGCCCTTTCATACATTTCTGTCAGAAGTTTTCACTGGTACAATCCCTATAGAGGACAAATTGATGATAATTATCAGAATTTAAATGGGTATAACTTTTTCTGTGAAATGTATTTATTTTAAAATGTTTTATTGACACATAACAGATGTACATATTTTCAGGGTACATGGAATATTTTGATACATTCATGCAATGTGTAAAGATCAGAGTAATTGAGATATGTATTATCTTAAATATTTATATATTTTCTTGATGCTAGGACCATTCAAATTATTCTCTTCTATTTCAAAATGTACAATAGATGATTGTTAACTGTAGTTACTCTACTGAACTATCCAACACTAGGTCTTATTTCTTCTATCTAATTGTATATTTGTACCCATACATCAACCTCTATTCATCACCCCTCAACACCCAACACTTTCTGGCCTCTGATGGTTGTAACCTTTGACCCAGAAGTTCACTCACAGATTTATCCTACACAGGCACACCTCAGAGATATTGCAGGTTCTGTTCCAGACCACTGCAATAGAGTGAGTATTGCAATAAAGTAAGCCACACGAATTTTTTGGTTTCGCAGTACATATAAAAGTTATGTTTATAATATACTGTAGTCTATTAAGTATGCAGTAGCACTGTGTCAAAAAAAATAACATACATACATTAAAGAATATTTCATTGCTAAAACATGCTGATGATCATCTGAGCCTTCAGCAAGTCGCAATCTTTTTGCTGATGCACTCTTGCCTCCAAGCTGATGGCTGCTGACTGATCAGGATGGAGGTTGCTGAAGCCTAGGGCGGCTGTGCCAATTTCTTAAAATAAGACAACAAAGATATTTGCCACATTGACTGACTCTTCTTTTCACGAAAGATTTCTCTATATGCATGCAATGCTGTTTGATAGCTTTTTACCCGCAGTAGTTTCAAAATTAGAATCAAACCTCTCAAATCCTGCCACTGCTTTTATCAACTAAGTTTATGTAACGTTCTAAATCCTTTGTTGTCATTTCAAAAATGTTTACAGCATCTCCACCAGGAGCAGATTCCATTTCAAAAAACCACTTCCCTTGCTCATCCATAAGATGCATCTCTGCATCCATTCAAGTTTCATCATGAGATTGCAGCAATTCAGTCCCATCTTCAGGCTCCACTTCTCATTCTAATTCCCTTGCTGTTTCCACCACATCTGTAGTTACTTCCTCCACTGGAGTCTTGAATTCCTGAAGATCATCCATGAGGGGTGGAATCAACTTCTTCCAAACTCTCATTACCGTTGATATTTTGACCTTCTCCCATGAATCACAAATGTTCTTAATGGCACCTAGGATGGTGAATCCTTTCCAGAAGGTTTTCAATTTACATTTCCCAGATCCATTAGAGGAATCCCTATCTATGGCAGCAATAGTCTTATGAAATATATTTCTTAAATGAAACTTGAAAGTTGAAATTACCCTTTGATCCACAGGCTGCAGAATGTATGTTGTGTTAGCAGATGTGAAAACAATATTACTCTCCTTGTACATCTTCATCAGAGCTTTTGGGTGTAAGGGTCTAAGTTTATTGTCAATGAGCAATAATATTTTGAAAGGAATTTTTTCTGAGCAGTAGGTCTTCACAGTGGGCTTAAAATATTCAGTAAACCATGCTGTAAACAGATGTGCTGTCATCCAGGCTTTGTTGTTCCATTTTTAGAACACAGGCAGAGTTAGCATAACTCTTACGAGCCCTAGAATTTTTAGAATGGTACATGAGCATTGGCTTTGACTTCAAGTCACCAGCTGCATTAGCCCCTAACAAGAGAGTTAGCCTGTCCTCTGAAACTCTGAAGCCAGGCATTGACTTCTCTCTAGCTATGAAAGTCCTAGATGGAATCTTTCTCCTATATAAGGCTTTTTTGCCTATATTGAAAATCTGGTTTTTAGTGTAGCCACCTTCATCAACTATCTTAGCTAGATCTTCTAGACAACTTGCTGAAGCTTCTACAACAGCACTTGGACATTTATGTTATGGAGACAGCTTCTTTCCTTAAACCTCATGAAGCAACCTCTGTGATCTTCAAATTTTTCTTTTGCAGCTTCCTCACCTCTCTCAGCCTTCAAAGAACTGAAGAAATTTACAGCTTGCTCTGGATTAGGTTTTGGCTTAAGAAAATGTTGTGGCTGGTTTGATCTTCTATCCAGACGACTAAAACTTTCTCCATATCAGCAATATGGCTTGTTTCACTTTCTTATCATTCACGTGTTCCCTGGAATAGCACTATTCATTTCCTTCAAGAACTTCCTCTGCATTCACAGCTTGGCTAACTGTTTGGTGCAAGAGGCCTAGCTTTCAGCCTATCTCAGCTTCCAACATGTCTTCCTCATTAAGTTCAGTCATTTCTAGCTATTAATTTAAAGTGAGACATGACAGCAAGAAAAAACAACCCCATTAAAAATTGGGCAAAAGACATGAACCAAAGTTTTTCAAAATAAGATAAACCTATGGTCAACAAACATATAAAAAATGCTCAACATCACTAATCAACAGGGAAATATAAATCAAAACCACAATGAGATATCACTTTATCCCTGTTAGAATGGCTTTTATTTATTTAAAAGTCTAAAAACAATAGAAGCTGGTGTGGATGCAGAGAGAAGGGAACACTTATACACTGTTGGTGGGACTGCAAATTAGTACAACCTTTGTGGAAAACAGTATAGTGATTTTGCCAACAACTAAAAGTAGACCTACCATTCAATCCAGTAATCCCACTACTGGCTATCTACCCAAAGGAAAAGAAGTAATTTTATCAAAAAGACATCTGAGCCTGGGCGTGGTGGCTCACGCCTGTAATCCTAGCACTCTGGGAGGCCGAGGTGGGCGGATTGTTTGAGCTCAGGAGTTCGAGACCAGCCTGAGCAAGAGCGAGACCCCATCTCTACTAAAAATAGAAAGAAATTATATGGACAGCTAAAAAAATATATATAGAAAAAATTAGCTGGGCATGGTGGCGCATGCCTGTAGTCCCAGCTACTCGGGAGGCTGAGACAGGAGGATCGCTTGAGCTCAGGAGTTTGAGGTTGCTGTGAGCTAGGCTAACGCCACAGCACTCACTCTAGCCTGGGCAACAGAGTGAGACTCTGTCTCAAAAAAAAAAAAAAAAAAAAAGACATCTGCACTTGAATGTTTGTTGCAGCACAGTTCACAATTGCAAAGATGTGAAATCAACCCCAGTGCCCATCAATTCATGAGTGGATTAACAAAATGTGGCATATGTATACCATGGAATACTACTGAGCCATAAAAAAGGATGAATTAATGCCTTTTGTAGCAATTTGGATGGAACTAGAGACCATTATTCTAACGGAAGTATCTCAAGAATGGAAAAATAAACATCACATGTTCTCCCTAAGAACTTGGAACTGGGCCGGGTGCGGTGGCTCACGCCTGTAATCCTAGCACTCTGGGAGGCCGAGGCGGGCGGATCGCTCGAGGTCAGGAGTTCGAAACCATCCTGAGCAAGAGCGAGACCCCGTCTCTACTAAAAATAGAAAGAAATTATATGGACAGCTAAAAATATATATAGAAAAATTAGCCGAGCATGGTGGCACGTGCCTGTAGTCCCAGCTACTCGGGAGGCTGAGGCTGGAGGATCACTAGAACCCAGGAGTTTGAGGTTGCTGTGAGCTAGGCTGACACCATGGCACTCTAGCCCGGGCAACAGAGTGAGACTCCGTCTAAAAAAAAAGAACTTAGAACTAACCGAGGCACACACATGTGCACAGAGGGAAGTAAAACTCATCGGAAATCAAGCAGGGGGAAGGTGGAAGAAGGGGAGGGGCAAAAACATATTAAGGGGTATGAAGAACACTATTCAGGTGATGGGCACACTTATAACCCTGACTCAAGCATTACAAAAGCAATCTATGTAACAAAAACATTTGTGCCCCCTTAATATTTTGAAATAAAAGTTTTAAAAAATCCACGTAAAAAAGATCCACAAAAAAATAAATAAAGTGAGACATATGACTCCTTCCTAACTTGAACACTTCTAATAGAGGCCACTATAGGATTATTAATTGGCCTAATTTCAACAGTGTTGTGTCTCAGGGAATAGGGAGGCCCAAGGGAGAGATGAGGGAACAGCCGGTCAGTGGAGCAGTCAGAAGACACTCAACATTTATCTACGGGCATGGTTTGTGGCACCCAAAACAATCACAATAGTAACATCAAACATCACTGATCACAGATCGCTATCACAGATATAAAAATAATGAAAGAGTTTAAAATATTACAAGAATTACCAAAGTGTGACAGAGACACGAAACAAGCACATGCTGTTGGAAAAAGAGCAACAAGAGACTTGCTCGATGCAGCATTGCCACAAATCTTCAATTTGTAAAAAATGCAGTATCTGTAAAGCACAATAAAGCAAAGTTCAATAAAACAAGGTATATCTGTACTTAGGCACACGCGAAATGACCAAAAGATAGGGTTATTCATTGCAATGCTGTTGGCAATAGCCAAAGATTAGAATGTTTATCGATAAAATATGGATGAAATAAACTATTATTACTCATACAGTAGAAAACTGTGCAGTTGTAAAATGCATAAAAAATCTCTTTATAAATCAACACTGAAAGATCACCAAGATATATTATTAAGTGAAAAAGCAAGACGAAGAAAAATATTTGTTATCCCTGTGTATAAAGGAGAGAAGAAAATATAATTATATGCACTGGCTTACATATGCATAAAAATTCAATTAAAAGAATTATTAAGAAACTAGTAACACTGGATCACCTATTATGGGAACTGAGCAAATAGAGTAATGAGGTGAGAAGGAGACTGTTTTCAAATTCCTGATAGCTGACCCTTGGGAATGTATTACATATTCAAAAAATTAAATAGAAATTTTATTTAAAAATGGAAACTGGATAGATTTGGTCATAAGATGAAAGCACATTATCCTTTTATCAACACAAAAACAGAAAGAAAGGCATTTAGAAACTCCAGAGAGGGAAGAAAAGAAACAAACAAGCTATCTGTACAAGAAAGTCCTGGTCCAGTTGGAAGCAAACTAAAATCCATGATGATTTTGGCAAATGGCATCTATATACAAAGAGAATCCATTTAACCCCAAGCCTTGAAATGGTTTTATTCAGAACCTGTCTATTCTCTGAGTCCCAGATCCTTGAGTAATCTAGTCAGGTCAGTGGGTTCCATTTAAATTCAGCTCAGACTATTACACCCTTGATCAAACTATGATCAATAACATTCAAAGGGAAGATACCAACGGGAAAATCACTATTTGGCCCAGTCACTTTGTCTTTCTGTAAAATTACTAGACCAACAATTAAAATTAAAACTAAACCTGACTGTTATGATTTTTTTCTTTAAAACTTCCATACTTCTCTACCTGACATATTATAACCTAAAAACCCAACCTACCAGCCCTACCAGGCTCTGGGAAGAACACAAAGATGACTCAAAGAGTCAATGCAATAGTATATTCATCTTATGAAAAGCTCCTTGCCAAGATCAACATTGCTCAGCTTCTCTTTGCAGTAGGTCTATGGTAAGAAAAGAAGAGTTGTGTGCCAGAGTTCCATCTCATTATCTCTACTCCATTGGAGTTCTAAGAGTTGCCATCCAGATTTTCTCCACCTGACTCAGACAACATCTGAGAATTCCATGTGTACAACAGAAGGCTTAGTTTATGGATACATTTATGTGATTATGGCATTTTACCATAGAATAGAATCAAGAGTGAGGCCAGCAAAGCACAGCCCATGGATCAAATCTGTTTTTGTAAATAAAAATGTAATTGGAACACAGCCACACCTACTCATTTACATATTGTTTATAGCCCTTTTGTGCTACAACAACGGAGTTGAGTAATTGTGACAGGGGCCATATGGCCTGCAAAGCCAAAAATATTTACTATCAAGCCCTTTACAGAAAAAGTTTGCTGAACCCTGCTCACCAGTATCCTGGCCTGGCACGAAGCTCATTCCCACTGACAAAATTAGATATGGTATCCCATGTAGCCTGAATCATCACCACTAAAACCCTGTTTGGCCACGTCTATGTATGTGTACATATATACACATATATGTATTCATGTATGTACGTACAGTGGCATACTCTTACCACAAAAGTAACAATAAGATCAGGAACAAGATGAGCATTCAAAGAGGCTATAATAATCTTACCCTCATTCTTCTTTCTCCAAGAATCCAATGTGTTTTACATACCTGAGGGAGGCAGCACAATGTAATGGAAGGAACAAGGACTTCCAAGTCAGAGAGACTCAATGAAAATCAGCTCTCTCACATTCCAGCTGTGGAAGCCTGAATGAGTCTTCTAACTTCCTTGAGCTCTAAGTTCCCTTCTGTGGATCATGGGGACAGCATTACCTTCCTTACAGGGAGGGTCAATGAGCTACCACAGGTAAAGTGCCCTGCACATAGCTAGCACTCAATAATTGGTAATTATTAGCTCATTACAGCTGTCTTCATTTACCTGGATGCCTACCCCTTTTTTGCTTTCTTCATTCCTTCATTCAACCATTTCCTTTCATTACTGGCAATATCTTTATTAATATCCTTTCTCCTATCTATATATAGGCACTTATTTTTTTAACTTCAAATTACTGAAGGCTAGAAGCCTCAGTAAGTTGCCACTTAGTAGTAATCAGGAAGATATTATCTTTTCTTTGTCTATATATTAAAATATACTTTTTATATAGAATTTTATATACATATTTAATTATATATATACTTTTAAATTAATAGCTAATATCATAAGAAATAAAGAGAAATCCCCACATCCTAGAAATGAAGAGGAATCTGAAAATCAGAATAGATATGGGAACCGACTATGAAATTCCTACAGAAAGGGAAGAGATGCTAGTTTCAATAATTTAGGGATCTGGGTTTCTACACCCACCTGAGGACAGAAAAGCCCCACGTAATTTTGGGGATGGAATTGAGACATCTACACAAAACTTGGCACCTTCCAGAGAAGAAAAAATCACCCATCAGTATGCAAAGATTATGAGAAAGTTTGGCAGTCTTTTCTGGGCTCCAGATTGAAAAAAAAGGAAAACTCTCTCTCTGGACAATTTAAAAATGTAGACCAACACCATACATGGGTTTGAACCTTGAATTTACACTCCCCATATGATCTGGAAGGTAACAAAAATGTCCACTGTCTGAAGACATACATATCATATATTCTGTGAGCTTATGTTCTGTGGGAATGCTTTGCACTTGAAAAATTAACATAATCTGGTAGAAGGAAATAAAACCACTCTGGAGGGATGTGCCCTTGACGTAGGCTGCACAGTATTCTGACAGGAAAAAACCCACTGAAGATGAGCTAACAATAAAAAAAGATGGAACATTTGACAAAATAATTCACCATGAGTGAAAACTAATATGCACCACATGACCACATTGTAATCAATAAGAAACTTAAATATTGTCTGCATTGCATAAAATAGATACTTTTAAAGTTATTAAAGATAAGGACTTCAACTTTTGGCTAATATGGAATAACAGAGATTGGACTTGCCTCCCATCTTGAACAACTAAAACAGAACAAAATAAAACAATAGTTTTCAGACACTGGACATCAGGCAGTTCTGGTGAGTGACAGCTGAGAGGGGAAGCGCAGAAGGTGACCCCAACAATTATCCCAGCTTACTGCCTAGAGGGAGTTTCCAAGCCACCACACAAGAAGGGAGAATCCAGGAAGAGGCTCTTAGTCTCCTTGAGTTGAGGAGAGATTGCTGGGAGATGGAGAGGCTAAGATGGCTAGAGTTCACAGGACAGAGCACCAGAGAAGAGAGGGATACACCAAGAAAGCTCCAGAGATCTTCAGAGCCTTTAGGGCTGTCAGCTAAGCACAGACTAAAGCATGTGTGTGAGGAAACTACCCAAAGATGAGGAAAGAATCAACTGAAAAGAGCAGAGGGAACAATCCCCAAAACTTACACACAGCCAGAAATAGTTCATTTTCCTACCAGGCAGCATGGAAACCCTAATTCAAGGGCATTGAGTAGTGTACTTAAAAGAATATCATATCTCATTAGTGATACCAAGATTTAGAACAAAGAAATTTGTCATGGATAAAGACAGATATGTAGTGATGATAACAACCCAATTATCATTGGGTAAATTCATCAAAAAGAAATAATAGTCTTTCAGTTGGGGAGAAGTAGCTGAGAGTACAGGGAAAGCACAGTGGCTCGCATTTGCAGGACAGAGTACTAGGTCAGAGAGAGTATCACAGAAAGAGAGGGATCTGCAAAGGCACCTTCAGGAAAACAGCCTGTTGCTTGGCAAGAGTGATGCCATCTTGAAGTGAAACCACCATGATGACCCATGTTTGACCCCCACATACCAAGGTGTTCTGCAGTAAGGTCTTTAAACAATGTCTGTAGCATAGATAACCCCTCATAAAGATGCTTATCTAACCTCCCCGGTAGTCATAAGTTTCGCAAGAAAATCTGAGGCATGACCAACTGCATGTGTCTTTACCTGAAAAGCTTGCTATATAAAGGATATTTTCTGGAGGGTGTGTGTGGGAATGCACCATCTCATGGCTGCCCAAGACATCGCTTCTCTTCATAAGCCCCTATGGAATGTTTCTTTGTGAGAAACTGGATTTGCCAGCCTCTTTCTTTGGCCTCTCAGCTCCCTCAGCCTTTTTGGATAGGTGTGTATATGCTTGCTCATGCAGAACACTGCCCCTGAGTATTCAGCTGAGTACGATATGCATGTGTGTGTGTGAGGAAACTATGCAAGGTTGGGGAAAGAACCAGGCAAAATATATAGAAGTAACGTTGCCCAGTGCTCACACACAGCTCACACATAGCATGGTGCCTCACACACAGTGCCCAGTGCCTCACACACAGCTCACACATAGCATGACACAGAAGAGTCTTGCCTGAAAACTGGGGAATACTTAGTCCTCTACTGAGCACTGCTCCACCTTTTCCTGATAAATCTTTCAAGCAAAACTCGAAAAGATCGAACTGCTTCAAATAACTGGGTCCCAGAACAAAGAGCAATAATATTTTATAGAAACACAAAAATATCCAGCACCCATTATGGAAAAATTCACAATGTCTGGCATTCGATCAAAAATTGATACAAAAAAGGAAGAAAATATGACCTGTAATGAAAAAAATTGAAATAAAACCATAACTGATAACAGGTATTAGAAATACAAACATAAGGCTGAGGCAAGAGGATCGCTTGAGCCCAGGAGTTTGAGGTTGCAGAGAGCTATGATGATGCCACTGCACTCTAGCCTGGGCAACAGAGCAAAACAAGAAAGAAAGGAAGGAAGGAAAGAAGGAAGGAAGGGAGGGAGGAAGGAAGGGAGGGAGGGAGGAAAGAGGGAGGGAGGGTCATTAAATCAGTTACTATAACTATATACCACATGTTTTAAAAGTCAAGTAGAGATATGGAAGATATAAAAAAAAGAACCAAGTAAAACTTTCTAGAGAAGAAAACTACAATATGTGAGAGGGTAAACACTGGATAGGATTAATGGCAAATTAGATTTTGCAGAAGAAAAGACTAGTGAACCTGAAGATGTAACAATGAAAACTCTCCAAAAAAAGAAAAATTGAGAGAAAAGAGAATTTGTAAAAATGATCATAGACTCAGTGAGCTATGGGAAAGCTTCAAGTGACCTAATATACTTGTAATGGAATCTATGAAGAAGACGAAACATAGGAGCAGAAAAAATATTTAAAGCAACAACAGTCATAATTTTTCCAAATTTGATGAAGACTATAATCCCACAGATCCAAGAATATCAACAAACTCCAAGAACAAAGAATATGAAGAAAACCGTACCAAGGCCCACCATAATCAAATTGTTCAAAACCAGTGATGATTAAAAAAATAAAATAAAAACCTTAAAAGCAGCTGGATTAAACAAATAAAAACCACCAATATATAACCTATGAAGGAATAAAGATAACACACTAGAAGCAATGCAAGTAAGAAGGCAATGGACATCTTCAAAATGCTGAATGAAAATAAACTGTCAGCCCAGATTTCTATATTCAGCAAAAATATCTTTCAAAAACAAAGGTGATCTAAGACCAAGTTGCTGGCAGGGAGAAGAAAAACAAAATTGAAGTTCAAGTAGATTTTTTTTTCAAATATTCAAAATCTGAAAGAATTCACCACCAGCAGACCCACACTATAATATTAAAAGAAGTCCTCCAGGTAGAAATGACCATCGGATATCAGATGAAAGACATATCAAATGAAAATATGGACGTATGCAAAGTAAGAAAGCACACTGGAAATGGTAACTACATAGGTAAATATGTAAGACTTTCTTTGTTATACAGATGTGAATAAAGGTAGTTGATTCTTTAGACAAAAGCAATAACCTATGTGGATTTTATAATATGTAAAAGTAGACTGTATTACAATAGCACAAAATTTAGGAAGAAAGAAATGGTAGCAATAGAAAGAAAGTTTCTTATACTATATATAAAATGGAATAATATCACTGGAAGTTAGAATGTGATGAGTTAAAGATGTGTACTATAAAGCTTGAACTACTTCTAAAATAATAAAACAAAGTGTTATAGCTAATAATTCAACACTGCAGATAAAATGAAATCATAAAAATATTGAATTAATTCAAAAAAATTAGAAAGAGGAAAAAGAGACTAAAAAGTAGATGGGGTAAATATTTAGAAATAGCAAAATGATAGACTTAAACCTAACCGTATCAATAATCATATTAAATGTAAATAGTCTACATACCCTAAAATTAAAAGGCAAAATTTGTCAGATTGGTTTAAAAAAAGTGAAGCCCAATTATATGCTGCCTATAAGAAATGCACTTCAAATATAAAGACACAAATAAGTTAAAAGTATGGAAAAATATATGCCATGCAAAGATTAATTCAAAATCAAATAGTTTGAGTAGCTCTATTATCAGATAGAGTAGATTTCAGACCAGTGACTATTTCCGGGAATAAATAAGGTCACTTTTAGTAGTTGTTCTAGGTATTACAATATACATGACTAACCCATTCACAGCCTCCTTAGAATATTTTAAAATATCAAGTAAAATGTAGATGTCTTACAACCATATAGTTCTCTTTATCCTTCTACTTGTTAAAGTTGTCATATATATTACATCTAGATACATCGGAAACCCTACCAATTTTATAATATTTGCTTTTAACAGACCTATTTTAAAGAACTGAAGAGAAGAAAAACGGTCTATTACATATATCCAGATATTAAGCATTTCTTTATTCATCCTTTATTCCGGAAGTTTCAAAGATCCCTCTGGTATCATTTCCCCTTAAACTGAAGAATTTCTTTTAACATTTCTTTAAGACCAGGTCTGCTGGTGATGAATTCAAGTTCTTCATTTTCAAGTATCTTATTTCTCCTTCATGCTCAATATTTTTACTGGATATAGAATTCTGGATTAACAGCTCTCTTTCGTTAAAGATTTTATTTACTGTTCTTTGGCCTCCAGGGCTGCTAATAAGAAGTCACAAAATCATTGTCCCCATATGTAATGTGCCATTTTTCTCTAACTGCTTTCAAGATTTTTTTTCTTTTTCTTTGGTTTTCAGAAGTTTTGCTATGAAGGATAGATGGAGTTTCTTTTGTTTGGGGTTTTTTTGTTTGTTTTAGTTTATCCTGCTTGAGGTTCAGTGATCTTCTTGAAATACAAACTTATGTCTTTCACCAAATTTAGGAAGTTTTTTCCATTAGTTCTTCAAATATTTTCTTCTGAACCCATCTCTTTCTCTTCTGTTTCCGGGGATTCCAATGATACAAACATTAGACCTTTTAATATTATCCCACACATCCCTGAAGCTCTGTTCATTTTTTGTCAATTTTTTTCTCTTTGTTTTTCTAACTGGATAATTTCTATTGCTCTATCTTCAATTCACTGCCTCCTTTCTCTGTCATCTTCATTTTGTTATTCCGCCCATCCAGTGAAGTTCTTATTCCAGATACTGTTTTTTTGGTTTTAAAACTTTCTATTATCAAAAAGATGGAAGAATAAAAAATTAAAAAATAAAAATAAAATTTTCACCTGGTTCTTTTTGTAGTTTCTATGTCAGACTTATCTTTCTATTCACCTCAAGTTACAATAGCTGCTTCAAGCCACTGATAATTCTAACTTCTGGATCAACCTGAGATTAACATCTGTTGTCTTTTCTCTCAAGAATTGGTCACATTTTCCTGGTGTTTTGTATGTCAAAATAATTTTAGATAGCATCTGGATAATTTTAATGTTGTATGTGAAATGCTGGATTCCATTAGAACTCTTGGAGAAGGTTGATTTTGGCAGTAAACCTGGTTAGAGCTAGACTTTAAATTCAGCTTCATCTCTTGTGGACTGTGCTTTGAATGTCAACTGAATTTTTAAAGCCTTTGCTATGCTCTATTGGGTTTGCCCCAGGTATGCCTCATTAGCCCGAGACTTGGGCTGTGAATTATATTCTAGTTCAGCTCTCAAATCCCATGCTATGCTTCTTTGGGCCTATTTCATGCACGCCCAGCTGAGGGAGGGCATGTGTTGGCTCATACATAATTAGGGGATTCCCTTCTCCGGCTCTCTTCTTTTCCTCCACAATTCCCACGTCCCAAGGTCCTACCTTTTATTTCTTTGACCAGAAATACACGTTCCTTTCTGAGTCTTAGCCTCCTGTGCTTTCACGAAGTTTCACATGATTGGGGCCACACCCAGAGGGAAGCAATGAGATAAAACAGAGGGAGTCCTCCAGACTCTCAGACCACGGGGACCTCTTATTCCAGCTCCTTTGACCAGACAAGTAAGTTTTCTCTCAAAGTTTCAATTGTCTGTGCTGTTACCACCACCACTACAGCAGGGCAGCTTCACAAATGGGGCTGCCCAAAAAAGATAAAAAAGAAAACAACTGGGATTCCCCTCCATACTCCCTGGCTCACAGAGGTCTCCTTCTTGAGTCTTCAGGTCAGAAGGAGAAGGTGTTCTGAGCTTTGCTGTCCCTATCTGCTGGCCAGTTCTGCAACTAGGGCTACCCATGGGTCAGAGCTGGGAGACAAAGAAGGAAACAAAACCAGAAAATGCATTCCCATACTGGATGTTCTTCAAGATTTGACTTCCTTCCCTAATCTGACTACTAGTGTTTATTTTTCAGAGTCTTCAGGTAGTTGTTTTTAATTCAATGAGTTACTAGTTGTAATCTGCAGGAAAGAGAGGCTATAGTGCACTTAATCTATTTTGGCCAGCACCGGAAGTCATAAATGAATTATTAAGGTAGGCAAAGGTTATGAATAAACATTTGACAGTGGCGAAGAACCACAACGTCTGATAAACTCGTGACAGTACACTGACTTTCATTTATAATCAGGGAAATGGAAGTTAATGTGATAAAACTTGTACACATCAGTCTGGAAAATTTTTTATAATATCATCTGATAACATCAAAAGCAGAAGATGATGTGAGAATACAGGAACTTTCATATTTTAGGTAAAACTGTAAATTGGTATAACCAATTCCTAACCAATGATTATATAATAGAGATTAAAAGAATTAAAAGAGAATCTTAAATGCAACTCCACAGCCACAAATTTGAAAACCTACAGGAAATAATTTCCTAATAAAAATTATCAACATTAATCCAAGAAGTAGTAAAAAGGTTGAACAGACCAATTATAATAGCTGCTGAAAAATGACAAGAGGTCTACCACTGAAAATAGCACTAAGTCTGAATGGGTTTAGAATTGAGCTTTATCTAAGCTATTGGACAAATTATTATAATGTTAACTTATTCCAAGTTCATAAAAATACAGAAACCTCTCCAACTCATTTTACCAGTAAGCATTTCAATAACCAAATTGGTTAAAAATAATACAAAAGAAAGAAGATCAAGTTCACTCATGTATTTAGAAAAAAGTTCTAAACAAAGTATTAGCAAAATATTCAGCAGTATCTAAAATAATCACACTATGATCAAATAGGGTTTATTTCAGAGATTCAAGGATGGTATGACAGCAAGAGACTGATCAACATAATAAACAGAGAAATCAAGGGAAAAAAGCTGTATCATCATTAAGCATCTATCATCATCTGTCAAGATGTTCAAGATTAAGAAGCACAGCTGAGCCAGGCATGGTGGCTCACACCTATAATCCCAGCACTTTGGGAGGCCAACATGGGAGGATTGATTGAGGTCATGAGTTCAAGACCAGCCTGAGCAAGAGTAAGACCTCATCTCTACAAAAAATAGAATAATTAGCCAAGCATGTTGGTGAACACCTGTAGTCTCAGCCACTTGGGAGGCTGAGGCAGGAGAATTGCTTGAGCCCAGGAATGTGACATTGCAGTGAACTATGATGACACCATTGCACTCTAGCCAGGGCAACAGAGTGAGACTTGGTCTCAAAAAAAAAAAAAAAAAAAAATTGTATACCTGAGAGAGAGATCTTATGGTTATCTTTTAAGTCCCCGAATTCTAGCTGTGTATAATCAGCACTTCATTTGTTTCTCTTAATTATATAAACCAATACATTTTCTTCTTAAGCTAGTTTGAGTTAGAATGCTGTCAATTGCAATTAAGAATACATACTAATACCAGCATCAACAAAAAAAAACTATCAGGTAATAAAACATTATTCCATAAAGTAGTCATGTACAAAATAAATATTTTAAAGTCATTAGAGAACCCTCATACATTGCTAATGGGAATGTGAAATGGTGTGACCACTTTGGAAAATAGTTTGGCAGTTCCTCAAAAAGCTAGACATAAACTTATCATAAAACCCAGCACTTCTACTTCTACATAACTATCCCAGAGAAATGAAAATATATGTCCACACAAAGACTTCATGTGAATGTTCACAGTAACATTATTCATAATAGTCCAAAATGGAAAAGAACCTGAATGTCCATCACTCGTGACTGGACAAGATGTGGTCTAACCCTACAGTGAAATACTATACAGCAGTAAAAAGAAACAAACTACTAATACATGCGACATCATAGGTGAACCTTGAAAACGTTATGCTAAGTGAAAGAAAGGCAGACAGAAGAGATTACATACCATAAGATTTCACTTATATGAACTGTTCAGAAAATCTATCAAGACAGAAAGTAGATTGGTTTTGACCTGGGGTTGGGGACAGGGATTAACTATAAACAAACATGAAAAATACTATCAGAGAATGAAAATATTCTAAAACTAATTTATCAAAACATTTGTATCCTCCCTTAATATATTGAAATTTAAAGAAAAGAAAAAACAAAATTTATGGTGATCATTGCACTACTTAGTAATGTTACCGAAAATCATTGAATTGCACACTTGAAATGGGTACAATACTGTAAACTTGATAATGTTAAAAATTAAAAATAAAGCCAATAGATTCCTGATATCAAACAATAATCAAGTAAAATAAAGATAGAACATTCCATTCACAACTACAGAAAGTCACAAATTATCTAGGAATAATGTAACAAGGAATGTTTGGGACTTATAGGAAACTATAAAATTCTACTAATAAATATTAAATCTTGAATAAATGGAAGGAGCTTATTTTTTAAAAGTATATTTCACCATCATAAATTTTCCTAACTTAAACCATAAATATGTTCACAATCAAAATCTCAATGGGATTTTTTTTTAGGAGAAGAAATTTAAAAAATGATTAACTTCATCTAAAATTATAACGTAAAGAAATAACCGGGGAAATCTTTTAAAAAAAGAAGAATAGCAAGAATTGGGAACGTGTTCTACCGTACGGTATTATCACAAGGCTACAAACCGTACAACAGTACAATAGAATTTACAGACATATCAATGGAACAGAACAGTTAATAAATTAGCAAATAAATATGCAAATTTAATATACTATAAATCAAATTTCATAGTAAAAGGAAAAATATGAAACAGTCAGTATGTGGTGTTTGGACTGGTGTCAAGTCATTTGGAAAAACATAAAGCGTGATTCTGACCTCACTTCTTATACTAAAATAAAATCCGGATGGACACTACCTTTATAATAGCTGAGTGGGGAAGGCTTTTATAACATTTCAGAAGGACCAGTGTCTACAGAGAAAAAAATTATAATAATAAACTGAGTTGCATTTTAGCTAACAGTATTTGAGAACTCATTTCAGACCAGGCACTTTTCTAAGCATTTTATTTCACCTTAAAATAAATACAAGTAACATTTCATCCACACAACCACCCATGAGATGCTGGCTAGTAGCACCATAAACTGGCCTCTTATGCAGCTCCTCATGGTCTCTCAGCCTCACCTGCCTCCTGGACTCAATTTGCTCTGCTACACTCACCAGCTCAGCCACAGGACAGGCCATTCTGCTGCTTGAGGCTGATCTGCCACTTGCCTGGAGACTCTGGCCCCTCCCACAACCTCCAAACTCAGACGAAATGCCACTCCCTAGGAGTGGCTGCCCACAGCCACCACAAAGCCTCCCAGAAGTGAGGGAAAGTTGATGCCCAGTGGGGCAGATGTTGCCTAGTAAAAGCTAGGAAGCAGGAGGACAAAATCTCTCTCCTTCCTTCCACCCACTGACTGTGCTGAGACCTGGATGGCCCTGCCACCTGTCTGGAGGCATCACGCGTGGCTGGGTGGCTCACCTGCTAAGTGACTGGGTATGTCTTTGGAGCTAGTCATAAGACAGTGGCCAGTACATGCTTCCCACACTTCACCACCTCACTTTCCTTTTCGCTCATCCTTGCTGCCCTGGGATTACACCCCTCACCTAAAGCATTAGCACTTAATCCTTGTCCCAGTGTCTATATGTTAGGAAATCTAGAGTAAGACATCCTGTTTTTCTAATGAGGACACTAATTCACAGAGAGGTGTAAAAAAAAAAAATAAGAAAAGAAAAAGAAAAAACTTGCCAAAGATCATCCAGCTAGTTATTCATGAAGCTTGGCTTTGAACACAAGGAAATTCATTAATGTTTTACAGCTGCAGTCCCCAACCCCTGGGCCGGGGGCTGGTACCGGTCCATGGCCTGTTAGCGACCAGGTCACAGAGCTCCACTACCCACCCCCCCCACCCCCCCATCCCTGGAAAAATTGTCTTTCATCAAACTTAGGAACTGGGAGATGCACGCACAGGAGGTGAGCAGCAGGTGAGTGAGGCCATCCCCATTGCCTGAGCTCTGCCTCCCACCTCCCCTACAACCCTACCCTCCTCCCACCCCCGTCCACGGAAAAACTGTCTTCCATGAAACCGGTTCCTTGGTGCCAAAAAGGTTGGGGACCACTGTATATATAGTATAACTACAAAAACAAAAACCCAAGCAAATATTATCCTTATTGTTAAACTATGGAGCACTGTTTTTGAGATCAAGAGTAAGACAACCTCTATTCAGTATTACTATACTGGAAATCTTAAGACTACGCATAATGGCAAACAAAAGAAACACAACTGATCTTACTCACAGATGTTATGATTATATATGTAGAAAATGTTTTAAATCCATAAATAATTAAAATTAATAAGCTTGAATAAAATGTTCCTGGATACAAGGGCAATATACAAATCTCAATTGTATTTTTGTATACAGCAACAAAAACACAAATACTGCTTTTAATAGCATAAAAATATCCAGGAATCAATCTTATAAAAAATATACAAGACACAATATTATAAAACATCAAGATAAATTAATAAGGATTCCAAAATGGAAATACATATCACGTTAATGGATTTTAAGACTCAATATTATAATGATGTCATTTCTTCTCAAATAGAACTCAAATCAATCCTAACAAAAGTCCTAGCAATTTTTTTGTTTGGGGGGATTTTTGTGTGTGTGATACATGTGTGCAAAGGGCCAAAGATAACCAAAATGCCCTTGTAGAAGAACAAATGGAGAAGTACTTGCTCTAACAGATGTTAAGCTACAGGAAATTCAGTATAGTATTGGTATGAAGGTTGACAAATCATGGAAAAGAAAGATATAGGACATATACCACATTTTGTTAATCCACTCATGAATTGATGGGCATTTGGGTTGATTCCACATCTTTACAATTGTGTTGCAATAAACATTCGAATGCAGGTGTCTTTTTGATAAAATGACTTCTTTTCCTTTGGCCATGGAATATCACTCAGCCATAAAGGATGACTTAATGCCTTTTGCAACAACATGGATGGAACTGGAGACCATTATGCTAAGTGAAGTATCTAAAGAATGGAAAAACAAACACCACATGTACTCACTATTAAATTGGAACTAACCGACGAGCACACATGTGCATAGAAGGAAGTATATAACTCAATGGAAATCAAACAGTGGGAAGGGGAGGAGGGGATGGGCAAAAACCTATCTAACAGGTATGATGAGTAAGGGTGGCAGGCACAATTACAACCCTGACTCAAGCATTACAAAAGTGATCCATGTAATGAAAAACATTTTACTCCCATAATACCTTCAAATAAATTTTAAAAAGAAAGAAAGATATAGGCCAGAAGGAAAAATATTGGAACCTTACTTCACACTATACCTAAAATCAATTCTAGGAAGATTAAAGATGAAATGAGAAGAGCAAAGCTATATCACTTTTAGAATTTTTTCATTTCAAAATATTACAGGGGTACAAATGTTTTGGGTTACATGTATCGATTTTGTTATGCTTGAGTCAGAACTTTCAGAAATGAATTTCTAAAAGTTTAATTTCTGTATCTTCATTATCTCACAGTTGGAAAGGATTTCTTCAATAAGATGCAAAAGGGAAAAAAAGCTACAGAGGAAAAAGTTCAATAAATTTTACTCCATTAAAATTTAGAACTTCAGTTAATCAATGGGAACTATAAAGAGAGAAAAACCAAGCAACAAATCAGGAGAAGCTTAGCTGGGCACAGTTGCGTACACCCGTAGTCCCAGCTACTTAGGAGACTGAGGCAGGAGGATCACGTGAGCCCAGGAGTTTGAGGTTGCAGTGAGCTGTGATGACGCCACTGCACTCTAGCCCAGGTGACAGAGTAAGACCCTGTCTCAAAAAATAAAAAAATTTGAAAAATCAGGAGAAGCTATTTGCAACACACGTAACTGGCAAAGTTCTTGTACTAAGATAGTTTTCCACATTTTACAATCATGGAAATTGAGGTGCATATTATGAATACTAGTAGGTTATAATTTAATTTAAAATGTTTTTTCTTAATGTACATAAAATAGGGGTACATTTTTAAATCAATGGCATCTTAGATTTGATGAAAAACTGCATATAAAGAACACTGAAGAATCGTTAAATAAAAGACAAATAACTCAAGACAGAAAATAGACAATTGAACAGAAACCTCGTGAGAAGTAAAACCAAAATGGTCAATAATTATGTAAAAAGAAACCTAGCCTCATTAGGAATCACATAAATGTGAATTAACTACAATGACACATGTAGGCAAAAATTTTTAAGTCTGACAATACCAAGTATTGGCAAAGATTTGAGGAAATAGGACCTTTCATCTGCTGCGAGTCAGAGAATAACTTGGTAAAACCACTTTGGAATACAATTTGCATTACCTAGTAAAGATGAACACATGCAAGCCCTATGATCCAACAACCTCTCTCCTAGGTATATATCCTAGGAAAACTTTTATACACTTATATCAGATGTATATAAAAATATTTAAAATAGCATTCACTATCAAAAAACTGGAAACAACACATACATCCATCAACAGTCCAATAGAAAACCAAATTGATTTCTGTCTCTACAGTGGAATATTACACATCAGTGAAGATGACGAACTACACCTACATGCAGCAACATGAATGAATCTCATTAACAATGCTGAATAAAAGAAAGGTCACAGGTAAATACATGCAATATGATTTCTTCCATATAAAACTCAAAATAGTCAAAACTAAAGAAAAGATTATTTATGGATACATCATGCAAGTATGAAGAAAAGCAAGACAGTAATTGTCACAAAAATCAAAGTTATGGTTACCTCTGGAAGAGTAAGACGTAATTATGATTATGAAGGGGCACAGACAACTTCTAAGTTGCAGGCAATTTTCTATTTCCTACCCTAAGTACAGATTGCACCAGTGTTCATTTAATTCATTAAAATGTACACATCCATTTATATAGTCTTCTGGAGGTATACCATATCATAATTTTTAATGAAAAAGGTTGCAGAGCAATATGACCTCACTTAATTTTCATATTTAACATTAGCACATATAGGTAGAAAAACTCTGGAACACAACATAAACTGCTTTATTTATGCTGTCTTACCTCTGGAGTTTTTGGTTGTGAGTCTGTAAGATATCCATAGTCTGTATTATCTGAATTTTTACCATAAGCACATAGCACGCATTCCTTTATAATTAATTAAAACAAGTAAGACTTTAAACAGCTAGGAAAAGTGTCAAAACAAAAACTCAGCAGGTACTGAGGCTAGCTAACTTCACCCAAATGATTCCAATTGAACATTTCTATAAAATTTCAT
This sequence comes from Eulemur rufifrons, assembly GCF_041146395.1. Lineage (NCBI taxonomy): Eukaryota > Metazoa > Chordata > Mammalia > Primates > Lemuridae > Eulemur > Eulemur rufifrons. The sequence continues at coordinate 62,959,210 of NC_090988.1, forward strand.
ATTCTTTGCCATATTGCCTGGGTTAAGAATCAGATTTCAAAGAACAATTAAAGCTCTTAAGGAAAACCTGTTACACAAGCACAGCCAAAATTCTGGTGTTGACAATAACTTCTACATTCTTACCATCACATCATATCACAATTAGCTTTGGCCTCTTACAAATAATTCTTAGCTTCTTTAGACAACATCCCAGAGCCTCTTCCAAATATAACAAGAGCCAAAAACATTCCAAAATTTACACAAACATCTTGTAGCTTTTCACAGTCATGGACAAGGCAGCAGGCATGCAGTGGCAGGGCCGTAGCAGGGTGTGGTGAGTGTCAAATTTGTAAACACAGATTAAACCTCACTTATCACCTCCAAGTTTAATCAGCTCTAAAAAAAATCTCATCATCTATAACTACTTAATATAACAAATGGAATTTTTTATACTGTAAAAATTTTTACCAGTTTATATTAATATCTAATTTCTACTTCATGGCTACACTCTCACCAGCAATTTTTTCTTTTTTAATTAAAGGACACCTATGCCAAACAGTTCCTTTTGTAAAATACCAAAACTCCACAGGTAGCAGTAGTTTTAATTTGTACTGTTCTTTGGCTTTCAACATTTGGCTCTGAACTTTGCCCCTTTCCCAGGGACTAAACCAGTAGTAGTGTGCTGACAAATGTTTAACAACCAGCTTTCAGGAAGGTGGGGACTAATTTGTAGCATTTGGCAATTTCCATAGTGTAAACACTTCACAATGGAGGATTTCAAATTACTTACATGATGCCACTGAACACAGAGTTGGGAAGAGATGCAGGGTAGCACACCACTATAGAGAATTTCCACCACTCAGTTTCAACAGATGTAAACAACTCTAGAACATAGATAACAGTAAAATGTAGTAAAATAATTAGGAAGTTATATCTTAAGCATTTACCTTGCTTTTAATATAGGTTTTAATTATAAGTTTACAAAATTTAGTTTTTAAAAATGACTGCATCTAAAACCAGCTTGCAAAATTCCTGAAAATTTAACAATCAGCTCTTGTGAGCTGGCACACCACTGGCTTTGACCTGCCAAACCTCCTCATGGTTCTAATTGGGACTTAACTTCCCCCAAAGACCTCGCCTGGCTCTCTGCAGCTGGGAGAGATACATACTTCACTCTGGGAGTCCCTGGGGGCTGCCACAGCCTCGCACAAACAGGTGCCTGCTTTACTTACCTTTCACACAGGCGGGAATATTGCCTGAAGACTTTATGCTATTCTCTGCGTAGGTCCTCACCCTTGAGTTAAAAAAAGGAAAAAAAAAATGCCTATTAAATTAAACTTAAAGCTAGTTATTCAGAAGTTATAAAAGTTAGTTACATCAGTTGATGGAGACAGAAAGACATCAGACTTCACCTTTGCTCTGCTACTTAATGAACTATAGGACATCATTCACCATCTGAGTTTCAGAGTCCTCATCAGTGAAATAGGAACAACAATGTCTATAAAACAACACGGCGTTTGGCAAGTGGTAAGTGTTCAACAAATGGTAGCTGTTATTATCTGTTTTTAAAGGCCACTTTCATGGGTTACATATAAGGCACAACTTATGAAAGTTTAGAACATCAACTCCTGATTGGGCAGCTCATTACCCAACCAAAATGCCTTCCAGAAATCACATTTCTATATCCACATTCAAATACCCAAATCAGGAACATGTTCTCCAGCCACCGAAACACCCAACCTGCTTTTTCTTACTCATAAGCTGGAGAGGTGCATCCACGTATTACTCTAGTTTTCCAGGCATGGGAAATACAGCATTTAACAAAGACATTATTTTTACCCTCATGAAACTTATGGCCCGGGGAGCAGGGGACAGGGACACAGAATACAACCACACAAATATATAATTTCACATTGTTGTGAGTGCCAGGAAGAAAAAGGAAAAGACTTTATGAGAAGTTATGTTAGGAAGATCTTACCTAGTCTTGGGCGTTAGGGGAGTGTTCTGTTAATAAGAGACATTTCAGCTAAGATCTCAATGACGAACAGGAGCTAACCAGCCCCAGAGTATGAGGAAAAGCCTTCCATGGTAAGGCACCAGTTTTTGTAAGGCCTTAGTGTATTCAACACACTGAAAAATAGGAGCTATTAATACCTAGTTCAATAAGCATAAAAGAAAAACTACATTCATTATTAATATAAACTCTGTCATTTCCCCCTCACTCGCCCCTACCCCATCCCTCTAGCTATAAGAGGTGTATCCTATACCTAGACAGCTCCTTGTGATACATTTGACTGCACATGGTTAGAAGTAGAAGTTGGGATCATGTCTAATTAGTTGCTCAGCCTATTAAAGGGTGATCCAGAAGGAGAAGCTGAGAGGCAGCAAGGCTACATACTGCACTGGGAAAGGCAGTTTCAGCTAGCAGAAAAAACTTAACGAAGATCAGACGCTAGGAGGAGGGGAGAAGCCAGGGTATTTACTCCCTATCCCTCTGCCTCCAGCTGGGTCTCCAGCAACAGCCTCATCTCCACTGTAATTTCAGATCCTGCCAGCTGCTCCGACCTTGGTCCCAGCTCCCATCAAGAAGCTGGCCACATTGTTAGCTACCACTCAACAGCACCGGATTAACATCTCCTTCCTGTGCTCTTTCAACCCTAAGGAAAGTTGTAGCTTCCTGCTACTGCTAATGTCTGGTTTTATCAACTGCCCTATTGCCTTACTACTCAAAAAGTGTTTCAAGGACCAGCAGCATTGGCTTTATCTGGGAGCATCTTAAAAATGCTGAATCTCATTTCCAACCCCAAAACTATAAAATTTGAATCTGCATTTCAACATGCTCCCAGGTGATTTGAATACACATTAAAGTTTGAGAAGTAATACCCTATTTGTGTCTTCAGGAAGACCATCCACTAAGTAACAAATAGCCTGTATTAAATTCCCTCTGTTTGAAATACCTAGATGGTTTCTGTTTCTTGACAGGATCCTGACACAGCTTTTATGTTATCATGTTTACTTCTTTCATTGTTTACCATCTATTCTATTGTAACACAATTTAACATTCTTCAATTAATTTAACATTCTTGAATTAATTCATCTCTCACTTGGTTTCTAGGTTCACATTTTTTCCTTCAAAATTATGCAGACATTGCTCTATTTTCTTAAGTTATTCAATGTTGCTAAAGAGATGTCTGATTTTTTTGCCTTTGTAGACAATCTGTTGCTATTGGTTTTGTTTTTGTTTTGTTTTGTGGTTTTTTGCATGAATTATTATAGAATTTTGTTTTCCTTAAGATTCAAAAAATGTCATCAGGAATATATATTAATGGGACCTGGAACATACCAAACTATATTAGTCTCCAAACACTGGCCTTTTCTTCCATTGGAGAACAGTTGCTTTTATTAAAACTTACATATTTTTGTTTTGCTCTAATCTTTTCTTCAAGAACAATTCCATTTTATAAAATCATGTCCAATGTTGACATTAATGTTAGTCTTGTTTTGGAGTTGATGTGCAAGCTTCCCTTTTTATCTCATACCATTTTCTGTTCAATGCTCGTTTATCTTTTTCAGGAGAACCATAATTTCTTGCATCTTATCAAAAATAATAAACAAATATCTTCCAAAAGATTTTGACTTCTGTAGTAACTAATTTTTGGAGTTATAATTTCCCTCTGAGCCTGGAGAATAATTTTTCATTTCCTTTATGCTACAGTAATTTTTATAGGGAAACTTTTTTCTACTGTTGACTTTTCCTTAAATAAGGCCCAACTTATGCCAGAAAGTATCGGCCATAGGATCTTCTGAGTTTCTCTCCCTGCCCACTTGGGTGCTGGAGTATTCTTCTTTAACATCTGGACTCAGAGTAGGAGTGGCTTTGACAGCCCCCCCTGCCCTGGCCTGGGCAGGCTATCATCTCACTTGACTGAGCAGGCCTGAGGTGAACTCTCCTCTTACTCACTGATGCATTAGTTAGCCCTTTTATCGGATAGAGCATAAAAGGCCACATTCTTTCTCCTGCCTCTTCTTCCATTACTACTGTTCCAAGAACTCTACCACTTCTACCAGAATGTTTTTCCTTATATAGTTACTCATTTCCAGATGCAATGAATCACATGTCCTGAGAATTGTTGCTTCTGATAATGTGTGGAATGGAATTTATGGGAATGAGGAGAGAACCACTTCTATCAAGCCCAAAAAATAATCTCCAAATGCAGAAGGGATATAACTGTGTAAGGTGTATGGATATTTTGGATCAGATTAAACCTGTTTCCCAAAAGGGGGTTCCATGCTTTCTAAGAAGAATATTATCCAGGATGGGTATCTTTACCAACAGTACAGCTGGAAGAAACTCCCCCTCAGACTTTGGCATATGGTCTTCTTTTTGGTGTCCAGTGTTTGTGTTTTTGCATATCCTCATGGATATGTTAATCAGAAGATATCAGACAATATATTGGGTCCCGCTAATCTGCTGCCATAGCAACAACAATAAAGGCTAACAATTACTAAGGGCTTACTATGTGCCAGGCACCATGCTTAGTATTTTGTATATATTATCTTGTATTTAATCCTCACAACTCCTTGCTATAAATATTGGAGGCAACTTCCCTTCCTCAGACTTCATGTTTCCATGTGGAATTAAGGTTCTCTATTAGGCTCTTGCTCATCCCCTCATTCTCCGTGGGGAGAGTTAGTTGGAAAGAAGAAATGAGACACACTTGGCTCAGCCACATCTAGGACCACCCTTTGATCTGTGTGCCCAGAGAAAGAATGCATCCTGGTCTGCTTGCTAAGTCCCACAGTGAGTGGAGATCTTCCCCCCAAGAAGGGCCCATGATTTCCATTCCTGCCTGTGCCTAGCGGGTATGTTTAATGTTGGAGTGAAGGATTAGGAAGGCCTTTATTTCTAAACATCCAAGTTTTCTAATATAGTCTAATTAGTAGTAAAATGACCTTTTTACATCCATTCATGTAATTTCACCCTCTCACTTAGTTCCAAGCCTAAACGGGAAAGATGTGAAGTTATTTGTTGATCCCCTAAAATCTTCAAAGTAGGTGTTACTAGTATCTTCATTTTAAGTTAAATAAACACAGCACTGAGCCAACTTATTCAAGGTTCTCCAGCTCATCAATGACAGGGCATGGATTCTCACTCAGTTCTAACTATAAGAGCAAACATGCGGTCAATAGGCCAAACTAATCATATCTTCACCACTCCCCATGATTGATCTTCACAAAAACTCATCACACCTTTAAGAGTCAGTGTTGATACCATCTGAGAAAAACCCAGTCTATCCTTCAAGGACTCTTCTCTAGAGCCTTTCCCAGTTAGTGGCTCCATCGTCTGTGCTCTTTGGACTATCTTCTGTTGTTCAGTTACTGATTTATTCATTTCTCTCTCTAAACTTAGCATTCAACACAGCATAGATGCTGGTTCAACTATTCTTAAATAATATTCGTAGGAACGAATTAACTAATACCAAATTCTCCAAAGCAATCACTTTAAGCACAAAGTCTACACCAATTCCAGGATGGATATAGTTGCACTCCAGCAATATTTAAGCTACAAGGCCTGCCTTTGTTCCATTTAGTTTTTGTGTTTTGGTTTTTTGCTTTGGTTTTTTTGTTTTTGTAAGTTCCTTCTACCTTTGCTTTTAGAAGATGATGTGCTGGGAAGCAGTTAATTGACAATATATATGATGCCCATTAGTGCTATTTCACTGCATTACTGTACCTGGTTTAATCTTAACCTGAATTGCTACAAGAACCCAAAATAATTATAACAGAACATGAAAACAGTAACAATGATAGCTACCATTTATCAAGCACCTACCATGTACCAAACACCGTGCTAAACGATTTGTAATGTTAGCTCTATCACAAGAAGGCTTCAAGGTAAGTATTATTATCCCCATTTTACAAAGGAGGTAACCAAGGCTCAGCGAGATGAAGATATTGGCCACTGCCACACATCATTAAGTGGCAGAGCAGGAATTGAATCAGTGCTGTCTGGCTCCAAAGCTGGATCTCTTTCCTTTACTCAGTGCCCTCTGGAATACTGTATATAGCAGCTGTTGTGACGATTAGAAAAGATAATGGGTAGGAAAGTGCCTGGAAAACTCCACGGAGAACTAAGCATGTAACAGATTATGAAGACTTGTTGAGAGCTTTGGCAAGGGCACTGTGATAATAGCCCTGGGGAGGGGGAACAAATTGATCTGGCTGGAGTTTAGGGACATTTCCTATTATGTAAGTGCACTGAATTCAGTACTTCTGAAATAGCAGAGCTGCAGACCCTCCTTTCTTTGTGAAACAGTCCCCATCTCTGAGAACAAAGACAGACAGGAGAGGTTAGTGTGGCTTAAGCCAGTTATTTTCTCCTGAGACGAATGGAAGGGAGGGGGATGAATTGTGGTGGTGTCTACTCGCCGTTGGAACTGAGACATTGATTGATTCCGGACCCTACTCTGAGATCAGTAACTTACAACACATGCTGAACGTTTTCCCATTTAAAATGCATTCAAAAACACAATAGGGCTGCATGTTTATTCTCTGAAATACAGCACAACATAGCACAGATTGTTACATATGGTCCGAATGTTTCACCAGACTCCAGAGGCAGAGAAAGGCCTTTTGTTCTCTCATTCACCCAACAAACATTTACTAGATGATTTCTGATTGTCAGGCATTGTGCTAGGCACCAAGGAATAAGACAGGGTCCCTGTTATCAAAAGACTAAGACTGCAACAGGAGAAACAAACATATAAGCTAATTTTTAAAATATTATGATACAACATAAGTACAACACTATGAGTACAATATAAAGAAAACAGAATGAATGAGAGAGCAATGCTTTCTACCTGTGGAGACTCCTTCCAAGAAGAAATGAAGCCTGAGCTGGCTTTTAGTGACCAAAGAGGAATGGCAAGCTCAACTCCTCTTATGTGCACTGTACCTCACTCTTCATATATATCTGGTGCTTGGAAACACATTAAAATATTATTTATTATTTTAATAATTGTTTATTGAGCACCCAGTACATACAGAACGCTATGTTAATATTTGTGCAGGATTCAAAGAAGAATAAGGTATGGTTCTATCTAATCTATCAGAACAGATTATAATGCACTAGAGAAAACAAGACATGTTCCAACATAATAAAAGAATGACCAATAATGGGGAAAATAATTAACAGAACACAGGCTACAAAAGATCAAGCAGGCAAAGTGGAAACTTCGATTCAACAGGCAGAGAGTGGAGTTAATGATCTAAGTTTCCACCTTAAGCAGCTGGAAACAGGATAGCAAATTATAGTCAAAAAAATAGAAAGAAAGAAATAGTATAACCAAGAGCAGAAACAATATAAAAAGATGAACAGTAGACAAAAATCAAAGAAAGCACAAGTTGGTTCTCTGAAATGATCAATACAATTAATAAAACTCTAGCTAGATTTCTCAATAACAAAAGAGTAGGCACAAATTGCTAATTTCAGGAATGAAATAGGGAACATTACTATAGATATTTCAGATATTAAAAGACAATAGGAAATAACAAACAACATAATTCCAACAAACTTAACAACTTAGATGAAATGGACAAATTCCCTAAAAGAATACAACTTACCAAAATTGACTTAAGAAGAAATAGAAAATATAAATAAAGCTATGTCCTATTAAAGAAATTGAATTTGTAATTAAACACCTTCACACAAAGAAATCTCTGGGGCCAGATGGCTTCCCTGATGAATTATTCATTCAACATTCAAACATTCAACATTGAAACATTTCAAGAAGAGATAATACAAATCCTACACAAGCTCCTTCAGAAACAGAAGATGAGGCCAGTATTTCCTGATAACAGAACCTGACCAACGACATTACAAGAAAAAATATATATATAGATTGCTGTCCTTTATGAACATAAATACAAAAGCTTCAAAAACAATTAATAAATTGTATCCAGGGATATTTTTAAAGGACAGGAAATCGTAATCAAGTAGGGATTATTCCTAGAATACAAGGTTGGCTTTACATTTATAAGCCAATTAATGTAATTTATCATATTTAAAAAATATGGTGCATTTCCGTAGATATAGGAAAAGTATTTGACAACATTCAACATCCATTATGATCAAAACTCTCTACAAACTAGCAATAAAGAGCACTTCTTCAATGTGATTAACAATATCTACAAAAAACCTACAGCTAACATCTGACTGAATATTTTTCCCTATAAAATTTGGAAGAAGGAAATATTATATTAGAGGTCCTCGCCAACACAAAAAAGCAAAATGAACAAAAAGGGCATACAATTTGGAAAGAAAGAATTAAAACTATGTACAATTACAGATGACATAATTGTACACCTAGAAAATCCTAGAGTTTTCCTACTAGAACAAATAAGTTAGATTAACATAGCTGAAGGATACAAGATTAACATATGAAAAGCAATTGCACCTCTGTGTATTAGAAATAAGCAATTGGAAAAGGAACTAAGTTCTAAATAGATTCTTGTTATCAGTCCTTTATCTGATATGTAGTATGCGAAAATTTTTTCCCATTCTGTAGGTGGTCTGTTTATTCTCGTGACTGTTTCTTTGGCTGTGCAGGAGCTTTTTAATTTAATCAGGTCCCATTCATTTATTTTTGTTGTTGCTGTGGTTGCCTTAGGGTTCTTCTTCATAAATTCTTTGCCTAGGCCAACGTCTGTAAGAGTCTTTCCTACATTTTCTTCTAGAATTCTAATCGTTTCACACCTAAGGTTTAAGTCTGTTATCCACCGTGATTTGATTTTTGTGAGAGGTGAAAGCTGTGGGTCCTGTTTCAGTCTTCTACATGTGGCTATCCAATTTTCCCAGCACCATTTATTGAATAGGGATTCTTGTCCCCAGAGTATGTTTTTGTCTGTTTTGTCAAAGATTAGATGGCTATATGAGGATGGTTTTATATTTGGATTTTCTGTTCTGTTCCACTGGTCTGAGTCCCTGGACTTGTGCCAGTACCAGGCTGTTTTAAGAACCACAGCCTTGTAGTATAGTTTGAAGTCTGGCAAATTAATACCTCCCATTTTGTTTTTATTGCTTAAAATTGCTTTTGCTATACGGGGTCTTCTCTGATTCCATACAAAGTGTATAATTATTTTCTCTACATCTGTGAAAAATGATGTTGGTAATTTAATAGGGATTGCATTGAATCTGTAGATCACTTTGGGTAGTATAGACATTTTAACAATGTTGATTCTTCCGATCCATGAGCATGGTATGGTTTTCCACCTATTTACAAGTTCTGCTATTTCCTTCCTCAGTGTTTCATAGTTTTCCCTATAGAGGTCCTTTACCTCTTTAGTTAAATATATTCCTAGATATTTTATTTTCTTTGTTGCTATTTTGAAGGGTATTGAGTCTTTAATTTGGTTCTCTGATTGACTATTATTGGCATATATGAATGCCTCTGATTTGTGTATATTGATTTTGTAACCTGAGTCTTTGCTGTATTCATTAATTGATTCCAGGAGTCTCTTGGTTGAATCCTTGGGGTTTTCCAGATATAACATCATATCATCAGCAAAGAGTGAGAGTTTGATTTCTTCTTTCCCTATTTGGACTCCCTTGATTCTGCTCTCTTGCCGATAGCTCTCGCAAGGACTTCCAACCCTATCAAGAAGTGGGCAAATGACATGAATAGAAATTTTTCAAAAGAAGATATAAGAATGGCTAACAAACATATGAAAAAATGCTCAACATCCCTAATCATCAGAGAAATGCAAATCAAAACCACAATGAGACATCACTTAACCCCAGTGAGAATGGCCTTTATCAAAAAGTCCCAAAACAACACATGTTGGCATGGATGCGGAGAGACAGGAACACTCATACACTGCTGGGGGGACAGCAAACTAGTGCAACCCTGTGGAAAGCATTATGGAGATACCTTAAACAGATTCAAATAGACCTACCATTCAATCCAGCAATCCCATTATTGGGCATCTACCCAAAAGAACATAAGTCATTCTATGACAAAGACACATGTACCCAAATGTTTATAGCAGCACAATTCACAATCGCAAAGATGTGGAAACAACCCAAATGCCCATCAATTCAAGATTGGATTAGTAAATTATGGTATATGTATACCATGGAGTATTACTCAGCTATAAGAAATAACAGTGATACGACATCTCTTTGGTTCTCCTGGAGAGTGTTGGAACCCATTATTTCAAGTGAAGTATCCCAAGAATGGAAAAACAAGCATCACATGTACTCACCAGAAAATTGGTTTCCCTGATCATTGCCTAAATTCACATCTGGGAATGATACCAATCAGATATCAGACTGAGGTGGGGGGTGCAAGAAGGGGATGGGTATATACCTACATGATGAGTGCAATGCGCACTGTCTGGGGAATGGACACACCTGGAGCTTTGACTTGGGGGGATAGGCGGTACATGGGCAACATATGTAACCTGAACTCTTGTATCCCCCATAATAAGCTGGAAAAAATAAAAAGGAAAAGGAACTAAAATATAATTTATAAGAGCATTCAAAAAGATGAACTACTTAAGGACATATTTAATAAAATTGCATAAGACATAAAAAATGGAAATTGAACTTGCTGAGAAAAATTAAAGAAAATCTAAATAAGTAGATACATCATGCTCATAGACTGGAAAACAAAATGTTAATAAATCAATTGTTCCCAAATTAGTTTATATCTTTAACTCAATCCCTATCAAAACCTCAGCAGATTATTTTTAGATATTGATAAGCTTATTCCAAAATTTACAAAGGACATAGAATACCAACCAATTTGAAAAAGAACTGAGTTGGAGGACTTATACTATCTGATTTCAAGACTTACTATAAAGCTACAATAATCAGGACATTATGGTATTATATGGGCAGATGTATAAATCAGAGGACAAGAATTGACAGTCCAGAAATAGACCTATATGCAGTCTATTAATTTTTAACAAGGTTGTCAAGGTAATTAAATAAGGAAAGAATAGTCTTTTTAACAAATGAAGATGGAATAATTGTATACTCACTTGGAAAAACATGACCTCAACACTTACTTCAAACATACACAAAAATTAACTCCAAAACTATCATAGATATAACAAAGATGCTAAAACTATTAAATTTCTAAGCACATGAAAAAAACCTTCACATACTTGGTTTCAAAGATTTCTTTTTTGGGATTTTCTTTTTTGAAAGACAAAAAAGCACTAAGCACAATACAGCAAAATTAATAAATTAGACTTAATCAAAACTAAAAACTCCTGCTCTTTGAAAGACGCTACTCTTTAAAAAATGAAAAAGGCAAGTTTCAGATACACACACATATAGGTATATAGGTATATATACATTCTTATATGTATATGTGTGAATACACACACATGCACACACACACATACCCGACAAGGAATTTGTATCCAGAATATACAAAGAATTCCTCCTGCAACTCAGTCAGAAAGACAAATGGCCTAATTTTTTGAAATAGGCAAAAGATTTAAGCAGCCATTTCACAGAAAAGAATATATGTATGGCCAACAAATACATGAAAATTATGCTCAATATAACTAATCTGCAGGGAAATGCAAATTAGAATTATGAGATATCATCACATATGAACTAAAATTTATGTGTAAAGGCTAAAGTTTAAAACACTGATAATACTAAGTGTTGACAAGGTTAGAGAACAACTGAAACTCCAGCAGTGCTTGTGGGAATATAAAATAGTACCACTTGGAAAAAGTTGGGTCATTTCTTAAAAAGTTAAACACGTACTTTGCGCACAACCCAGAAATTCTACTCATAGGAAATAAAAACATATTTAAGAGAAAATTGAAAGCATCTGTCTAAACAAAGAAGTGTACGCAAATGTCCATAGCAGCATTCTTCATAATAATTCAAAGCTGTAAACCACACAAATGGCTATCAAAAAGAATGGTGAAAAAATAAGCACACGTTGTATATGGACAGTGGAATACTACTCAGCAATAAAAAGAAACAAACCACTGATATATGCAACAACATGGATAAATCTCAAAAAGTCATGTTGAGCAAAAGAGCCAAGACCCAAAGTGTTCATATTGTATAATTCTATTTATATGAAGTTCTAGAAAAGTCAAAACTAGTCTGTAATGAGGGAAATCAGATTAGTCCTGGGGTAGGCGTAGAAAGTGTGTGTGAAATTGACCACAAAGAAGCACAGGGAACTTTTCAGGGTAATAGAACTATTTCATATTTGATTGTTGAAGTGGTTATAAGGGTAAATGCATTTGTCTAAACTCAAACTGTACACTTAAAATAGGTGCACTTTATTGTAAGTTATTGTCATCTAACTAGAGTTAATTTATTAAATTAAAACTTTTTTAAACAAGATAGATAAACTTGTAGACAGATTCAGTTGTCACCTCTGTATTCTAGGAATGTGTCTTGGACAGCTCACTTTACATCTCAGCTCAAGTTCCTCATCTGTATAGTAAGAGCAGTAATGCTCACATCAAATGATTGCATGTGTATGTGTGAATGTATATATACACAAGAGTAAACTTATGTATATCTCAGAAGACATACATATAAATCAGGATATGACACTTAATAGTGCTCCAATAATGTTACTTCCATTTAACTTTCACCAAAGAGATGAAAGAACCAGAGGCTTGTGGTATTTCTTGGAGATGTTTAGCCAGCCCTTTGGACCCAAACAGTCCAGAAGTAATTATGGCCCTGAGTTGCAGATCAGGCCAGCAGACACTACTTTCTTCCCTGCATAGTAAGACAAAACACAGGAAGTTGTGGCTTGGCAGTGGTTCTCAGATAAAAGGAAGGCTTGTAGAACAAACCATAGGGAGGGAGGGAAGAAGATGGGCAAGAGGTAGGGAAAGGAGATACAAATAGAATTGTGGATAATGAGGCCTTTCCCTTCTGCATCGATTCCAAGTTTTTTTCTTCAGTTCTATGATTGATGGTGTCTGTAGGTAACAAATAATCACTGTGTTCAGCACAGGGTATCCTGGTGGAAAGAAAACAGCCTTTGAAGTCCTCAGATCTAGGCTTCCATGCCAGCTTTTCCATTCCATGGGTGTGTGATCCTTGGCAGGAGAGGCTGGATCTCTGAATCGCAGTCTCCTCATCTCTAAGACAGGGATAATAAAAGAGTCCAGCTCATAAGGCTGTCCTGGGATTAAACAGCACAGGCTTCCACTGAAGTCTATCAGAGACTGGAGTTCTCGTGAGTTGTCTGACCAAGAATAGGCGCGGGCTGCACAGAGCTCGGGGGCCAGCCCTCCAGAGGCAGGCCCAGATGGGACTGTTCCCTCCGCCAAGTTGGCTGAGCACTGCGGGTTCTACAACCCCAGCCCCGAGGGATCGGAGTGAGCTACTTAAGGCTCAGTGGGGTGATAAGAGGCTTTGGCTTCCTCCACCCCATTCCTGTGCCACCTTCCTCCTAGAAGACCTCAGCTCCCTCCCCTACCGCTTTCATCCCCTTGGCTTCAGAATCCCCAGAACAGAATGTGCGTGTCTTCCCCCAGGGAAGGCTTGCATCAAAAAAGCCCGGGTACTTTCTGTGAAATGTTTGTCCTGCTTGGGCTTAGTAATTACAAGCGACTGCCAGCACGTGTTCTTAGCCCCTGTCGTCCACCGGCACCAGGACTTCCGGTCCCAGCGGGCACCGCGCACTTCTCTGCAGCGGCCACCAGGGGGAGCCTGGGCTGGGGGGCTCTGGGACCTTGACTCTGCTGTCTTAGTTGTGGTGTTGGGTCAGCACCTGAGAGGATCTCATTCTATTAGGAACAGACCAGTATTTGGAGAATGGTTGAGAGAGGAACATTGTCCAACAGTGAAAGAGAGAGTTAGGGAATATCATATTATCGCCAGACTCTCCCCCTTCACTGGCTGAGAGACCAGTCTGGGTCTTCTCCATTGTCCTTACAACAGTGAGAGCTGTGTGGTGTAGTGGAAAGAGCAAGAACAAGAAGTCATGGATCCAAGATGGTTCTGGACCCTCCCCCTTGTTATGAGAACTCAGACATGTGTCTGTTTTCCTGAGCCTTTATTAATAATGTCTGTTATCATTCATCAGCTGTTTTTCACATGTCATGCTGCCAAAAATTATCTCATTTAATCCTTGCAACAATTATGTGAAGGAGGTGCTTGTTATCCCCATTTTATAGGTTAAGAACTGAGGTGTAAGAAGTAACTTACCTAAGGTTTGTAATCTAGGGGAGTCGTTGAGATCTTTTTGACTCCAAAGTTTATGCTGAAACTCTCTGCTATCTCCAATACATCTCACTTTTCAAATGGGCCATAGTAATAACAAAGCCTTTTTTTTTTTTTTTTTTTTTTTGAGACAGAGTCTCACTCTGTTGCCCAGGCTAGAGTGAGTGCCGTGGCGTCAGCCTAGCTCACAGCAACCTCAAACTCCTGAACTCAAGCGATCCTCCTGTCTCAGCCTCCCGAGTAGCTGGGACTACAGGCATGCGCCACCATGCCCGGCTAATTTTTTCTATATATATTTTTAGCTGTCCATATAATTTCTTTCTATTTTTTTAGTAGAGATGGGGTCTCGCTCTTGCTCAGGCGGGTCTCGAACTCCTGAGCTCAAACGATCCGCCCACCTCGGCCTCCCAGAGTGCTAGGATTACAGGCGTGAGCCACCGCACCCGGCCAATAACGAAGCCTTTATCACAGATTTTGCTTTGCAAACTTGAATATAAATAATCACCTGAATAACTTTGAAGTTTTTTGCTGTATGGGTTTCAGGGTCTACAATGGACTTAATGTTTGTGTCCCCCCAAAATTAATATGTTGAAATCTTAATCCCCAATGTGATGGAATTAGGAGGTGAGGACTTTGGGATGTGATCAGGTCCTGAGGGTGGAGCCTGCATGAGTGGGATTACAGAAGAGGCCCCAGAGGGGCCTCTCTAGCTTTCTTTTTCACCACGACAACATACAATGAGAAGACAGCAGTCTACAACTCAGAAAAAAGCCCTCAGCAGAACCCGACCATGCTAGCACTCTGATCTCGGACTTCCAGCCTCTAGATCTGTGAGAAATAAATTTCTCTTGTTTATAAGTCTCCCAGTCTATGACACTTCATTATAGCAGCCCAAACTGACTAAGACAGTATCTGAAGGTCACCTCTGCAGAGGGCTGTGGCATGGTATATGAGTGGAGAGAGAAGGTCTGTGGAGAGGGCTGAAAGCAAGACCATGATCACAAGGCTGGCAAGGGCCTGACCAGAGTCCAACCAGGGGACACAGGCAGGCAGCAGCCTTGCCCTCTGCCTTCTTCCCTTGCCTGGTGCTGAGAATATGGAACAGTCCCATCTCCTATCTGGCTGCTCCATTTGCCCCAGGGGTCTCCCAGTCCTCCAATGAAGAATGGGAGGTCCCCAGTCCTCCAGTGAAGAACCTGATGAAACAATCTCCTCTCCTTGGTCAGGTATGCAGGCTCAAGGTAGCCTCTTGCTGGCTTTATTCTTCTTTTGAAATCTGCTACATCTCCCACAAAGCATGGCCCTTCCATTTACCTAACACCTTCCTCTATTCCCCTCCTCCCCACCAGCTCCAGGGGCTGCATGACCCATCATAGTGAAAACTTGGAGCAACTTAAATGTCCATCCATAGAGGACTGATTAAATAAGTTATGCTACATCCTTACAACATTCATTAGTTTTCTAAAATGGCAATTGTAGTTGAAATCAATACAACTCAAACTGCCTAAAACCAAAAGAGGGGTTTATTGGCTCATGTAATTGAAAGGGCCTAAGATATGTGGCTTCAGGTCCAGTAGGATCCAGGGGTCCAAACAATGTTGTCAGGAACCTGTCTGATTCCATCTTGTCTCTGCTTTTTTCTGCATCAACTTTATTATCAGGCAGCAAAGATGGCCAAGAGCAGCCCTAGGCTTTTATCTCACAAATTCACCACCCCAGAAGGGACAGAGCCTCTTGTACAAGAGCCTTTCATTCAAGTTCAACAAGAAATCCCGTGACTGCCCATTTCTGGGCCAATCTCTATGACTCAGACCAGCCCAAGTCTTAACCAAGAGACTGATATAAGGATAGACCATTAAACTTCTAAAAGAAAACATGAGAAAATCTTCACAGCCTTGGGATAGGCAAAGGTTTTCTTAGATAAGACAAAGAAGTCCCACTGATCATAAAGGCAAAAAATGATAAACTAGACTTAAAGTTAAAAACTGTCACTCGACAGACACCACTTGAAAATGGCAAGG
This sequence comes from Eulemur rufifrons, assembly GCF_041146395.1. Lineage (NCBI taxonomy): Eukaryota > Metazoa > Chordata > Mammalia > Primates > Lemuridae > Eulemur > Eulemur rufifrons. Next base: position 62,975,434 of record NC_090988.1, read on the forward strand.
CAAGACTCAGACTGAGAGAACACAGCAGATGCCTCTTCCACTGTAAAATAGTTCTGCCACTGTTTTAAATTTTTTTTTTTTCGTGTTTTTTTTTGTTGTTTTTTTTTTTTTTTTTTTTTGAGACAGAGTCTCACTCTGTTGCCCAGGCTAGAGTGAGTGCCGTGGCGTCAGCCTAGCTCACAGCAACCTCAAACTCCTGAGCTCAAGCGATCCTCCTGTCTCAGCCTCCCGAGTAGCTGGGACTACAGGCATGCACCACCATGCCCGGCTAATTTTTTCTATATATATTTTTAGCTGTCCATATAATTTCTTTCTATTTTTAGTAGAGGTGGGGTCTCGCTCTTGCTCAGGCTGGTCTCGAACTCCTGAGCTCAAACAATCCGCCCACCTCGGCCTCCCAGAGTGCTAGGATTACAGGCGTGAGCCACCGCGCCCGGCCTCCACTGTTTTAAATAAACGACACAAACCTATGTGTACTGTTATAGAAAGATCTTTGGGAATAGGGATTTCTGTCTGCTTTATTCACTACATCTCTATCACCTAAAATAGTACACAATAAAAATTTATTGAATAAGCCTTTAAAATATATGATTAAATTAAAAATGATGAGCTTGATCTCATTTGTGTTTTAAGAAGTATTTTGTGTATAGGTGTAAATGCATAGAAAATTAGAAGGGGGAAGAAAAAGGTGGGCTTTTACTCCTTATACTTGTATAGAGCCTGGATTTTATACTAAATAGAAAATAAAAAATAATAAAAATCCTCAGACACACCCTGCCTGGATGAGAGGAGCCATACTTAGTGGTTCTGGAAATTTCTCCAGACTCTGCCTTCCCATCCCACTTTAAAGTTTCACTCATGATTGATTTTTCAAGTCTTAGTCCAATTTGTACACAACTGAGCTTCTCGCATTTGACAAATTGATTGTCTAGCTCTTAATTTGCCTTTTCTCTAAGCTGCTGCCCCTCTAGTCGTTCTCTCAAACCACCCATTTCAACTTCCGAATGATACACTAACTTGTCATTGATCCAGGCTCCCCAGACATCATACCCTGCCCTAGAAACATCCACAGCAGAACAGGGCCAGACATCAGCCTGGCTCTCCCACTTGGACGAAAAGTTTATAAGATACTTTCCAGTCACTAGAATTATGAGAGACATAAGTACATGTAGAAAAACTACCATGTGCTTAACACGTTAGAGTTACTATTTTCACAGAAAATGAACAGAGCGAGGCTACTATTCCCACTTTAAATAAAGCGGGGACTGAACCTCCAAGTTTGAATAACATGCCAGAGGTCACAGAGCCAGTGAGTGGCTCTGGTTCAAACTGAAGTGTCTCTGAATACAAAGTTTATTCTCTCTTGTTTAACTACATCAAGTTGCCAGCAGGGAATATAAGCAGATAGCAGGACCTTGGTTATCCCCAAATTTCCCCATGTAGATTTGGAGCTAACAGAGTCCACCTAAAGAATGAACGAAGTTTCTACTCTGATCTTATTGCCCCTATAGACACCATAGATAATACTGTTTTGATAGAGCCCAGGCCCTAACCACCCCTGCGCAGAAATGGACATCTCATCATCTGGAATGCGTCTCAAGTTGGTCTTATGAAAACTTTTAAGTCCCTGAAGAGAAGAAGATAGCTTGATTATCTCTCCACTCACCCAAGTCAAGAGGAGTGATTTCTATGGAAATATAAATATTCCAGAACTTTCAAAGGTGCTTCAAGTAAAACAAGTCAACACATAAGAACGTGCCTTATTAATGGTATGCCCATAATTTCCTCCCAGTCGATACTCTCTTGGTAATACACTCACCTCACCACAAAAGTGGCAACTCGGTAGACATACCATGTGACCAGGTCCCCTGATCATAGTTGACTGAGCCAGAGATGAACACTTGAGATTGAGCTGGTCACACTCTGTCCCCTAGTTGAGATGATCTAAACTCACAAAACAACTCAATGAAGTAATGAAGCACTGGCTTGAATATTGAAGAAATAAGTGAAAAGTCATCAAACTGAATGATGAGACTTCCCAGGACACTGGTAGCTACGCATACAACCCTGCTCAAGAGAAAAGACCTACACATACTGATGTTTTGATGTCCCCCCAAGGAAATAGCAAGGTTAGTCCCGATCAGTGGAGTCCACTAACAATCTCCTATCCCCGCCTCCCACCTCTCCAATCAGCATTTAGTGTCTTGTTTTTAAAACATATTTAAACACACATACACAAACACACACACACACACGACTTACTAGACATTTGAGGAAAGTCTTTTAACATAACAGACAAAGGGAAAAAGTGGGGAAAGATGCAGAGAAATTAGAAACAATTCAGGAAATGAATAAACTTTTAAAAATTAAAATGCACTCAAGAAAATGGCAGATAAAGTTGTTGAGTAATGTGGGGCTAGATAGTAGAAACATTCTTCTGCTGAAAACATCTATAAAAGCTGTATTTTTGAAAACTTAAAACCTGCTTAGAGTATTGAAGAGCCCAAAAGATAATGAAGAACTGGTAGACCAAGATACATAAGATGACAAACACAGGTTAACAGGGAATTTGGGAACCCTTTTACTTAGAGATACTTACCAATTCCAGAAAAAGTATCTGAGACATTTGGCAGCCTTTGGATAGCCTTGCAGGCCCAGGGGCCAAAAGAGGATATCTCGGGCCTGTCAAGGAATAGAAGCTGATAAACTTGCTATGCTTTGGGCTGGGATCCTAAGGACTGCAACCCAGAAGTAAAGGTGAATCAGAAGGTGATTCACTTGCAGGAAAACAAGTTTCAAATTATCTCAGTTGCTGACATTAGATTAAGGTTATCCCAAATTGCTGGTGGCTCCAGAAACTTCACAGAAGCAAAGTAAAAACCTCTGTGGAGGAAGAATACAACTCCTAAGTCCTCACAAGATTTCTAAAATAATTTTCAAATATACAGTCTGACATAACAATTTTAAAATAAGCAGACATACCACGAGGTAAGGCAACATGAGTGTCCCAGCAGAAATAACAGACAATAGAAACAGACTGTCCGGATTTCAAAGATTGCACAATTAGATGGTCTTTAAAATAACTTGTATCAATAAGATAAAAGATTAAGAGTTTCAGTAAAGATCTGGAATTTTTTTTTAACTATGGTAGGACTTCTATTGCCACTTACGAGAAACCATTTTATATCACACCAACCCTTTGCCATGAACAACTAGGAAAACTGGGTAAAATTTCTTTAAAATCTTTCTGAAGACAATAGAGAGCTCCCAACTTGGCCAGGATATGAAGAGATGTAAGCCCAGAGATGGGAAGTTGATCAACAGGCCTGGATTTTCCCTTTGAAGGATTTGCTGATTTGTAAATAGAAGCAGAGACACTAAGCAGAAAACATTGGATAAAAGAGTGAGAGATTAAGCAGAGCTTTTGGCTGTCCCACAGTTCCAGGAAAACACAAACTGGATTTAAAGACCCACCCATAATGTCACCAGATTTTCAGTAAGTACTTTTAAAAACTATACCTAGAAGTAGAGGCAAACCAGGAATAGATGAGCTCTCAAAAACACAAACTCACCTTGAAGTAAGCTCAATTCCCAAATAGATTAAAGACATCTCTGAAGAACAAATTGGTAAACTAGAAACACATACTAAAGCAAGGAGAGAGGGACAATGGCCAAATAACAGAGAATATAAGAGACTGATAGAACACAAGAAAATCTTTTAATATATGTATAATTAAAATTCCAGAAAGAGAATGGAGCAGAAGCAATATTAGAAAAGACAATGGCTAAAATTTTTATGAAACTGATGAAATGAATCGAATCACATAATCAAGAAGTGTTATGAACACCAAGACAGGGTAAATGCAAAGCAAATCAAATCTACACATACGGCCGGGCGCGGTGGCTCACGCCTGTAATCCTAGCACTCTGGGAGGCCGAGGTGGGCGGATCGTTTGAGCTCAGGAGTTCGAGACCAGCCTGAGCAAGAGCGAGACCCCATCTCTACTAAAAATAGAAAGAAATTATATGGACAGCTAAAAATATATATAGAAAAAAAAATTAGCCGGGCATGGTGGTGCATGCCTGTAGTCCCAGCTACTCGGGAGGCTGAGACAGGAGGATCCCTTGAGCCCAGGAGTTTGAGGTTGCTGTGAGCTAGGCTGACGCCACGGCACTCACTCTAGCCTGGGCAACAGAGTGAGACTCTGTCTCAAAAAAAAAAAAAAAATCTACACATACTACGTTAAAAGCACTAAACAATGCCAGGCATGGTGACACACACCTATAGTCTCAGCTACTTAGGCAAGAGGATCCCTTGAGCCTAGGAGCTCAAAGTCAGTCTGGGCAACCCCAGTAAACCCTGTATCCAAAAAAAAAAAAAAAAAAAATTTTAAATATTAAAAAGTGTTGAAAATCAAAAAGAAAAAAGAATAGTTTAAAGGCTGGGTGGACACATGTTCTCACTAATAATTGGGAGCTAAATTATAGGTACACATGGGAACAAAGAGATGTAAAGGACACTGGAAACAAGAAGTGAGGATTGGGGTGAGGGATAAAAATTTACCTGTCAGGTACAAAGAACTATTCTGGTGATGGGCACACTAAAAGCTCTGACTTAAGCATTATACAAGCTATCCACGCAACAAAAACATTTGTACCCCCTTAATATTTTGAAATTAAAAAAAAGTTTTAAAAGCTGGATGGAGAAATATATTGTTTATAAAATCCCACAATTAGATTTATAGCTGACTTCTCAACAGAAGCTACAAAAGCAAGAAATCAATGAAATGACATGTTTAAAGTGCCAAAGGAAATTAAATTTTCATAGAAACAAAATTCTTGCCAGCAAAACAATATAAATCAATAAAATTGAAAACAGAAAAACAATAGGGAAAAAAAGTAATGAAATCAATAGCTGGTTAGTTGAAAAGGCCAATGTAATTGATAAATCTCTTCCTAGACTAATCAAGAAAAAAATTTATAAAGATACACATTATCCACAACAAGAATGCAGGAGATGAGAAGATGTGAAAATCACTGTGGATCCTACAGACTTAGCCAGATAGTAAGGGAATATTATGAACTTTATGCCAATATACTTGGTAACATAGATAAAATAGATAAATTACTGAAAATTGTAAACCATCACAGTTCACTCAAGAAGAAATAGACAATGTAAATAGTCCTGTATCTAGTAAAGAAATTGAATATGTAGTTAAAAGCATTCCCACAAAGAAAGCTCCAGGCCCTGGTGGCATTACTGGAAAATAATACCAAGCATTTTAGGAAGTAGTAATATCAATTCTACACAAAATCCTCCAGAGTGTAGAAGAGGAGTGACACATCTCAACTCATTTGTAAAGCCAGAATTTTCCTATTACTGAAACCAGAAAAAAAAAAAAATGCCAAAAAACCCTGAATAACAATTTCCCTTATAAATACAGACACAAAAATCTTAAATAAGATTGCTGTCCAACTCTAAAGGCTATGCATTGTACAACTCCATTTACATGACATCTGGAAAAGGCAAACTCTAGAAGCAGAAATCAAATCAATAATTACAGGGAGCTGGGGTAGGAGAAGAGGATTGATTTCAAAGGGACATGAGAGAACTTTTTGTAGTTCTATATCTCGACTGCAGTGGTAATTACAAGACTGTACATATTTGGGATAGATCATTGAACTGTATACCTAAAAAGGGGGGATTTTACTGAATTGTAAATTATGCCTGAATAAACCTGAATTAAAAAAAAAGTTACCAAGCCAGGCTCAGTGGCACACGCCTATAGTCCCAGCTACTCAAGTGGCTGAGGTTGGAGGATCACTTGAGCCCAGAAATTTGAGACCAACCTAGGCAATATAGTGAGATTCTGTTTCAAAAAACAAACAAACAAACAATACCACTTATGGTGATGTCAGTTTCCTGAGGCTTTGTAAAAAATTACCACACACTTGGCAAAGTAAAATAATAAAAATTTATTTTCTCAGAGTTCCGGAGACCAGAAGTCCAAAATCAGTTTTACTCTGGACAATCAAGATGTCAGCAGGGCCAAACTCCTTCTAGAGGATTTAGGAGAGAATCTGTTGTTCCTTGCCTCTTCTAGCCTCTGGAGGCTGCTGGCGTTCTTGGGCTAATAACAGTCATCTCTCTCCCATCTTTGAGGCCGGCATCTTCAAATCTTTCTGCTGCATCTTCAGATGGCTGTCTCCCCTACTTGTATACATCAAATCTCCCTGTCTCTCTTATAAGAACGCCTGCGGTGGTATTTAGGCCCTACCCAGGTAGTTCAGGACAATTTCTTCACCTGAAGATCCTTAACCTAATCACATCTGCCAAGACCCTTTTCCCAAATAAGATAACAATTTATAGGTTTTCAGGGATTAGGCAACATTATTGGGGACCATTTCTCAGCCTACTACAAAAGTAGGATCAGAAAACATCAAGTATTGAGTAGTAAATCTAACAAAGATATGCAAGACCTCCACATGGAAAACCACAAAATGTTATCAAGAGAAATGAGAAACCTAAATAAATGGAGGCACACACCATCTTCATGAAGGGAAATTTAATACTTTAAGATACCAATCCTTTCCAAATCCATCTGCAAATTACATGCAATCCCGATCAACATGTCAGCAGTTTTATTCGTATATATTGACAAGCTGATTCTAAATTCATATAAAAATGGAACAGCTGAGAAGAGCCAAAATAAATTGGAAAAAGAAGAGGAATTAAACAACGAGATGTCAATAAGAAGTGAAAAATATCAACAAAGCTACATCACAATTGAATTCTAAAGTAGCATTTTTAAAACTTTAACATACACAAAGGGACAAGACAGGGATATCACTCCGATTGTATCATGTCCCATTCGCTGCCGTCCACTTTCCAGGACGGCCACATCCGTTACAATGAGGGCTTTTCTTTTTAAGTGGAGAAAGTAGTAGGTGCCCAGTTCTGCTGGTAATTTTTTAAATAATAAATATCACATCTTCCAAAGGACTAAAACCTTCCCATACATTTCTGTTAGTAATTTTCAGAAATGATAACTGAGTACATGCTAAATTTAGTGGCTATTAGGATAGTTTTCTATGAAGGCTTTTTGTCCCATCTATGATTTCCAGGCCAAGACAGTGGGACTAATTCTGTACTTCAGCTGATATCTAGGAAACACCTGGCTCTCTCAATAATTCCCTCGGGTTAGGTGTGTATTTTATATCTTATCTACACAAATGGCCCTGGGACCTCACTCTATTGTGATTCAGCAAACAGTACTGGCTAGTGATCTGAAATCAGCTGCCTATACCAATAATGACTCCATTGGACCTTATCTTTCTATTGTGACTCCTAAAATTAGTATTTCTTTCTGTTATAATGAAATAATAATCTCCATTGATTGCAAAAAGCAATGCCTGCTATTACAGCATGATTACTTTCAGAATAAATTGAAAACAGTATTGTTCAGTAATTATCATGTTAAAGAGATTTTAGTCTGCAAAATAGGAAGAAATCCTGTCAATTAGAGACAATATCCAATAAACCAATAGCCAAACTGTACTAATGCATTAAACATAATTAGCCTCAGATTTTAAAAAATACATTGAGAGGCAAAGCTAAGTCATTTCCTGGGAAGATGTTGTGATTGCCAAGCGCAGCTTCAAGTCACCCCTGTATCTGAGGCAAACTGAGGCCCAGAGGAGAGCATACCATTTAAGAACAAAGCTTGGGTAACGTTTTTCTTTTCGTTTATTTTATTTATTTATTTATTTTTTTTTGAGACAGAGTCTCACTCTGTTGCCCAGGCTAGAGTGAGTGCCGTGGCGTCAGCCTAGCTCACAGCAACCTCAAACTCCTGGGCTTAAGCGATCCTACGGCCTCAGCCTCCCAAGTAGCTGGGACTACAGGCATGTGCCACCATGCCTGGCTCATTTTTTCTATATATATTTTTAGTTGTCCATAGAATTTCTTTCTATTTTTAGTAGAGACGGGGTCTCGCTCTTGCTCAGGCTGGTCTCGAACTCCTGACCTCCAGCGATCCACCCGCCTCGGCCTCCCAGAGTGCTAGGATTACAGGAGTGAGCCACCGCGCCCGGTCTCTTTTCGTTTATTATCCCCTGTTCCTACTAGAGTAAGCCTAGTTCAGGCCCTTGTCACTTAACATATGTTTCTATCTCCAGGCTGTGTCTCCACCCATCTACACTAAACATCACAATCCAATCATCTAAAAGCACAAAAGAGTCATTCTTTCCCAACCTGATTTTTCTTGCATCAGTTGGTGTTGCTCAGATAATGGTGAGATAATGGTCTCAGCGGCTTAATATGATCAAAGTTTGTTTCTTGCCGCGTGTTTGGTTCTGGTGGGCAGTGAGGCTGCCCTTTCTGTAGACAGACGTGGTGGATAAAGGCTGTCTTGGGTCAGGTCACAAGGCCCACAGCTGAAGGAAGGAATATGGCAAATCACACGCTGATACTCAAGTCTCCTGTCTGGGAGTGACACCTGTGATGGCCACTCATGTTTCTTTGGCCAAGACAAGTCCCATGGCCCATGCCTCACTGCAAAAGGGGTCAGTGAGGCACCATGTGCCTGCAGAGAAATGGAGTATTTGTGAACAGCCCACATGACTCTTATGTCTATAACAGAATTTAAAGATGAGAAATGTACAACCTTATGGGAAAGTAGAGTGAGGACCATTAAAATATCTTGTAAATATTTTTAAACTTTTAGAGAAAATAAATTACTTCAGCACATCAAATGGTATTAGTTTTTCAAACATATTAAATTAGCAATAAAGATTCTATACAATTCATTTCCTATTGTCATGGTTTTCTCTCTGCAAAATTTTAAATTTCTCTCCTCAGAATTTTCTGCACTAGCTATATATCCATTTTGCCTAGTAGCAAAGGTATGTGAAGAGGCATTTTTCTACTAATTGGCATTCTACCAAGTGTCATGTTTTATCTTTATCTCCTTATAACAAATAAAAATTCACATATTCTCAACCAAACATGTTCACAGTCTAAAATGATATACATAATCTTACCTTCCATAACTCAGATTTTATAGAGAAGTTATTTGAGATAGGAGAGAAATTATCTAGAGTGATATAGTGTTATTATTTCACCTCTCTGCTCAAAATCTTAAAAAATTTCCATCACCTACCTGTTCAGATCCAAATTCTAATGTTTGGCAAAGTGTGAAGTTAGCCCTGGGAAATAACTGCCTTGCTTTCCTTGCAGCCAGGCATAGCTAATAAAATGAGTAGGAGTATGTTTTTATATCATTATCTTGATCTAGAAAGCACTTATAAAGCCTACACGATGTGCCAGATACGGACAAGTGTCTGACAAATACTAACTCATTTACTGTGTATAACAATTCTGTAAGGTAGTTCTAGTATTATTGCCCCCATTTTAGAGATGAAGACACTGAGGGTCAGGCAGTTGAATAATACACATGAACACAGCTAATAAGTGACAGAAATGAGACCCCAGCCCATGAAGTCTAATTCCAGGGTCTATACTAACCACTGCCATATGCTTCCTCTTGGGCCAGGGCCCTTAAAAAGCAAGTACAGCTTCTCCACGTTCTCTTGTTCTATCTCCTCTGTGGCCCCAGTGGATGGCAGGGCCACACAAATTGTGGGAGCCTGGGTTTTGATTAATGATAGGGATGTGAGTTACCCACTAGACAGGAACTCCCACACCAGACTGCCACATGAATTAAAAATAAACTTCTGTTGAGCCAGGGCACTGAAATTTTGGGTTTGTTTGTTACAGTATCTAGTGTTTTTCCTCTACTAATATCCATGGCAACCAAGATCCACAATTTCACTTTGTTGGGAGTCAAAAGACCTGGCTCAGCCCAAGCACAGTTTCTGACCTAATGGATGGCCTTAAGCAAGCGCTGCTTCCCTCAAGGCGACATTTGAAAAACAAGGGGGTTCAATTAGACCAACATTTTGCAACCTGTATTCCATAGTACATTCTACTTTAAATATGTTGCTTGAACCTTCTTGAAAACAGGACTCTATAGCCAAATAAGGTGGGGAAATTCTAGATAATACATCCCCCTTTGGAGATTCATAATGCACGTTCACCTAATGAATGCTTTGAGACGCTCTTCCATAAAGATTTTAACATCAGTGTTCACCAGATGGATTTACTTGACCATAGGATTCTTAATTATTTTTAACTAGGAAGTCCTTACTAATATTTAGATATGAATGTACTAAGAAATGTAGTCGGAGGAATGAGGAACTAGACGAATCCTAAAGCTATTTTCCCAGTACTAAAAATGCTCTGCTATGGTTTTCCACCTTTCCAAATTTCCCACATATCATTACCTCTTCATTGCTACACATATGCAGCATATATCTCCACTTAGGACTGGGAACCTCTCACCTTGTTTCCTGGACCTGGAATAAACTTTTCTCTCCTCTGACCATTCCAAGTCTTTCCTGTACTTCAAGGCCCAACTCAACTGTGTCTCATTTATGAAGACCTCACAGTGTGATCCAGCACACAACTTACTTCTCTTTTGAATCAACACACACTGAATTGTCTGGACCCTCCACAGGCATTTTAGGATTGGGCCCCACTGAAAAGTTTCCTGAAAGAGAGCATTTGTAGGGCAAGAGCCAACTGGAAGTTCAGATTCTTGACCATTTTGATAACACATTGCTTAAACGGAGGCAAAACATCAGGCTAGAGTCACAAACAATAAAGATATATGTTGACTCCAAGGAGAAGAAATGCGAGAACAAGCTTTGTGGTCCTTACCCAGGAAAATCCATAAGGATCAAAGAGTGAAATGCAATTCTAGTTGGACAGTCAAAGCTAGTCTACAAACAAAAAGGGGTTATATTGGGATTCCTTTATTAGTGGTTGCTGCAAGATGGGTTTTTCTGTTTAAACCAAAAGGAATGTGCATTGACTGTGAAGGATTGGCTGTGTGCTCATTTTACTTCCTCTACATTATGATGGTATTTTCTTTGGCACTTTAGAATATCTGATCTAGCAGCACAAGCACCTGGGTGCCAGTTACCTCTCATGCATTGCCCCACCATAGCCCAAAATAAAGTTCTGTTTTTAATGAAGTACTGGATGTCAGAATGTACACAGCTAATTTTGTAAGAACAAGAATATACCATAGGAAGAACCATTTATGAGAAACCAAGATGGGTTTGTACCTGAAAGAAGCTGGAAAATGTAAATATTAAAACCTCTGATCCACTCAGACAGATCTGGGTTTTAAAAAGATCTCTCCGATTTGGTGTGCATGATAGATGGGAGTTGAAGATTGGAGATAAAGACCCGTTAAGAACCAGTTGCAGTTTTCTCCGGGTGGACAAAACAATGAGATTTTGACTACAACACGGGATTAGAAGGAGAGAAAATAAAAGCAAGATAATATTGAATGCAGGAAGGGATAAAGAAAGGGAGACAAGGAGAAGTAGAAAAGAATTGGAAGAGGAAGAAGGAAGGGAGGAAGAAAAGAGGAAAGGAGAGGCTGGCGATGACTCCCAGCACTCTGGCTAGAAAACTGGGTGGATCCTGGGATTCCCGGAGGAATCCCCCTATTTCTCCATACTGCCCATCTGCAGAACCACCTGAGTGGGTGGCAGGAAAGGAGAGCCCTCTCTCCCCAACATTATTCTATAATATTGACCTCAGTCTATCCTTACAGCACAGTCAGTATTTCAGACCCATTTTTCATTGTTCCAGGACTGGGTTTGGTGATCAGGAGAACATAAGGCAAAAGGGACCTTCCAAAAGGCCAGAAGTGGCACAGCCAGGACAATCATAAACTAAATTGTAAATGACATGAAGTTGACTCTGACTTCTTATCCAGTCCCAGACAGGCAGCTCTCCTCACCTACCACATTCCCCACCTTACTTCACCACAAGCCTCTCCATAAAGGAGGTAAGTCATTGTGAAAGACACCCTGACAAGGGTTTGGGAAAACAATAGAAAGGGTCCTTAGGAGTCAGGCTAACTTCATAGACTTTCGAGTCAGACTAATCTGGACCTGAACCTCAACTGTTGGACACAAAAGCCTGTTTCCCTTGAACTGTTGGTTCAAGACTATCCAGTCAAATAAAAGAAAAGGAAAAAAATTGAAGAAAAGCCTCAGAGACCTATAGGACACAACCAAGCGTACCAATATATTCACAATGGGAGTCCCTGGAGGAGCAAAAAAATTAAGAAAGTAATAATGGCCAAAACCTCCCCAAATCTGATGAAAAAACATGCATCTAAACCTCCAAGAAGCTTAATAGATTCCAATAAGGTAAACTCAAAGAGACTCATGCCTAGACACATCATACTCAAACTGTCAAAAGACAGAAACAAAGAGAATCCTCTCAGCAAGAAAGAAGTAATATATCACAGACAAGAGAGCTTCAATAAGATTAACAATTTATTTCTCATCAGAAACCATACAATCCCAAAGGCAGTGTGACAGCATGTTCGAAGTGCTGAAAGAAAAAGACTCACTCAAGAACTTTTTTTTTTTTTCTTAGAGATAGGTTCTCTCTCTGCCACCCAGGCTGGAGTGCAGTGGCACAGTCATAGCTCACTGCAGTTTCAAACTCCTGGGCTCAAGCGATCCTCCCACCTCAGCCTTGAGTAGTTAGGACTACAGGCATGCACACCACTATGCTCAACTAATTTTTAGAATGTTTCTGTAGAGATGGAGTCTCACTACACTGCCCAGGCTAGTCTCAACCTCCTGGCCTTAAGTGATCTTCCCACCTTGGCCTCCCACAGTGCTGGGATTGCAGGTGTGAGCCATCATGCTGAGTCCAAGAATTCTATATTTAGCAAAACTATCCTTTAAAAATGAAGGAGAAGCAGGCGCAGTCACTCACGCCTATAATCCTAGTACTCTGGGAGGCCGAGGCAGGTGGATCATTTGAGCTCAGGAGTTCGAGACCAGCCTGAGCAAAAGCAAGACTCCGTCTCTACTAAAAAAAATACAAAGAAATTAGCTGGGCAACTAAAAATATATATAGAAAAAATTAGCTGGGCAAGGTGGCGCATGCCTATAGTCCCAGCTACTCGGGAGGCTGAGCCATTAGGATCGCTTGAGCTCAGGAGTTTGAGGTTGCTGTGAGCTGGGCTGACGCCATGGCACTCTAGCCTGGACAACACAGTGAGACTCTGTCTCAAAAAAAAAAAAAAAAAAAGGAGAAATTAAGACATTTCAATATAAACAAAAACAGAATTTTGTAGCACAAACCTGCTTTATAAAAAATAAAGGAGTTTTTTAGGCTGAAATGAAAGCATGCTGGACAATAACTTGAATCCACACAAAGAACTATAGATCTTCAGTGAAGATAACTAACTAAATATAAAAGGCAATGTAAATGTATTTTTTATTTATAATTTTTTCTCCTATCTGTGTTGGTGATCGTGCAAGGCATAAAGATATAATTTATATGAAAATAACACCACAAATAAGAGAAAAGGTACTGGAGCTATATAAGAGGAAAGATTTTGTATACTGTTGTAATTAAGCCAGTATTAGTGCGAACTAAATTGTTGTAAGTTACGATGTTAACTGTACTACCCTGGATAACTACTAACACACACACACACACACACACACACACACGCACTCGCGCACGCATGAACGAGAAAGAAAGAGAAAAGAAAGAGAAAGAAAGAAAGAGAAAGGGAAAGGGAAAGAAAGAAAGAAAAAGAGAAAGAGAGAGAGGAGAGAAATAAGGGAATTAAAATGGCCCACTAAATATCATCTACTTAATACAAAACAAGGCAGTAATGTTGGAATAAAGGAACAAAAAAGACACAGCACACATAGAAAACAAATAAGAAAATGGCAGATGTAAATCTCAATTTATTCATACAACGGAGTATCATTGATCCATAAAATGGGATGAAATACTGATTCAGGCTATCATGGATGAAGCTTGAAATATTATGCTAAGTAAAAGAAGCTAGAAATAAAGGCCACATATTGTGTGATTCTATTGATATGAGATGTCCAGAAGAGCCAAACGCACAGTTTAGTGGTTGCCAGGGGCTGAGGGAAGAGGGAATGCGTATTGACTGTTAAAGACTATAAAGTTTCTCTTTGGGGTGATGACAAAACTCTGCAATTAGATAGTTATATAGTGGTAATGATTATACTTCTTTGTCAATATACTAAAGCCACTGAATTATATACTTCAAAAGGTGAATTTTGTGCTATGTGACTTCTACCTCAATTTTAAAAAATAGTAAAGACATAGAAGACTTACCCACCCCTTGGAAGGAATCCCAGCAACATGACTTAGGGCAATGTGCTTCGTCTTTTAGGACATCATTTACTCATTTGCTGATTGGACACAATACCATCATCCCCACAAACTGGTAAAGTCAGTATATGTGAAGCTCTGAGATCGATGTCCTTCGTCCTGTCAGTATTCATAGTTGAATCTGAATCCTACTTGTTTATAGCATTACCCTCTGTCTAACCTAGCCTTGCTGGAGCCCCCAGATGTCTTGTAGGTTCTTTGGTGTGGTTTGGTTTTTTATAAGCACTCTCCATTTCTGAAAGTCCTGGGCAGAAAGACAAAGTAACACTCATTGAGCATCTGTTAGGTGCCAGACTCTGGTCTAAAATATATTAATTTAGGCCTCCAGACAATGCCATAGACTAGGTATGTTTATTTTTACTTTAAAAGAAAGGAAATGGAAGCCTGGCTTTTAAAATTTCCCTCCAAGTCATGGCATTAAGAGTAGGAATGCTGGATTTAGATGGGCTTGAGTTCAAATCTGCCCCTTGGCAAATCTCATGAGGTCTCCCGCAAGTTTCCTAAGCTTTTGAACTCCAGCTCCTCATCTATGAAACAGGGACAACAGGAGATTAAATGAAGTTATAGAATGATTTTGGAGATCAGACGAGATAGAGAATCTACACTTAGCATGGATCCTAACATACATATGATGCTCAATATATGTTACCCTTATGAGGAGCTAACTGGTGGCTAAACTGGGATTAGAGGCTAGATCTGCAGCTACCAAAGCCTTCTCTCCCACTTCTCCATGTTGCCTCTGTCTTCTCTATTCCTGTCCATGCTGCTCACCCTATCGCCTGACAAGTAGAGTATGTGGAGAAACATAAGCCGGCAGGGAGAAGGACTGAGACCAACTGTCCATAGAAATAGACATACCCATCCAGTTTCCCCCAAACTTGTCAATCACAGCATTTTCTTCCCAGATGCTGAGCACGCTCACGCGCATGCGTACACAATGTTCTTGCTATTTCTCAGTAGCCAGCACTCACAGCTTCATTGAAAAACAGATGCAGCTTGACCCAGAGTTTTACCAAAACATGCCCCCAAAATATTGCTTCCTTGGTTTTTCAAAGAAACTCCAGGACACATCCAAAAAGCTTGCACAAACCTCTTTACTGCCTCTGTCTTCTCGTAAACGATTTGGCTTTTGGCCTCGCCCAGCTACATCTGATCTCGGTGGAATGTGCTTATCAATCTTGGGAATGAGGCCAAACAGTCTGGTACCCTGGTAGCTAAGGAGGCTTGTAGAAGCTTGTGACATGTCATTAGCAAGTGGGTTGACACAGGATTTTAGTTTCTTATCTTCTGGCAACTTCCATCAGACCCAGAATACCTCCCCCACACCCCCAGCCTTTTAGACTCACTCTTTCTCTCCTATCTCAACCTTACTTTCTTTTCTGATCTATTCGCATCAGTTGAGCATTAGCTCTCACCATGATCATTATGAACTATCAATATGATAGCTCCCAGTAACCACCGGTCCACCTGGGCTCCCTGGGACAACTCGACAATAGGCCTTGCCATTCCCCGAGGAGAAAGCATGGGGTACGGGCAGGCTTCAGTGTGGACAGGCCTGGCTTTGAATCCAACTTTCTTCCGAGAGAAGTTGAATGAGATCCTTCATTTATCTGAACCTCTTTTCTCATTTGTAAAAGGCAGCAAATAAAACTCACTTAGCCAAATTGTTAATGAGAAATAAAGGAGATACAGTAGGCACCATGGCAGTTATTAGCATTGCCATTGTCATCATTGTCATTGCTGTTAGCATAGGAACTCAGTTGAAATCATGCTCTCTTTGAAACTGTTACTTGACTGTTAAACAATTAACTGTGACATGTATAAACTTCAAGAGTATATACACTCTTTATACCCAAACACTCAACTGCCAGGTCTTGAGTTGAAAGAAATAACCCCGGGTAGGGCAAAGATTTAGCTACAAGAATGATTATCATATTATTGTTTATAATCCTGAAAAATTGGAAACAATGTAGTCATGAAAAATGAGTTATTATATTGATGGTGGAACTGCCAATTCAACAGACAACTAGCAGCCCTTTAAATGTGGTAAAAGAATGCTAATGACATGGAAAGGTATTTACAATGTGTGCGGTGGAATATATAGCTGAAGTGTTAAAAAGCACTTACAAAACAACATCTAGAATGTGGTCCTGACTTTATTTGAAGGAGGGGGTGGAGAGGACATGTGAGTATACAGAGAAAAACCAAAAAGGCAATCATTAAAATTCTAAAAGTGAGTAGTCTTACAACTTTTTTTCTGTTCTGTATTTTCTAATGTTTTGGTGATGAAAATATTGAGAAAAAAGTAAACATCTTTGGTAAATTTCATTGAGACAAAACATACCTACTGAAATGTCACACAAGTTCTAATACAGCTTGATGAATTTTGGTAAAGTAAACACACCTGTGTGTAATTAGCACCCAGAACAGGAAACACAACATTTACCAGCAGCCCAGAAGCCACCCTTTTACCCAGTTCTGGTCACCTGCCACCCTCTAAAGATAACCACTATCCTGGTATCTAACAGTCTAGACAGGTTAAAATATTTTAAGCATTTTACAATTGGAATCATCACCCCATTCACTTTGCATCTCTCCTTTTCAATCACCATTGCCTGTGAGAGTGATCCGTGTTGTTGCATGTAATTGTAGTACATTCACCCTCAATGCTATGTTCTACTGTATGTACAATTTATCTATCCATTCTTCTATAAATGTACATCTGTGACATTACTTGTGTTGGGCGTTATGAATAGTGCTGCTAGCTACACATTCTTGTACTGTCTTTTGTTGCACTTATGTGCACACAGAATGGCTGGCCACAGGAAATGTGTATGCACAGATTAGCAGATACTGTCGCAGTTTTCCAAAGTAGTTGCTCCAATACACACTTCCACTAGCAGAGTGTTAGAATTCTGGTTGTTTGATTCCAGATACTTGTCAATGCTTGGTATTGTCTTATGTTTTCACTTTAGCCATTTCTAGTGGCATCACATTGAGGTTTTAATTTACATTTCCCAAACAATTGGTAGAATTCAACACCTTTTCAAATGTTTGTCAGCCACTTGGATATTCTCTTCTGTGAAGTACCTGTTCAAGGTCCTTTGTCCATTTTGTTATTAGGTTACCTGCCTCAGAAGAATTTATATATTCTGTATAGAAATTATATCAGACACATGTATTGCAAATGTCTTTTCCCATTGTGTGAACTTGATTTCTTAATAGTGTCTTTTGATGAAAGAGGGTCTTAACGTTAATGCCCTGCAGTTCCATTGTACCCTTTCTGTGTCCCCTGGCAAGAGTGAACCCTTGGGTTACATCACTTAGCACTCCATCTGGAGGCAGGAAAGGCAAACCTATACTCAGAATAGGTTATCCATCCCCGTGAGGACAAACTGCCAGTCCTTCCAAGATGGAAACAGGCCAGTAGTACTACTATCACACTTCCAATACTGCTTTTTTATTTTTAGTCTGGGTTCTTGAAAAAGATGCCAAGATGGGATTAAATGTGCAAAGATTTTATTTTAAGAAAACAGAGAGAGTTGAAAATGGGAAAGCCAACAGACCACAAGTATAGGAGACCCCAAGTATTGGAGTGAGGGAGGAAAGGTTAAATAAAGACATCCCAGATTTCCATGCAGTTTATGGAAGCTTTTGTGAGGCCATCAGAAAGTTCTGGGGCCAAAGCCCCTTGTCAAAGTTGTCCTGTGTCTCCCAGCAAAGGATCTGCCTCAGTATCTCTGCCAGCCTCAGTCACTGCTGGGAGCAGCCCGTGGGAACCATGGTCTCAGGACAAGCACAGTGATGAATTTCAGAGCACGGGAGCTGGGCCCTTGGTTAGTTACACTTCATGTAGTTGGAGTTCTGCGAGGCACACCCTCATAGCCACTGCACCAAGACAGGGAATATGGGAGGAGGAGAAAGTAGAAGTGAATGGGGGAGGTGACTGATGTGTTCACTTAGGGGACATGTTGAGTTTGATACATCTTTCCCTCTTAGATGCTCCCCAATCATCCAAAGTTGCAGGTCTGAGTCAGCAAGGGGATCTGGGTTGCTCAGGTAGAACGATAGGGAGAGAGAAAAGAAATCGTAGGTACCTCTTTAAAGGTGATATGATGGCATCCAGGGGCCCCAGGGATTTCAGCAACTTCTGGCTCTTTCTGCCCAAATAGTTCAGTTCAGGAATGGAGAGCAGAGAAGGAAGAGGAAAAAAAGCCCTGTGTGGTAGACCACGGGGCCATTTCCAGACTTGGAGACCCTCATTACTAAAACACTTCCCCAAACTTGGCAGCCCAAGGCTATTTTAACTATATTTATCTCTCCAGAGAACTGGTTTTTCCTACCTAGAACCTGAACATTGCCAAAAGTAATTTGTACCAGTATTTCAGTAAGAATTTTAGAGAGAAGCTAAGGTGCATTGATTATACACAAGTGAGCTTGCATGCACGCTTGTGTACACACACACACACAAACACAAACACGGTGCAAAGGATGTGAGCAGTCAGATGTGGTGAATCACAAAATCTACACTCCACAACCTGGGAAAGAGCACATGGGTCCACGAGTCAGGATTAAACACCATAGCGACCAAGTTACTGAAGCTTGTGAGTCAGGCAGCAATTTCTGCCCTTAGGCCTCAGCAATCGAGCCCTTAGGCCTCGATAATTGCTTTGAAATCTACACATATCAGCACACAGTTCTCATAACTGGGGAAGCCAGAAACCCAAACGTGAGGCCAGAACTGACAGCATCTCTTATGCACGTTTGAGATGCAAGAAAGGCCTCTGGTTCTGCCTCCATACATACACCTAAGACTATCTTTTCCGTGCTGTCCAGTCACATCTGCCCACTTCCAGGAGTTTCACGGTGAACTGGGCTGAGTTTGTGGACAAGGACAGTGTACTGGCCCCGAATTAAATTCCTGCATTCACTAATACAGATGCTCCTGACCCATATAACCCGCCAGAAAAGGGTGTTCCCTCCTCAAAACACTTCTAAATGTCTGAAAAAATCATACTAATTTTGTTGAAACAATTTACAACCACCTTCCAGAAAACGTGTTGTAATAAATATGCAAATTAATAATGTCTGCCTTATCAATGGTGCTCTTTTAGATGTGGCAGTACACAACCTAGACAACAGCACATGGCAGTTTTCTCAGCAGTATAGGCAGCCATCTCAGCTCAGAGGAATTGTCTTTCCTCTGCCCTTTGTTTTTATGCTATTGAATTTAACAGACTACATTTATATGACTGCCTCCCCCACTTTTTTTTTTTTTTTTAAGGAAAACAGCTATGCCAAGGGGTCAGGGTCCTGCACCAGGAATTGCATAGCAGTGAGCACTGATGGTCTACCTGCCATGGCAGGCAAAGTCCAGGGGAGACAGAGGGGGCAAAGACTTCCTACATGGCAGATACTCAAGCAACCTTGGAGAGTAAAGGAGCAAGAGTTAGGACATGTTCCAAGCTGCCTAGAACATTGCAGCCTGGAACCTGCTCCGTGCTTGGCTTTCCCTGCGGGCCTCTGTCTTTTTGGCTGTTCCCAGCTCTCCTACTCTACTTCTCCACCTCACTTCCCACTTACATGACAGGATGACCCAGCACTGTTCACCATGTGCAAAGGCTCTATGGTGGATTAATCAGGCTGTCAGTCAAGCCTTTGCTGAGCTCCTTGGAAGTGCATGATAGAAAACAATCCCTCAGGGAGCTTACAATCAAACAGGGAAGTAAATGTTATTAAATAATTAACAATGCAAACTAATTAAAGTATTATAGGTGTGGAAAGGGAACTTGAGGTTCCAGAGGAGCACTGCACCTTCTGAAGTCAGGAGACAAAAGAGTCAGGAGACTCTGCAGAAGAGTGAGGCTCAGGTTGAATTCTGGACAGTGAGTAGAAATTAGGCAGGTAAAGAAAGGATGAGGCAGCTTTCCCAACACATGAAAGGGTTGTGGGTAGGTCCTGAGGCAGAAGAGAGCTTGCCGTGTTTGAGAAAGTGGGTGAGAACTTTTGCGGCCAGTGGGAAAAAATGAAGAATGAAATTGACTGAGAATGAGGCTAGAGAGGTAGGCTAGATCATGTAAATTAGCCAGATTAGGAATTTTAGATTTTATTCTAAAAGCAACGGGGAAACACTGAATTGCTTTAAGTTTGAGAGGAGGAATAGCTTTAGAGCAGAAAAATCGTGATTAGGTTTCCATTTTTAAAAGATTTTAGGGGTAGGACTTCCAGAATGGCAGAGTAAGGAACTCAGTGATCCCTCTCCCCAGCAAAACAACAATTTAACTGGTAAAAATTATTTTAAGAAAACAATAAAGTCTCTGGACATTGTCCTAAGTATATATAGCAAATGGGCCGGGCACGATGGCTCACGCCTGTAATCCTAGCACTCTGGGAGGACGGGGCAGGCGGATTGTTTGAGCTCAGGAGTTCAAGACCAGCCTGAGCAAGAGCGAGACCCCATCTCTACTAAAAATAGAAAGAAATGATTTGGACAGCTAAAAATATATATAGAAAAAAATTAGTCGGGCATGGTGGTGCATGCCTGTAGTCCCAGCTACTTGGGAGGCTAAGGCAGAAGGATTGCTTAAGCCCAGGAGTTTGAGGTTGCTGTGAGCCAGGCTGACGCCATAGCACTCTAGCCCGGGCAACAAAGCGAGACTCTGTCTCAAAAAAAAAAAAAAAAAAGTATATATAGCAAATGGAGAATGAGAAACACTCATTCAAGTAAATCTACCAAATCTACGCCCACCTCCATATTATGGAAACTCTACCCCAGGTGCTCTACTCCAGGCAGAAATAGCTGTCAAGAAGCAGCCAAGTAAATGAAATATCCCTTCCCCTCACCCCAAGTCCCAGTCAGGGGTTCTGGGTTCAACCCAGGAGGGGCAGGCTGCTAGGGTTTCTCATCCACCCCTGCCCCTGCCTTGCATTGCAGAAGCTCCATTCTAGGCAGGCGCAGCCAAGGGGAAACAGGGCTCTCTTTCCCCACTCAGCCCTCACTCTTAGGATAGAAACTACCCCAGGCATGGCAAGCTGCAAATACTGGCAGCTTGTCCCACCACCCTCTGCCCCCTACCCCATGTGCCCATGTAGTAGAGTTTCCAAGCCAGGGTCAAGCCAAGTAAAGAAGGGACTGCTCCCTCCCACTGACCCCGACTCATAGAGCAAGTGGTCTCCACCGCCCCTCTGGTGCAATGGCACATGGGCTCTGCATGGGGGAGAGTTGGGCCAAGGGATGAAGAACTCAGCAGCTCTGCCTGAGGGGACCGGTTATCTGGAACAGAGAGTGGAAAACCATGAAGATCAGGTGGAGAACAACTAAGAGGAGGCCAGTAGCTCCATTACACAAGCAAAATAGCAGAGCAGACAGAAGTTTAATAGAACCAGGGAGAGAGACAGCCAAGAGGAGGCCTCCTAGGGTCACAGTCAACACTGGGGGTCAGGAAGGCTGTGTGCCTGTGCGAGGGTGCCCCCACGCAGGAGCAATCCGAGCAGGCGTGGGGGCGGACTTGAAAGCATTCCCCAAGCCTCACACAGACCCATCAACACAAGGTGAAGCTTCACCGGAACAAGGAGCTTACACAGAACATCTGACCAAACATTGACTGAACAATAAGCTACTCTGCCCCAGAGGAAACTCCTAAGAAGGCACGCTGAGAAATAGAATCAGCCCTGGCAGTCTGGAGGACTGTGTGCATACACAGGCTGCACCCTCCTGGGAGCAATCAGAGAGGAAACTTCCAAGTTACTAGTCCCTGGCTGAATGTGGAGCAAAAACATAAACTTCCTGAACTGTGATAGCACACTGCAAACCACACACATTTCCAACAGTAAAAGATAAAATTTAACAGACAACTTCCAGTTTCCAGTCTGGCACGTAAGTAAGCAGCTTGGAAGTCACCACTCCATCCTAACAACAATTTCAAAGCTGAAAACACCGAAAAACCAATAGCTCTTCTTAGGTCCATGACAGAATTAAGGTCACAGTGCAAACCTCTGTCCCCAAATTGGAGAGACCGACGGGCCAATGCAGAGAATCACAACTTACCAGAGCAGGAACCCACAAGCGGAAACTTCCTTGGAGCCGGTGCCAGGGTAGGGGAATCTGAACTGTAACTGATGGGTTGCTGGAGACTCAGTGTAGACAGATCCCAGAGATAAAAACTCCCGGGGGTCCCAGTCACGAGGGTCCCACGCACTTTTCTGAGTTTTACCTCCTGGAGCTCTAACAAGTTCTCACAGCAAATATGGAGGAAAACCCCCCTTGCGCTTTCATCAGAGAGGGCGGGGGAAAGGCACCATTTTGAAGCACACCAGTGCATCTTATTCTTCTTAACAAGGTCTGGCCTCGGGAGAAACCATTTAACTAGAGCCTAATCAGTTGGAGTTTTATCAGAGCCTAACTGATCTGGGGAGAAGAAAAATACCCAATCCAGCTGGTTCTAGCTTTCCACGGGGAGGAAGAAAAATACCCAAGTGCGGCTCCTTCCAGCCCTCCGTGTGGGAGAAGGGAAATCCCCAGCTCTAGCCCACTCTAGTCCACCTGTTCCACCGAGGCTGTGGGGTGCAGAGAAGCACGTGTGAGTTCCCAGCCCAGAGGCACAGGCTCACTAAAAGACTGGTAACTAATTATAGGCCTACAGAATGCTGTCCCAGGGCCAACACCTTAGTACCACATTGCCAAAGGCCTATTTATGGCAGTTCCTTTTACCCAGTACATCAGCCCCAGCTATCAAGAAAAAATGACAAGGCATACTAAAAAATAAAGAACACAGTTTGAAGAAACAAAGCAACCGTCGGAACCAGACTGAAATGTGGCAAGGATACTGGAATTATCAGACCAGGAATTGAAAACAACTGTGATGAATGTGCTAGGGGCTCTAATGGATAAAGTTGACAGCATGCAATAACAGATGGGCTACGTAAGCAGAGAGCTGGAAATTTAAAGAAAAAAAAGAAAGAAATGCTAGAGATCAAAAACACTAAAGGAAACAAGGAACACTTTGATGGGCTTGTTAGTAGACTGGACATAGCTGGGAAGTCTCTGAGCTTAAGGATATTTCAATATAAACGTCCAAAACTGAAAAGCAAAAGGAAAAGAGACAAAAAAAAAAAAAACAAAAAAAAAAACCAACAACAAAAAAACCCAGAACAGAAAAAACAGAAGAATTATTTGAAAAAGAATTGTTATGTTAAATATTTGAAACAATAGTGACTGAGAGCGTTCCCAAATTAATGTCAGACACCAAACCACAGATCCAGGAAACTCAGAGAACATCAAGCATCATAAATGCCAAAAAAAAAAAAAAAAAACCCCACAAGCAAACAAACAAACAAACACCTTATACCTAGGAATATCAAATTCTAATTACAGAAAATCAAATATAAAGAAAAAACATCAGGTGGGCATGGTGGCTCACACCTGTAATGTCAACACTTTGGAAAGGTGAGGCATGAGGATCATTTGAGGCCCGAAGTTTGAGTGAGACCAGTCTTTGCAACAAAGCAAGAAACTTCTCTACAAAAAAATTTAAAAAATAGCCAGGTGTGGTGGTGCATGCCTATTGTCCCAGCTACTTGGGAGGCTGAGGTGGGAGGATTACTTGAGCCCAGGAGTTTAAGGCTGCAGTGAGCTATGATGATGCCACTGCACTCCAACCTGGGTGACAGAGTGAGACCCTGTCTCAAGAACAAAAGACAAAGAAAAAAGGAAAAAATCCTGAAAGAAGCCAGAAGAAATGACCTTACTTATAGAGGGTCAAAGATAAGAATTATATTCCACTTCTCCTTAGAAATTATGCAAACAAAAAGAGAGCAGAGTGAAATATTTGGAGAATTGAAAGGAAAAAACCACCAACCTAGAACTCTGTACCCTGAAAAATTATCTTTTGAAAAGGAAGGAGAAATAAAGACACACACACACACACACACACAAAATAAAAAACCAAAAACATCCAAAAAACCTGGGGCAATTTGTTACCAGTAGACCTGCCTTGCAAAAAATGTTAAAATTATTTCTTTAGAGAGAAGGAAAATGATATACGATATAGGTCAGAAACTTGGATCTACATAGAGAAGGAAAGAACATCAGACAAGGAATACGTGAAGATAAAATAAAAACTTTTATTTTTCTAATTCTTAATTGATCTAACAGATAGCAGTTTGTTTAAAATAATGGCAACAATGGGCCAGGCATGCTGGCTCACACCTGTAATCCCAGCATTTTAGGAGGCCAAGGCAAAACAATTGCTTGAGTCCGGGATTTGAGACCAGCCTGGGTAACATGGTGAGACCTAATCTCTACAAAAAATTTAAAAACTAGCCAGGCATGGTGGCACACACATGTAGTCACAGCTACTTGGGAGGCTAAAGCAGGAGGCTCACTTGAGCCCAGGAGTTTGACGCTGTAGTAGGCTATGATCACGCTACTGCACTCCAGCCTGGGTGACAGAGTGAGACCCTGTCTCAAAAAAAAAAAGAAAAAAAAATAGGCACACACACACACACACACACACACACATATAGACAAGAATGGTATAGGAAAAGAAAATTATAGACACATCTCTCTAATAAATCTAGGCCCAAAAGTCTTAAACAAAACATTGGCAAATTGGATAAAGAAGTATATTAAAAAGAAAACATTAAAAAAAAGAAAGAAAACATATTTAATTTGGGTTTATACAAGAATACATGGATAATCTCATATTAAAATGTCTATGAATTATTAATCATTTACTACATTAATAGATTTACAAAATTATTTATCTTCCAGTTTGATGTATGCTAAAAGCGTCTACTAAAAGCTTGCTTTTGTTGCAACAGATATACTAAACAATAATTTATTTAACATTTATTTTTGGCTTTTCAAATTATTTTAATTGTAGTATTAATAAAATACATATAACATAAAATTTGCCATCTTAACCAGTTTTAAATATACTGTTCAGTAGCATCAAGTACATCCCCATTGTTGTGCAATCAATCTCCAGAATTTTTTTCATCTTAAAAACTGAGACTCTCTACCCATTAAACAACAACTCCCCTTCTTCCCTTGTTCGCAACCCCAGGAAGCCATTATTCTACTTTTCTCTATGAATTTGACTACACTAGCTACCTCATATAAGTGGAATCATGGGGTGTTTGTCTTTTTGTGACTGATTTTTATCATTTAGCATAATGTCCTAAAATTTCATTCATGTTGTAGCATGTGTCAGAATCTCCTTCCTTTTTAAGCCTAATTTTTTTTTTTTTTTTTTTTTTTGAGACAGAGTCTCATTCTGTTGCCTGGGCTAGATAGAGTGCTGTAGCGTCAGCCTAGCTCACAGCAACCTCAAAATCCTGGGCTCAAGCAATCCTTCTGCCTCAACCTCCCGAGTAGCTGGGACTACAGGCATGCACCACCATGCCCAGCTAATTTTTCTATATATATTTTTAGCTGTCCATACAATTTCTTTCTATTTTTAGTAGAGACGGGGGTCTCGCTCTTGCTCAGGCTGGTCTCGAACTCCTGAGCTCAAACAATCCACCCACCTCGGCTTCCCAGAGTGCTAGGATTACAGGCGTGAGGCACCGCACCCAGCCTAAGCCTGACTAATATTCCATTGTATGTATATGCTACATTTTCTTTATCCATTCGTCTGTCAAAGGATATTTGAGCTGCTTCCATGTCTTGGCTATTGTAAATAATGTTGCTCTGAACATAGGTGTACACATATTGGAGACCCTGCTTTGAATATTTTTGGATCTATATCCAGAAGTAGGGGTATTGAATTGTATGGTAATTTTATTTTTAATTTGAAGAACCACCATACTATAATATTCTCATAAACAGGGCACAA